>NC_048269.2:21395004-22020004 GCF_005286985.2 Setaria viridis | reverse complement strand
ATGTGAGCACTCAAAGACAAGTAGGAGATCGAAATGATGCAACCCTATTTGAATCTAAGTGACTCAATAACTAGCCTTACGCTAAAAGATTAGAATATTGGATAAAGTCTAAAAAGTTCTAATACAGATAACGTAATGACCGAGGTGACGATACTTACAAGCTCGCCGGAGATCGAAGCCAATGCAGCCCTGCTCACTGGAAGAAACTCGCCGACTCTACTCTACTCTTACTTCTAGGGTTTGGCAGCTGGGCGCCAGAAAAAGTAAAGGTTGTATTGATTGAATTGATGATTATTCTGATACAAAGCTCATGGGTTTATATTTATACCTAGAGCAAGCTAAAGTTCTAGTCGATTACGACATGAATCAGTACAATTCTATCCTAAAACTACCTAAGATAATTGCTCCACGCTTCCCCTCGTTTGGTGGAGACATCGTGTCCCAATCAGATTCCCTTCGTTTCCGTTGGCCCTAAGACTTTTACCCCTCCATTATTGCTCCTAGCGAATGCGCCTGATTCATCCTGGACCCTTCTTTCCTCATCGTCTCTTGGAACCCTATCCTTAGCGGTGGACTCTGGTTAAAAATCAGTATCAACAGTTTCTTCTCTCCATATTGTAAACATTTCGATGAGTTATATTACATTCCATTTCCTCCTCCTGACCCTCACCTCTTTGGCATCTCTCCTCATATTTGCGATGGAGGCATCCATCCTTTTCCCCTTTTAGATTTGCAATGGAGACACAATCCTTTTTTTTTCTAAATAATTGGTAAGATCTCGTGTAGCGTTTAGACCGTGCATACGGAATTACATGTATTTGTACTATATTACTAAAAATTCATATAATTACATAAATATATGCCTAAAAAACTACAATGACAACACATGCTGCTCACTTTTCACAAATAAAAATGCTAGACAGTTAAACATAGAGGGTATATCCATTATCTAGGCAATGTAACACATGTAAATTGTCACAACTCACAAAGGATAACGCCTCTCTCTCTCTCTCTCTCTCTCTCTCTCTCTCTCTCTCTCTCTCTCTCTCTCTCTCTCCATACTCGTTTTTCCCGTAAGCATCCGCTACTTCTCCAAGGAAATCACCCCCTTTTTTTCTTGTCTCACAAGTCACAGCTCACATCCAGCAAGGCATCCAAGCCTACATGGCTACGCGGGCCCTACTACACCCCAGCAGTGCAAAGCGAGGCGCTGACGCATATGGGGAGTGAGGGCGTGAGGCGCAGCTTGCTTGTGGCGGTGGCCAAAGGAGAGCGCGCCTCCTGACAAACGCGGGGTCCTGGTGTGTGTCAACCCCGCCTCCCGCTATATATATCGCCTCTCCGGCCACTTACCACCTCACTTCCCAAGAAGTTGCGCTCCGCCTCCGCTCCCCTGCATCCCCCCTCCCCTCCTCGGATGCCCGCACCGCTCCCGCAGCAGCCCCGTCTCCGTCTCACGCTGCTCCTCGCCGCCGCAGCCGGCCATGGCAAGGTAAGAGCAGCGGTTCTTGGAGGGTCGGTCCCCGTCTTGCTTCGATTTTTTTTTTGTATAAAGAAGTTTCTTTTTACGCGCTTTATTTGCTTCCGTTCAATCTTCGATCGGGTTCGTGTTCGTGTTCGTGTTCCGCGGCGGAACGGGAGCCGGGTCAGCTTGCGGGGTCTCTCCCCACTGGCCGTTGGGTGCGTGCGTGCTTGGGTAGCTGGAACGCGGCCTCGCCGTTTCACCCCCCTTTCTTGGCCTCGGATTGATCAAGGAGGAGTGGATTTCTGCGGTGTGGTGCTGTGAATTTCTGACGTGGGGTTGTGGAAGGGGCCGGTCGATCTGGCTCCCCTGAGCTCGCGTGCGCCGAGATGGTTCAGGCGGCGGAGGAATGCAAGAGACAGCGGCGGAGGGGTGCCGGAGATTGGCCATTGGAGGGATCGGAGCACCCCCGCGAGCTGCTGAGCCGTGGTGCGATTTCACAGCTCTCGCCGTGGTGCCCAGAAAAAAAAGGCTGTTTTTTCTTTGCGATCTGTTGAGGTGCAAGAGGAAGCTTCCGCTGGAAGGAAGCAGAGGAGGGCTCTGTTTAGCCGAGCAGATGTTTGTGAATGGAAGGAACAGATACTGGTCTCCGTTAATCCTGAGGTGTTTGTGAATGGAAAGAACAGATGAGATTTCGGATTTTTGCGTGTGGATTGTCGTGGTGCCATTTCACAGTTCTCGCTCGTGCCCTGAAAATTTCTGCTTCTTCTTCTTTTCTTTTTTCTTTTTGGGGTGTGTGTGTGTGTGTGTGTGGGGGGGGGGGGGGGGGGGGGGGGGCGATCTGCTGAGGTGCAAGAGGAAGCTTCCGCTGGAAGGAAGCAGAGGAGGGCTCTGTTTGGCCGACCAGACTGATCCATGATCCATCCTGCGGCGGCGTCCGATCTCCCCTGCTTACTTGACGCTGGGCTCGATTAGCTCCCAGCGTTCAAGTGCCCTGAAAAAGGTGGAGGGGTTTTGCACTCTGTGGAGAACTCGAGGAAGAGGAATCTTCCGCTGGAAGGAAACAGGGGAGGGTTCTGTTTCGCCGAGACCGATCGATCCTGCCAGTGCTGCCCGGTGGTTCGCAACCGCTTGTCTGACACTGGGTTCCGTTAGTGAATGGAAAGCACAGATGAGATTTCAGGTTTGTGCGTGTGGATTGTCGTTAGCTGTGTGTAAGAGGTGATGTGGAAGTGTGAGATTTGTGAATGGAAAGCACAGGTGAGATTTGCTGGATGAGCGTGGTGCGCGGAGCGCACACAGAGAGTACTACTTCATGGTCGTGGCCTTGTCTCAGATTCTCAGTGTTGTCAGTTTGTGACTGCTAATTGAAGGGCATACCGGATTGGTAAGGTCAGGTGACAGAGTGCTCTGTTAGCCTCCTCCTGTTGTGTTTGTGTGACAGGGCACCACACTTGACAAAGTTGCAGTTCAAGTGGAGGAATGAGCAGAGACAGATGGTGCAGCTTGTCTCTTCCTTTTTGGCAGGCACTATTAGTGATATTGGCCATTGCTTGCTTGATCATAATTGGACAGAATGTGGCAAATGATTTGGGAAAATCAGCAGCTCCAAGGTAGCATGGCACTCATGTCCGTGGCCATTACGGGTTCCCCTTGGTCAAATCAGATGTTGAGATCAGAAAACGTGGTCAAAATTAGACGGTTGATGATCGCATTCCTACCATTTTTATTGGAGTAAAGTAGTCGAATTAATAGCTTACTTGGCCTTATGATGTGAACCTAGCTGTACACATTCATTTACAAACTATCAGAACTTTGTTAATTTGCAGCTTAACCTAGTCTCTGAGCTATGCTGCTTATTAAATTGTTAGAGATAGCTTGTCCTTTAGATCAGTAGTATTTTCTATTCAGAAAAAAAGAATTGAAAATAGTGATTTGTGCTGTGCTTGGATGTGTTTACTTCTTAAACTGAGATAGATTCATTCTCCAATGTGGACTTCTTATTTTTACCAATTATGCCTTTACGTTGTGCTCCTGTAGACCACATGTTTAGGGTAGAGAGATGAGATCGCCGCATCATCTCCTTGTGCCCACTGCCTAATTGTCCAATGTTCGTTTGATCATGTGCCTGCTACACATTGCGACCTGTACTTACACTTTCTCATCAAATAGTCCTTGCTTAAATATATCGTCTGCGAGGTTCAAAAGATCCTTTCATTAATCTAACATGAATGGGTGTTTGTTGTACCTTTCTGCAGCTCGTGGGTTATGACTGGGGTGGGACTCATTAAGAAAATAAGAAACGCCACTCAGTTGATCAGCCTCCGACTTGGTGAATTGGTTGCCGAACCATATATCAAGTGCCCCAACTGCAAATGTGGCATTGACACTAGTGATGTAAGTTCAGTTAACTATTTGTAGTTACGAGTTTATGACTGCTATGTGTATTTTATTGCGCAGTCGTTTGATAGCCTCTCACTGAATTTCGAAAATGTCCTTCCATACACGCACTCTGATCCAACACAAGTAGGACTGTAGGAACACTTCCTTTCGTAGGTAATTTGCTCTTTTACTTAATGGTTAGTTTGTATGCTTGTTGCGCAACATAATGGCATGGATGTTCTAGTTTCATCATACCCATCGTTGTAGTTGTGATGATTAATATGAACCTTTATCTTGATGAGCTGACAATGTATTCTTTGGGGGATAGATTGAAAAAACTAGGACTTGTAGTAAGCTGTTCTGTTCCAAGCCTAATGACCACAGCCCACAGCTAAACTAAATCTGACCCATTTTTTCAGAGAAGTTATTAGTCATTGCTTCACTGTCACACCTGCACTTTCTAAGCCATATGACCTGCCGAACCTTAGCTTAACATTGACTGGAATTTTTCACATTCTGATTGTCTTTGTTTTACTTTGGAACCTCGCATCTTGGTTTTCAGGTTTCTTTAGTGTGGCCGGCACTTCCTGCTGGTGTGAAATTTGATCCGTCAGATTTAGAACTCCTTCAGCATTTACAAGGAAAATCCAACCTGCCAAATTCGACTTCCCATGCACTTATTGATGAATTTATACCTACTATAGAAGAGATGGAGGGAATTTGCTATACGCATCCCAAAAATCTCCCTGGTACACGCTTCTTACTTTTGAATTGATCAATGCCTAATAAATTATCTCATGTCTTGTAGTTGTTGCCTTAAGTTGATCAACTCGTATGCATTTCTATTATTCTGGTAGATATAAAGATGGATGGTAGCAGCCTCCATTTCTTCCATAGAGTATCAAATGCATATGGCTGTGGCCATCGCAAGCGTCGCAAGATTAGTGGAGATGATGACAGTGTTTTTGATGAGCGCATCAGATGGCACAAGACTGGAGCATCCAGAGCCATATATGATGAGAATGGTGTCAAGAAAGGCTGGAAGAAGATCCTGGTTCTTTATAGAGGTTCTAGGAGAGGTGGCAGCAAGATAGATAGAGACAATTGGGTGATGCATCAGTATCATCTTGGTGCAGATGAAGATGAACCGGATGGCGAATTGGTCATCTCTAAAGTATTCTACCAATTGCCATCAAAGAAAAATGACAAGTCTGAAATGGGTGATGTTGAACTAGAATCTGAGCCATCTGCTGCAAAAATCGATCCTAGAACCCCAATGATCCATCCTCCCCAGTCCTGTCTCCCGAACAACAGCCCATGCGACACCGATCAGTATACCCCCAATCAGGTGGATCAGGTAAATGTCGTAAATCCAATGCTCATATTTGATGATTTCTCAACTTGCTGCTGGGTATAAAAATCCAAATTTTGTCCTGTGTTATTCAGAACAGCTTCGTTCATATCAAAATAGCTCGTTCGTATGGTCATATGGATCATGCCCAGAACAGCTCTGTTCATGTTACTGTATTTTCTTTTCGGTTAGCTGAAGAATATTCTTTCATATTGCTTTCTGAATTTGTGACAGCAAGAAGAATGCAGCACATCTGTCTGTCCGGTGAAGGTTGAAGCAGCCGAATGCTCTGCATGGTCTGCTGAATTATCACCAGCTGTTGTGGTTGCGAATCTTCCTGCCTGGGATGAACCAGGGCAGCCCAGGGATACCACGGATCCAGACCCTGAACCTGAAGCACCTATACCCGTCGACGGTTCTAACACCGACCCGTTTCATGGGTTGCCTGAGCTTGACACTACTTTTCCATGCCTTGGGACACCTTCAGATTGTATCAGTTTAGCTGTGAGTCTGTCTCGTGCCTCTAGCTTGTTCACTTGAAGCAGTAAAATGACATGGTCACAACCTTGTTGTCAAGGTAAAACGCTCATGGGTTTGTTTTGTAATATTTCAGGACATTCAGTTGGGCTCACAGGATAGCTTCCGGGGCTGGCTGGACAGCTTCTACTGACACGAAGACTTGAGCTGGAAGCAGTGGCGCTGCTGAAAAGAGCCAGTTTTGTATATGACTTTCCAGTGTCTGAATCCTCACCCCATGAGATGCTTCTTCGTTGTGCAACTTTGCTCTGTGCAAGCCTACAAATTCAGCATCTCGTGGGAAATTTTGTACAGTAGTAGTGGTGGAACCGAGAGAGGTTCGTAAGCTCAACTGTATTTCATAGCCGTGTTGTGCTGCAGTGATGCTCGTCTCAAGTGTAGCGATGCTGGTGTGTAGTCCAGAGAGTTGTGTAGTAATAGTAGGGCCAGAGATCGATGCTTTGGCGTTTGAATACGAGTATGTCTTTGTGGATTCTTATTTGTTTGTCCAAGGTTGCAGTTGGGTGCTGCCCCCAACTTAAAGATCATTTTAGCTATTCTAGACATAAGTATATCAACGTGTACCTACAAAAGCGGCTATTCTAGACATAAGTATACCAATGTGTACCTACAAAAGCCAAAATGGAGAGAGAAGACCGAACATTCTGGCAGAAACTGGAGTCATGTACAGCCTCCTCTCGTTTTCCCTATTATTGTCCAGCGAAGATCACAAGAAAAGCCACTCTAAGCACGCATGGCTTGGGAAATTCCTCCATATTTTTAACCTAACCCCTAGAGCTAAATTAATGTATGTAAATACCACTGCACTACACTGAAACAAGCATCATAATCTGAAACTACTGCACAGCACGGCTGTGATACCCATGGCCGCTGAACCGAATATGTAAACAGAAATAACAGACTTATCAAAGTAGTTAACAAAACAAGTATGCCACACATAAGTTTATGAAGTCATTAAAATGTTTGATTGCTGCCACAAGTCCACGACTTTAGACTGCATAAGTCGACCAAGTCAACGACTCTAGACTCTAGTCTGCCCATTCGTTACAGATACAGAAAAGTCAATCAGCCTATACTGCACCTGGCAAAGTCGACCAAGTCACCTTCACTGAGATTAACGCAAAATCAGTCTTTATTTCCTGAGTATCATGCCCATGGGTTTTCGACTTGAAGTAACAGCAATGCAGGTCTGAACTGGATAACAGTGAGCCTAATTTGAACTTCAAATCTATCAAAGAATCCAACACTACAGCAACCACAGACCTCTTTAAGCAACATGACTCAGCAATGGCACCATCAAAGAGCCTGATTTCGTTATTCAACCCACTGGTTAAACAACCGAGAGACAAACTGAAACTGCTTTGAACTTCCGATATGAGGACCTCTACAGTCGCCTCAACTGCATTTTCAAGACGTGACAATATTAGGTCAATTGCACCACAACCACCAGTGATGCGAACTCTGGATGGACACCATAAGCCCGCAGGGCCTATTATTGATGCACCATCGATCAGCTGTAGCTGTAGGTCATCCTTTTCTTGCTCGCCAGACTTGATCCTCATGTCATATTCAATTAGAGCATAGTCCATCATATCTATCCCTCGCTTAGGGCCAGCCATGTTGATAAGAGAACCCTGCAAAAAAATATTATTCAGCAGCTCTTCATATTAAAGGAAGAAATATCTAAAGCTAAATGCTTCCCTTACGATGTTTCACTTGTAACCGAATTTATTTAAAGGAATATTTACAGCTGATAACCAAGATCTTTGTCACATATAAAAAAATTGGTTACAAAGTGCATAATCGTTAGATGGGGAAATCAACCCCATTACTCATCTGATTTTGTTTCAAATCCCAAA
This sequence comes from Setaria viridis, assembly GCF_005286985.2. Taxonomy (NCBI): domain Eukaryota; kingdom Viridiplantae; phylum Streptophyta; class Magnoliopsida; order Poales; family Poaceae; genus Setaria; species Setaria viridis. Next base: position 22,012,413 of record NC_048269.2, on the reverse strand, counting down.
TATTTACATGAGCCTGTGTGAAATGAAAAAAGAGACAAAAATGACTTCAGTGTTGATGGAATAATTAATGCTATGCATAATGCCTATAAACAAAAGAAAATCAATTTTTGTAGTTTACAAAGCAGCAACCAAGAGTCCGAAACATCAGCAACGACCAGCAATCAAGCAGACTCCTTATTACAATCTGAAACATTTTTAATGTCAATGCTCTGCTCATCTCAAATGCTGCACGCCTTGCTGGCTTGTTCGATTCATGGATGAAGTCTCACTTCCTTTGTTATTTAAGCTTGTTGTGGTACAGCTTCGGCTAATTGATTGGAAATTTGGGGTTTTAATATGTTTGAAAATTTCTTGTTGATTCATGCAAAATGCTACTATATCACTAATTATTTTGGCTGTGCTGGCTGCATGTTGATTGAAATCAGGAAGTTCGGGGTTACTCAAACCCAAATTTTTGGGTACCCAAAAATATCAGGTTTTCATTAATTTAGGCAAATCTCAGGTAACAGTTTTCAAAACCTGAAATTCGAAAAACATGGAAATCCGACCCAAATTTTTTTGAGTTACCCAATCCCTACCATTGAGAGTATGTAATTATCCAATCTCATATGTTCTATCTATGCATGTGATAAGTTTAGCCTTGCATTATGAAATGAACAATGCAATTTAAATAAGGAATAAGTCTACTCCCTTGATAGTATCAACTATGAAGGTTCCTCTACCTAATGCACTTAAGTACAAAATTGGGTAGTTGCCTCCCGAAACAATTCCATACCATCTAAATCTATAGCCTAAATGATTCTCAGTGGATGGGTTTGGGTAGTGGTTTTGCCCACGTGGTAGCGTGTGCATAACAGACCACGTGTGGAAACCACCTCCAAAACTGCTCCGAGGTGGTTTTATACTGGTATAAGTGGACAAATCTCAAAACCGTGGGTGGATGGGTGGTTAGATAGACTTATTCCCTGAAATAATTGCAGATAAATATGGATGTGATCATACGCACCTGCTCGATAACGATGGGTTCATCCCTGCTAAAATTGACGACATAATTGAGCAACGGGTCCAGCTCATCCCGCACTGCTATGTATCCATACAACTCTACTGAGCCACCATCCATAGGAATTTTAGCCAACTCTAATGAGAAAATTTGCAACATGCAACCCGGATAATGTTGCATGCAAGTTCCATTGTGAATGATGCAATATGCGGAATCTGATAATGTCATTGCCTCCAACCGAGCTTCATAAAAAGTACACTGTAAGTTTGTTGGAAATTAATGCAGTAAAAAGTAATTGACATTCGACACGTAAATATGCTATTTGAGGATTACTATCGGAAAATTTACATTTTCATCTACTATGTAGAAACAACCTATGTTCTTTTTACTAGGAACTGTTCTACCTCAAGAGTTCTTTAGAACACCCAAAGAAGCCATTGCCTTGAAAAGCTTATTGGTTGCTTCCAGGGAAAGTATTGAGCATGGGGCTAATGAGGATTATAGGGGATATCAACTGTTTGGCCTATTTTGTCCCAAAAGATACAGCATGTGTCATCTATTTAGATGAGATTGATGTGCTAGGAGTTGACTGGGACGATTTCCAGTCCATTGATGCTACAAGTCAGTAATCTTTAGTATCACCACAGAAAAGGAGGGACGAGAATAACCTTTCTCCTTCAAATGGGATAAGACTCCTAGTATCTCACCTACAAGCATATGGCAATAAGATTATTCTGCTTAAGGGATTCTGGTGAATGAGATAAAGACTAACTGGCCTCCTCTAAACCCACCTTTGCATGACAAGAAGGCAGGTAGGGTTAGAAAGTCAAGGAAAAAAACAAAAGCATGAGGTGCCAGGGAGAAACAAACATATAATTATGGAGTCATAATATACTGCAGCTATAGCAACGAACTGAACCACAAGAGATGTAAGTTAAGAAAAGCTGGTATTAACCCTACAGAGACGAAGAGAAAAGCTACAAAGATGCTTGGACTAACAAGGATAGGAGGAATCAGTAATAACTCACAAGCAGGCTACTTTTACAGCAAACCAGGTATACCCTTTCCTTTATGAGCCTTTTAGACTATAGAACTTCACCTCTAAAGGTTATTTTTTTCCATTGTCACAGCTAGGTGTCCTATGTGTGCATTCATCACTAAAAACCAAAAAATTACTCAGAGCAACAGCAAAACATCTCTTCCACATCCCACTTTCATATCTAGCACGAGGTCAGAAATGTTCCACAAACAACAACAACCAAGGAGGCTAACTGAGCACTGAAGAGGGTTAGGGTGATGGGTTCAATAAAGAAGATAACAACAACCAAGAAGCCAATATATCAATCAGTGAGGCAATGTCTCTTTTTCTGCAGGAAATACTCTTGAAAAGCAGACAAAAGAAACACTTTGAATATTTCTAGCTAAATGGTGCCCATTTTGGGAAGTGGTATACATTTTGGAAAGTGGCAACCCAATCCTCATGCTAAACAGGGACATTTTGGAAAGTGGCAACCCACCTGAGGACTTGTATTTGCTAGTGTCTTGCTGCCTGCAGACTTGAAATCTTGTACTATTGGCAGATTGTGGCTGCACATATGGAGAGTTTAAAACCTAATGGTAACTACAGCAGCGTGATTGCCCATTTTTAGATTGTCATTTGCAATTATATCTATCATTTTTCTGATTATTCTGTTGTTCAAATACACGCTCAAAGGCTGTGTCATGGTCACAGTGTTGCTGCAGGGTTTCACATGGAAGCAAATTTCAGCGAGAAAGCATTACTTGATTAAACTTCACATAGGCATTTGGGCATTTATGCAATTACATAGCATGGAGTAAGGCCCTAGACCATGTCATCAAAACTCTAATCAGGGGTGGGCCTACAGTGATTCAAGGGTATTCAGTTGAATACCCATTATTTTTGGTAAAAAGTTTTACAAACATGGTATATAACATGTATATATACAAAAAAATCAAAAATAGCACCACAATACAGTGTTTCCAATCTATCCTTCTCTCATTCAACCGAAAAACATGAAGAGGAAGAAGAGTGGCAGTGCTAGCTACTGTTGATTTGAGGTCTTTCTTGCAAAGAGCTGCTGCAAAGAAGAGATAAGCTAAGCCAGAGATTGTTAATTTGTCTAATCTATAATTTACGCTGCCATTTTTTTGCCATTTGAAATTTTGAATACCCATGGTCAAAATCCTGGACCCACCCCTGACTCTAATGCATTGCTGAGTGCAAACGGTGCCAAGTTGAAGGGCTGCAAAAGTAAAGTGCAGGGTTTGGGTGGAAGTGCTAATTATCGTCCAAGTTTCAGGACCTCTTGTGCGATTATCTCATAACTGAAAGAGTTTAAGGAGAGGAAGGTTTGCACATGGCTGGCAATGCTGCATGGCTACTTATATACCATGATCTCTGGGAAAACCATAAAAATGTGTACAGCTATAGAATATGGAAGGAGATATGCAATGTCTAAGGAAACAAATAAAAAATAGTCCCTCCATCCCAAATTACTATTCATCTTGGCAGACTATCCGTCCCAAAAGTTATGTATCTAAAAAAGCCAAAACGAATAGTAACTTGGGATAGAGGGAGTAGGAAAAGAGATCTTTTTCGCTTACTCTCATTACGGTAATACGATACTCTTCTTTCCACAATGTATCCATGCACCTGTATATAGAACCGTCACGGTGTTTACTTTCTGGAAGTATATCGATCGTATATTCTCCATCATCACTGGAACCCCAAGCCCTCCTCGAATCCTGGAGGTAGTTCGTATGGGAGCTTCTCACATCTTAAGATCTCAGCAGGTTCTGATTTCGTTTCTACCACCGGTTTGGTTTGAGAAGGTTCCCTCAGTTTATGAGTTATTGCTGATTTCCCTCCATATTTTTGTTTGGTTGCAGAGAAATTGGTCAGTGAGCATGGCTTAGTGGAAGCAGATCTTGCAACGGTGGTACGATTTCTCAATATTTTGCTACGTTTTTACCTTGTGGTGCTGTTTTATTGAACCAATATATCCTGTATGTTTCAATAGCACAAATTGAAGTTATCCATGAAATTTATCCCGGTTGTTCTATCACTATTTTATTTTTGCATGGGTTCAATTTGGTGTGTGTGGATGGTACTACAAACTGCAATGTTGTCTACTGGTTGGTCAGTGTTAGAATTGCAAAACTGTATGTTATGGGGATGTGCCACTTGTATATATCATCCCTGGTGGTAGCCTGGTGTTCTTTTAGAACACATAGATACTCTTCTAGTTTAGTTTTATTATGGCATTATGTCATATTTTGCGGGCTACAGAATTCAGCTCTAGGTAAAACAGATGAATTGCAGTAGTGCAGTGTACTTCTCCTTAAACTACCTTAGGCTTGGATTATTTAACTATGCAATCATGCTAAGGGACATCATGAAAGAATGAAAAAGTTCAACCACTAGGAAACTCACAAGCATCAAATCCTTATATTGGTCTAAGAGTGCACTTTGTATAACTAGTCTAGAGCTCGTGATAACTTCCTCTCTTTGCATTGTTTCCCTTTTTTATTTCTCTGGGAAGACATATGTGCATCTATGTCAAATGATTTGACCTATGGCATGTTGGAACTAAATGCTGTGCTTTTTTCAGGATATCCATGAGTGTTTGAGAGAAAAATGTACCCTTTGAATTCACACTTTTACTGTGAGAGAGCTCTAAACACTTCTCACTTGCAAAATTGGGACAGTTTATCTTCCCATTTATCAATGTGCTTCGTTATGCATGTTTATTTAGTGGGTTGGTCCTTGATTCAATTAAACACGTGGCGTTGCCTATTAGATATCTATTCTGTGTTAAATTTAGAGTGTCATAGTATATACCATTACTGCAGTTACCTTCAATGGTGCAAATGTTCCATTGCCGTTATGGATATAGGGTAAATCGACCCAAGTACTAAATGAGTTTATCAGCATGTGATTGGTTTTCTACACCAACATACTATTTTGGTATTTATCAGGATCTCATACATATTTTTTATATAATTTAGCATATAAAACTAAGAGCAAAAAGAGGTACAACTTTTAGAGGACAAAATTCAACAAGCTGTGACTAAACATGCAAAGCTTAAAGTGAAGCAGAATGAAGACTTGAAGATTGATCAGGGATTAGATTCGGCCTCAATAAAGACCTTGTGTGATCAACTAGCTGAAACTCTGCATCAGCTAACTAATCAGACAGAACAAGGTAATAGTTATGCTGACATATACTTTGCACGCTTTGCTATTCATATCTGATTGGTGAAACAACTCAATTACAGCTGAGGAAGATAAGAAGTTTCTCGAGGAGATGCTTGGAAATAATTCCAAAGCTCTGGATGAATTCAACTGCCGGTTGCATGATTTATCAACAAGAGTAGAGTCTGAAGAAGAAAATGACATGTCAGGTTTGTTAGTCTCTGCAAATTCCATAACCAGTACAAGTTAATGCAGTTTCTTTTAGAATCAACAACTTAGTAACCCAACACCATAAGCTGCACATATGTTCTGTACTTCTATGTACATTGGTATGTATATTAACAGATATAGCACTCCGCAATCCGCTAAATACTTCTGAAATAATGTGACAAAAGTTGTCTCTCTTGTCCAACTGAGGAACAAGGTACAAGTTAGATTGGTCATATGTTTAAATTGCATCAGAAGTACAAGAACAAAGTAGCTGGGAATGGGCAAGTTGTTAGAAAAATAGAATGTGATGAGGATGTCCATAAAATTTCCAAGTCCTACTTATTTTATATCCAAAATGACATGATAAACTTTTGGTTGGATAAGGCTGCATTAATTTATGAGTTATTACTAATTTCTCTTGGATTTTTGTTTGGTTGCTAAAAAAATGGTCAAGGAGTGGGCTTCAGTGACAGCTAATCTACAAACAGCGGTATATTTCTCAACATTTTGCAATGTTCTTTGTGCCGTGTGGGGAATTTTACAGAAATCAGAAGTAGCATGAATTGAAGTTGTCCCTGAAAGTTTGTTCGAAATTCCTAATCCTCCCATCACCATTTTAGTTTCTGCATGGTTTAGAAGCAGTGTCTTTTTGGATAGTGCTAATAGCTGAAAAAATTTCTATCGTTTTATCCATGTCAAAATTGCAAAGATGTATATTATGGGATGTGCCAGTTTTATCATCCCTGGTAGCAGGACACACCAATACTCCTCTAGTTTAGTCTTGTTACATTATTCTTTAATGTTTTATGTGCCACATAATTCATATTCAGGTAAAATAAAATAGATGAATTGCGGTAGTGCGGTACATTTCTTGTTAAACTAACTTGGAGGTTTGCATTACTGAACTTAATCATGCCAATGGTTAAGAAATAGCATAAAATTTATCAACTTTCCTAGGGCCAAAAGGCTTTGTTGTTGTTTTTTTGTATTCTAAGGTTGCATGTCTACAGATTTATTATTTTATCTTTGCAGTGTTTCCCTTTCTAGTTTATTTTCCGGAAGTTTACATGTAGCAGCATCGAATAATTTTACCTATGAATCATTGGAATTGAATGGTGTTTGCAAAATCTGGAATGTCCCCCCCTAGTAGTTTACCTGGAACATGGGAGATTGGGCAACATTCCACCTTCCATTCATCACTGGATTTTGTTCTATATGATCATCCGGAGGGCTAGTCCTTAAACTTAAGTTTAACACGAGACATTGATCCTTAGGAGGAACTTCTTTGCTACATAAATAAACCTCTTTGCAAATATTCTGTCAAGTTCAGAATTGCATAGTAGTACCATTACTGCAGCCACCTTTAACATTGCAAATTTTCCAGACCTGTTATGTTTATAGTGTAAACTTGCCCAAGTACGAAATGCATTCACCGCCTTGTGTCATTTTTTCTACAGCAATATTTTTTTTGTCATGATTTCTTATTACTGACACACATGACTGTATGTAAATTCAGCATACAAGATAGAGAATAGCAAGAGAACCGATGAGCCTTTTAGAAGGAAAACTTCAACAAACAGTGAATGAAATTGCAAAGGTTAAGAAGAAGCAGATCGAAATTTCAGAGTGCTGGCAGATACTAGGTTCAAAGATCTTTTCATTGAAGACTTTGCACGATCAACTGACTGAAACTCTGGATGAGCTGGCTAGCGAGACAAAGACAGGTAACATTTATGGTGACAGTTACTCATGCAAACCTGTTATTCAGATCTAACTGGTAAAAAAGAAACAATAAACTTGATCCTGTTACTCATGTATACTTGGGAAGAATTCCGCAGATTCAGACGAAGTCAACTGCCTGTTGCACGATTTATCAACAAAACTGCAGTGTGCCAAACAAACATCCAATTCAAATTGGCCAGCCTCTTCACCGTATACAACCATTAAAACCACGATGAGAAAGTTTGTAAAATTACCAAGTCTAGTTATTTTATTGTCACACCTGATTTTAGGACAAAATCAAATGCATAGCATATATGTGCCAGAAAAAATAGATGAGAAAGTTTGTAAAATTACCAAGTCTAGTTATTTTATTGTCACACCTGATTTTAGGACAAAATCGAATGCATAGCATATATGTGCCAGAAAAAATAGATACGAAGGTCTTTAATCATTTCACCGTTAACTTAACACGAACAACTTCTCCCACAGGCACTTGACTGGTGAACACACATCTAGAACTCCTCGAAGTTGTTGAAGTACTCCTCGTCGTCAAAAGCTTCTGAGCAACATTGGGCAAGTGCGAGTACACTTATGGTTGGTGTGGGGAAAATATGCAAGGCTAACAAGGAGAGGTTGATAGGCTTTCAGCGGTTAGCATTTTTAATTGGTCACATTTTATTAGCAAGCACCTATTTACTAGGTGTAAGTTTATACCAACCCAATTAAGTAAGAAGAATCAACATTATCCCAATAACAAAGTAACCAAGATTTATTTTCATCTTTAAGTTCAATTATCATGTGAGGGTCCAAGCCCACATAACCATGAGCATGGCTGATATACCAATTTACACTCTGCAGAGGTTGTACACTTTACCCACAACTCGTGTTCCCCGTGTCGCCCAGGTTTGCAAAGCCATTAAATGCTTCCTTTGGTGAGTGACTGGGGTTCCACTACAAAGCCTTTACAAAGACACATTGATAACTAGTAGCCCTCTAGAGTTTCAGTAGCAACGAGGACCATAACCCTCCCTAATGAGTCAGCACCTTAGCAAGGCTGCTACTCCAAGAGGACCGGGCTATACCCAACACCTTCCCTCTCCTTGCCCTTTCGGTAAGGCCACTAGCCAACCACATGTTTAATTAATTGGCTAAGATCAGAGCCATATGATGTTGTGGTTGTACTGTTTTCTGATAGTTCTCCATGTTCCAACTAAAATAAATAATCTTATAATTATCCAGGTATAACAACAATAAATTCATGATTAATATTCTCAAAATTATAATGTTACCATCCCGTAGTAAGCAGCTAAGCATTTCTACCCAACAAGATTTAAATCCGGTGTTCAAGGGTTGGGGAAAAGACTAGGTGGGTCTTTAATAGGTATCCCGTCAAATTATGCAATACAGGAAATAGTAAAATGAATTAATATGCTATTACTAGGAAGAAAAAGAATATGAAGGGGAAACCACTTGCTCCTCGACAAACTGCGGAAAATCTTCTTCTAATTGCTGCCCCTAGCCTTCCTCAAATGGCACATTGTCTACACGATCACCCAAGCAAAACAAACAATAAATAAGAAATAATACACCAAACAATTTTGAAGACTTAAAACAAACTCCTAGAACTAATGGTCTCGCAGAGACGATCGCGTGAATGCGAGAATAGCTGAAAATGTAGTTAAAACGAAGAAGGTACGAGGTAAACAAGGTTGTGAGGACCTAAACAAAATTAACCATAGTTACAGGGGCTAGCAAGGAAGATTGACAAGACACAGCGAATAGTGTTCTAGAAATATGAAAAAGAGCAGGGTTAGATCTGTAAAAGTGCATGGCTCTGGTTAGATTGGAATATCTAATCTACCTAGGGGGTTTTCTATGAAATTGCAAGACACAAAGAACAGATATCGAATTACAAGATTTCCCAGGGCTAAAATGAAGGAAGGCGGGCTTCTTCATCACACCATAGCTCTGGCCGGCCGGCTCTGGCGGCGAAGCTCGCCGGCGCTCCGGCGCGGCGGGAGCCCGAGCGGGTGGCGCAGGCAGCGGAGGAGGGCGAGGGGAACTCGAGGAGGTGCTTACCGGCGGCGGCGGCAGACAGGAGCGGCGGCGCTTGGTGCGGGCGGCAGCTCCGGTGGGGATTGGCGGCGGAAAAAGGGGTGGAGGGGTGCCAGGTGGAGGTGGGGGATTTTATAGGAGCGAGGGGGGAAGCGGAGACGGCACCGGTGGGAGGGATTGGCGGTGGAAAAAGGGGTGGTGGGGCGGCCGTTTCGGTGGGGAGAGGAAGCCGGGAAGGGCGGCCCGGAGGCGAGCGGACGCGGGTAGCTTTAGGTGGCGAGCGGCGCGGGAGGCGAAGTGACACGGGAGACCGAGCGGCGCTCGGGCGCGGGCGCGGCGGCGCCGGCCGGAGGTGGGAGAAGTCCCTTACAGGTGGGGCCTACCTGTCGGTGAGGAAGAGAGAGGGGAGGGGAGGTGGGCCGGGCCGACAAAGGAAAAAGGCCGGCGGCCTGCTGTCTGCTGGGCCGAAGAAAAGAAAAAGAAAAGGTCGGGATGGGTTGGGTTAGGGAGGGAGGAAAAAGAGAGAGTTTGAGGAAGATTTTGATTTAAGTTTTGCAAACACTCAAACAAAACTAATGCAAACGAAAAGCACTAACAACCACTCGTTGATTCTAAAATTATTTCAAATGTTGTTTAAATTGTTAAAGGTTGAGATTTAATTAAAGAAATTTATTAAGTCCTTAGAAAAAAATCTAGACCACACACGTTGCTTACATTATTTTTTTATGGATTTTTGGGTGTTACATTTATTTTGAAAACTGTGTTGGAAATTTGAGAATATGACATGATACGCCATTTAATGATTTACATCTACCCCTTTTGAGTGTTCCTGCGTTGCAACATATGATTATATTTGTACACGCAGAAAGCAGATGTAATAAAAGGATGCCTAGTAACAACTTCGAGTGCTATCAAATGCATTGTAAGAAGGATTGTGGCGCAATGGTAAGTTTGAACTAGTTTGATTTTTTTTCATTTGAAACAAATGAAGATTAATTTTTGTGATGCTTGTGCCATAGGAATGCTGCAATATATAGTAAATTAAATTACTATCTAGTGAATTCCTACATTTCATCCCTAGTAAATTACCAAATGTAAAAAAGAATTGTTGAATTTTTTGTTTACATTGTACACAATAGATATTTTGTGACCGTGAAGGTGTTGGTTTGCCGATTTACAGGTGGCAAGAATTCAACAGGATAATGAGCATCAGTCTACTCGATGGGCTTATAACAAAGAACTGTAGTGCATTTAGCCCACTGAGCATAAGCTGAGGAAGGTTGGTAACAAATTCTAGTAGTGCTTGGGTCACGATATTTTTGTACTAATGATTAGTGAAAGTTGTACAAAAGTGTAGAGCCTTTCACTGCTTAGAAAAAGAGCATGGACGAAGTCTTAGCCAAATACTCAGCAATGTTTCCTTGTAAATTTGACAAACTTCTACATAAAAAGATTAGAAAAATGCTTATAAAACATTGCCATGTTAGGAGTAGCAAGGCTAATGGGCTCTTAGCCAACCTTCTGTTATGTTTTCTCCAAGTGAGACATTAGTTGGTTCTCGTTCTTATAATTATGTTTCGTACATGTTACTCACTCATTGGCTATTTGTTTCAGCCACTTTTATCTTACTTCTCTCCACATAACATGTGCTAAAAGGTCATTCCGTAGCACAGCTAGCGTGGATTTATTGAAGAAGAAAAAGAAATTTTTCGTGCAGATCTTTGCGATCTTTTTTTATTTGTGGTGTGATGGTGGTGTAAAGTGCATTTGTGACACGCTTCACCCAAACAAGATTTAATGTCATAATAAGTCTATTAGAAACGTAGTAATAACGTTCTTTATTTATGGGTCAAACTTGTACTTAATAGGTTGGAAATATGATAAATGTATTAATAATGTTTGAGATGAACAAAGATAAAGACAAGAGGTTCATACTTGACCCAGCATGTACAGTTCTGAAAATAGGAGTGAACTACAATGATCTAGTTTCAGGTGGTGTAATCAGTGATGTGAGACTCGAACCACTTCCGATGATGGAGAAGTTTGATGTTTTGCATAAGTGCAATAGTGCATCTGATGAAGTTAAGAAGACAATTATTTTGTTTGCAGTTAATATATCAGAAGGGATACAAATTGAGTGCATTTTCAAAAAAGATATTGAAGTCTTTTGTTAATCATTTGCGAGTGTTCACACTAGGAGAGGTTCTGGCATTTAAGGCCAAAAGATATGGGTATTACTCAAGAGAATACCTAAGATGTCTGAACTTCATAATCAAAGGACAGCCAGTCCTGAAAATTTAGAACCGTGATGGTGTTAATATCAAGTTAGTGTATGAATTGAAAACCATCAGAATCCCCTGAAGATAGTTTACAACTATGGTGAATTCAAATATGACACGCTCGAGCCACCTGTTTCGAGTCCACCTTATCCAAATGGCAAGGATTGGGTGTCCAAAGAAGAGGACGATGAAGAGTATGAGGAAGGAGAGCAAGATGAAGAGTTTGAGGAAGAGCTGGAGGAAGAGCATCAACATGAGAAAGAGCAGGAGGAAGATCAACATCATGAGGAAGAGGAAGATGTCAGAAAACAAAAGCTTCTGATCTCAAGCTATAGCCATCATTTTCCAGTGTTGAAAATGATTGGTAGCTTATCCCGAATGGGTACCAGTTCAGGAATGATGGAGGAAGAGCATCAACATGAGAAAGATCTAGAGGAAGAGCATCATCGTTATGAAGAGGAGGAAGATGTCAAGGAACCAAAGAAGTTGTGGTCAAGCTATGGTGATCATTTTCCAGTGTTGAAAATGATTGGTAGCTTATTCCGGTTTGCTAAAAGTGCAACTTCAAGTAGGATAAGCTGCATAGGGCAATACTGCTTACCTGGAACTGCAAGAGTGGGTCACCTAAATGCAACTGGTCGCAGAGTGGGTACGAGTTCAGGAATGCTGAAGGAGGTGCAAGTCAAGAGCTGGCATTTAGTGTCATATTCCATCTGCAGACAAGCTTGGAGGGTCACTAGGTTTCTGTTACGTCTCATGTAATATGTCACCTATTGACTATTTTTATCATTTTGAATTTGTTGTTGTCCTTGTTAGTCCTGCATTCGCTAATATGCTCAGCAAAGAACTTATAAGTTACAGAACATTGTCAGTTTCAATAGACTTATTATGACATTAAACTTTCCTCTCTCTACATGGAGGTCTTTTCCTCCTTGAGTCCTTCAGTCGGTTTAGTTTTTGCCTCATGAATAACCCTGTTAGTCTGGCACTTAAATCTTGTTTGGGTGGATCTGGTCTTAGATTTCATGTTCGCAGGTCTCTGCTCAAATTTTTAGTTTCTTGGTGACTTTAAAAGATGATCTTTGCGATATTTTTTCATTTGTGGTGTGATGGTGGTGCAAAGTGCATTTGTGATCACAAAGTTTGGAAGAAAAATGTGCCAGCGCATGGATTGAGGTTGTTCACAAGAAAGCCAAAAATCAGAAAAGTTTGCCGGTGCATTTCTGTTTGGTTTATATAAATATAATAGCAAAATGAGCCAGAAACAGTACTTTGCCGGCCCGGCCCATGAACATGCACCAGGCATCGACTCATCGTCAAAAGTAGCGAGCGAGCTGCCTTGCAAGCGAGTCCGGCGGGCGCGGCGTCGTCCCGGCTGCCTTGACTAAACACGGCGCGCGGACTATACCTGCGAGTGCGACCACCCTCCAGGCTCCAGCCCTGCACCTCCATGGCGCCGCCCACCTCCCCCTCCGCCGTGGCGGCTGCCGCCCGCGCGGCGCCGACGCCGGCCGCGGCGCTCGCGCTCTTCAAGTCCGCGCTGTCCGCGAACCGGGCTCTCTGCCCGCTCGCCGTGCTGCCGCACCTCGCCGCGTCCCCGTCGCTGCCGCACCTCCTCCTCGCCGCCTCCGCCGCCGCGCGCCCCCACGCCACCTCCATCCGCCTCTACGGACGCCTCAAGTCGCTCTCCGTCCCCATCCCCGTGGCCTCGCTCCACCCGCTGCTCTCCTCCCTCCCCTCCGCCCCGGCCTTCGCGCTCTTCGCCGACATCTACCGCCTCCGCCTCCCGCTCTGCACCACCACCTTCAACATCATGCTCCGCCACCTCTGCGCCACGGGGAAGCCCGTCCGCGCGCTCGAGCTGCTCCGCCAGATGTCCCGCCCCAACGCCGTCACCTACAACACCGTCATCGCCGGGTTCTGCGCGCGCGGCCGCGTCCAGGCGGCGCTGGAGGTCATGCGCGAGATGCGGGAACGCGGCGGCATCGCTCCCGACAAGTACACCTACGCCACGGTGATCTCCGGGTGGTGCAAGATCGGCCGTATCGAGGACGCAGCCAAGGTGTTCGACGAAATGCTGGCCGAGGGAAAAGTGGAGCCAACTGCGGTGATGTACAACGCATTGATCGGAGCCTACTGTGACAGGGGAAAACTGGATGTCGCGCTGCAATACAGGGAGGATATGGTAGAGAGGGGGGTTGCAATGACAGTTGCAACGTACAATTTACTTGTGCATGCGTTGTTCATGGTTGGACGTGCATCAGATGCTTATACAGTGCTTGAGGAGATGGAGAGGAATGGTCTTTCCCCAGATGTGTTCACCTATAATATATTAATCAATGGGTATTGCAAAGAAGGTAATGACAGGAAAGCATTGGAGGTCTTTGAAGGGATGTCTCGGAAAGGGGTGCGTGCGACCGCGGTGACCTACACATCATTGATATATGCATTGTCCAGGAAAGGGCAAGTTCAGGAGGCAGATAGGTTGTTTCGCGAGGCTGTAAAGAAGGGCATGAGGCCTGACGTTGTCATGTACAATGCTCTGATCAATAGCCACTGTACAGGTGGAGATATGGACAGGGCATTTGAGATCATGGCAGAGATGGAGAAGAAGAGGATTGCCCCAGATGATGTCACATACAACACGCTGATGAGGGGGTTGTGCTTGCTGGGCCGTCTTGATGAAGCGCGCGGGATCATTGATAAGATGACAAAGGAGGGTATCCAGCCAGACCTCGTCAGTTACAACACACTGATCAGCGGCTACAGCATGAAGGGTGACATTAAGGATGCTTTGAGGGTCAGGGATGAGATGATGAACAAGGGGTTCAACCCAACACTTTTGACATACAATGCCCTGATACAGGGGCTGTGCAAGAATGGCCAGGGAGATGATGCCGAGAACCTGATGAAAGAGATGGTGGAGAAGGGCATCACCCCTGATGACAGCACGTACATCTCGCTAATTGAGGGACTTACCACTGAAGATGAGCGAACGGCTGCAGCAGATGCTGCAGAAGCTTGAGCTTGCTAGGAATGCATAAGCCTGTCTATTCAAAGCGCACCAAAGGCTTGCTTGCTCTAACCTGCGCTTTTGTGCAATAGCATTCTGCAATGCCATAGCATTTCCTGACAAAAGCACAAATTGTCCATTTGAAGATTCACAGCATTGTCAATAAGGGCCAAGTGAAGATGCCATTTCGTGCCAACAGCGGCCCTTAATAGAGTTGTAGCCTTAGGCCAGTTCATCTTTTATTGGTTGATCTGTGAAGTCCTGTAACGTATAAGGATGAAAAGGGAAAAGGCATCCTTGATATTTTGAAGCCTTCAAACAATAGTAAGTGAAGGCTGGACCTTTTTGTCTGGTTATATTACAAATGAGCTTATTTAAATGTTACCTCATAGTCACATACTCACATCCTCTGTTCATGTTGTTCTATCAATCTAATAGAATAAACTTAATGACCTGTCCTGTCCAAAAAAGTGGTGGCCAGAATAATTGTAATCACCCCTCCGTTTGAGTCATTGACAGCATCACATATTCACATTGTCTGCAATTTTGTTGGTAGTTACCCTTTTTACTGTTTTAAGTATAAACTGAAGAAACAGAATAAAAGGTTTCTACATAGAATTGACTTCTGATTTCTGTGGGAATTGTCTAGTTGGCTGCAGCCTGGGGTGCTTATGCATTCTTGCTGGTTTGGACATTTAATTGTCATAGCTTATGTCCATAATCGATCTACCCCCAATGAAGAGCAAAGATACAGGCTGAAGCCTTAGTTTTAGCTCACGCTTTCTTTATAGAACTGCATTGCTGAGGTACTTGTATGCCTGTATGGTCCAGGGCTTCTGTTCTAAAACCGTGACTAAACAAATAACCGCATATGAACAAAGATAATTTGTTTACGGAACCATGTAATACGCACAAGTTGATAATTCACCTTCTTTTGTTTCCTGTTTTCCAAGAACCAACTACATTAATGGAACTCTAGGCAGCTAAGAAAAGATGCTGGAATGATCCACCAAAACACCTGGTCATTTCATAGTCTACTCTAGCACTAATTGGAAATCACATTGAGATTTTTCAAAAGGGTGTCTATCCAGGCGAGCATCAGTCACCATACGATGGTGTGCTTAGACATGACCTATCCTTGGAGAGAAATGGGAAAAAGGCTAGGTGGCCAGAAACGTGACCTGGGTGTCCACATCTATCACTGTTCGCTGGTCAAAAATTTAGGCTGGGATCACATCATCCTGATACATTTACCAATTATAATGCCATTGCCTATCTAATTAATCTCCAGTCGCTACCTAAGATTCTCAGATGTGTGCTCATTCTTGGCCTCGTAAAAATCGCTCGCTTATGGAGCATCAGCTCATTGTGACGTGTCTTTCTTGTTTCCGCCGTGGTGGCGCTTTATCGGCTTATGCATTTGTTTACCTTTCTTGCTTTGTTATGCATTATATATCGTGTCTCTTGCTAGTGCACGGATTTGTCAGTGCAGCTCCACGCGGGACCGTGCGCAATGGAAGCGGAATCAAAGATGGGGGCGCCGGACGTGGAGAAGCAGCAGCCGTTACTGCCGGTGGTGGCAGGCGAGAAGGTGCCGTCGTCCGGAGACACCTGCGGCTGCGACGCGTTCCCCCGCGCCTCGCCCACGGCGACGCGGACGATGGCGCTGGTGGTCCTGGTGGCCGGCGCCGCCTTCGCCGCGCAGCTGGCGGCGTGCGAGGAGTACGTGCTCCTGGCCGTCTTCGCGTCGCAGCTCGCCAGCTTCTGCGTGTTCACGTCGCTGCTGGCGCTGTGCGCGCTCCCGGAGGGCGGTGGGGGCGTCCGCGGTCGCCGCGCTAGGTGGGCGGCGAGGGCGGCCGCGCAGGTGCTGCAGTGGTCGCTCGCCATGGCGGTGCCCACGAGCATGGCGTGCTGGGTTGTCCAGAGCGCGCCGGCCCCCGTCGGGGCCGGGCTGGTCGGGCTCGCCCTGGCCATCGTCCTCGCCTGCTACGCCGAGCTCGTGCGCGCCCTCTGGCCTGTGCAGGGACCTCGCTGACACCGAGGGGCGAGGGCCTCTTCTGAATTTTGGCATACAGCATGTTCAGACTTCGATTGGGCCGACAGAGCCTGTCACAGTTGAAGCATAAAATTCCCTCGTGCAAAACACAAAATCTGACGAGAGATAAAATATCAAACGGCAGATGTACGCAGTTTTGGAGAAATGTGTTTCTTGGCTAAAGAGGGCTCGTTTGTCATGATGTTTGCATTGTTCAGCAATGAGACAGTGATGCCATTTGCTTCGGCAATGAGAGAGAGAGAGGGAGGGAGGGAGGGAGGGAGGGAGGGAGGGAGGGAGGGAGAGGGATATCAGTGGAAAGTTCATTTGATGTGAAGCCATGAGGCATTTCCTGATCTCTTTCAGTGGACGCCTGAAATCACCATGGGTGCCGTGCGACCCATCAGGCCATCAGCATAGCAGATGCTAGGCAAGGGCCTCCTCAACCCTCATAGCTTACCCGTTAGCCCCAAAGCTCTTAACGCTTTGCCCTGTGGCACGTTATCACCTGGCCGAAAGAAGGGTGTGTCTGTCCAGATCACTCCCATCCAGTGACAGGCCGTCCACTAACGTCCTATGCCAAGACATGACCAATCCTTGGAAGGAAAAAAAGATTTGCAGAATCAGAGGCTTGATTGATGCTATGCTGCTAGATGCCACGATAGCGATGAGATGAGCAGCAGGGCAAGAAGCCGAAGCTGTAGGCGACCTTGAGAAAGTTTGCCCATGCTGATCAGCTCTTCTTCTTCCTTCCCCCCCGCTGGAGATCATGGCACTCATGACCCATGCGTTGCAACAACTTGCAGAGAAGCTGTTGGTGTACAGCACTTGACTCCCCATCAAGCCATGACCCCCCGTGCGTTCGTGTGTTCGTGTTACACGCACGTACTGCATCTTCTTTTTTCTGCTGTTGCTCCGTCCCTCTCCTTTCTGAAAAGTTGGTATTTGCAATCATATGCCGGCATGTAGTGGGATTAGAGCTCACGAACAATGATGCCGGCGCCTCCAGGAGGAGGGTTAAGGTAGGTGCAAAGCCAAAGAATCATTTGAGGTGTTCGCCAAAGAGACGAGGCATCATTTGCCAATGGTTGGCCCCTGGCTGACTGGCACTGCAAAGCCCTGCTTCCGGCTCATATTTTCTACGGGTGGGGAACAAGTGCTAGTACTAGTCTTGATCCATCGCCGCCATTCTGCCCCCACGCCGCCGGCGCCGCCCTTCTTCGGAGCTGGCTCGTGGGTAGTGGCGCCGCCGCTGCCGGTCTGCCGTTTGCCTACAGCCTACCGGAGTTCTGAAGATGATGGGAACATACCGGTGCCTAGCATGAACGTTCAAAAAATATCTATATAATTTATTTTCTTGTTTTTTCTACTCTATATTCAAACTCTTTTGCGTATGTTGGAATCAAACCTTTAAGAGGGTTAAATGTGCAACAGTATGGTGTTCAATGTTTTTTTTTCTTTTTTCAAGGAACAAGAATATACTCCATGTAAGAGTCTCAAGCAGGAAACAACCATCAGTGTTTTGAGCATGGCATATCAAACTTACAGCATTCCTTTTTGTACACATGCACAGCTGCCAATGGCCGGAATCTAGTTTGCCGCCTTGCTGGA
The DNA here is from genome assembly GCF_005286985.2 of Setaria viridis. Lineage (NCBI taxonomy): Eukaryota > Viridiplantae > Streptophyta > Magnoliopsida > Poales > Poaceae > Setaria > Setaria viridis. The sequence goes on along the minus strand of NC_048269.2, from coordinate 21,994,272 downwards.
TGTGTTTCCCGCCACGCCGCGTTGCTCTGATGCAGGTCTCTCAGTGCCTCTCGCTCCCAGCGACGGATCTGCTCGACGGCCACAGCCTGCTGAGCATCCGCTTGGGCTTCCCGGCCGGGATCGCGCAGAGCGCCCTGACGCGCGACGACGCGCTCCGGACCAGCCCCGGGCGCGCCCTGTGCACGAACGCCCCGTCGTCGGCGTCATCATCGTCGTCCTCCTCCAGCTTCATCCTCAGCGTCGAGATCCTCGACGCCGCGCGCTTCAGCCCCTCCACGCTCCAGTCGTCGTCGCCCGGCGCGCCGGCGGCGAGGCCCCGGAGCCTCTGCTCGTCCTTGACGACCTCCTCGCCGCCGTCTGCCTCCCTCCTTGTCTTGGCCAGCAGCGCCTTGACGCCGCCCGCCACGCCGGCGACGCGGTTGGCCCCGGGGCCGGACATGGACAGCGCCGCCGCGCGCGCGTTCTCGAAGAAGAGGACCTGCACGACCACCCGGAGCGGCAGCAGCTCGTTCTGGGCGGCGTGCATGGACGCTGTCTCGGAGAGCTTCCGGCAGTTGAGCACCCTGCACAGCTTCTTCCTCGAACTCTTGTCCATCTCTGGATGCACCTGTCACGTAATTAAATCGAACCAAGAAGTGTTAAGACATCGAAATTAATCCGGACAGCGTGAACTGAAAATGATCTTAGTATTTGTTTCCACGTACTCTGAGATACGTGTCGACAGCTCGGTAAAGATCGTCGTGCTCCGGGCGGGCGCAGTCCGGCACGGCCTCGGCAATGGCGATCAGCTTGTCCAGCGCCAGGTTGGGATCCTTGGCGACCTCCATCAAGAACCCATCGACCAGCCTCCCGATCCGGACCATCGCGCCGTGCGACGCGGCGGCGGACGCAGACCGCCGCGCTCCCTCGAACTCCGAGCTCTCAGCGGAGCGCGACCGTCTGTGCCCGCGCGCGTGCGGCGGGCTTGCCTCCGGGATCCCCCCCGCCGCCGCCGCCGCTTGCCGCAGCGCCAGCTCTTCAAGGATGGCCATCACCGCGTCCACGTCGTACAGCGTCTCGCCCGCGCACGACGGTATCAGGAGGTCGCCCACGCTGGCGTCTTCCAGCTGCAGCGCCGCCCTTCTCGTGAGCTCCGCCTTCGTCGCCGGGGAAGCACACAGGACGTTCGCCGCTTTGAGAAGTTTCAGCAAGAAGCTGCAGGAGACGGCGTTCCTCTCGGCCGGAAGCAAGCTCGCCATCTTCTCAACGAGAAAGCGGTGGTTCGTGGCGGCCACGTCGGCGCTGCCCGTGCTGCCGTCTGTTTGCTCCACCACAAGGTAACCGCTTTTGGCGACGTTCGGCAGCCACCGGCGCGCGTAGACCTTGAGCGCGTCGCCGACGGCTCTCCCCTTGACGGTCCCCGCCGCCTTGACGGCCACCATGACGCGCCAGAAGAGGTCGGCGCCGAGCTCGGAGACGTCGCGCGCCCACCACGGCGGCGAGGAGCAGGCTGCCGGCACCGGCACGCCCGCCGCGTGGGCGCTGCTGCCGGGGTCGGTGGCGAGGATCGCGACGGCCTCGACGCAGCGGGAGGTGACGCCGAGCTCCTCGCAGGCCGACGCGTGGCGGGCGGTGGAGCGGAGCGCGGCGAGCGCGTCCCGCCAGCGGCGGAGGAGGCAGGAGGCGAGGAACGCGTCGAGCTTGGCGGCGAGGTTGCCCCGGTCGGCGGCCTCCGTCATGCCGAGTCGCGCCGCGGCGCAGCGGAGCGGCACGACGTTGTGCGCGCCGACCGTGACGGCGATGCCGTAGCAGAACTTGGCGCAGGCCTCGAACGCCTCCGCGCCGCCCGGGAAGCCCGGCAGCTCGACGGCGTCGGACTCTGCGCAGAGCGCCTGGAGCAGCAGGCACTTGGAGAGCAGAGGGAACTGCCGAGATCGACGACGGAAAAGGGAACAAGCTTGTTCAGAACAGAACATCTCGACAACTTGTGGAGCTGCTAAACTAGCAATTCAACTTGTGGCATCCTTATTCTGGATGCAGAATTTGCATCTACCTTATGGAGACGAAACAGGCAGTGATCCACGAGGATTTCCATGTCAGTGGCCACCTCCGTGTAGACAGACCTGGAACCAACGACGAGCCACACCAATCAGAGAACAGAACACCCATTGAATTTGAAACGGAACGAATCGGCAGGCAGAGCAGCCACTACCTGACGGGCCCGGAGGTGAAGAAGGTGTCCGGCCGCGCGCCGAGCTTCATGAGCTTCATGGCGGACAGGAGTAGACAGGTCGAAGCTGCCACAAGTCCACCGCGCGCGCGTGCGTGCCCCTATCTAACTGCGTGGGAGCCGGACGTGATCGTTGGCGGCTGGGCTATATCACGCGGATGGATGGATGGACAGAGAGGCTACGGTTGGGGAGGGACGGGACAGGATCCAGACGCGCGGATGGGGACTGCTGGGGAACCGCAAGGAAGGGTCCAAGATCACAGCTCGAGGTGACACCAGTTTGGCGGCACGGCCAGCCCAGGGGAACTGTGCAGCTTATCGGCGCCTGCGTGCCAGGAATCCTGATCGGAGATCCGGAGAGCAGAAGGGTGTGGCACGTCGCCGGCCGGGGACCAACAACGAGTTCAGAAAAATTGACAATGTCAATTGTTTCAGTTTCAGATGAAGGGTGGCCGGCCGGCTGGCTCTGGTTTTCCTGTGGCAGCGAACAGAAGTGACTGTGCGTCTGCCTCATAGAAAGTGCACCGAGCCTCGCAGTTTTCACTTTCTTTCACCCAGCTGAATGCGATGGGGGTGCTCTGCTGTATATCTTGCTGCATTTTCAACAGAAGCTGGAGCTTTTGGTTCACTGATTTGTTTTGTGCTAGCAGTTGGTTGTGGACACGATAAGGAAACCAACTGTGGTCCAGGAGGGAGGGGAAAAGGTGAGACCTTCCTTCGGGTGAGGTACTTGCATCATTAGCATGAAAAAGTTGTCCGTCACTTGATGAGTTCCAGGCTTCCAATCTCCCACTCCCTGAAATTTTAACAATGGACAGACTTTATTTTCCCTTAACAACTGGACCACTGCGGTAGTGATCAACTGACCAGCCAAAGCTCCTCCTCCTCACATTCACGTTCATGAGTCCCAACAATCTGGATGCTAGCTCTGCGTCAACAACCGCAACGTTTTTGCTTCAACCTATGGCTAAAACTTTAGTGATAAATGGCTCGGCGCATGCCTGCAGAATCCCGGAATAAAGAATTTCGTTCGTTATTAAAACCTCTATCTAAATCATATTTTGAAAAAGGGGAGAAAAAGCCCAACCTCGTAATGTATTGGATCAAGCGCTCTCGATGCAACTTGGGCCGCCATTCTAGTTGTGGAAACTCGAAGCTCACATTCCCATGACGAAAGAAATGCCGGTGTCCAATTTTAGGCGGTAACTTCAGCCGCACTCCACTGGCAGTGAAAGAACGTTGTTTGTTAAACTCCCAAGCGCTGGACCAGTCTCGACTGCGATTTGTATCTGCAGCAGGAAAGTGAAGGCATGATAGCCGATTGGCAGGCATTTCTTCGTGGGTGGGAGTCGAGTCTGTCCCCAAAGGGACCGAGTAACCACGCTGGCTGCTCACTGTGTCGACTCTTATACTTCCTTCACTGTCCAACTCAGCTCTATCTATTTTTAGTTTAAAATCATATAATATTTTAGCCTGATCCTTATAAACCCGATCCTTAAATTTGTTAGACTAAATTAGAGGGATCTTTTACCACCCCTAACCCCAAGTCCCCGGTAGGCCGTTGATGCTCGTCATCGAAAATGGCCATGGAATACTGGAACACCCACCACCTCTGTTTTGCATTTCAGCTCAAACCTCAACGAATCCACGTCATCAAGCACGTTGGTTAACCTCACAAAAGCAAAAGCAACGGACCATCTTTGACAGAAGTTCTAGTTGCAAGGATCCGAAGGCACGATGGCGATTCCTCATGCAATTGGCAGGCATCAGGCCATATTTGCGTGATCAGTAGTTAGTTGGTGGCCATCAGGCCGTGGAACACGAACATCCGCCAGGCCGCCACCAGTTGTTTTCTCGCTCCCTCGTTTTCCTCTTGCGCTCCAAGTATTTGCGTCGGGTCGGTCCCCTCCGAGCGAAGTCTATGAATCTGTCTGAATCGTCATCATGCCACAAAAGCTTTTCTCCTCCTGTCTACGTGTTCAGCTGTACTTAAAAAAAAGCGATGCAGCCGATACGGCCTTACGTGGGCTAAGACTTGCTCAACGGGCCTTGCGCGTTGGGCCGGCCGTCGAGAGACGACGAAAGGCCTGCGTGAGCCAAGCGCGCGGACGGACGACGGGAAGCGGGGGCGGTTAGCTGTCGCAGAAGCCTCCGCGATCATCACGCGAAGAAGTATACGTGGGTCGGACATCAAGTTATTTAAAAAATGATGACATCACCCCGTGTGCATGCAAATGCGAAACAAAAAAAAATATAAATTCTAAACCGAACACCCAAATTAAATTTAGATTTGATTTCACCATTGCATTTGTTATAACACTCGACTATATTTGAAAAATATTTTAAAAATTACTTTTTTAAAATACAGGATAATTAATTTTTGACCACCGCAAACACATGCTTCACCTCCAGAAACAAAAGATTAAACATAATGAACAAATAATAATATATTGCGAACAAAAAGTTGAACATTACGAACAAATAAGTCGACATCGCTTATTCTGCAAAACGAACAAATTACTCTTGGAGCAGAACAAATATGTACAAATGACAAACAATAACCTTGAAAAGTGAACAAATTATTCTTTAAAGGCGAACAAATTATCTCTCGAACAAAATATGTACATGTGACAAAACAAGTTAGTATGTAAAATCAATAAATCAGTTTGCATCACCAACTAAATCAAGTAGTACTATTATAGGACAATAAAATGTAGGCTTGTAACTTCCAAAAATAATGATGGATGATATAAATTTAAAATATAAATTATAATTCAAGGAAAAATATCCAAAAATAGTTTAAAGAAATAGAAAATAAATAATGGATATGCATAACTAAATAGGAAAAATGCATACGTTTTCCAAAATAAAATGAAAAAAAGGAGAACAGTCCTATCTTATAGGTAAGAAATATAAATGAATCTAGAAATGAATAATACATATTAGAAAGAAAATGAGAAGTAAAAAAATACAAAAAGAAAAACATATCGTCTTAAGTTAAAAAAATTAACAAGATAAAATATTACCAAACGCTGACGAAAAAGAAGAAAAAAAAGCATCGAAAGCAGGCAGGAACGTTGCACAAGAAAGCGAATCAGCATAGCGTGGCAACATGGGCTAATATGGACTGAGAAAAGAAAATGTGTGCGATGCAACCCTGCAGCTCTCCGTGCGTGTGGCGGAAGGTATATCTTCAGCCGACATATAGTTAGGGGTGTTTGGCTCCAAGGGGCTAAAGTTTAGCCCTGTCATGTCGGATGTTTAGATACTAATTAGGAGTATTAAGCATAGTTTAATTACAAAACTAATTATACAGATGGAGTCTAATTTGTGAGACGAATCTATTAAACCTAATTAGTCCATGATTTGACAATGTGGTGCTACAATAACTATTTGCTAATGATGGATTAATCAGGCTTAATAGATTCCTCTCACGAATTAACCTAGGAGTTCTACAATTAGTTTTATAATTAGTTCATGTTTAGTCCTTCTAATTAGCATCGAATATTCGATGTGATAGGACTAAATTTTAGCTCTGTTACGCGAACATGCCTTTTGGTTTTATCACGTATATGCGGGGAGCCAGCCCGGGAGGGGAGAGACCCGCGCGCCGCGCATGCGAATTTCGTGCCGTTGCTCGTGCGGTGCGATCCCCCGATCCGTCAATCGAAAACCTCCTTACCCCAAAGCTCCGCCGGACGAGCAGCAACATCTCTCCCCGCCTGCGCTGCGCGTCCGTCGTGCCATCCGCCCGATGTCTCCATGTCCTTGACGAGAAGGTATCAGCTAGCAGCAGCAAGCTCGAACCTGACTCTCTCACTCTCTCTGGCACTATGCTTGCATATATAATTATATACAGTATAAAGGTGGGTTATCTTAAAATTATCATGGTCGTAAAATATGATCAATATGTCCGTGAACAAAGATAGGACCAAAGGACACCAGCTGGCCGACATGTCATCGACACGTCAGAATTCCACGGACGGGCCCCGGTGACCCCCTCGAGGAAGCAATCTCGCGTCGCGAGACGTATCTCTGCCGTCTTGCTCCCGAAGATGGCAGCAGCAGACGCCCCTGACAGCCAATATTATATCCTTCCTCGCGAAAAGAACCAGTATTATATTCCAGTCCATATCCGTTCCACCGCCTGACCGGTGGGCCCCTGGGACACGCGCTCCTCGGCCCCCACCCACGGAAACCTCAGAATCACAAACAAACCCACCGGCGCACGTCCATCCAAAAAGCAAATGCACGTCCTCTCCCACCGACACGCGGGACCCGCCGTCCGTCGAGGACCCGGGCGTGATACCCATAAACTCCCGGGGAAATTTGAGAGACTTTTATTTCCTCCCCGTCCTTCTCGTCGAAGCAAACCGAAAGAGTCTGAAACGGAAACGCTCGATAAAAGGGACACTGGACGGCGAGGCCACGGCCCCCCTTCATTCTCTGGCTCTCTCCGCCCACAACCCAACCCAACCCCCCACCCCGCCCCTCCGCCCTCCCGATCGATCGTCCAGCAGGGTTTCCGCCGCCTCCGGTCGCCCCCGCCGCCGAGGCGGCAACCTCCTCCCCCCGCCGGCACCCAGGGTCCGCGGGGGACGTTCGCGCCACGATGGACGCTTTCGGGACCGCGCCGATGGGGTACGGCCGCGCGTGGCCGCTCGTCGACGACTCCCGGGATCTCGTCGTCAAGGTGAGGTTTCGTCTCCCCCCGTGCCTCCGCGCTGCGGTTCGTTCGTCGCGCGTTCGATCGGGCGATCGGGGGTGGAAGGAGGGGAATGCCGTGGGTAGGTTTTGCCGGTTCGTTGTTGTGTGCAGCAGGATTTTTTTCCCCGGCACGGTAATCTGTTCAGTGGTCCAGCGGGGGGTCCTTTTTTTTGTTTTCCACTAGAGTTTTTTTAGTTATATGGATCGTAGTGATCTCAAAGCGCCCCCCCCCTCCCCCCCCCCCCCCCCCCCCCCCCCCCCCCCTCGCTGGCTGGGGATGAAGGGTGCGGCGTGGTCAGGATGATCGGATCATATGCGGTCGCAGAGGAGAGGTTTCACATCTCTCTGGTTGCATCCGAGATCAGATTTATTTGATCTTGATCGTGTTTAATAAAAGAGGGTGGGGAGATTAGGGGAACATTTTCAGAAGATTGTTCTGGATTTAGATCATTGCTGGGAGTTTTGTTTTAGGGGCTAGAAGATTTTCTTTATATTTCGGATCGGATGGCAGACGAGTGAAATGTACGCTGTGGCACCGATGTTTTTATTTTTGTTGTTCGATGGCAGAGGAGTTCGATCTATACTGTAGCATGAAAGTTTTTATCTTTTGAGATTTTCTTTTTATAGTCGAGTGGAGAGTATCCCCACATGAATTTTCATTAATATAAAGGTTTGCACGGCCTCAGATTACACAGCATAACTGATGCTTTATGACAGATGAGTTCAGTCGTGCTGTAGCACTTGTGTTTGTAAGGGTTTCTGCGGGGCGTTGCTTTATTACGTTCATGTGGAGGATGGCAAAACCTTGCTTCCGATTCTTAGTTGCATGTTCCAGTGAGCCCTAGACACTCCTCGTGCCTTTGGGAACCACTCTCTCTTTGTTCTGTTTTGCTAGAATTTGGATAATTTATCTTAACTACTATTTTACTAGGTTAAGCTTGTAGTTATTCTTGATCAATCAATTTGGCAACAGATCTTTCTCAATGTTGCAACATGATTTGATTAAAAGCTAGAGATTAGCTTCTCTTGTTTTAACTTTTGGTTACCTGGTGTTCTTATTAACTTAACACATCTTGGTATTTATATTTTTAACACGTCTGTGCTCACTTGAAGGAGTAATCGAATGTGCCACATAGTGGTAGTTAATGATTGTTTTGGTGAGTTCTAAGTATAGTTTCTACTGGTTTTCAGGTCAAATATGGTGACACTTTGAAGCGATTCAATGCTCGTGTTAATGGCTCACGCTTCGATCATGATCTGCCTGCCCTTCGGTTGAAGATTGCAAGTGCTTTTAAGTTCAGTCCTGATGCTGAATTCATTCTCACCTATACTGATGAGGATGGGGATGTCGTCATGCTGGATGATGATAATGATCTACGAGATGCTGCTATTAATCAGAAATTGAACCCTCTTAGGATTAATGTTCAGTTGAAGAGCAGCAATGTTGGGGCAGCTCAGACAAAACAGCAGGCCACAAATTCCAAATCTTCGAGGTCCATCTCTCTCGAAGATCAACTTGCCCAGGTGAAATCAGCTATTGATGAAGCTTTGAAGTTTGTGCCAGAGCAAGTCCCTGCTGTCCTTGCAAAATTATCTCATGACTTGCGTTTTAGAGCTGCATCATCTGCACCATCATTGGCTGAGTTGCTGGACCGTTTTGCTAAACTGATAACACGAGGCAGCAACATGCATCCTTCTTGTGGCTTTGCTGATAGTTCTCAAAAATTGAGAAGTGCAAAGGTTAAGCTTGAGTCTGCCCTTGTCACAGGTTCAGCTTCAGAGACCTCGTATGGGCAAAATTCTGGGATATCTGAAGCTGGTCTTAGGGGTGTGCTATCTGAGGATCCCAATGCTAAAATTGAACAGGTGCCATCATGCCCTTCAGTTAGGGATTCACTGGTTTTTACTAGTTCAGGTGGAATGAAAGGTGATCACAAGAGAAGTCTTGATTCTGAGATTAAGATAAAATCTGATGCTCACAGTAAAGGAAAATCTGTATTATCCTCTTGGCCACCGGTTTCCACCACTTCTCATGGCGCTCCTGCTCAAGGATCTGTTCCTGTACCATTTAAATCTCTTGGATCCATTGGAATGGCCAATGGTGATATAATGCCGCTATTCCCTCCCCCACCAGTGTACCAACCTCCCACACCTGTACTCTACCCTCCTACACCATTTTTGACCCCCTTAAACCCAATCTCTGGAGCTAATGGAAAAACTACTGTTGATTTGCACTCAACGTTCCCCCCTCCACCCAACATCTATAGCCCTATTAAGTTGAATACACCTTCATCTGTTGGTACATGCTGTCCTAACCTCTACTCTACTGGGACTTCACACAGAGATGGCACAGGCCCATTGTCTAGTTATGTACCCAATCCAGAAGGCATCAACTCTTTTGGGAGCTCTTACAGAGGTCTTGGTACCAATTATAGGGGCATCCCCCTAAAATATGCACAGCATAGATGGATACAATGCGATGGATGTGGGGTGACGCCAATTGATGGGCCTTGCTACAAGTCTAATGTGTAAGTTATTGACTTCAATACTAGTTGTCAATGTAACCTTTCGTTCTCCTGACATGCTTACTTTACTGACAGTAAAGAAGACTATGATCTGTGTGATGCCTGTTTTTCTCACATGGGCAATGAGGTTGAATATACCAGATTAGACGGTCCTGCTTCAAAAAGTGTAAGTTCAAAAGGCACTTTAATGAGGTGGCCTTAGTTTATTCCATTACTAGATAGTACCTCTGCAATAGTAAGAATGACAGGGATTCATCTTACATTTTTTGATAAGGAGATTTCATCTTACATTTTGATCCTTTCAGAACATGAAGATCCTTGGGAAGGTTCCAGCAGTCAAAACTGACAGTCGCTTCATCAAGGATGTTACTGTCCCTGATGGAACACCAATGGCACCTTCAACTCCGTTTACCAAGATTTGGCGCATGCGTAACAATGGGTTTAGCAAGTGGCCGTATGGTACCCAGCTTCTCTGGGTTGGTGGAGATCGCTTAACATGTCTGAGTTCATTCAGATTAGCGGTATGTACTACCAACATATTTAGCTTTTGTGTGAGCTGATAATTTATGGTTGAGTGCAGGATGGAACATCTATTTGCCATGTACTGAAATTCATCAAATTCTCACTTAAATTTGATGTGCGTGCAGATTTCAGCAAATGGGGGGCTAAATCCTTGCGAAGACACTGATGTTACTGTTGATTTTCTTGCCCCTGCGAAGCCTGGTAGGTACATATCTTACTGGAGATTGGCACTACCCTCAGGTCTGACATTTGGTCAGCAGATTTGGGTTCATATTGAGGTTGTTACTCTACCCTTAACTGCTTTTGTCCTTGTCACCTTGATGCTTCCAATTATCTGATCATTGGCATGCTATCTTTGAGTGCAGGTGGAGCAGCCTATTCAAACCAGCGGCGGCAAACAGGCTGCTGCAATAAACCGGAATCAGCTCCCTGAAGCTAACAGCACAAGGCCTTCTGCATTCAATATAAACAGTGCTCCTGTAAATTTTTTGTCTGGATGGCACGGCAGGCTTGAATGTGAAACCATGGAACCCAAGGAATCTGAACCAGTTCCTAGTGATATGTCCTCTGCCCCAGCAGCAGTTGAACCGGCGCAAATCCCAGTTACTGATGCTCCTGCCTCATCTGCCGAGGCTGCATTGGCTTCGATGCCTGCTGCTGTGCCTGCACCTGAAGCAATTCTCCTGCCCAAACCTGTGCCTGTGCCTGCACCTGTTAGTGCATCCGCACCTGCACCTGTTGCTGCTCCTGTTAGCATGCCTGTGGTTGCAGCAGCACCTGCTGCCCCTTTGGCTGAGGAAGTCGTCAACCACCTGCTGGAGGAGAAGATGATGAGTGAGCTTGAGGTACTGGGTTTCATGCAGGCTGACCTGAACAAGCAGATACTGAGGCAGAACAACTACGACCTGGAGCAGTCTGTTGTCGATCTCTGTGGCTTCAACGAGTGGGATCCCCTTGAGGTGTTCTCCGAACTGGTAAGTATTTACACCATATTCACATCATATGTTGACACCAGCGCAGAAACTTTCTCAACCTGGCCTGTCTGATTGCCCTTAGGATTCTGATGACACAGTGATGAGCGAGGAGGTGGTGGTTGACAACAGCGATGACGAAGGATTCATCGTGGCGGACCTCATGACCAAGGCGAAGAAGGATCAGTGATGGATGACGACGTGTGCGGCAGTTCCTAGTAACCTTTCTACAGATAGTGGTATCAAATAAGTAGACAGAAGTTATAGATTGTAGTGGCATGAAATAAGTAGACAGAAGTTATGCGGTGTGCCCGAACCTTGTGGGATGTGGCGGTTGCGTTGCGGTGCCGGTTAATGATCACCAGGGCACCGTGGCCTACGAGTGATCGATCCTTCTGCTGAAACAGCTATAAGCTAGGGTATAAGCTAGTGCCTGTTTGGATCCAAGTGTTAATGGGTAAAAGTGCTAAAGTTTAGCACCTCTATGCATTAGCACATCCAAACGGGAGGGGAGGGGGCTAATGGGAGGGTTAAACTTTAGTCCACCTAGCTGGTGATAAAGAGCAAAAGTGATATTTTATGAACTTTAGTCCTATTCATTGGTCATATCTATAAATAGGAGTGCTAATGGGTGGAAGTGCTAAATTTTAGTGGAAGTGCTAAATTTTAGTAGATAGGTTAAACTTTAGTAATAGCATATCTAAACTTTAGTAATAGCGCTAAATTTTAGTATAAATAGGAGTGCTAATGGGTGGAAGTGCTAAATTTTAGTAGATAGGTTAAACTTTAGTAATAGTATATCTAAACTTTAGTAATAGCACATCTAAACTACTCTTAGTAGTTGAATTCCTTATGCATAATATTACCAACTACTCTTAGTAGTTGAATTCCTTGTGCATAATATTACCGTGGTTCTGTTACCTTTAATGTTGATCGTCGTCTCTGGCACGCTGTGCTCGTTATCGCGGCTGTTGTATCTCTATGACGTGTGCTGTTGTTCCATGTTTCTTGAGTCTTAACGAGCATATGTTTTCCTTGCGGTACTCAGGAAAACGTCTCATTTTCAAATTTACTGTGACTGCACTAGATTTTTTTTGGTTCAAAAAGAAAGCAAAAATAATCCAATTAGCAACGATCGCTAGACTCGCTTATTTTTTTTGTTTTTTGAAAAGAAAGCACAGATGACTAATTCCCTACGAAAACGCAAATGAGTTACGTGAAAAAGACAGAGTTAATTTTGAATTACACATCAACTAAGCACTCAGATCCGAAGCCTGCTACAAAGTCGTCTTAGAAGGCTGTACTATCCGATAAAAAAAATCTCGACGACTCCGATCAGATGCTAAACGCAGCTCTGCAGCTCACCGAGAAACGCAAATAAGATTATTTCTGAAAATAAGATGATGTACTATATATCCTGCAGACTGCAGTAGGTGCATGCTCAACATGGATACACCAGATAAACTCCAAACGGAACGGATGGAGAGGAACTGTAGTATCAGAAATTCTTCCCAGAATTCATAACAAAAAAAGGGACAAAACCCAAAGTAACGAAAACAAGCAGATCTCTTCACAATGGTCATCTTGAGTGTACTCTCAAGTCGTATTAGTTTTCACACTATTATTCAATGGAGTAAAACCAGAGTTTGTATGGCCCGACTCAAGAGGAACCCAAAATGATTACCTAGTCAAGATTTGGTAAAACTATAGTTGTATGTACATGAGGCGCACACGCAGTCACGCACACACCAGGCGATTGAGGTATAAATCTCAGGAATCAGAACTGCTGGTCCAGATATGCATCCTTCTCCGACTTCTCGCTCCCACTGAGGTACCCAACAAAGCTCCCAGAAACGTCTGTGACCCAGGAGACACTGCGTGCCAGCCAAGCCTTGGGAGTTGATGACGCTTGTGGGGTCTCAGCCGCGATGCGCCTCTGTTCTTCCTCAAGCAAGATGTCCAGCCACCTCTTTGACATGTACTCTTTCACCGCGTCGACACCCTTGTTTACAATATCCATCGGTGGCATCGCCAAGGGGTTCTGCTCTAGGTTAAGCTTCTCCAGTTTATCCAGACGACCAAAAGTGTCAGGAAGAGCATGTATCTGGTTGTTGCTCAAATCAAGCTCACGTAGATTCAGAAGGTCACCAAATGAAGCAGGAAGCTCCTTCAAATCACTGAAGTTGCTGCTAAGGTTGAGAATTTCAAGACTGCTAAGCTTCCCAAAGGCAGATGGCAAACCACAGAGTTCATTGAAATGGGCATCCAGAAGGTAGAGCGATGTCATCTCGCAGACTGATGATGTAAGAGATCGCAACTTGTTCATGTGGACCCAGAGTTTACGCAGATTGACCAGCTCATAGCCAATATTTGTTGGCAGGTATGTGAGCCCGTTGTAGCTTGCATCAAGCTCAACTAGTAACCTGGAGTATCAACAGTAATCAATCAGTCAGATAGCATTATTTACCAGCCAAAGAAAAGAACCAGAGTGCTACCTACCTACACTTGGAGATGCTATCTGGCAGTGCCCTGAGCCTATTACTTGACACATTCAGAATCTTAAGATTGGACAGCAGTCCAATAGTATCAGGAAGAGAAATCAAAGCATTGGCAGCGAGATGAAGCTCTTCAACATGATCAAGTCCTCCTATAGCATCCGGAATAACCTATAATGACATTGAAATGGAAATTTATTGATCAATCAAGCTGGGGGACAAAATCACAACTGGAAATGTAAAATATGTTGTTAATGATTACAACTCAAAAATATTCGAAGTCTATTGATTAAGACTTGAGAAAGATGATGAGATTTTGTATCCAACATTTGCTTGTCTTCTTCTAATGATAATATGCTGAAACAAACTATACACTATATAAATATCACATACGCATACAGAAAAGCAATATTGGGAAGTAAAAAAAGAACAGAAGTTATTTCTCCTACTCCAAACTATGATTTCCAATTCAAACACGAACAAGATATCCATGGATTTATGATAAATTAAACAATCCAAAAAAATGGATCGGCACACTTGAGTTAATCACAAACGAAAACCATGTGCATTTCATTAGGTAATGCAGTTGCAGCCTCCTACAATTCAATTGTACTTTTTGCCAACAGAATATATATATGCAGAAAATTTTCCTAATGGTAACCTTCAGTTGTAGCACCAGCATGGCCTAGTTATTGTCATGCCAAAATACACTACAAACATATGAACGGCCTATTTAGTATTTCCTAATCAAATAAGAACTGTTGAAAAAATATCAATTTCTCTGCTCTTGAAAAAATATCATAGAATTCCCTTCAGATGTACATAGGTTGAAATAATAGTAAATTCCAAAAATAGCAGGGTGTGCACTCATCCTATAGTCCATAGCTAGTAGGGATCAGACATATCGTACACACAATCACTATCCTTCGCTCCTTTATGGTGAAACACACAATCAGCCATCACAGGCCAACACAGTGGAATATGTGCAGAGAATCGATTAAAAAATGCTCATCCAGAACAAAAGCCCCCAAAAGCTACGAGTTCATGGCTCATCAGCAGAAAGCAGTGGCACAGGCGCCCTAAACAAGCAGATCTAATTAAGTATGATGATGACTAGTTTGTTACCTCGAGCTGGTTGCGCGAGACGTCGAGCACGCGGAGGCCCTGGATCCTCCCGAACGCCTCAGGCAGTAGGCGCAGCTGGCGATCCACGAGGCGCACGCTCTCCACCGGCTTGCCCTCCTCGGCCTGCCTGAGCACCGCCACCACCTCCTCCTGCACCGCGGCGTCCCCGCCGTCAGCGCCCGCAGCGGGCCCGCCGTCCTCCCCGCCCTTCTCCACCGCCTCGTCGTCAAGGTCCGTCCCCTCCATCGCGGACCGGTACACCCTCTCGAGCCTGGCCTCGGCCTCCTGCAGCAGGGCCTCGTAGGCGTCGTGGGTCTCCTCGAGGCGCACCACGGCGCGGCACGCCTCGACGTCGCCCTCGGGGATCCGCGAGTCCCCGGCCTCGGCGGCGGCCACGATGGCGCGGGAGGAGTCGACGAGCTCGTGGTCGGGCCGCGGGCCGAGCACCTGGAGCGCGGAGCGGGCCGCGGAGACATCGGCGACGGCGCGGGTCATGGCGCGGAGCACGGACGGGTGGCGCAGGCCCGGCATGCGCTCGACGAGCTCGAACTCCCCCGCGGTGGACGGGGTCCGCGGGGACGGGGTGTGCGCGGGCGGCTGCTCGATGTCGAACTCGGAGGCGGCGGCGGGTCTGGGCTTGGAGAGGGTGGGGATGCGGGACAGCACGTAGGAGAGGATCGGGTGCGTCTGCGGCGCCGGATCCATGGCTGCCGGCCGGATCGGGGGTGGCGGAGATCGGAGTGTGGAGGGGTTGGGGGGAGGTGTTCCTGTGGAGCGGTGCGGTGGGTTTGGGAAAGAGAGGACGGCGGCGAGGAGGAGGAGAGGCGGATGGGCCTGGCCGGCAGATTCGCGGGGTAGTTTCCCGGGCCCAGACTGCAGTGTCCCAGCTGCACGAGGTCAAAGTTCGCTTACTGCAAGTCCGCAAGTCGCAAGATCCATGGGTCCTTTTCTCTCCTTACCGCACAAACAAGGTAAAAGGCCTCCAAATTCAGGATCCTGAGCTTGTTTCCCAAGTCGCATGTACTACTTGTAGTAGGACTCGAAGTGGCCCGGTTCCTCCGGCTTATTTTTTAAGCACTCGTCACATCGAATATTTAGATACTAATTAGAAGTATTAAACGTAAACTATTTACAAAACTCATTATATAAGTGGAGGCTAAACGGCGAGACGAATCTATTAAGCCTAATTAGTCTATGTTTTGACAATATGTTGCTACAGTAAATATTTGCTAATGATGGATTAATTAGGCTTAATAGATTAATTTTGTAAATAGTCTATATTTAATACTCCTAATTAGTATCTAAACATTCGATATGACACGTGCTAAAAATAAGCAAAGGAACGCTTAACGTGACGCCACGTGTTAGTGAATGCTTTATTTTCAGCCGTCAAGATAACTACAGCCTACAGGTTCTTCAGTCTCAACTCTCAAGTTGGAGAAGGTGACGTTCTTCTTCCGAGTTCCGACTCAGGCAGGTCGCGGGGGCCAAAGGCCAACTGCTCTGATGGTGAGAGTGAGATCTCTGGCACCGCCCGGCGCGACCGAACACCGCGGACGCACGAGCTTTCCGTATGCCGCCCACGTTCCACATGGCGTCGCCACACACAGCCCACCGTGGCACCGTGCCTTTGCCGGGGGTCGGCCCAGCCGCTCCACGACGCCACCGCCGCTGCAGACGCAAATGGCCCCCACGCGAACGTGCCGCGCCACGGCGAATGGCTCAAAAAAATTAGCTTTCGACATTATGTCGGCGCATACAAGAACAGGACAGACGCCTCGGCGCCATATGCCCACATCCTATCCCCTCGAGTCCATCCGCGTTTAGTTGCTTACAGTTTCAGAAGAAAATGTTGGCACTCGTTACACGTATTCTCTCCTCTCCCCTTTCTATTTGGCCATTTGGGATTGACTATTTCTTGTGTGACTTCTTTTTCTGCTAAACTATCGAACAAAAAAAAAACAGATCAGTGAGAAGTGACAAGGATCTGGAGATTAAGCTATGGTCCTGGCCGGAAGATGGAGAACGAAAGCGCCAGCTCGTCCTAGCCTGAGACGGCCGAGGCGATCTCCTTCCCGGCCGCTTCGAGCACCTCCTTGGCCCTGTGCGCCAGCTTCTCGCAGATGTTCCTGGCGATTCTCTTCTGGAATTTGCTGCTCTTGAGCCACTCGATGCCCACCAGGATCTCGCACCGGCTGCTCGGCGCCTCCGACGTCACGCTCTGCACGTTGTACCTCAGATGGACCTGTGCACACAAACAGTTTCATACTTGTCAAACATTTGTCGTCGTCATCGGGAATGAAAAAAAAATGGCGTACCCGGAAGTAGTCGCCGAAGGGGACGTTGTGGAGCGTGACGACGTCGTGGATGGCCCACCCGCCGCCGTCCTCCGCGGGGAACTTGAGCTGGGTGCTCACCACCTCGCCGCCGAAGATGGACATGTACCGGTTGAACTTGTAGCTCACGTGCCGCTCCACCACGCCCGGCCTCGCGGCCTCCCACGGGGTCGCGGAGTAATCGAGGCACCCGACCCGGCTCATCGTCCGCGTCTCCAGGGGGCCACCGTCGAACACGCCCATCAGCAGATCAGCCTCCGACAAAAACCCAACAAGGTTCATCAGGTTTTCAGAAGCGCATAGCCGCGTGCATGCTAACAACTAAATTCGATTCTGCTCTTGTCACGGATCAGCTAGCGCAGTGACGGTAGCGAAAGCAATAGCTGTCAGCTAAGACTAGCGAAAGCTGTCAAGACTAATGAGGAACATTTCAACTGATGGAGCACAGGCTAGCCAAACCAGCTGGTTAAGATAACTATCAAATGCTGTCAGGAAAAGAGGCAATAATAAGCATAGGGATCTCACATCGATCGGGAGTTCCAAAGTATACTCCTTCGAGAGAGGCACGTCTCCAATGCTCAACACAGCATGGACATCATCAAGATCGACGGAGCTCACGTCTTCTTCCTGATCTTCTTCCATTTTGGCTCTCTGCTCAATGGCCGACGACTTCGTTTTCCACAGGCCAATTATTGTCCTACAGATAGGGAAAAAAACACAGTTTTTTTTTTCATTAGTGAGGTCGCTTGTGCTAATACTGCTGGCTAAATAATTGAAAGATGCCCACTTGCTAGCCTTGCTGAAGGATGCGAAAGAGTGGAACTGAAACTTCAGTCTCCCTTCCTTATCTTGGGACTTCGCACCGCTCTTGGCATCGAGTCCTCGGCCACTCTTCAGAGTAAACAGCAGTGATGGGGTGCCTACTGTTGTAAAAGATGGCTGTAGCACTTCGATTTCCTCCACATCTTCCCACAGAAAGAAGAATTTTGTTTTGTGTCCAAACAAATTAGCGTAGAAACCAACTATTCTGGCTGACACAAACAGCCTCCCCTGCAGTAGCAGCCAGTTACAAAGTGAACATGTATAATTGTATACACAAGTATGACTTGCAAACTCAAACAGATAAACTACTTGTGTGAGATCTCTAGTGGTCCAAAGAGAACACCGGAGAGATGTGACATGATATTGCATCATCAACGAAGTATAACGTTGCTCACAAAAACAAATACATAAACTAAGTATAACATCCTTATGGTATTTCATAAAACCAACTGTGACCTATTGAATTGTTAGCCTACCATAAAAAATTTAGCAGTAACTATATCGACTGCAACTAACATTTGTAAGCAGATTACCTGCAAAGGCAGCTTCC
Organism: Setaria viridis; assembly: GCF_005286985.2. Taxonomy (NCBI): domain Eukaryota; kingdom Viridiplantae; phylum Streptophyta; class Magnoliopsida; order Poales; family Poaceae; genus Setaria; species Setaria viridis. The sequence continues at coordinate 21,976,010 of NC_048269.2, read as the reverse complement.
TTTTCAAGGAGCATGCGTAATCCGCTATAAGGAATTCTTCATGTGGCAGACTGAAAAGCTTCTGGAACGTTGAATTTCTGTGAGGCGACCGAACATGTAACTGCATATGCACGTGTTTTTGTCAAGATGGTTATCACACTTGAAGGCATCGAGGGCACAGGTTATCAAAAGTTACCTTTTTACCAACTTCCTTCTCCATCTTACTTAGGTATTCTCTCATTGATGTCTCCGGTCCTTTTGTGTTTTCCAGAAATACTCTCAAATGTAACCGGCTCTGACACGTCTGGGCAAGTTTTCCCTCCAGGGGCACCCATATGTCTGCCAGTTCTACTGATGTGTGTTTCAGGAAATTAATTTCTGCATGTCCAAGTGAAATCGCTAAATCGAATGGACCATCAAAGTTGAAGACTTCAACATCCAACACAGCAGGTGGTTCTTCCATAGCATCAAATTCCATTATCTCTGCAATATTCTTTCAGTTTGTCACAAATGATAATCAGACAAAGCTACAAGCTCTGTAGTAAGTGTGCAGCATGCTAATATGTGGAATGTACTAACCGTTCCATTGAGGTTCCTGAGTCTGAAGTTGAACTGAGCTTGTTCTTGTGATGCCATTACAGCTAAACACGACATAAGGATCAACTGATCCACAAGAAACGGGTGGCAAGCTTGTAGCTTCTAGCAGAGCTACAGTCAACAGCCAACCATCACCATTTGCTTTAACTCCATGATCACTTCCTGTCATAATAGGTGGCAGATAAGTAGCACATTCATCATTCATGGCATCACCAAGTTGAATAGCATGCCTAATAACAAGAAAAACAAGAGATAAACAGTTGAAGAAAAGAGCATACCTCTCTGTACCCTTGCCTGTACAAAATGAGAAACCATATTCAGTACACGCTCTAACTGAAGGACTAGTATGCCGGCTGTGATCAGCTCTCCAAATGAGTCAGGTAGATCTAGACCATTGAATTCAAGGCCCATGAGTGGACCTGGTTTCGAAAGAAGGATGTGCACAAGAACATATAGAGTGAATAGCACTGTGGAAATGGCAGTAAAATTGCAAAAATACTTGTAAGCAAGCCTGATAATTGTCTGGCGTTCTGCCTGCAATGGCGCCAACAACTGCTCTTTATCCATCCCTACAGAATCAGCCAGTTTCACATGCCTAGACAATACTTCAGCAAAGCCTTCGAAATTTTCTTTCAGTCCGTCCCGAACGCTCCCCTCGATCATGCTTTTTATCATAGTGCTCTGAAGGAATTCTACATTGTACGATACAGTCAAATGCGCGCTTTCTTCACCTCCTGATAAGCCAGTGCTGTGGATTATCTTGTAGAGCAAAACAACTGCAAAACAGTTCCCAAAGGGGACTTCAGGAGTACGAACACGAGCCATAACCACAAAATTCTTGCCATCTGCTTTATGATATGTTTGCTCCTCACTAGTCTTGACAGCTTTCATAAACTTTGATGCGCCTTTGGTGTATTGACATGTCCTAGTTAAGCTAGGAGGATCCTTACTCTTCCATGTCCACGGCTGCTCCTCATAGTCAATGGTACCTTGCAGCTCACGCAGTTCTTTGAAGAACTGGGAATCAGGTCTGAACAGAAGATGGTTCAGTTCTTTTGACTCCACAAGGTAAGTGTGCTCAAAGATGATGCCGCCATCAAGATCTTCCGGCATGTCTGGTGTGCTTCTAGATTTCATGACCTCCATAGCTTCTTCAAAGCTAGCATCTGGAGCCATCTGTTCGGTGTCACTCGCACCATTTGTTGTTGCAGCAATAGCCTCTGCTAGATCATCATCTTCAGTAATTGAATTGGAATCTGCTTGTATCGAACGGTCGGAGTTATCCAGAGAAGTCCGCACTGTGTCACGGCTCCTGGGAGAATCAACCACCGCACCATTAGAACCTGAATGTTCCATATCAGTTGACCTCTCGATTTCCACATCAGTGTCACTTCTGGAGCTCGATGAAGGGGACATGTGGACGACAGCATTGTCATTAGTTTCTCTATAGAGTGAAAAGCTGAGGAGAATTTTCCCTGGTTGACAGCAATAAGAATAAAATCATTATCACTAGACCATTCGAAAAGTGTAATCATGATACAACCTATGGCTCTAAAGCGGTGCCCCGAACAACCATGACTAAGCCAGCCTTAACTGAAAAAGGAAAGGTGTACACATTATGATACTCTACTGAAAGCCTGAAAGGCTGAAACCAAATAGAGTTGTGTTGCAGTGAACAAGACTTGCAAAACTGGATCATATCTAGCTAATCCTGAGAAAGTAAAGCATACTATCTACCACTATAATTCCCCTACCAAGTTAAAAGCAGTCAATCCTGGGCATGCTTTTCGATAGGCACTAGTTTATTGCAGAAGCTGATCCTAGCCACATGATACGGATTAGTTCATCAGACTACGACAACCAGTACTACCGATAAAAGCGAAAGGCCTATGCTATCCCCGTAAGCATCTCAGTTAACTAAATCACCACACGTATGTGACCGAATCCGTACTTGCTAAGGACTCACGGTTACGGAACCCAAATGACTTTTACTCCTCGATAGCGGCATGCTAATCCGCTAAAAAAATTCTACGAGCTTGCGTGAGGCAATTGGCAAAGGTAGCCAGCGATACGCGCGGTGGCTTCGCCGAGAAGGCCTTGCCGCGCGCGCCGACCAGCACCGATCGAGGAAACCCAACGCACGGCAGAAATGTCAAGCGTATCTAGCTCGCGAAAGCAAACTTGAGCACGCACCGCAATCCGCCGCGGCCGCGGCGTCGTCGTCGCCGCCCTCCTTCCGCCGGCCGCCGCCCACGGGCCGCAGCGTGAACCACGTCGGCGGCACGGACCGCCTCTCCCCGGGGGCGGCGGCGGAGCCGGCCGGCACGGGCAGCCGGACCGCTCCCACCACCTCTCTCCCGCCTCTCCCTCCTCCCCGCCGTTGCCGCCGCCGCGCCACCGCGACCTCGAACTCCTCGCCCTCCGCCGCTTCCTCCGCCCCCACCGCGAACACGAACTCCTCGTTCCACGCCGCCGCTGGCCCCGCCCCGGCGTCCGCCGCCTCCACCTCCCGCGTCCGGAACCGCTGCTTCCCCACCGTCACCTTCGCGTAGAGCAGCAAGCCGCCGCCGCCGTGCTGGTGCGGCCGCGGCGCTGGGAGCCCGCGCGCCTCGAGCACGTACACGTAGAGCCGCATGGCGATCGCGGTTAGCTAGCCAGCCAGCCAGCGCACGCCGTTGAGAATCGGTATGGGGCCGCGCCGTGCGTCTGGGAGTTTTAGAGGTGGCGGGTCTCGGGGTCCGGGAGCGGGGGCTGAGGTGTGCCGGGCGCGCGGGGCACGCGGCGGGAGGAGGACGCGACACGCGGTGTTGGGGATGATGGGGCGCGGGGCGGTTTGGGTTCGGCGTCTTGACTCACTGCAACGTGGGAGGGAAGATGGGAGGGGGGGAGTTGCCTGTCACGCGGCCGGGGGAGGTGGAGGCGGATGCGCTGGTCGGCTTGCTCGCGTCGCAGCTTAGAACTTGTTGGGCCTTCGAGAGCTGAGATGCCCATGCCTGGCTGCCTGCTCGTCGTCGTGGCGCCGCTGCACGCTGCACGTCGCGGCCAACTCCGTACGGACGCGGCGATGGATGCCGGGACAAGCTAGTGGAATGTAACCGCCGGTCTCGTGTCTCTAGAAGAACTAGAAGAAGCGGACAAGGAGCAAAACCACCACGAGTCCAGGAACACATACTACATGGCTTGCTAACGGCAAGTTTTCTGGGCCTTTGAAAGTGGAGTTTCTGTTTCTGGGCTTCCTTGTGTGGCATCGTGCGTGGATGATCGGCGGCCCGTGTGCTCGACCCGAGGAGAGCCCAGCAGCTGCCATTGCTATGGAAAAAGCCTAAATGGCGCTGGGTCGCGCTATAGCACGAACGACGCGACGTCTGGCGGCCCGCAACCTGTCGTTTAGGAGGTAGGTGGAGGTGAGTGATTTGGCTTCATGCGCGTGACCTCTCGATGGGCTGGTGTGCTCGTGACCTCTCCGTTGCTGAGGACAGATCGGGTGCACCCGGCCGGGTGCATCCGTTGGATGCACAGCCAATGGTCCAGATGCACTGCATTTTTGGACGGCGGGTAAGATTTGTAAAAATTACAAGGGCTAAAACACAAAGTGCATCATACACAGCGCGCGCATCCGGGCCGTTAGCTGCGCATCCGGGCCGTTAGCTGCGCATCCAACGGATGCACCCGGCCGGGTGCATGGGAGCACCCCAAGGGCCGGGTGCACCTGATCCGACCGGGAAAATAAAAACAGGCAGTTAGAGTAACTCCAACACTGCTCGATGGTAGCAACAAGTCGCATTCTTCGACAGCTCATCCAGTCACAACCACACTGCGTCACAACATTTTACAGTTCGGCAGAAGTTTACATCCTCTGCCTCTGAGAAGCCATAACAAAAGTTAGGTCACGGCCGCAGGAAACAGGTAGCAATCTTCTCAGCCAAAATGCATCAGAGCTGAAATGGAGAGAAAATTGATGGCAGCAACACGATCATAAACAGATCTTTACATTTATAAACTGGAGCACATGTTATACTATTTCCAGCACGATTGCACGAAGGGAAATAATGTACAATAGGGGAGTATGCTCTGTGCTAATTGATGATTAAGTCGATAGCAGGCAGTCCCACGAGCAGCTCATCCTGCAGAGATGATGATTAAGTCGATAGCACGCATTCATGTCGAGGCCCGATGCAGAATTTGATCAAACTCCCTTTGTGCTACACTGGTCAGATCTTGTGTTAGACCTGGAACAACAAATTCAGGGACGAGATACAGTGAGACAACATGAACAAATCAAATTTCAGGAAGCATTGTAACACGGTACAAAGGGACCAGCATGCAAAAGGCAGCTAGCTTACTCATCAGTATCCCAAGATCAATTTTTGCCCTTTCTTTTCTTTCGCTTCTTTGAGGTGTTGGTGGCGGTATCGCCCACATTGGTCGCTGGTGCAGCAGGTGGGGCTACGGGTGCTGCTACTGCTGGTTGAACTGCAGGGGCAAAGGGTGGGAAAACCATGGGATGTGGATGCATTGGTACTAAAAACATTCCTTGGGGCATAGCTGCTGAGGCAGGCGCCATAGCCATCATTGTTGGTGCTGCTGCCATTGGTGCAGATGGCACCACTGTAACAGTAGTCACTGCTGCAGTTGTAGGTGTCGACATTGATGCTCCATTACCAACGTCTTCTGTGGAGGATGGCTTTGAGGACTTAGCACCTTTTTTACCAGCAGAAACTGGACTCTCTCCAGGCCTTTTCTCTTTTCGGGACTCCTCAAACTTGCGCATTTTTTCTTTAGCTTCTTTCATCACAGAAAGGACATACTCCATCGCATCAGGGTCAGTAGCTCCCATTTCCACAATGTCAGCAAAGTACTGGTGTCCGTGCTTGTAGAGATTGTCCACCTTATCTTCCTGAACATTATCTGGTTTTGTGCCCTTCCCTGTAGCTTTTGCCGCATTTGGTGAAATGGGGGTTTCCTTAGGTTCCTCGGGGCATTTGTAATCCTTCCGCCATCGATCAAGAATATATTTGGGAGGTATTAGCATCACAAGCTCTTGCCTCAAGACTGCAAGAGCATGGCTACATAAAATACCTTTAAACTGAAATGACCTGCAGATGCACCAAACTTCTTTCTCGGCACTGTTATACATCACTCTGTAGTCAAACTTCCTCTCCTTTCCAATCACTGTCACAGTGTAAGTCACTACTGAACCACTCCTACTGACTTCAGTGCAGTTCACATTCATCAGCTGCTTCAACTGGTCCTGGAATTTCTGGAACATATTTATTGTATAAACATTTGCAAATTGCTCCTCAAAAAGAAGACCAGACAGGACTTGTGGCCTCTGTTGAAATGAACGGAAATCATCATAGGCTTCTCGATCAGACCTGAGCTTCATAGCAGTATCAAATTGTTCAATGAATGTCTTTATTGTGGTTTCTGGGGTAATATATCCGTCAAAAAAGGCCTCCAATCGTTCGCTACGCCGAACTGTGGAGATACCAGCCCAGAAAGTATCCTTTACATATGCTGGTACCCATTTCGCTCTCTCTTCAAACAAGGTTGTAAGCCACCGGTTATCATGAAGATTGTACTGATTGATCATTTCAACCCATTCCCTCTCGAAGTCAGCTGATGTAATGGTATCATAGACTACCTTCTTCATTCTCAAACTGATTGCTTCTTTATCCTCAACTCTTCCAGACATTTCAGGAAGTTCCTTCATTATATGCCAAAGGTTGTATCTGTGCCGAGTATTTGGAAATACTTCACTGACTGCTTTGACTACTGGCCTTGAATGAGTCGTAATAATTGCTTCAGGTGCTTTATCATTCATACATTTTAGCCATTTTTTGAACAACCATGCAAAAGTCTCTGGAGACTCGTCTCCAAGTAGACCACATCCTAACAACACAAACTGCCCATGATGGTTGATTCCCAGGAACGCGACCAACGGAATGACAAATTGATATGTCAAATAGACTGTGTCAAAGCAAATAACATCACAAAAATGTTGATATGCAACTCTGGATCTAGCATCAACCCAGCAAACGTTCTTGAGCCGACCTTCATCATCCATGTCCCAGTTGTAGAAGAAGTTGGAGTTTTGAGCTTGCATCTTATCAAAGAAAACTAAGAGTGCCTCAACGTCACCCTCTGCAAACCTCAACTTTCCAGCCTTCCCTGCCCCTTCAATGGAATAATTTGACTGAGCAAAGGATCTCACCATGAAATCTTTGTTTTGGTTGGGTGGCCTGCCTCTACCAGAGTGAATCTTCGGGTTCAATCGAGTTTTGGCATTGAATGGGCGGTGCTCCCGTTGCCAGTCAGGAAGATCTTTAAAGCACATCATGAATCTGACCATCTCAGGATTGCATGGGTGATTATGCTCCAGTTCAACAAAGACCACTTCCCAATGGTTCTCATTGGCGTTGAACTTCACTACCATCATAGATTTGCAACCAGTCTTTGCGACAAGCCTCCTTCGAGCTTTGAGGCCAGGCTTAATCCTAGCAATGCCACCTTTGTAACAGACAAATGTAGCACGGTATTTAACCCCATCAACACTGTGGGAAGTCCTCTTTGAGACCCCAAAGCCAGCACGATAGCCATATTCTAGGTAGAATTGATAGGCCAAATCAACCGTCTCAAAGGTCATGCCAACTCGAGGGCTGACAATCCCATGCTTATCCAAAACTGTGTTGTTGTTCTCAAAGGACACAGGCACATCCCTGTATGGTTGCAAGCTGCTCCTGGAATAAGGGTCGCTATGAAGGGCATCCATTGCATCAGCACTCGGTTATCAAATCCAGGTCAACATAAACTGTAAAATACAGACGAATGTAAGAACCTCTTGAAGTAGACCACAGAACAAATACTTAGCAAAGAAACCTGAGTTTCTTTTATGTGACTTCCTTAACACAAAGCATAGAAAAATATCAATTTACTTACATGAGCAAACAGTACCCAAACTCAAATTCAATAGAAAAACTGAAAAAGTGAATGATGATGACAGTGCAACGTTACTATTTGCCACCTAGGACCCTTCTAAATGTTTTGATTTCTAAAAGTATTGATGAATATGTGCTACATACAATTCCTGTCAACTTAGGCATCAAATGACATTACTTTTTTTGCAAAAATAGACAGATCATATGACTGAAATTACAGGCAAACCCCTTTCTCTTCTCCGTCCCTCCCAAAATCAGAGCACAAAAGCACATACCATCTAACTCTCAATCTCTCTGCCCTCGCCACCACCTGCCAACAACCCCACCCCACTCCACCCACCCAAGGAAATGACGGATCGACCCACTTATCTCTCACTTTCCAAATGGTTCCAATAACTATTCAACAGTTCCAAACCCCATGTGCAGTACCACAGAAAGTGATGAAAAAAGAAACAGTGCTTAAGCCCTTTCAGATATCACCAGATTTGGAAAGGTTGCTTATAATGACTAACTGGTGGGAGTGTTATTTAGCAAGCACTGAGTCATGCATGACTCATGGTTGCCCTGAGCCTGCATAGATCCATATTTGGAAAGCAAATAGTGAATGTCATGTTTCACAACACAGCAAATCTTTCAAATTTCGGAATGAGAGAAGTCCTCTCATGAACATAAAGCCAGAGGGTGCAGCATGATATATACTATCAACTACTATAAAGTTTTCACAGCATAGTGGTGCTTGCAACTAGAAATTAAATAATTATGACTGAAATTTCACTGATAATAATGAAACAACAGCATATAATAGATAAGCTATTGCAAGTCGAGCTCAGGGATTCCCAACAAAAAAGTAAAAGGCAGGGCTATGCAGAAAAATGCATGCACTAGAAGGACTAGAGCAATAATCATGCTATCCTCTTTTACCAAATACCTATGTAGCTGTCTAGTAACACCAGCACAGCGCAATTAAGGCTATATTTCATTTATCAAGACAATATGAGACTTGAACTGTCAATCAAGTGTATTTGATGGTCAGAAAAGGAAGAGGCTTATCACCAGGAGAAAGTGATGAGAAGAACACTATCCTCCTAAACTTGACTGATTAACACCCAGGGCTATCTCAGATTACTGAGGATTTAACTTTTCAGTGGATAGAACACTAGAGTGGAGATAAAACAATTATCGGAACCTTATGGGGAAAAGACAGGCAGGACAAATCCGGGCCATGGGTGGTTCCATTAAAGAAGACAACCTGCACCTTGGTACCATGAATATATATGGTGTCAAAATGTCAACTAGCATCGATCTCGCGCGCTCACGAACAAGGACTTAATCGAACACCGAGCTATGAATGGGGGATTGGACTGGATAAGTAGGGCAACCCGCAGCAAACAAATCCAACACTAACTGAATGGAGGCAGATAAAGATTTGGGTTTGGTTGGGCGTCGTCACAGCAAAGGATACGCCCACCGGAACGAAATTTTTCCAGGAAGCTCGGATTACTCACCAACAAGAGGAGGAATCAATCCATGTCCTGGTGGATCCCCGCTCCGCTCCACTGGACCGAGGGAGGAGCGACGCTGCGGCAGTGGATTGAGGAGCGGAGGACGGGGGAGCGGGCTGCTGCGGAAGGGGCCTGCTGCTTGTTGGTCGGCTGCGCCGCGTGCTAGCGTTGGGGGGTCAGAACTCCGAAATCTGGAGCGTGGACGGGGTGACGGGCTTGGGGAAGTGGCTCTGTGGCTGCGCGCCGAATGGGTTTGGGAGTTGGGAGTTGTAGGGTTGAAAACGGACGGGATAAATCCCGTACCGTCCCGTCCGTTTTCATATTTACGACAAATTCGGAAATAGGATGGAAAGTGAGAGAGTTTATTCCGTCTATTTTTACGGGATCTTATTTTTCGCCGGGATGGATCCATATTATCTCGTATTTAATAAATCTGAAATAGACTTAATATGCATTAACATGTACTTAGTCCTAGCTCAATACCTCTTATGGCTTAAAAGGCCACATGTTTCAGGAAATATCATTATCCTAAGAGTCCTTAGAGGTACCAAAACATGGTTAGCAACTAGCAAGCAATAAAAACCAACAATGTTTTATGTGTGCATATTAAAATATGAGTTTCCGCTTAAGTACCCGTTCCCCCATTTTCGTAGTTCCGTTCATCCCGCTCATGTTCCCGCCTATTCCAAACCTGATCCTATTTTCGGTGATAAAATGTGGGAACGGAAATAGGAGAGGGTTTTCCCGTCCGTTTTCATCCCTAGGGAGTTGGGACTTTGGGGGTGCGTTTGGCAACCTGTATTGCATCAGCCACGCTCGAGCTAGACGGGCCACACCCATAGGGTGCAGAGATGTTGATTGGCAAATTTGAACACCATGCTGCTAGCTGGGCTGGGATAGTGTTTGTTAGGGTGGGCCGGCTGTGGGTCCCCCATAACAACCCAAACTACCATCTAAAGATGGTGTTTTGTAGTCTGCACAGGGGAGAGATTCCCTCACCATGCGCATGTGCTGGTGAAGGTTACCCCTCCTTCTCAAACACCCAGAAACACACAAATGAAATGATGAAGCCTTAAACTGAATTAAGATACAACTAATTAGGAAGACCAACAATACAAATGTGATCCGAATTTACATGTGAACGAATTTATGTCAACTTCACAAGGTAATTAGCAACCTAGTCAATATAATTAGGGCCTTTCTTGCATGCCAGTTCAAAGAAAAATGTTGCAGGAAGCCATATTAAGGGCAACAATCACTTGCAACAAGGATAATGACAATAACAGCAAATTTGACATCAAAGCATGTACACCAAGCCATGAATCTACAATATCAACAAGTAATGGGTCAGGGTTGAGCAAAAAAGCAACCAAAGTAACAAAAATGCATAAAACCAAGTCATCGTCACCTCAAGGTTCCTTAGGCTATCAATAAGCATCAAAAACTACGAAATCCGCGGGTGTCTTAGCAACAAGCAACATCTCCAAGCATCACTGGCACCAAGCAGAACCATGAACATGGGGAACAGAAACAACATCAAGTTAGGGAAAGCAGATAAGAGTGCAGAAAAGCTTCAGACATAACACATTAGATCAGTCATCATCGGCGAATAATTGTTCCATGGCTCAGACCAAGTGTAGCACTTGCCTAACAACTACGACAGAGGCACGAGTTGCCTCCTAGTGAGGTAGTTAAATGAACCCCTGATCGCATCACTAGGAGGTAACACTTGCAAGGGTCACGAGGGGTGTGTTTGGTAACCGGTGTGAGCATCGTCATCATCATCGCCATCCACATAAACATCAGTTCTGTTAAGCAAATTAACAAGGTAGCAGAATAAGAGACAAGTGGGTTCTTCGTTAGGCTCAGCTCAAGTGGAGATGCATATACCAAGGAGCTGCCTAATAGTGAGGCGATCGAGGTAAGGTATACCTCATTTTCCTCAATATGTAGGCAGCATCTTGCGGCATGCATGCTACCACCTTCATCACACAAGGCGTCAGAGAGGATTGCTTGTCCTACTAAAAGGTCATACTCGTCAAGCTCGAGTGGATGTTCATCAAGTCACCATACGACAACTTCACCAAGATCCACATCGAGCTTGGGGAATACAACCTTGCATTGGCACTCACAAGCTATCATCATCCGCAAAAATATGAGCAAATCATTAGGAGCAAATATCAAAACATAGAAGCCTCACCATAATGAATTAATTTGCCTCACCAGCCTGACATCATGCGACTGTAACTTGCACTTAAAGAACTGCATTTCAATCATAAAAATCACAAAGGTCAGATCCAGATTTTGCTAGGTCAGAGCAGAAAGAAATAGGCTCATCATCCCCAAATAAGTAGACATAACATAAAAGTAAGCTAAAATGAGATTGCCTCAGTACAATTGCATCCCAGGCATGGAAAGAAGTGTGTTGGGCCTCAGAGTACAAATTTAATCTCTAGCAAGTGCCATATAGACATGTGAATTTAAAAGTGGCAGCGCAAGAGCATAAACAAAGACTAGAACAGAGGTAATAAAGCGGAAAGACATCAAACAAAGGACTGCATGTAGAAGAATAAGAAGACAAGTGCCACTTCATCATTGTCCTACCCATTACTAATCATCATGGCCAAAGAACAGAAAGGGAAAAGGTAGCAAGCCAAATAGGTAAACAACAGCAGGAAAATGGTACCACCTTCAACATGACAAATAAGTAGGTACAGAATAGCAGGAACATTGTAGCAAATTAAACAAGAAGTGAAAGAACAACAGGAACATGTCAACATGGCAAATAACCAAGTAAAGAACAGCAAGAACATGCTAGCAAATTAAATAGCAAGTTAAAGAACAACAGGACTAACATGGCTAGAAAAATATAGGTAAAGAACAACAGTAATATGCAAACATTTCAAATAGTAAAATAATGTAGAGCAGGAACATGTCAACATGGCAACAAAATAGGTAAAGTAAACAGGCATCTGATGTAAACAGGCATGCATGGCATCACATCACAACCATCATAGGCATATAGCAGTACTAGATCCATCATATTACAATACTTACTTACCATGCAGTTCCATAGCAAATAGTTAGTACCATTGTTCTTAACCATGTCATGCTGTCATATACCTTAATTAGTAATTAGCCACCCCATGTGAATTCAAAAACCACCGCAAAAGGTCAGGTGCAAGTGAGGCTACACCCTAAGAGGTCAGACCTACGTATATAGTGATCTGTGCAAAAGAAAGGGAGTAGTCAGGGATGGAGACTTGCTCAACTGTTTTCCCTGAGCTAGAAGGCACCGGCAGCTACTACATCACATATAGTAGTGCTTGCCCAGCCAGCTCCTGAGCCAGAGGGTGCGGTGGTTCTTGCCCATCTTCACAAACGCATTGGCCTAGGACTTGTTGTCCAGGAGGTGGCTAAAAGCTACTATGAGAGCCTCCTCAGAGAGTTAGGGGTTAGTATCACAGCATTGTAGAGGTCAGGGTGCACCTGCTCAGGTCCAGTCTCCCTCAGTGCAGCAGCCACATTGTTCACAGCATCTGTCATGTTGGCAAGAACAAGTACCTCCTCCTCGAACATGGTTGACCTCTTCCTCTTGTTCCCAGTGCAACATGCAGGGGCCTTTGAACCCTCCACGGAGGCAACAGCCTTGTTGACCATCTTTTGGTCCACCTGCTGCTCAGTCGAAGTCAGGTCAACCAGCTGTTGCTTGTCCACCTTCTTCTCTATTATCTCCCCAAACTCATAGAACACTTCCAGCGGCTCTCCAGAACCCATGGCCCAGCGGCCTATTGCTGTGCCCCCTCCAAAGATGACCTCCATCTGTGCATAGTTCTTAATGGGCTTGTTTAGCAGCTCAGGATCCTTAGGATGATCCTACAAAAAGATAGTAACAACAACATGTGTTAGTAGTTAGCAAAGAGTAATTACGACAATTATTGAAAAAACAAATAGAGTAAAAGCCAACTCACCTTACAGTGGCCCATGTAGTGCTCCTGCTCAAGGGTGATGCTGCAGGTTTCAGCATCCCAGAGAGCACCACTGAGGTCCTTGAGGTTGCATACCCTACCCCGCCTCTGCCGCCACTTACGCATGTGGTTGTACACCTGAGTGGCGGTGAAATGCTTCCCAGTCCAGTCCCGCAGGGCCTTGGCCACCTTGTTCATATGCACCTCCTTGAAGCCCTTATCAGGCCTCACCAGTGCCAATCAGCTCACACATGCGACGCAGGACAAACTCAGAGGTGGCAGCGGTCCACCTCATAGGAGGACAAGGAAGACCACTAGCAGCAGCACCCCCAGTCCCTCAGCACTAGCACCACCACCACCACCAGCAGCACCACCCCACACTCCCACAGCACCACCAGCACTAACACCACCCCCGAAGACCTGAACAACAGCAGCAGGACCCACACCATCACCACCAGCACCCCTGACCTAGGCCACAGGCAGCAGCAATAGAACCCTGACCAGCAAATAGCTGGCCAGAACTAGCAAAACCAGCAGAACAAAAGAACACGTCCTTCTCGGTCATTGGCCTAGGTAACCAATAGCAGAGATCGCAACACAAATCATTTAGTAGCAAACACATGATAGGTTAGGTCGTTGTAGCTCTTTGTGTCCCCAAATTAACAGCAAATTACCATGCAGCACGAGAAACATCAAATTAAACATAGGGTGATCAAAACAAATTTGAAAGCAAATTGTAAGAAAAAAACAACACTAAAACAAAAGCCGATGCAGGGAAAAAGCAAATTAAATTTAGTACATTGTTGGTCTCAGCAAATATCAGCCATCATCACATCACTGCCACATCATGGTTCTGTAAAGTTCCACTAAAGCACAGAGGACACACTACACCCTAGAAGACCTCTTGTTCTGTCACATAGCCAAAGCCCACTCATCCCTCTTAACACCCCATACCCTAGCTTCTTGGAGGCTGTGATTGTGAGAGCGGTGGGGAGAAATCCTCCCCGGAACAACTTCATCTACCCCAAACCCCAAAATCCAGTTATGCAGAATACAACAAGCAATAGCAACCTTAACTTGTGAGGGGTATGGATGATAAGGCTTATTGTCTAGCATTCAAAAAGCTCCAAATACCCTCTCAATTGTTGTGCGGAGGGATGAATTCCTTAGGTTGAACAGTTCCTTAGCATTGGTAGATGTTCTCCTGCCCTCAAACTCCGACATGTGGTACCTAACAGCTCGATATGGAGGAAGGAAGCTAGGCCGCAATGCATAGCAACATCGGCAAAGTAGAATTTCCCTACAAATGAATGGATTTAAGGTACATGAGCTACCTAGTGGAAGAAAATAAAATAACTGGTGGCTGTAGCAAGTTAGGTGGACAGTGTACCTTGTGGCACCCTCAACCCATCATTACGCTCTAACGCATTAGATAGGATCAGCGCATCATGAGCTGATCTTTCCCACCCAGCAAGGACATAGGTGAACCTCATGTCGAAATCAACAGCAACAAGCACATTCTGTGTTGGGCTGCTCTTATAGCCTCTAAAAGTAGCATGCTTCTTACATGGCACTCTAGCAAGAATGTGTGTGCCATCAATAGCTCCAATGCAGTCCTAGGACAATTAACATGCATGCATCAATGTACCAAGTATTATGCAAACAAAAGTGCAGTAGAAAAGTACAATGCAAACTACCGAAGTACCTTGAAGTATGGGTTCCATCTCTAGCTCCTAAGGATTTTAGGATGGGTGGCACCATCAGGAGCTCTGATCATCTCACCCCTCAGCTCTCCAACTGCGTAAAGGACCTGTGCAAAGTACCTACTGATAATCTTTATGGATCTCCTAAAGGTGTGATGCACCATCCTAAATCTCTGGTTGTGTCCCACAATGTGAAGGAACATGGCAACATGTTCCTCAACACTAGTGTGTATGCTGTCCTCAAGGAGGTGCCTCTCCCTAAACAGGTTAACCAATTGAAAGAAAGGAGCTTTACACATCCTGAGCATGCTTACGGACTCAACCTCGCTGCAGTTATATATCTTATCAAGGTTTGCCTGCCTCTCAGCATCGACCACTGCCCTAGGGACCCAAGTTCTCTTCCTCATCTGAATCAGATCTGCCCCTCCTAAGCGTAGCATACAGAAATGCAATGTATACAACAACAAGAGCAGCAGCTTTTGAAGCCATCCTGGCATGGTACTCATGCAATTCTATCTACATTGTTGCATGAAAAGGAACAAAATTTAGAACTTCAGTACAACTATGGAACTTTAGACTTCCTGTGGTGTGGCAGAATACAATACGAAATGCATTAAAGGGATCAAAGCCACAGCTACTACAAAAGTAGCCTCCCAGTGGCTCCTCATCGACATCATCGACAAAAAAAACCTTCATCCAATTGAACAGATACCAGAGGGATCAGAGGCTCCTCCAGATCATGAACGAGCAGAAATACTCCAAATCCAGTTCAACAGGTCCATCACAGGATCATAGCCACGGCTGCTACTCAAGGTAGCCTTTCAGAAGCTCCTCCTCAACAACATCCAACAGATCCAATTTAAAAATGCAAAAATCAATCATCGCCACGACTGCTACCGAAATGTAGCCACCCAGAGGCTCACTGCCCACAACAGAACATTCATTAGGGATAGATTCATGCCAACGACTTCACATCCATGCATAATCTACACAAGACATGTTAACAGATGAACTAAACCGCAACAGATCGAAAAACAGTAGCAACAGATCGTGAAAAAGTTCATCTGTGCAGTTCTTGATAACAAGAAACCATGGCAGATATACAAGTAGATGTGCATATCCGGCAAGGATACCCTACTAATCACGCAAGAAAACCCTAGGTAACAAACATCTTCCCTTGAACCCAACCCGTGCTACATGTATTGGGTTTGCATAAACAAACGCAACAAATCAAAGAACGGTAGCAACAGAGCGTAAACAAGTTCATGTTTGTACTGAAAGTAACAAGAAACCATGACAGATCTACAAGTACACATGCACATCCGGTGAGGATACCCTTCTAAGCATGCAAGAGCACCCTAGAAGGTAAAGGAAGGTAAAGAACTGCTTCCCTGAACCCAATCAGTGCCGGATGTAGTCGATTGCGATGAAATAAAATTGAACAGAATGAATAACAGTAGCAAAACTCTATCATAGGAGATCCAATCCCATCGAATACAAGAGCAAAATACACCCTAAGGACATGAGCGGAGCAGAACCGGGACATACCTCGGCGAAGACGAAGACGAAGACAATCGTCGTGGGGAAACCGAGGAAGTAGCGCGTGCCGGCGGAGGACCCGAGGGAGGACTCGAACAGCAACTAAACGAGACAGATTTGCTCGGAGGAGAGGAACAAGCAGGTCACGCCGGGATGAAGAGGTTGTTGAAGCGACCGAGGATGAAGAGGTAGCAGATCTGCTCGGTGACGAGGACGAAGAACATATCCAGTGTACGTTGCTGACGAAGACCCGGCAGTCACCGGTGAAGAAGTACCCGCGATCGCCGAGGATGATGACCCCGCACCTGCCGATGAAGGCGACCACGGACGCCTTCGGATTAGTTGCCCCACCACCAGTCGCGCTGTCGCCTTCGCCCTAACTCGTCGGGATGAGAGGAGAGGAGAGGAGGAGTCGAGTGGGAACGAGAGAGAGAAGAACGGAGGAGTCGCGAGTGGAGGCGGTGCATCTTAGGGAGAAGAGGCGAGGTGGTCGGGAGACCACTACTATATACCGGCGGGAGGTAACTCTACCTAGCCAATTTCTGGCGCCAAAGGCCCGCCGTCTCCTGCCCTTCCCTCCGCATGCATTACACGCACTTGCGCGAGCCTGCACCGCTTGAAACGGCCGGTTTTGGCGTTCCACGCGGTGCAGGTTGGCGGGTCGTTTTTGCACCGCGCAGGTCTGACCCGGGAGGCCGTCCAAGCTAGCAAACACAGCTGGTTGCACTAACTGGGCCTTGCCCAACCTCCGTCCAGGCTACCAAACGGACCCTAGGAGGCTTGGGCTGGACTAGATGGGACGGGTTGGAGCTTGAAGGATGCCAGGTTTAGGTGATGCTTGCCAAGTTTAGGTGTTTGTTGGCCATGGATTAGCAATGGCCAGTGACTAATGCTATATGAGTAAAATGAGTTAGGCAGCCATAGCAGTTTGACGCACGAACGTGCACTTCACAGCCACACGCTCACGAGTAGCTGAACTGGAGAGACAGTGGCAATTTATCTATAATTAGGCTCAAAGGAAAGTGGCAAAAGGCTCCAGAGGACATGTCATCTCTGTCCACCTTCAATTGAAAAGCTTACAGATCAGTTCAGATAACTCATAAAACACCCGCATTACAAAGAATTGCGATACAAATACATTATACAACCCAGAGGGTTGTACACTAGCATGCTCCACTACCGAATCATCATATGGACGCTACAATGCCAATCTATCGCCAGTCGTTCAGCAGCACAAGTCACTCTGGACCTCAATTGATCAAATAAATAGATTTCACAAGGGGTTGCTGAGCTGACATAGATTTCACATGTCAGCAAATCCAATTTTGGAGATAATTTCGCAGCTCCAAAGAGATCAATTGCCACGTGAGGCGTCTGTCACACCCAGGTTACAGGGGAGGCATCATGATCCTGATCCACTCCTTGTGACCCTTCGGAACATGTCTTTGATGTTCTTGGATCCTACCTCCGTCTTTGGCTTCTTCACCGGCCGCCCTTTGCTTGACTTGGCACTACCATTCGCCACCTTACTCTGTACAGGCACATTACAAGAGTTTAGAAGTTATGGCCACTAAGAAAAGCTGAAACGTTCTCAGGGAGCTCACCTCAGAGGGGCAAGCAGGTGCGGGAGAACTGTCTGCGTAAAATGAAGCTTCACTAGTTTTGGTTGTTGTATCTTTGATGATCTCATTCATATCCAGCCTGCAACCAAATGGATTTTTTTGGAGCTTGAGCATAGACAAGCAGAGAAATACTGCCATCTTAAACTTAAATCTAAGAGTGGATGAAGTTTTACTGCAGCTTCTTGCAGAGCAATGTTAGCCATGGTTCGTCCTTCAGATATTCACGGATCATTTGGACAGCCTCCTTCACTGTAGAGGAAATAATAGAAGCACCTCTGTCAGAACATTTGTGCACCCACATATTCAGGGCATCTCTATGCGCTCTTCTGCTTCATACACTGCCAGTGCCAGGCTACAGGCACAAAGCCCAGTCAAGTCTCTAATAAGCAACCGCACTAACAAAGTCAAGTGATCTAAAGCATAACTACAACAATAAAATGTCTATTTTGTATCTCTTTTCCCTTTTGAGATAATAAATTAAGCACCTTTTTCTCTCTTGAGATCAGAAATCAAGGTCCATCCTTAGTACCATTTTTTTTAAGATCAGCACCAGGCATTAGTCCCAATTACCGAGCATTGTTACATTCAACCAAACCATTTTAAAAAAACAGTTGGCTTGGTTTAAGGCATTTCAGATTGAATGATGCACTAGGGCATAAAGCATCAATGGTACTACACAAACAGTTATGCTACAAAATTGAGTTACACAACTGTTCAACGGTTTGGTTAGATGCGCATGTGTGATGGTAAAAAATCCCAGAAGAAAAATAAACAGTAAACAACCACTAGCTACTTCTTTCCATACTACACCACCCACGTATTATATACTTAATAAACTGAAGATACAGGGACATACATTGTTCCTTTTCTTCTTGAGCAGCATAATTTTTACCCAACTTGGGAAAGACCTCTTTTAGGTTGCATACCTGCAAGAGATTCAAAGATATATTGGCAGTTCAAAACAGTGAGAAGGAAATAAATATGATTTAAGACTCACATATGAATGCTGTGCACAACAAAGATGTACTACACAACTTAGAGTCTCTTTCAGGATTCATTCCTTTGAAGACCCTATTCAGACCAAAGTGAAAATGCCATTGTTTCATTCACAATCAACATTTCATATAACCAAAACAAAATTGTAAAAGAGTCCAGAGAATCAATATGATTCAGCCCACTAAAAGTCTCAGTTGGTATGCTTAATGGTAGGTTAGAACATGGCATTTATATCCCTCAAAAGAAAAATGGGGTGAAAAGACAAAACAGGCAAGGCATTCTAATTATCAGAACAAAATATTTCTATTTTTTTTTTTGTAAATCAGCATACATCTCATCGCCTAGCTGCAGTCTAAAGGTTATATCATTGTTTATGTACAGTAGTAAACATAAGTAAAACAAAAGTAGTCTAGTTTCTTATAATGATAAGCACAGAGAGAATATGTCGCCATCAAACTGAGTAAACAAGAGTAAGGACAGTAAAAGGCTACCTTACAACACAACCAAGATAAGACCTTGGAGTCATCCAGCCTAAAGAACTTCATGTTAGCCACTTCTGCAACAAAGGTAATATCCATGTGAATAACTAATTCTGTAAAACTATTTGCCACTATAGAAAGAAGTCATACCATATAGTGCAGGATGGATTGACAGTTACAATGCAACTAAAATCATCAATTAACTCAATCCAGAAATCGAACAGTTACCAGGATGCAAGGAAGTCTATTACTCTAGTGCTTACAATGTGGCAGCAGCTTAGCACGGTATATTACAATGAAACGTTTAAACATCTACCTTTTACTTCACAAACCAATTCCATATGGTGACCAACTACACTCATTAGCTGCTGATATCCAGGATATCCCTCAACATACAATATTTCATCCAGTTGTCTGAATTTTCCTGGATCCTTCCCGTTCTGCAGCACAATAAGGTGAGTGGATGTAAAGTAATAGGGTTTAGGTTGAACAAAAACCATGTTCCAGAACTTTTTTTTCGTCAATTGAGCATACCGACATACGTGCAGCTTCGAAAGTTGGTAGGAAAATGAAGATAGGATCAACAGGGGTGCAATAATAGAGGCCACCATCTATAAGGAGAAGCATGATCGGACACCAAAGTTAGGCACTGAAGTATGTGTTATGAAACAATTTTTTCGAGCAGATTATAAAACTCGGCACTCAGTATGTTGATGCATCGTTGATGGTAGAAAAATGTCATCTCACTATTTTGGTATGTTCCTTTTCTTAGAGAGAGAGCTAAGCTAGTGAGCAGTATCTGAATTAACTATTCAACAAAATTAACCGGCTTGTTTGAAGTGGCATGGAAGCAACGACTATTCATTGGTTACACAATGATAATAGGAGGCACAATTAACATGGGAGGAAGAAATCCATGCATTTGAGCAGTGATGGTAAAATGTGTAGCTAGTTTACGATTGTATATACCTTCGCAAACATAGTCGCCCAAGAACCAAGCACCGTAACGCTCCTTAAACCAATTGATTTCTTGAAGTTGACCATCGATAAACAGATACCCTGTTTCATCTCCTGATTCATGACAAGACAAAGGTCAATGCAAGCTGTTGATCAATTGCAAGGATGGGGACTTTTCCTAAGTGCCAACAAGGCTATCACATTCCAAAAGAATCATCTCGCATTTTTCTAAATTTCCGGTGATAAAAAATCCATTCCGGAAAGCATTAGCCAGGCAGGCGCTGGTGTACCTGATCTTGGATGGCGAAGTGACAGAACATTTCCTTGAGCGCTGGCATCAGAAGGACCTGCAAGGTACAAAAGAATACCAATCGGTAATGCTACAGAACTGACGTCCGAAATCTTAAAAAAATCGGACGGCTCAACATATGTTGCAATAGTTAAGCATCAATGTTGCAACTATCATTTCTGCATGTTTCACACTGAATGTTGCATGAAACATAGTATTCATGTTGCGGCAGGAATTTTCTATCCTATAGTCGAACGATGTAGTCATTTTTTCGCATATTTTTCAATGGTGCAATTATAGATTTTCGATGTTGCAAATGTTTTGTTTTGATGTTGCAACGGAGCGTCCGATGAAAAAATTCTCATCGAACGTCCGGACGCTAGCAGTGCCGAATACCAATTGTAGGTCTGACCGGAGCAAATTGACTTAAACAATCAAAATCAAGCCTCAAGCACAAAGGTGACTTCAGTTAGGAGTTAGACTTTTCGCTGGGCGAACAGATTTGCAGCCACCTGACGTTTAATCGGACTTCAAGCTAACAGCATAGTGCTGCAAAAGCCTAAATGCCCCGAATCCAGAACAGTAGAATCAGTAGATAGACCTATGTTCTGCCAAGTACTAATCCCAAAGCCAAAATCCCTAGCTCGGACTAGGCAGTAAAGCACAATCTGGCAGGATTTAAGAGGTCTGGGGTGCGGGTGTGTGCTCACGTGGGGAAATGAGGACGCGCGGCGGCGCCGCCAAGCCGTCGTGCCACGACGTCATCGGAGTAGGCCGATCTGCCTCCTCGGACTTCGCCGGTGGTGCCGCCGCCGCTGGACGTTGGGCCTGCTTCGGCTGGGTCCGCCGCAGGGAAGGGGATGGGGAATGGGGAACGAGCAGGGACGATGTGGGGCGCGCGCGGGAAGTCAGTGGCCGTAGTCGTAGGGTTTTGGCGCCTCACCGGCCGGGGCAACCGCGGGATGCCGCTGCTTTTTCTTCCCCTTTTCGTCGCTGTGTATTCGTTCGTCTGCGAGATTGGATCGAGCCGAGCAGATGGTTTTTCCGGACGAGGGGCCCATATTGGCCCAACTTCTTTAGGGTATGACTTCCATCCCATATGGGCCATAGGCGTCACAACCTTGGGCCTTACTTACGTGCACGCAGAGGTTTCTTCATTGCGCATCACACTCACTCAGTCCTCCCAAAAAAAAACAAAGAAAAAAAAACAAGCGCTTCGTGGTGACCTTCCTCCCATTAACGCAGAGGTTTTAGATTGGAAGACTTCCCATTTTCGTTTTATCACTCGCCAAAAAAATCTTTTATCACAAGCCTCGATCTCTCGCACGCCAGTACTGAACGTAGGTGGCTCATGTTCTTGTCGCTAGACATGACACAACGACATGCGGCTTGACATTGACAAGCGCCGAACTGGGTATTGGGGACTATTGAGAAGTCATTCGTCCAGTGTTTCGGCTGGGCCACTGTTTAATGGTCCCGTTTGTTCGGTCAAGAACAAGAAACAACGGCTTCCCTTGCAGTTTCAGGTGCAGCTTGTGACTCGGGGAATCGGAACGGTCGCTGCCATGCGAGGACCGCCGCGAGCCCGTGCGGCGTGCGCTCGCGCACGGCATATGCGACCGACCCGGGGCCGTGGATGTATCGCGCGCACGGGGCCGCGGGGCGGACCAGGCAGGCAGGGCGCCAGCCCGCAGGGGGCATGGCTTGATGGCGCGTGCGTGCCACGGCGCGGTCGTGCGCGCGCCTGTGTCCGCACGCGACCAGACGAAAGGAAAGGACACGGCTAGCTGGGTGCGGCTGGCCGGCCGGGGCAGGTAGAAAACACAATAGCCGCAAAGCACGCTAAACGCCACCGGGTAGTAGACAGCGCGCAAGAGCGTCGTCCTACGCGCGTGGAGATGGGCATGGCAGCCGCAGGGCAGTGGCAGCTACTGTACCAGCTAGCTAGCGGGCTAGCGGCTAGTGCGGCGTGCGCCGGCCGGCCTGTGGAGCTGCCGCCGCCCGCCCGCCAGCGGGAAGGCGGCCGGGACGACGTCAGCGAGCACCACGGCAACGGACCCAGCAGCGGCAGCTCAGTACTCCTAGCTTGTCTGGTCCCGTCCCTCTTCGCCGTGGGACTGGATTGCTGAACCATCACCTTCACTCCATCAGGATCAATGATGTCGACGCTCGCGCGGGTCCATGGACGACCGTGAGTGGACGCATCCAGCTGTGCCGCACGAGCGCCTCCACTTTGGAGCGTCCGGATTAGCCAGCCTCGGATTAGCCAATCTCGGTGCATAATTTCATTGCACTGTTACTAACACTAGAAACTAAATAACCATACTAGTTGAGTGTTATGAGGATAAAACTACTCTCATATGATGAAATTCTACCTTCTCTATCCTTATAAAGATCTTGCTAAGTCAGTAAAATTACTGATATGATATGAAATTTAACGCCCATAAAACTTCCTATAAAACTTCCGGTGAGACTGATCTTAGGAGCTAGCATCTGGATTACCGGCGCCTCAGGCTACTTCTGCCCCCGTGATTTCGACATCCTAACTCAGGCTGGTCACTGGTGGGTGTCGCTTTGCTCTCCTCCCGCCCTCCGATCCGTGCACAACACGTACAGTGCAGAAACTTTTTAGTTGTTGTTAGTCGTCGCTTGGCACTTGGATCGCTGGTGGACGGAGCACATAGCGTAGCTATCTGACTGTAAGGCCTGCTACTGGATACCTATATCCTCTCCTCAAATCTACACCGATTTTAAATGAAAAAGATATGGATAGAAAATTATATACCCATTTGAAATGGGAAGAGTAGGGTATAGAGAAGGTATGATTAATCAATTAGATATGTATAGTACAAAGTTAATTATCCATTGGATATGGGTGGGATTGAGGAAGGTAAGGAGTGGATAATAATTATTTGGATTTAGGTGTGAACAATAGTGGATTTGCCCGTACCTCCCAATAGCAGGCCTGCTCACTGCCATTTCAAAAGAACGCTGCTGCTGAATGCTGATCGACTTCCCAAAAACGAAAAGATCTAAGGCCCCGTTTGGATACCCCGCTAAAGTTTAGCACCTGCCACATCGGATGTTTGGATGCTAATTAGGAGTATTAAACATAGGCTAATTACAAACTAATTGCACGGATGGAGTCTAATTCGCGAGATGAATCTATTAAGTCTAATTAGTCCATGATTTGACAATGTGGTGCTACAGTAACCATTTGCTAATGATGGATTAATTAGGCTTAATAGATTTGTCTCGTGAATTAGCACAGGTGTTCTGCAATTAGTTTTATAATTAGTTCATATTTAGTCCTCCTAATTAGCATCCGAACATTCGATGTGACACTGCTAAAGTTTAGCACCTAGTATCAAACACCCAAAAAAGTACTCATCAGCTCCTAGTATTCTATCCTGCATCATGAGGCGCACTAGCTACGAGCAGCGGAGCTGAGAGCCAATGAGGTCACGGCCAGCTGAAAGCTGCAGCCGTACCAGCATATATACAGTATACGTGAGGAACCGGATCCATCGTATCGCCGGACGGAACCGGATTAAAAAACGAAGATGAAAAAGGAGGCCAAATTTAAAAGGAGCCGCGTCTCTCCTTCCTTGCCGTTGTGGGTAATGCTTGCTTTACGAAACAGGAGTGGTACGTAACGTAACCACGGGCGCATTGGATCCCTACATGACATGCGTGCGTGCGTGCGACTGAGCGAGTAAGCAATCAACAATCATGCAGCAGCCAAGTGGACCGTGCGTGTCGTCCTCATCCTCGCATAAGCTAGCAGGCCGGGCAAAAACGTTCATTATTGGTCGACGTGTTCACTATTGGCCGAGATATTAGTATCTCAAAAGATACCATTACCAAAAGGGTGGGGAGCTGAGAGCATGCAAGATTATTGGGGCCTTTTTGTGGGGCGACGCTTTGGTCTTTCCGGGAATGGGATGCGATTTGACGTCGCTCGCATCAGCTTGTAATTAATTGCACCACCAACCACTCACTAGTTGTAGTAGTTGGAGCACACTCATATCTGCCTGCCTGCCTGCCTGCCGCAAAATGCAAGTTGTTTTTTCAAATGCTAGGAAGTCCTGCAATATATTTTTTTCCCTAAAGAAATTACGAAAGCATCCAGCTGTGGCAAGAACCTAAGATCGAGCCAGTAATCACAGGATAGCTAGCTTATTGGGAGGAACAATTGGCGTCAATAATAACCACCGGAGATGGGTGTCCATGGATTCCATCTTACCCATCGCACTTGTCGCTAGTCATTTGTTTAGCAAAGGGTCCTTAAACATTTGTGCAAAGCCGAAGGATCGGAAGAGCACTGGTGGTGTGTGGAGACCGACAGGGACGGGCGTGCAGTCGTGCACGGTGCAGCACCTGCAGGTATCTGGGGAGTGCGGCTGGGGTGGACGTCAACGTTACCGAAATGGCAACTGCGGACGTGGCCATACACTTTCTAGTCCCATAAAACCCAGGACTCCACCATGGCACGCAGCAGCCGCTAGTGCCTGCATCTTTGGCGCCGTTCATGAGCACTGTCCGGTCCCCCTCCGCAGCTATATTTGACGCCCGCATCAACTCATCGTGTACGACTACTTTCAGAAGAAACGTCAATGACTTGTGCAACTCTCTTTTCCTTTTTGCGCAGACGCAACGTGGATTTTGTCATGGTAGGCACAAGACGAAACCAACGATCGAAAACACCCACAGATGGTATATATATATACATGATTGATACGCGAGCACAGCCTTGGAATCTAAAGCGACATAGTATATAAACTAACAATATACAGTTTAACAAATATTGTCGAAACCAACAAAAATACAACACCATGAGCATACTTTTCACTTCAGTCAATGGAGACCCACCTAGCGATAACCCATGGACATAGGCATGTTTGGATACCCCTACTAAACTTCACTCGTCACATCAGATATTTGATACTAATTAGGAGTATTAAATATAGTCTAATTATAAAAGTAATTGTACAGATGGAGTCTAATTCGCGAGACGAATCTATTAAGCCTAATTAGTCCATGATTTGACAATGTGGTGCTACAGTAACCATTTGCTAATGATGGATTAATTAGCCTTAATATATTCGTCTCGCGAATTAGACTTTATGTAATTA
Source organism: Setaria viridis (assembly GCF_005286985.2). Lineage (NCBI taxonomy): Eukaryota > Viridiplantae > Streptophyta > Magnoliopsida > Poales > Poaceae > Setaria > Setaria viridis. Next base: position 21,950,306 of record NC_048269.2, on the reverse strand, counting down.
GCTTATGTTTAATCCTCCTAATTAGTATTTGAATATCTGATATCACCCTGTTAAAGTTTAGCACCTCGTATCAAACACCCCGCTGGTGACCAGATCGCGCGCTGCTGCATCCAAGTGTTGGGCCAGTCCGCGCTTTGTCATCATCATCGTTCACAGATCGTGGATGGGGAGCCCGCCCGAAGGATGTGGCCTGTGAGCGGAAAAGGTAACTGGGCCCGACACGTGGGCCCGTGACGACGTGGTGCCATCCAGCCGGGAATCTCATGAGCCCACGCACTACTTCGGCCTTCAGTAGCTTTCCTTTTGGTTTTCTTACCCCCAATCTTTTTCATTTGCGTGCACTCGTGGACTGCACACCAGCAAGCAGTCAGCCGCACTGAGCTGTGGACTACTGAGTGGGTAGGTGGGTGACCAGTGGGTGCTCCTATCATTCCCGGCCAAACCGCGATCGCACGACCCTCTTATCGTTATCCAAACCGTGAATTCTCATCTCATCACCCCCGAGTGATCCTAATCTTACGGTGCTAGAGCAGCCGCAGCCGCAACCAGCCCAATTAACCGCGTTCAACCGCAACCCCGCCATTCTAGCTATCTCCATCATGGAAAATCGGTAGACGTGCACCCTTGGGACCTCGTTTTCTCCGTCAATGTAGACCCCCACCTTTTTTTTTGCCCTTTCATCCATCGAATTCAAAGATTGTATTGTAGCCCTTAGTAGAAATGGGTTACGACGGCCCGAGGCCCGAGCGGATGGCAGCACCCCATTAGCCAGGTAGAAATCACTAGATGTACACCCATGTGATATTGCTTCTCACATCGCTGTGGAGCTCTCTCTCTCTCAGTTTTTTTTTCAATTTTTCTCATGCCGCCCGTATGTTTCTTCTGGCGTGTTGATCCCAAATCACATTTAGCGTAAGGTTTCGTTGGACCAATGACGGAAGGAGGAGCCTAACACTTTCATCCGGTTCATTACATTTGACAAAGAAGTCTGAAGCAGGATTATATATTATCGCAATCTTAGTTTCGTGTAAGCTTCGCTGTATATAGTTTTCGAAAAAAGGTTTCATCACATATATTTTCGTTTTGGATATGATACTCCCTTCGTTCCAAGGCATTCTAACTTTCTTATAAAATTAAAACATTTCAAGTTCGATCAAATTTATATAAGTAAAGTACTAAATGTACATTTATGATACCAATAAAGTGTCATTAGTTTCTTTATTAAATATATTTTTATAGCATATCTATTCGGTGCTATAAATTTTTGTGATTCTCTCTATAATTTTGTCAAAATGTAAAAGGTTTGACTCTAGGAAAAAATTGAAATGACTTGCGATTTAGAACGGAGAAGAGAGAACCTCGTCATCTCTGCTCATATGGCCCGTCCGTGACACGGAGCTTTGTCACTGTCAGAGCGCTTGACGTGTGCGTGCTCTCGCCCACAGATCATGCACTCGCGTGCGCCGCCAGTCACATTCTAGCTGCAGCGATTATGCGTTAAAAAAATCGATCAGCTGTTCAAGTTGGGATCACACGGTTCAGGACACGATACGATGCCCCTGCGTCTGCCATGCCGCAATATTCTCCCCACATAACGTGACAAGCAGGACGGACAAAAAGTGCCTTCTGGTGCATGAACTGACGAACACGACCAGTACTGGCTGGTTGGTGGCCTTTTCTCTTTTTTTCTCTTTAACTTTTGAATTTTTGATTGATGAAAAGGAGAAATCACGTACCAGCCGAAGTATTTGACAATACAAATGGCATGTCGATCAGTAAACGATGACAAAAGGAAATGAGAAACGTGAGAGTCGTCCTGCGGTGAGATGCTAGGGACATGTTTGTTGCGAGGTGCCATCAGTGTTTCCCCGGGACCGGGTTCCCGTGCAGTTGCAGTATCGACTGCAAGTTAAGCAGAACCCGGAGCAGACCCAAAGCACCGTGCGGTACCCAGTTACTGTTTGCTGCTGTCCGCCACTGTAGCACCAAATCTGATCCGTTCGCAGGAAAAATGCACGGCCGTGATCGCGTGCAGTTGCTAACTTGCAGTCGCAGTAGCAACTGCACCCGATCTTGGTGCGTTTCCCCGATGTTCACAGTGGATTGCGTTCGATCACATCGATATGTTGGAAAACCGCACCACTTTTTTGTGATAAGTGCATAGTGACGAGAATTCAGTGCTCTACAATGTCAAATACGTTTGCGACTCATCCTTATCGTGCGCACGACTTGGGGTTCCCATTGACATTGTCGAGTAGCGTCATGGTCTCACGGACAACTGCAGCTATTGCTCGTCCATATTTTTTCTTGACAAACCATATCAGCCATACGCACTGTATTGCTCATCTGAGATGCTAAGGATGAGATACTTGAACAAGGTTATTGAGGACTGGCAACTTGTTCCTATAGTATGGGAACTTGAAATTATTTAATCCAAATATACTCCCTCCGGTCTAAATTATACGGAGTAGGTCGTTTTACCTTTTTTAGATTCATAGACTTTGTTATGCACTTAGATATACCCTATGTCTAGATGCATAATAATATTTATACATCTATAAAAGCTAAAACGACTTATAATTTTATAATTTGGAACGGAGGGAGTACGTTTTAAGTAAATTCCATAATTGTCTTGTACAAATAATCCTCGAGCAAGAGACACTAAAAATATCTTTTTCTGAAAAGATGAGACACTGACAATTAACCATTAGGAATTCAAGTTGGTCTAACCTGTAGTTTTAACTAGTCATACAGCTCAGTCGCACCACTTAGTTTTTCGTATCTCAGGTTCTATACACATATCTAATTGGACAATATTTACCCATTTGTGAAAAGATGAAAAAAAGAAAAAAAAAGTGAATAGTAAAATTGGGGGAGAAAAAAAAGGAAAAGCTATCCGTTGCCCGAATGTTTCAGGCGGAGCCATCACTCGATTTTGGCACCGTCCGTTTGGTTGATTTGGCCATTATCGTCCATCTGATCTGCTCGCTGCTTCGCCCGGTTTATTTGTTTTTTTTGGCTTGCTGACATTATGGTCCCTTCCATTCCACCGCTCTTCCTGTCTCGTTTGTCCTGCTGGTGCGCTCACCGAAGGTCTCGAGGTGAGGCGATTCGGTCCTTCCCCGTTCGATTCATCTATTCCCCTGCGTATTTGTTGCGTGATTTTTTAGATGAACTGCTGATTTGCTCCTGATTTGCTGGATTTGTGTTCTTCAGAAATTTTAATTCCTTTAAATATGTTTGAAGCAGACATTTCTTCAACAATCATTTTTCATTTGACAAAGATGCAGCAACAGCATTGATTTTTCTTATGCAGTTTCTAATATATGTGATCATCATACTAGTTCTGTATTGTTTTGGTATTTAATTATCTCTACCGTCTGATGAGAATCTGAAGGTTTTGAAATTCAAGTGACAGGGTTATTGCCGGCACTCAAATTTTTTGTGATGGTTTTGAAAATTCAAGTGACAAGGTTCTTGCCGGTACTTAAATTTTTAGTGAGTTAAAACCAAGTGATTCACCAAACCAAATTGCCCAAGTGATTACACCGAGTAACAGGTAGACAGTAAAAAAAATAAACCAAAACCTGGAAGAATCGAGCCCACGCCAACCAACGGGCCACAGCGCAGAGCGCACGCGCCGGTCACCTTTCCCCTCGCCTTTCTATAAATCCACGTGAGGCCCCTACGCATCGCTCTCCAAATCACCCGACGCCCAACAACACCACCACCCTTCGAGTCATCACCGCCACCACGGCACGCCACCACACCACTCCAAACTTCCAGTCTCCCACCGGCTTCCCCCACCTCCTCGGCGGCGCCTCGCGGGCGGAGAGAACCCCGCTCCCTCCCCTAGGGTTCCCGGAACCCTAGCCCCTACCCGTACGCGCGCGCGAGGGCCCCGGCGGCACGAGGAGGCGGCGGCGGCGGCGGAGAGGGGAGGGGGCACAAGGCGCGGAAGGCGCAGGCCTGTGCTGCATGTCAGATCGTGGGAGCCGGCGAGGCGGAGGCGGAGGCGGAGACTACGGACACGGTCAGCTCGCGAACCCGCTCCAATGGCCGCAGCTAAGGAAAAGGCGCCGGCATCATGCTGCCGCGCCGCGCCCGCGCGTGTCGCCGGTGGCGCCCCCGCCGCCCCCGTGCGGGCGATCGCCGCGCCCCCTGCCGGGAAGGTCGTCGCCGTCGCCTCGGGGGGCGGTGAGCGCGTGGCCGCCGCTGGCGCAGGAAGCGCCGTGATCGAGGAGATCGCCGCGGTCCAGCCCACCACCGCGAAGGCCTCCTCCAAAGGTATACCGCGATCGCCACCTCTGCTCGTCTCTCTGTCTCGATCGACTCGGATCATAGGCTGATTGGGTCATGAAAAATGTTACGGAAGCGCCCCGCCGTACATGGATCTTAAATTAGTTGAGGCATGCGATGGTGGTGTTTCTGTCCATCACGATTTCTCGCGAGCTCTAGTTTGAGTACGGGAAACGCAATCTACTGGTGGTGGTTGCGCAGAGTGCACCATTTCGGGAGCATGCAAGCAGAGGATGCGGACTGTTCGTAGGATCGGACGCTTCTCTTGTGGGATCAGATACGTGGATGATATTTGCACCAACCCCAGTTCTCGTCTGCATGCGAGCGGATTGTGTAGATTGACGACGAGTTTAGGTCCTTAATTAGAAATCTCAAATGTGGCGTGAAAATTAGATATTGTAGAGCAAACCTCTGCCTTATCTGGCTATTGACGATTAGAACACGGGGGACTGATGTGATAGGGCTGCCATACTAGTGGGACTTAGCTGTCACAAATCTCAAAGTAATCCGGTTATGTAGTAGCTTACTGTTCAGACTTTTTGTGCTCCATCACAGTTTTGGTGCTCCAACTTTTTGTTTGATCACTAGTTGTAGTGATCAAGTTGCTTTTACTTCTTTACTTCGTCTTTGATGATGAAGTTTGCGCCTTTCCGGTACGAAAGTGAGAAAAATGTCCCGATCTGGTGATGATGTCAGCTGCTGTTTGTTTTCTTTCAACTTTTTTGAGTAGTCATGGGTCAACAGAGTTTTTGGCATCTACCCTTTTTTCCTGGATGCCCTCTTGGCATAAGCTGCTGATGCATGCTGCTTCATCCAGTCCACATGGTAAGCAGTGTGGGCACATCTTGTAGTAGTAGTGTTTCTGGGGATTCTGAATTGGTGAGGTGCACGCAAGGATATCACTTAATCGTTGTCTAATAGCATGCCCATGCTGCTACCTTTTAAGGTTCACAGGATGCTCGAAGTGATGTAGACTTCATTGTTGTTCTTTTTATCTGTAAAATGGGAAAATGACATCCGTCAACCTGAACTTTCGTGTCAACCAAAAATATAATTAAAGATTTGAGGGATCCTTCTTGATAGCGTATCTCTTATGTTTAACAAATTGCTGAACAGAAAGTCCTTTTGTTGGAACTGTGTAATACTGAAATAGTACTTTTTAAAATGATGTTAGCAGGGATTTTCTGTAAATAAATCATTTGGCATTTAACTCATCATATTTATTCCTGCTGACCAATTATGCAGAGGTGCTGAAGCATGAACGGTTGAAACACGATGTGCCTTATTTAATGAGCTCATAACGTTGGTGATTCTGTCATCATTACAATTAGAACAAATGAAGAACATCCATCTGTCTTGTGGCATATATCCTTAGAATTTTCTCTATCTATTTAGAAATTGTTTTAACCGGTAGCTAGATGTCTAAATCCAGGACATGGGGCACTGGTTGACTACACAATATTTTAAGCTTGCATTTATACTGTAGGGTTCATGCCAGTAGAGTTTCTTATCTTTTGCCTAAGAGAGAGGTCAACATTCATTTATCTATTTCATTGTTGATTCTTCTGACCCCCCTGATAAGCACAAGAGAGCATAGAGCTCCTGAGCTGCCAAATTATCTATTTCGAGAGCTTGACCTATACTATAATTTGCCCTTATCTTATTCCTGGTTTTGTAATTAGTGATTGGTCCATGTACATTTTAAGATATCATTGTAAGGGTGTTTTGTGCAAGCAGTTCAACATGCATCTACTGCCCCATACCAGTTTATTGCTCATCACGACAATATGACATTCCAGTATGACATAGTAATCTGACAGCGTATAACTTTGATGGCTACATGCCATTTGAAATGTGTACCATGTCTTAACTGAAATAATGTTTTGCTGGACACAAATATGCAGGGATACCAATAATGACAAGAGCCCAGAGGTGCCACCCTTTAGACCCATTATCTGCTGCTGAAATTGCAGTTGCTGTAGTAACTGTAAGAGCTGCTGGAAGATCTCCTGAGGTATGCCAATAGAAGAAACATAAACTTTTCCGTACAATCTTGAAAAATATGAATTTGAAAAGCAAAGTTCTATGATTGTAGGAAAGAGATAGCATGCGCTTTGTTGAAGCTGTGTTGTTGGAGCCGAATAAGAATGTTGTGGCGTTAGCTGATGCTTACTTCTTCCCACCTTTCCAACCATCACTGCTCCCGAGAACCAAAGGTTCTGCTGTTATTCCAAGCAGGTTGCCTCCTAGGAGGGCCAGACTTGTTGTGTACAACAAACAATCAAATGAGACTAGCATTTGGATAGTAGAACTGTCTGAAGTGCATGCAGCTACCAGGGGTGGACATCACAGAGGCAAGGTGATATCAGCTGAAGTTGTTCCCGATGTTCAACCTGCAATGGTATGTCTACTAAGTTCGTTTAGACTTCTGCATGCCTTTTTGCCAATCACTTGGTTCATGTAATAGTATGTTGTGACCAGTTACTATTTCACTATGGTACCTGTTCGTTATTTTTCAAACATTCATGTTAACCCAGCTGGCTGAAAAGTTATTCTTTTGAAGTTTCTTTTGGACCTTTACCTTATTCAGTATTTGGTTTGAAATTTATATTTCACAGGATGCTATGGAGTATGCTGAATGTGAGGCTACTGTCAAAAGTTACCCACCATTTATTGAAGCTATGAAGAGAAGAGGTGTGGACGACATGGATCTTGTTATGGTAGATGCCTGGTAAGCTATCCGTAAGGAATTTATTGTGTACATTTTTTCATACAGTGCAAAGTTTCAGCTTATGTTATCATACTGAGAATCGGAAAATTAACTTCTATCTATTAAATTGCCAGGTGTGCTGGCTACTATGGCGAAGCTGATGCTCCCAGTCGCAGACTTGGCAAGCCTCTAATATTTTGCAGGACTGAGAGTGATAGCCCCATGGAGAATGGTTATGCTCGTCCCGTGGAAGGAATTCATGTCGTTGTTGATATGCAGAATAATACTGTGATAGAGTTTGAAGATAGGAAGTTGGTTCCTCTCCCCCCACCAGATCATTTGAGGAACTACACTCCTGGCGAAACAAGAGGTGGTGTTGACCGAAGTGATGTAAAACCACTTATTATCAATCAGCCTGAGGGTCCAAGTTTCCGCATCAATGGCTATTTTGTGGAATGGCAGAAGGTAAGTGTTTGCGATCTTTAGTCTAAATTGCTAGTATTAACAATAGCCTTTGAAGTTAATTACGCTTGATGGTGCTGCCCAGTGGAACTTCCGTATTGGGTTCACCCCCAAAGAGGGTTTGGTTATCTACTCGGTTGCGTACGTTGATGGTAACCGTGGACGTCGACCTATAGCTCATAGGCTGAGCTTTGTTGAGATGGTTGTTCCTTATGGAGATCCAAGTGAACCACATTATCGCAAGAATGCATTTGATGCTGGAGAAGATGGACTTGGCAAAAATGCTCATTCTCTTAAGAAGGTCCTTTGCCTTTTCTTGATCAGCATACTCTTTGACTTATTAATGTCATTTTGACCATACTCTTTAACCTTTCCGTGCAGGGATGTGATTGCTTGGGCTACATAAAATATTTTGATGCGCATTTCACAAACTTCACTGGTGCTGTTGAGACAATTGAGAACTGTGTCTGTTTGCATGAGGAGGACCATGGAATCCTCTGGAAACACCAAGACTGGAGAACTGGTTTAGCAGAAGTAAGGCGATCAAGGAGGCTCACTGTCTCATTTATATGTACAGTTGCAAACTATGAGTATGGTTTTTATTGGCACTTCTATCAGGTAACTATATAATTGAATTCGCTTGTAATGTCAGAATAAGTAGCATTTAACCAACAGGATTCGATATCCGTTAGTCCGTTACTTATATAATTTTGCTCAGTTATGCATTAAAGAGTTAAATTTTGGTAAATAATAAGATGTCTACTGATGGTTTAGTGAATATAGCTATGAATTTGATTCCTTCAAAGTCTTCTGAAGCTGCAAACTTTTGCTGACATACCTTACTTGTGCGTTGTAATTATATGTTAATCCTCTTGGTTGCAGGATGGAAAAATAGAAGCAGAAGTAAAGCTTACTGGAATTCTCAGCTTAGGAGCCCTGATGCCCGGGGAATCAAGGAAATATGGCACAACTATTGCCCCTGGTCTGTATGCACCAGTTCATCAGCATTTCTTTGTTGCCCGTATGGACATGGCTGTCGATTGCAAACCTAATGAGGCTCATAATCAGGTGGGTTGCCATCTGTGCCTTTGCATATTCTCTTTTCTCCCTATCAAATCGGCCACAAAAACTAGTTTTGCAATCTGAATGAGACCACATAAAATTCAATTATATCTTTACATTAGATAAAAAAAATTGCAATGGCCTTGTAGCTGCTAATTTTACGAAACTGATTAAATGAAAGTTTCTTCAGTCTGCACAAAAGGTGTATGTTCAACTTGTGATTTTAAATTCCATGGCAGTTTATGCTTCTTAGTTCTTAACGTGCAAAACCACCTTGCATTGTCTGATTTCCTTATGTGCCCTTATCGAATGCAGTATCTATGTATGTCCATTGTATCAAAAGTCCTTGTGATTGATAATTTCTCCTTCCACAGGTGGTCGAGGTTAATGTCAAAGTGGAAAGTGCAGGCACGCATAATGTGCACAACAATGCTTTCTATGCTGAAGAGGAGTTGCTGAAGTCTGAGTTGCAAGCAATGCGTGATTGTGACCCTTCATCTGCGCGCCACTGGATTGTAAGAGCTCTATTTGCTTCTGGTTATAAACTTATGTTATTCCTACCGCCAGGTTGGATACCAGAAAATTGCACATCCGGTATCCAGTCATTATATTCATGCTATTCAATATCAGATGGAAAGTATTGGCCGCTCTCTCTTGTGATAATGGATTCAATTTGCTTCGTCTTGCATTTTTATTTAGTATTTGTACCATTATTAACCATCAAGCCAATGCCAGTATAAGCTATCTTTAGTAATTGCAGAAATTTTTAATCTTCCATCAAGTAAATGCCAGTATGGAATCACTTCAATGACTGAAGATGACATCACAATTCCCAAATATAGCCTAAATCACATATCCGATCGCATTGTTCTTGTGCTATCACACTGTTAATTTTGTTTGATAATGTTTGCATTCTTATTAGGTAAGGAACACACGAACTGTAAATCGTACTGGGCAGCCAACTGGTTACAGGCTGGTGCCTGGTTCAAATTGCTTGCCGTTGGCTTTACCCGAGGCTAAATTTCTGAGGAGAGCTGGGTTCTTGAAGCACAATCTCTGGGTCACCCAATACAAGAGTGATGAGATGTTCCCTGGAGGGGAGTTTCCCAACCAGAATCCTCGAATTCATGAGGGTTTGCCTACATGGGTCAAGAAGGATAGGCCCCTGGAAGAAACCGACATTGTTCTCTGGTACTTTCTTAATCACAGACCATTTTCTTGAAGGCAATTTATGGTACTCTGAAATTGGAACTGTTTGTTCAGCTTACAGATTGCAAAATCTCATAAACTGTGTTCTGCATCTGCAGGTACGTGTTCGGGCTCACCCATATCCCAAGGCTGGAAGACTGGCCAGTCATGCCAGTGGAGCACATCGGCTTCATGCTCATGGTAACAGCTTTCGAGCCTTTCAGCATTTCTGCCATATGCAGTGGAACTAATTAACGGATCCCTTTGTTGCTTCTTCACATAAAGACGTTAGCCTAGCTTTCCGTAGTTTCTTATGATGCTTGTGCCCTGCAGCCACATGGATTCTTCAACTGCTCGCCTGCGGTCGACGTGCCTCCCAGCTCCACCGATGCCGACGTCAAGGAAGCCGAGTCGCCCAAGGACATCCAGACCGGTGGCCTCAATTCGAAGCTGTGAGCTTCGCTGTTCCTCGAAGTGGCAACCGGCGTGGTGCTGCCTCGTCTACTATTTAATTGTGTTGCTCCAATAAAAGGAATAACTGTTTCCGCTGCCATGTGACTTGTTTGGTTCTGCAATATCGTTTTGTTTGGTTCTCTGTAATAATCGTGTTGCTATGCATGGTTCTCTGTAATATCGTTTCGCCGATCAAGCAGGCTTCCTACATGGCCTGTAAGATTCCGAACAAGGAGAAGTATGAATTTACAGAGAATATATCTTCTCAAATTGTGTTTTGCTCGAAAGGGCAACTTCTTAGATGCAGTTCCAGGTTGCGCTACGCATGCTTCTACAGAACCACGAGGATGACAACGGAGTTGGCCAGACCCCGTCGTCCACCGGCCACTCGCGTGCAACAGGTGAGGCCGCCATAGAAGGGAGCGTCGGGGAGATCGCGGATCGGAGCGTCGGCGAGCGGAAGGCTGCCACCACCCCGAGCTCGACGACCGGCAATACTTCGATTCCGATTGGAAGAGACCCGAGGAGGCTATTTTCGTTGGAATTCAGTTGCTGCCGGTGATTCTAACCGAGCTCAGGGAGGCCAATTTTGTTGGTAGCCGCACAATATTGGAAGGGCTGCCGCCATGGGGAGCTCGACACATCAGGATGAGCCCCCGATTCGAGGGGCGCAGCTCTTGATTGGAGGGGCCGCACATCAATTCTGAAGAGGGAGAAGGGCAGGCAGCCATGAGCCATGGTAGATGACCTGAACGTTGGGCTTCAGGATTTTTTTTTATTTGCCAATGGGCCCTACGCTCAGTTGCGAACATTGTGGCAAAACAAATAACTAAAGCCTGCCTGACACGTATGGACTACTTAGTTCAAATACATTAAAATATCCTATCATGGTTCAAATAAGATAAGAATGTACGTAACAAAATTTAGCTATCACATATACGTCATTAATAACCTAAGTTCTAGACTGACACAAAGAAATTAACGTCGCGCCTGCCACCAGTTCCATCCTTTGTTGATAGACGGAAGGGTCATCGCTTTCAGCAGGGAGGATCCTCAACTACTGAGGCAGCGGCGGCAGTTCGTAGTTCTCCAGCTGCGAGGGTCCCGCCGCCGCCTCGACATTCTGCGAGCTGCCGGCGAACGCTGCTGGTCCGGGGGCGCTTGACGAGAATGACGCCCGCCGCCACCGCTGTCGCTGCAGCCGGCGCCGGCACCTCGTCCTCCTCCTCCTCGTCAGAGTTCGCCCGATAACACCCCTTTTCCCCGATGCAACCTGGGGCTGGGCGTCGGTAAGCTTGACAAGCTCGTCAAGCTCACGGAAAGGCTGATACCTCGTCTTGTGTTGCTGACCAGAATCAACGACCTGCTTGTACTTTTCCATCATCTTATTGAATTGGCGCATGCAGTCCTCGGCAGTGAATCCCGTCGACCCTTCCATGTCCATTTTGCTGCAGATACAGGCAAATGAGGATATCAACGCGAATCATTCATCAAATTTTCAACAAATTTGGGCCGCTAACTTCATGCCACTGGGGCATGGCCTCAGCCTCGCTTTTCCCCAAAAAATTAGGTATCATCTCTTTCTTGATTTTGACGAGGTTCAGGTTGTCGACGACTCTCCACTTCCACTTGGGGTTAGGGCGACCACCATGGCTCGAAGAACCACCCTCCGCCATTTCTGATTCCCCTGAAAATCACCAGAAATGAATTCCCGAATTAATGTCTAAACACAAGGATTTCACAAATCAAAGACAAAGGATTCTGGGACAAGTAAACACGATTTTTAATCGTCTCAATAAATTCTTACCCTGCACGCTATCTAGCTTTTTGGCCGCAGTGGAAAAATCTGGTCTCCCCCCTTACACATCGCAGTCGAATAAATGCACAGTTTGAATTGAGCTAACAGTTTCAGCTATGCCCATATACATATATGTTTGTTTTGGTATGATAAGAGGGGGGGAAAAGAAAAAGGAAGCATGCCTTATTGCCTACTGGGCTGCGAGCCAAGCTCCGGGCTGTCCGTGAAGTTTGTCCCTTTCACCTTCCCTGCACGCACACAGTAGACAGGGTTGAGAATCTGAAAGCGAGAGCGAGATGAGGAAAAGGTAAACAGATACCAAGAAGCAGAAAAGAAGAGAGATCATGAACAGTTTTATCTTCAGATCTAATGCTCATAACTTCATAAGCAAACAACAAACGACAAAAGAAGAGCATGCGATATGAGGAAGAGACAGCAGACTTTTCGAGAGGAACGAACGGCGCAGAGAAATCATCATGCGCGGTGCTCCCATAATCCTTGATTACTCGCCTGCTTGCCCTAGGAAAAAGCAGCTGCAAAAACGAATATGGAACGCAAACACAAGAGAAGCCCGAAATCCCATGAAGGCACGATCGCGCAGAAAGATCAAGAGCCCGCACGAAGACGATGGACACAAGAACAAAATTTCAAGACCACCAAGTAAACTATAAACCAATATGCATGCTTGAAGTAGGCACCGTGCATGACTGCAAACCCACCAACAGTATTTTTAACAAACAGAATGAATCCAGGCAGCAACAAATTATCCGCTCCATGACCAACCAATTAAAAAGAGTAGCTAACTAACACGCCTTGTGAAAGTAGGTAGTAGGGCACCGAGGACGGGGGGTTTTGGGGGGTGATCATCAACTGATTATTATCACGTACGATGAACGGAAAAAGACCAAGAGAGGAGCGAGCTAGGGAGGAGAGAAAAATCTCACCTGTGGCAGGCGAGTGGGACATGGAGAGGGAGGGTTTCGTCTCGTCTCGTCTCGTCTCGTCCGTCCACCGGTTCATGCAGGCGGTCAAGCGGCGACACCCAACGCACGTCCCGGTCGGTTCCTTCGTGCACTCCCTTCAAGTTTTGGCCTAGTCTCTCACCTGCCTAATCAGGAAGGCAGCGAGCGTCCAGTGTAGTACATTCCCCCTCTACTCCCCCGTTTACCTTCTTTTGGCTGATCACTTGATGGCAAGATTCCATCAAATTAGCTTTTTCCCCCCTCATCCCAAAAGAACTCATTGCCGGTAAAGTGGTAAATGGTAACTTCAACTAGTGGAGCCAAAACACCCCTCACACAAAAGAGCCAAAAATGACACCACAAATGCTAATGTCTCGTTGATCTAAAAGCCCTTTTGTATCGCTCGCACTGTTCTTTAGCTCGCTCAGCCACTTGCTGCGTTGTTGAGTGAACGTTGTCAAAAATCCTTGGATTGTGCTCTTTCCACAAGCTCCACGTGCCATAGATGGTCATACCATTGAAGGAGCACCGACGATCTTTGGGAACTAAATTGGTTCCATACCATAGATGGCCATAGATGGTTGTTGCCTCCCACCAATATGAAATGCTACTGAAGTTCGATGGATGCGCTTGTTGGCGGTGTAAATTTTTCCCAAGTCAACACTTGGTTCCATAGTGCTTGGACAAAAGGGCATAACGGAGGCAAGTGCTGTCCAGTCGTGGCTGACTAAGTTTAGATTGTGAACCTTTAGTTTGAGGCTACAAGCCATGTTGGTGTGTTAGACCTGCCCTGAGTTGCTACAAATATAGGAAAACATCTGCACCAGTTTCGTATTCATGTCATTTGCTCTGAGTCTTTGTGATGCTGGCACTGTCGCCCTTAGTACAGGAGAGAAGCACACTGAGCATAATGGCTACCAAAGGCAGAATTAATTTTCAAAATTACGGAAAACTTGGTCAATTTATACCTCCTACTCCATCATGGATGGGCAATGTACGTATATCCATGCGCTTCTGAGAGGAAAGGAATCACTAGTTTGCAGTAGAGTATGACTGGGTGATTAGCTAGTGATAAGCACCTACTCGTATTACTAGCAAGCACCGACCAATGGGCCCGCTGAGACACGTGGCTCCACGCCTCCACCAACCCGCCAGCTGCCACCATCGCTCTCGCTTACCACTCGCTGTGTGTCACTGTCACCCACAGTCTCACGATCTCCATCGCGTTCGTGTCGCTTCTTACCAAAAGACCTCGTCGGCTTGATCCGTTTGTTTCCGGCGCCGGCGCCGGCGACCATGGCCGGCCAAGTGGTGGGGACCCGTATCTCGAGGAATTAATTAGCCGGGCGCTATCCACCGTCCACCGCCCTCTGACCTCCCCGGCCGTGTCCGTCGAGGCGTCGACGGCCGCCTGTGCATCCTCGTCGACTCCGACGAGCATCCGGACCCGCATCTCGACACGCTCTCCAACATCCACCGTACCCTCCCTCCCCGGCCGTCTCCGCCGACTCGGTGTCGCCTCTGCATCCTCTTCGACTCCGGCTGCGGCGGCGGCGCGCCGGCTTGAGGCGGCGTCGACCGAGTCAGCGGTCTTCCCGACGCGCTCCTCCGCGACATCGCCTTGCGCGTCCCCGTCAAGGACGCCGCGCGCCCGCGCGCAACGCTGGCGCCCCGTCTGGCTCTCCCCCTGCTCGTCCTCTACGACGCCCACCTCCCCCCGGTCGCCGACTCGGACGCCATCGCCGCTGCTGTCTCCCACCGGTCACCGTCACACATCCTCGCCGCGCACGACGTGCCGTTCCGTTCCGTCTACCTCACCTGATCAGCAACATGGACGGGGAACGATCGAGCCCGGGTCGCGCGCTGGCCTCCTGGCCATCAAGGGCGTCGAGGAACTCCTCGTCATCAACCGTCCACCGCTTCAGATCGACGGGAACCTCTGCCAGTCACGTTCTTCGGCATGGCCACGCTGATGCGCCTCTACCTCTGCTTCTTGAGGTTCAAGCTGTCAAGATCCTGGCCTTGGAATTTCATTTATGTGAGTCCGCAATTTCTCTGGAGTCGTTCAGCGCCCCGTTTATTAGTACACACATGCATATATGTTCATGTGGGCTAAAATATACTCCCTCCGTTTCAAATTGTAGTTTGTTTTGGCTTTTCTAGATTCATAGATGTTTATATACATCTAGATATACACTGTATATATATAGGTGCATACAAACGTTTATGCACTTAGAAAAGCCAAAACGACCTAACGGAGGGAGTTCCCTAACTACCTAATATGCATGTGCATGTGTATGTGTGTGCGCATATATATATATACATACATACATACATACATACATACATACATACATACATATATATATATATATATATATATGTATATATATAGACACACACAAGCTAATTTGTTTCTTCACGCTGTTCGCCCGACAATGCAACACAATTCGTGTACATTATCTAATCATGCTGTTAATATTCGGGTTGTGTTTAGTTTGGGAGTCGAACTGGGTTGGAACGGGTTTGACCCTATCGATCCGCGTTTGGTTGAAAATGCATTTGGGTTGGGTTGGACCCAGGAGGGAATATACTGTGGAGATACGGGTTCATTGTGTCCGCTCAAAATGACGGGACGCACTCGACCCACTTCCATCCTGTCCATCTCCGTCTCAAGTCCGTCCGTAGGACGTACGGAGACCGCCGGCGCAGGGGAGGGCTGCCGGCGCAACGGAGGCTGCCGGCGCAGGGGAGGGCTGCCGGTGCAACGGAGGCCGCCGGCGCTGGGCCGAGCGGAGGCGGCAGAGCAGGGACCCGCGGAGGGCGCCAGTGGCGCTGGACCGAGAGGAGGTGGTGGAGCAGGGGCCCGACCGGGTGAAGGTGGCAGGGCAGGGGTTGGCGGTGGCCGGTGGTGAGGGCTGAGCGGAGGTGGAGGCACAGGGGCGGGTGTTGGCCGGCGGCGGCTCGGTGGAGCTCGAGGGAAAAAGTGAAATAAAAGGGTGAATGACATGTGGGGCCCGCTGGTAGCTGTTGCTAACACCGTTAAAATGATATCCATTCCATCCCTCTTAAACCCTTCAACCAAACAAAAAACTGGATCTGACCCAACCTCCCAACCAAACATGAGATGGGTTGAACCCAACCTCAAAAAGTGGGATGGAGCCGATCCATTCCACTTGATCCTAAAACTGAACACATGCTTAGTTAAAAATGAATTAATTTGTTTGTCTAGATATCTAGTAAAACGTATGTCCAACTAGAAAAGTTAAGCCAAAATAAATAGTATCAAGATGGCAAGAGACGCGATGGGGCACAGTCAAACATGTCAACGTTACAATATGTAAAAAGGCAGCACGTCAAACATCCGCAATCATCGGTTAATAGTAGCCTTCGATTTCTGGAATATATAGGGCTGCCGCGTCGGCTCTAGAATCATCTCGTTGCATGCCGATTGTGGGATATCCATGGAAGATCACCTTATTCTCAAGTCACTTGACACAGGGAATACAAGATAATGTGCTAATCATTTGTACACGAGATCTAAGATCGAGTCAGGTATTGTCCTAAGGACCCAAGATCAACCTGCTAAAAGTCAATCCGGATCCATTCAGATATTTTTCTTTGTTTCTTATTCTCTCTACCATTGGACGAAGGGAGTATGTGTGATTACTCTCGCCACTGATGCGTTTCAGCGTGGACGTTGGCCTGACTTAAGGTGTCCTCCACCGTTACATCACATCACACGAGGTGCATGAGGCTCTTAAAACTTGAATTTTCCTGTGTGTGCAAATACCGACAGGGAAATTCAAAATCCCGACAGGAAAATTCGAAAACGTTTTCCCTATCGATTAACAGGTTAACCGACAGGGAATAACTGACAAGGATACAGCGACAGGGAAATGAGAAATTGCCTGTCAGTTTTCCGTTTCCCTGTCGATTAGTTATTTTCTGTCGGTTAACAGCCGCCAGGAAAATTCGGCGTCTTCATGTCTGTACATTATTTCACTGGCGTCGGTAACCCACAGGGAAATTTCATTTCCAGTAGTATGATCTTGTCAAGCAGCAACCAAGCCGTTCGACCACTCTCCATACTAATCAAGCTGCAAATGACGAACCACAATGTGACATCCAACAACAAATGACACATAGGATTCCAAATCTAGGTGGCAAACTGGCAATTGACTAGAACTGCTAACTAGGATACATGTTAATTTACTAAAAGCACTACGCATTTTGTCTGAGTGATTTACTGGTGGGTCTGCACATACTTGTAGATTGGCCTTAAGTCACACGATCGATGATGGTCACCGGGATAAACCAGCTGATGCTGCCGCAACACCACCATTGATGCTCAGGTCCATGACAAGCCTCCTCTAGAATGGTAGCTTGGCTCGTACCCTTGCTTGCCACATATATGGAGGCACATCTAGTAATTTTGAGCTGCTACGTGGGAGGGACAAGCAAGAGGAAAACTAAGACATCACACTCATTTGAATGAGATGTTGCGCAATGTTGAGGAGAACTATAGTGAAATGGAATTCTAGATTCTTGGGATTGAAATACGGCAAGAAAACCTTTGTGCCTGCTGATATGTAAGAAGAATTATTAAAATCATCAAAACAAGAATTTTGTAGACTAAAGCAAAGAACTATTTCCGTGTAGAATTTTCCGGATTGAAAGGACAATAAGTATGTAAAACCTTCCTATGAGTTGATCTTAAAGAAAATCATGATTGCACTTACAGACTAAAAGATCAAAGAAAACCTTCATAGCTATTGATGGGTAAGAACAAACGTATGCTTGAACTTCAAGTGTGAAGAAAATCATGAGAGATTCAAGTATGATCTTAACAAGATGAGTATTCCGTCAACAAGATCTAGGAGGCCACACCATTTTGGCTCCACATGTTGAACTTTTATGATTGATGTTTAGGTGTAGATGACTATTTGAATTGGTGAGGTTTTATGGTTGAACTTACATTGATGTTTTATGTGTGGATGGACTTCTTGATGAATGTGCTACTTGTGAGGCCTATGAATTGAATCACATATGAGATTTGATAAAAAATTTAATCAAATTTAATATGGTGGGCAGTTATTACTGTCATTTTTTTATTCAATTGATGGTACAAAATGGAATTGGAACTATCAGTTGTGGTATATATCCATTTTCACCATTGGTTTTGGAGGGGATGTTACTCAATGTGTGACGGGTCCATAGACTCGAGGTCCCTAACAGGACTACTTTCCCGCGACGCTTAGCCCAATAAAGGGGATAACAACAAATGTATACCTGGGCCGGCCTAGCTACGCCCAGCCAAGCCGAGACCACGATCCGGCCGCCGACCGGCTACTCCGACCAGGAGGCCTGGTCGACACCCCGACTAGAGGGAGCCAGCCGGGGGTGGGGCCACAATCCGAACCCGATTGAGTGCTCCCGACCGAGCACTCCCGACTGAGTGCTCCCGACCTAATCCCCCGACTGGGGACTTGCCGTACCACTTGCACTGATCTCCTTGACCGGGGATGCCCACCCGGAGTGGGCCCAGGGAGCAGGTGGGGCGGATAACGAGGCGGTGCCCGGGTCAGCTGACCGTACACGGAGTCGTACCACGCCACGCCCTGCGCACGTCTGCATAGTGGCGCCGTAAACCTATCCGCTATGGCGTAATGGCCTGACGAGAAGAACTGGGATCGAGAACGGAAGCCATACCGTGTCCACCAACATGGGATTCGACAAGACTAGGCAGCATCCGTACACTCACTCTTTATCCTCCCCCGACCTGTAAGGACCGTCCCCTTGTACTGTAAAATGGATCGGACCCCCCCCCCCCCCCCCCCCCCCCCCCCCCGCTTCTAGACGGACACAAGAGACGTGCTCTTAGACATTCGCACACACATACACTTAGCGCCTGTCTGAGCTCCTATCACTCTCTTCCACAGAGACGAGAACAAGGTCAGGATTCAGGCACCCCCTCTCATACTCCTCTTATTTGTACCCCTACTACAAACTTTGAGCATCTGGGCTCAGGAATAAAGTCGACCGACCTTGACTGGACGTAGGGCACGTTGCCCGAACCAGTATACATCCTGTGTTATTGTGTGCTAGGCCATATCTGATCTAACACACGGCAAAACTACAAATATTCACTTGTCGTCCAGATTTCGCACTGACAATGTGATTTCTACCTACACTCGGCTACCATGAGTTCCATAACCGAAGGTAAAATCCCTCTAAAAGTATATCTTTTTGTAGTAGTGCAAGTAGTCGGGATCGATTTGTATTTAATCTTTAAATATTGAAAGAATTGAAATGAACATATATATAGCCTCCATATCAAAAGTTTGTGTTCAAAGAGCTAGGAGAGGCAACCGTGTTAGTTGAAACGAACATATCACCAACATAGCAAATTTGGAGGGCTAGACAAGGTAGAAGTTTAATTTACTACATGAAAAGTGCACAAGTTTGGGGATTTATGAGACAACCATATAGGTTTAGGAGGCTACTGGGAAATTTTGTTAAGATAGGGATAAAATACTAAATGAGTTGTATCCATGTTGCTTGTACATTGATTTCAAGACTTCGTGACATTTATTTTTTGGTTTTGTGATTCAGTTTTTTATATAAATGTTCTTGATTGGTTCGAAGATTTCTAAGGACTTATTGTTTCCTTTATGATTGGATAGATTTCTAAGGACTTATTGTTTCCTTTATGATTGGATTTTTTGGTACCGTACTATCTCTCCAAGGATTCTCCAACATTAATTTGCAATGAGACTTAACTTCTCATATGCTATAAATAGAAGTGTGTAGTGCAAGCATGGTATACAAAATGATCAGTTTTATTCACCATTTGTAGGCTAACAAAGAGGGAACACTTATCTAGTAACACCAACAACATACTAGTATATGATGGCCAAAATCCTTCGAGTCTTGGTCCTTGCTTTAGTTTTTACCTTATTTGCAGCACATCATGCTTGGGGTGAGGATGACTGCCATATGGAGAAAACAAAGGTTTTGGAAACATGCAAGAAGACCATCAGAATTGGCATTGACTATGAACCTCCATCCCTCGAGTGTTGTCTTGTTGTG
The DNA here is from genome assembly GCF_005286985.2 of Setaria viridis. Taxonomy (NCBI): domain Eukaryota; kingdom Viridiplantae; phylum Streptophyta; class Magnoliopsida; order Poales; family Poaceae; genus Setaria; species Setaria viridis. The sequence continues at coordinate 21,930,280 of NC_048269.2, read as the reverse complement.
CAAACATCTGATATGGTTTGTATTTGTCACATCCTTAGCATTCCTGATCAAGACCATGCAAGTGTCTTCAAACTTGTTAAACTTGCAGCAGATGTGGGAAGCCCGTACCACCTCAAAGCAAATGTGGAAGTGAGTACCCAATACTATTTATCTTACTTTTTAGAAAAGAATATTTTAATACTATTATGTTTTGGCCAAATAATTTTAAAGATATAGATGTATAAAGTTGTTTCCAACAAACGCGCATATGCAACATGGATAATAGAACATAATTTGAACTCTTGTTTCAGCTTGGACCGTCCCACAACCACGGTCGCCACTACCGCTAAGGGTATTTCCATAAGAGTTTCTCAAGATGAGCAACCAGAGAATCAAAATATTAAATAATAACTAGTGTACCTTTGGCTTCATGTCCTGACTCTATTCATGGCTGATGGTATTTCTTATGCTTCTAAGATTAATTCTACCAGCACACAAAATATCCATTGTAATATTTCACCAGGGATTATTCCATAGTATCATATTTATATTTTTCATGGGGAAGCACTTAATGGTGTAGACAATCGGTAAATAAATCCTTTGAATGTACCACAACTTAACGAACTACAACTCAGTGGAGGTAACAATAGATAGTAGTGATAACCATGACACATGAGGACTCTCTGATAAAAAATATCTACATCATAGCTAGTCGGGATGACAATGAGACCGAGATAAATTCCTATATACTTTTATGTTCTTCAATCAATCACCTCTACGGTAAAGCAACAACGGATGAAAGTATAAACCAAGAGATAAGTCTATTCTAACGATCTTTGTTTATGTCGGGATGCACACTTCAACTACGAAAACGGATGAAACTAGTCACTCTCACGTGGTGGATTACGTAGGTCGGACAAGGTTGTCACCACCTGCCAGCTATCACAAACAGTTCGTGGGTCTAGGTATAATTCAAACCAGGCTACAAATACCGCGCTTAGGAAAATATCGCAACAAAAGTAAGCATAAAAAATTCGTACCGCAACATGGTTGCTGGGATTGGAGTGTCCGATTTTTTGTTGGGACATCGGACGTCCTACCAAGAATTAGCGTTAAAATACATCAAAACTTAATTGGATTTTTTGTCTAATGGTTTTGTGGGGAGCATATTCTGCTCTTCGATTGAGTCTATGGAATACCGTGAAATCATATATTTTCCTACAGCACATTGTACATATTAAAAAATTATTTTTTTGGCCGGGAAGGAGGGAGTGTCCGGCAAGAGGACCAAAATACCCTTGGTGCAGGTCCCACCTGTCAGCCCTCACTGTCTCTTCCCCCTCCATGGACCTCCCCAATGCACCGTCCGCAGCCTCCTTGTTGGCGGGGACGAAGATGCCGAACCCACACGCCTTTGCATGTGAGTTCCCAATCAATTGACGCGCTCGCCTTCTCTGCTCACAATTCTCCCCCACCATGCCATCGACGACGGGACGCAGCTCGGACGGCCGTGGCGTCCGACGGCGGCTGCTGCAGGAAGGCCCGTGGGCTCTGGCAACACCCTCTCTGGAGGTCGGGGCCGGGCGACGGGGGCGCCGGTGCTGGAGGTCGTCGGGGACGAGCAACGGTGCGGGTGGCAAGAAACAGGAAAACGGCCGGGGAAATACCCTGCTCTGGTGCAGTACTGCATTGCAGTGACTGCCACTGACGCGTGGGCCCAGCGCTCGGATGGCCCACGCGTCAGTGGTAGTCACTGCGCGTGCCGGACTGCACGGGCCCGGTGCGGTGGATCACAGCAGCTGGCTAGGAACTAGGATGCCCGCGGACGGACCAGACCAGAAAATGCCGAGGAAGCAAAGCGACCGCTGCACTGCAACCACAAAACGAAGCGAGGGCAAAATCGTTCATTTACCAGGCAACCTCTCGAAGAGTGCATTGTGTGCTGCACAAATCCAAGTTTTGATGATATCCCACGGACAAAAAAACAACTTAGTTTGGATGTTCTAACGGCACGCATCCAATTTTCGCCCTTGTTCTCTTACCTCCAAACTCCCAACTTTGACACTATGCAAAAAGAAGATTCCCCATCACATCAAACTTGCGGTACATGCATGGAGTACTAAATGTAGACGAAATCAAAAACTATTTGCACAGTTTTGTTGTACTTTGCGAGACGAATCTTTTGAGCCTAATTAGTCAATATTTGAACAATAATTCACAAATACAAACAAAACGCTACAGTGTTGCTACAGTAATTTGGCACCTCCCAAATTCGCGAAGTAAACAATATTTTAGGTGCATCCGGTGATTGCCTCTGCAATGCTTTCAGAAATGCAATGCCACGCCTGCGACTCTGCGGCTGCGGCGCGCTGTCTAATCCGTCGTCTGCCGCGGCGGATCGCGGTCCAGGAACTCCTTGACGGTGGCCGGGGACGCAACGGCCGCCGCGTCGCTGGAGGCCCTGGCGAGCAGCAGGTGCGCCAGCCTCGCGGGCTCCCGGCTGCACCCGCCGCCTCCCCCGCGGTTGTAGTGGCGGATCCAGGCGTCCAGCCTCCGCTTCTCCCCGTCGCACTTGGGGCCGGCCACGCCGACGACCCTGGCCAGGAACCCGTCGGCGCCGCTGCAGTCGCACCCGCCCGTGCCGTCGTCGCCGTCGCCGTCCGGCGGTGGCGGCGGCGACAGGCCCAGCAGCGCCATGAGCCAAGCGATGTCCTCCTCGACGACACCGCCGCCGCCGCCGCCGTCGTCCTGTTGGATGCGTTGGTCCTGTTCGGTGTGGGCGGTGAGGAAGTCCAGCGCCGGGCCGCTGCTGTCGCGGCTCGCGGGCGCGCTGGGCGGTGCCGGGTCGAGGAGGAGGAGCGGGGACGCGGTCGTCATGGTGTCCGAGAACGGCGACGCGTCGGGTTGGCGTGCCGTTGCCGTCGCCGGAGCCGCCGGCGGCGGCGGCGGCGGGTCCTGCCTCTGCTCCTGATGCTGCTCCGCGGCCAGCCGGTCTTCCACCTGAGGAGCAGGGGACGAGAGCTCTCGGCGTCAGAGAGGAGGGAGGACAGCTCGTGTGCGATTGAAGAAGAGAAGAGAAGGTGAGAACGGCTTGGGGGTCCGTTTGGGTTACCCACCCGCTGGAGGGAGGCGAAGAAGCCGTCGTGCCGGGAGAAGGGCCGCCGCCGCATCGTGCCGTCGCCGGGGACTGGAGGCGGGGCGCCGCCGCGCCGTGGGTCTGGGTCGGTCCTTTGCCGCCAGCGGTCGGGTAGGTCACGCGAGTGGAGATTGGATTGGAAATTGCCAGATTGGAATGAACCGTTTGTTTGTTTGCTTGCCTGGACGGCCGCTGGAGTCAACAAATCATGCGCGAACCGATCGACTCAGATGTTTGAAATTTGAAGTGACAACTTCGAGTTAATTAAAATTAAAAATGTATCAATGAGTTGTTCGAAGATCTCGAAAGGTCAACTGCATCACAGTTTACTAGACACGACACAACACAGCAATCTGCATCTGCTCCCGTTCCTCATCAGTTCCTCAACAACAAACAATGGCACAACGGTGGTATCAGCAAAGAGGGCACGCTGGAGCTCTCAGCCGCATCAATGGTGGTTCAGCTTGCACGGCCTCCGCAACCCCGGCGGCGATCTCTGTCTCAGTAGTACGTGCAAGATCCATAACCTGCAAAGAAAACGTGACATTCAGGTATCAGATAACACACGGATTAAGATTATCACCATCTCAGAGCTCGCGGAGCCCCAAAGGAACCGGATCAGTTCATCAGTGACTTACTGGGGTCGGACTGGACGACGAGCGCGGAGCTGTTGAAGTAGCAGTTCCAGGGGTGTCGGCCGCTGTAGGCGTAGTAGAGGTTCATGGCGACGGCGGCGCGGGAGACGAGGCTGTCCGGGTAGTAGCACGGCCCGCCCTTCTGGATCACGGCGCAGCTCACCTGGGAGCACGCGTAGTCGAGGTTCTGCGCCAGGATCTCGTTCGACGCCGACGGCTTGGCGATGCACCACGTCTTCTGCGCCGCCGCGACGCCGACGATACCGCCTGCGAAGCAAAATCAGCAGGCAAGGTCAGGTAGATCTTGGCTATCAACCAGGACCAACCAACGGCATCTCTCCTCGCTGGCCAGGCACCGGCCAGGATGGCGCCGACACGCTACAGAAAGTCTCAAACGGCATACCCTTTTCAGTCTAAATCTAGATGAACTAGTTGCCCACAGCATTATAGTTATAGGACATGAAACTTTTTTCCTATTAATTTCTGGTAAGAAAAGGAGGAGGAAAAAGGTCTTGCAGAAAGTGGGTTTCAGTTTCAGAGATCCAAGAACCGAGGGGGGGAAATCTCAGACAAAACCATCAGCTAGAAGAACTAGGAGCTAGTTGAAGAAGAACAATCGGTGCTGGATCATCTACTAGTAAAAATGAACATGGGCTAACCTGCGGTGAAGCAGAGGAGCACAAGACCCAGAGAGAAGAGCAGGAGCGACGCAGACGGCTGAGCTCCTCTGCCCATCTTGCTCCGCGGCAGGCTAGGCACCAAGCTGGAGCTGGGAGCTTGCGAAGGCCAACAAGACGAGAAGAGAGTCCGATCAGATTGGTTGCTTGCGAAGGCCAACTCTGCAGAGGGAGGGGTAGCGAGCTGGTTTATAAGAAAAAGGAGATGCCACTATGCCAGCTTGATTGCCTTGTTGAGTAGAGTAGGTGACACTGCTTGCTTGCTGGGATGGTCATGCTCCATGCATGTGAGTGACTGTGTGAATTTGAGACTGACACAGGTCTCTGCCTCTCTGGCTTCAACCCAAGGCAACCTACCATGTGCTTCAGCACAGCAGGATAACAAATCTTGTCTGATCTGGGTTCTCTTTCTCCTCACACCTCAAGTCCGACTCTGCAGTGAACCTGGTCCCAAAACCACAAATCTTGGTTGATCCACACACGAAGGACATTTTGGCCCACGTTGACCAGCTCGTGGTCCTTGAGTTCAGTGGTTTCCTCTGTCCCCATACTTTGTGATGTATGCTAGTCAAAACAGGACCAATGAGAACAAAAGGCACTGCTCCTGTTCAAATTCGATTCAGATTTGAGTTTGCAGTCTTAGGTCCTGTTTGGTTCATGGACAATGGGACTAAAGTTTTAGTTTTAGTCCCACTTTAGTTCATGGACTAAAGGTTATTTGGTTCTAGTGACTAAAACTGACTAAAGACAATAAATACTGTGAAAAAAGGACCATGCTGCCCTCCCACCAGATGCCCCTCCCATCTTCTTCCTGGCGCTATTTTCCGGTGGTGGCCCTCCCACCAGATGCCCCTCCCATCTTCTTCCTGGCGCTATTTTCCGGTGGTGCCAATCACCTGCTTCGCTCCAGGCGGGCGGGTTGGGGGCAGAGGAGCAGCGGTCGGGTTGGGCGTGAAGGAGCGGCGGGCGGGTTGGGCACGGAGGAGTGATGGAGCGGCGGCCAGTTTTAGCAGGGAGGAGTCAAGGAGCGCCGGCCGGGTTTAGATGCGAAGGGGCGGCGGATCCGGCGAAGGAGGGCGCAGGGACGGTCGGGGAAGGGCGCGGGGTCTGCCGGTGGGGGTGGGAGGCCTTGGGGGCGGCGAATCCGGCGGGGGAGGGTGCGGCCGCTGGTGGTTGGGCGCGGCCGCCGACGTGAATGAGGGCTCGAGCAGCGACAATTGTTGGGGTAGCGTAGGAACCAGCGAGGGAGCCTATGGGTCTGCCGGCGAGGGTGGGAGGTCTTGGGGGCGGCGGATCCGGCGGGGAAGGGCGCGGCCGACAATGGTGGGCACCGCCGCCGGCGTGGTGGATGGATCGAGCGGCGGTGGCGGCGGGTTGGGAGAGGACGAGGTGGGAACGGTCGGGGGTGGGTGCGGTCGGGGGAGGGTGCGGGAGCAGTGCGCATCAAAAGTTGGTTTTAGGAGATTTTAGGAGGGGTGGGAGGATGAAAGAGTTTTGAACCTCCTAAAGTTTTTAATCCTTTTTTAATCACTCTGACAAACTAGTCACCTTTTAATTAGGAGGTGGTAACCAAACAGGATAATCATGTCTTTCCTTTTGTTGTACAACAGCGCGGTGTGGGAGCATGTTTGCGTATTTAGAGCCATCCGTGGATAGAAACTCTGGGTAGCAAGGAAAACAGACATGAAATGATGCATTACTCCCAGATCAATGTGGCCATGTGGGTTCCATAACTATGTGATAGATCCAGAAATCAGTGCCACCTCCTGTCAGTAAAAGATGTCATCGGGCACTTAACATACCTTGCTTTGCTCCTTGTTCTTGACTTCACACCTTTTATGTTCGGCTTTGCTACCCGGCAACCAGCAACCTATCTTGGTCGGTAGCTATGTTCTGAATAGAATCATTTTTTATGTCTTGGTTATGTTTGCTTTCTAGCCTAGAGGAATTTGCCAAATAAAAAGTACATGTGATTTGTGTGTTACTTTGTTTAACCATTATATTCATTCATTAATCTACAAAGCAGGACCCTAAATCCGGCAATCATTTTTACTATTGCTAGTGCAGCAAACCAAACATCCTCATATTATCAGTATTTTGTCCATGGCCTAATCTTGATCATGCCAAAAGTTTCGTTGGGTTTGGGCTCAAACCAAATAAGCCTGAGTAACAGCATAGTCAGAAATTTGCCATTAGCTGAAACTTGTCACGGTGACTCTCTACAGCAATCAGATGAGGGAGGACATCCACACCGTAGGGAAACAATAATCAATCAATTGATGTGCGTTACTATTACCTTCATTGAGATCCCGAAGCATGTAAGAACTGCTTAGCTGATCATATTTTATGATGAACAATGCAGCCGACTGCTAAACCCATCATCATGCGATTAATACTTATGAGTGTACACAATGCAAATCAATGTTCAAGAAAGAGATGCTCCTATCCTAGAGACGTCTCCATATACTCTTCTCCTAATGTTGGCTACAATCCTATCTGCAACCTGGACATCAGTTTCTTCAGGATTTTGGATCTTGTGTCCTTTCTTCAGATCTTTACGGTCCTTCAAAACATCTGAAACAGCCTGTGCTTTCTGTAATATTGATTTCTTCTTCTCTATAGCATCATCTCCTTCCTTGTCCCTGTAACTGCCAGGTAACTTTGTGGAATGTGGTACTGCACGCATTAGATCTGTCAATTTCTGAACCAATTTGACTAAACCAAGCCGCTTGAGCTCTTTCTTAAGCATCCGGTAAGTGATGTACTGGGGCACAATCCCTCTCTCAAACATATGCTCAAACTCCGCAAACGCCTCTTCAAACTGATGACGCCGGCAGAGCAAATGTATCAGCATGGTGCTGGTCGCAAGATCCGCCTCAAAACCACTGTTTCTCATCTCCTGGAGCATTTGCAGTGTTAATTCAAGCCGGTTCGCTTCGCAGAACATCTTGACGAGAAGGTGGTAAGTGAGACGGTCCGGCGCATAGTCATTGCTGACCATCTTGCTGTAGAGATTCATCCCCAGCTCAACACTGTGATTCCTCGCAAAGACCATAAAGAAGTAGTTGTATGTCCTTGCAGTTGGTGAAATGCCCCGCCCCAGCATCGCCTTGAGTACTCTACTAGCCCCAGCAAGGTCGCCATGCTTGCAGTAGCCCAAGACGAGGGAGTTGAATGTCGAGATGTTCGGCGCGACACCGTAGAGGGGAAATTTCTCGAGCACCTTGTGTGCGTCCCCGAAGCGACCTGCCTGTGCGAGGGCACACACGATGGGGTTGCAGGTGAGCAGATCGGCCTCGATCCCCTCCTCCCGCATCTGGTCAAGGAGCGCCATCGCCTGGTCGGGCTGCCGCATGACGCAGTGCGCGCCGATGAGGGTCCCATACGTGACCACCGTCGGCCGCACGCCGGCGTGGCGCATCGCCGCCCAGAGCTTCTCCACCTTGTCGAGCCGGCGCGCGCGGGACCATCCGTTGAGCAGGACGTTGTAGGTCCGCACGTCGGGCGCCCACGCAGGGTCCTCGCGCCGGAGCTGCTCGACGAGCTGCGCCGCGGCACGCGGGTGGCCCTCCTTGCAGAGCGCGTCGACGGCCAGGATCAGCGGGGAGACCTCTGCGGCAGACGAGGAGCCATCATCGCCATTGCCATCGATAGCGACGGTGTAGCGGTCGGGGTGGCCGTGCAGGAAGCGGAAGGCGCGGACTGCGGCGGCGGTGCGCCCGAGGCGCGCGTAGCGGCGGAGGAGCGATGCGAACGCGGCGAGGGGAGGCGGCGGGGAGGAAGGAGGCTTAACCAGGAGGAGGCGCCAGGCGGCGGCGAAGAGGCCGCGGGAGGCGAGGAGGGAGACGGCGGTGGCGGCGCCGGCCCATCGGGCAAGGGCGGGGATCGCGGGGTCGGGGAGGGTGGGGAGCGCGGGGCGGAGGTGCTGGAGTATGGTGGGCGTTGCGGCGATGCCGGCTGCTGGGAGGAGGCGGTCAGGGTCAGCCCCGCGGAGGATGGAGAGCACGGTGGCAGCAGAGGTGGCCGCGGCGGCGGGAGCGTGGAGATGCATCGGCTTGGAAGCCATTTCCAGTTGCCTCAGGAGTCAGGATGTCGTGGGTGCAGCAACATTTGCTACTGCTTTACTGCTTATGCTACCTGAGAAAAACAAATTATGCATTTAGTCGTCATGTATCGAATGGACGGACATGTAGACAGTAATTTTATCAATATTACTTACGCAGTTGGTGTTGGATAGAGCGCGAACCCCAGATCTGCAAGGTAGCTCACGCTTGATCGACACTAACAAATGCTGAATATCTTGTCAACGTTATAAGAACAACAAAGATTGACAGTGCCACATCGTCTCCATTTCAAGAGCCATACCGGGTAAAGCAAACTGCCTAGCCCTACAAGTGTCGCAAATCAATCGGGTGCTCCTTAGACCACAAACTGAAGCCTGCAAACAGATTAGGCAAACATATTTGGATGCAGGAAGTAGGAACTAAAAGAAGGAAAAAACCCAGAAATGAAATTTTGCCAACATGTGTACAAGGTTGTAGCATGATGCTGAGTTAAGCAATCAAATTCATGAATTGTAGGGATTAAACAAAGTGCTTCGGCCTTGTACAATTGAATTATTTGCTTCATGCTATCAGAGCATGATAAAAAAAAATCGGTCAAACTAACATGTTGATGGCTGAAAATCTGCAATGAGCAGTGCTACACGGTACACTTGTCACTTGCCAGTTAAAAAGAAAATATGAGTAATTATCACCATAGACTACTGCTCAGTTCTTTGTGATTTTCTCTATCAGCTTATCTATTTGTGTTATGGACAACTTCTTTGGCAAGAAGTTCAGGCGCAGGAATAAGAGTCCATTTAGTTAAAAGTAGTTTGGTTTAGATTCAGTTTAGAGATATACTTGGAAATTAGTTGGAAGGTTTGTTAGGGCCGACTCATTATATAAGAGTCCCGGCTGCATAACTGCACTCAAGCAAGAAGTAGAGGAATTAATCTCAGAGCCTCCAGCGTGAGGGTGAAATATCCATCTACCTCGAGCTATATCTATTATCAGTAATCTAGCCATAACGGCGCTGTTCGGCTGGTGCATGGCGGCGGCTGCTGCTGCCTGCTGGTGCGTGCTGCTGCAGCTGCTTGCTCTCTGCCGAGCAGCAGCAGCCAGCTGCAAAGCAGCCAGCCGAATAGAGTTAACATCTCTGGTATGAGGTGGGACATTCTTGGCTTTGGCTGCCGCCTCTTCCACCTTCCCAAATTCCCCTGCGCGCCGCTAAACCCACCACTTCCCAGCAGCCATAGGTGACGACAACTTCATCACCAAGGATGCGTTCCAGGAGGCTGTCGACCAGATGTTTAATTTAACACATCAAGGAATTTGTGTTTCACCACTCGGGGGGTTTTCTGTGTACTGTTGTATGTTTTGCATATTCCTCCCACTCTTATTTAAATGCAGTCATAACTTCTTTAATTGTCTTTTTAAGCATAGACGATGAAAAAAAAACTGCAGGTTGATAGGAGGCAAGTACCAACTTACAAGATTATCATAAACAACTGGCTTCTCACTATCCTTCAGGGCATTGCAATAAGCATCCTCTGCAAACTCCCTAAGAATAACACCTGCAGTTACAAGTGTGACTGCAACATAATTGAAATTACAGAAAGGTTGCAAGTATCAAATGTCAGCAGGTAGTCAAGCCGATTCATGTCTATCTAGACCTTGTAAATGCAAATCATCAACAAAATGGAATTCAAACCAATTTCTTCAATAACTAAGTCACAGAGTTTTCTGACCAGTCTATGAATTGTGAAGGAAATGTGGTCAACAAATGCCAGCAGAACCAAAACCCAAGGTTTCAGAAAATACTTTGCATTCTTAAATAACAACATGCACATGTGTGTTGAAGCTCAGTGCCGAGCTAGCAGGTTCAGAAAAGCTCACTTGAATGATGAACCCGAGACGACGGGGGGGGGGGGGGGGGGGGGGGGGGGGGGGGGTTCGGGGCGGCATATCGCAAGCAGGCAGGCAAATTCTCTGCTACTTCCACATCCAGCAATCCAGTAAATAATCCCCAACATTGGCCAAACATATCGCAATCGACCATGAATTACTACCAAATCCTAGATAGTGCGCTCTGCAGCTTATTTATCTGTTTTGACACGAAATCAAATTGTCCTCCAACTTCACTACGTGGAATCAGTAAACACAGAGGTGGGATCAAACGGGATGGATCATCAGGAGAGGGGCGCATTACATACGTCCAGGATGCTAACGTCTGAGCACCTTGAAGTTGGAGGCGTTGCCGTAGCTCTGAGGAAGAGGAAGTCCGGAAGTCCTTGAGGCTTCAGCACCTCCTCGACCTCGATGGGAAGCTGGTCCGCACGATGGAGACCGGGGAGGAACCCTCGGGGGAATGCGCGGTGGGGAGGCACGTCGCGGCGGCGTCCGGGTGCGGGCTGTCGGGGGGCTACAGCCCGCGCTCCCCCTTTCCCATTCCGACGGTAGCCCGGCGGAGGGCGGCGCGGAAGAGGTGTCGGGAGTGGGATGCGGACTGGACGGTGTTTCGTCTACCGTCCGCGGGGCGGACGGTAAATGAAATACCGTCCACCCCGGGCATCTCCTGTCCGTTGGTTGGTTTGGACTTGTGCGGCCTGGATTGCCTGCAAGGTAGCGAGGCCCATTAGCCGCCTTCCTTGCGCGCACGGCCGCTTGCTGGGACGGCCGGACGGGACAGGGAATGGCCTGTTGCTGTCTGCGGCTTTGCTTTTGTTTCAGCAGTTGAGCTACAGGAATTCAGAGAACTGAACTCTGAACATGCAAACCCAGAAGAGACCAGCTGATGAAATCATTTTCTAAGGGAAGGTATCAGGGCATCAGGCACCAACTAAAGTCAAATCCAGTCATACATTATACATACATGGAAAATAGATGAAAGATACTTTTCTCCGACAGAAAAGATTAATAATGCCATCTCCTTTGTGGTGGCTATACATCACATACGGTTTAGGGGCCCTCATCTTCAGGCATCATATCAATCACCAGAAGAGTTCATCATTTCTTTTAATTGCAACAGCGATACAGCATTCACACATTTGGCCTATGTCCAAAGATTTCCGTCTTTTTTTTATGGACAAAATTTCTGTACAACAAACACACAAACGTCCAGCCTCCAGGCGTCAGCTATAAACTGATGAAACCAGCAACTTGAGCTGTACAGTTTCGTATTGCAACACTGCATCTCTTTCATAACTATTGCCAAGGGAAATTCTTTGCAACTTCTCGTGTTGTTATCTGTGATGGGCGGCTTTGTACAGAAGGAATGGCTACAGCGAGGTAACACCTCAAGATGCTGCAAAAGCATACATGCTTGCTTCACCCTTCCGTGGCGTGCTTCAGTTCTGGTTACAAACGACATGGGCAATGGCCGTCTGGATGATATGGTTGTTGGCATTTTCGTGCGGTCCATTTCCTCACCTTCTGGGATGGAGTGCCCTAGGTTTCCATTTATCAGCATCTGATAGGGCACGCTGTGAGTTCACAGCAGAGAGTGATTCCAGTATTACGTCTCTCATATGAGCAGCCGCGGTTTCTCCACGCCGTGTTGCCAACTCCAGATACGTGAGAGACTTGACCTTGTCTCCTGCCTGCATATAAGAGAGACATCATCATAAAAAATGGATGCCACTGAGTCACAGGTAAATGCATGGATGTTCTCTTGACATTGAGGAAGCAAAATTGCAAAAACAGTAATAGCAACTGGTGTGAGTTCCTAACTTCCTACGTAATGCAAACATAAAACCTATTATCATCTTTTTACACCAGTATGGGGTGTAGTTACTAGCTAATTAGTTAACATCTATGTTTAGGCCATTCACATTGCCTGAATCCACCCAGAATCTAACTTTCTCTACAGGAATTAGGTACAGCTGCAGTGCTGCTTTTCACTTGACCTTTTTACAGTATTCTTTTGCAACTTAAGACATAGCAAGTCAATGCCAACATACTGCAGTGCTGCTTTTCACTTGACCTATGTAGAGTATTCTTTTGCAACTTAAGACATAGCAAGTCAATGCCAACATACTGCAGTGCTCCATAGCAGCTCCTAGGAGCGTTTCCAACCCCAAGAGATCAAGCGTTACATCCTCACCTTGTGTGGGCAATATTTACAGACTGGGATGCAGCAATATAGTGGAGGAAAGATGGAACACAATATTTCTAGAGAAAAGAACAGTTCTAAAACAGAAGTATGCTATTATGTTAATTATTTTTTGAGGCAAATGAATCCATACTTGGCATTCCCATCAGAAAGAGAGAAGCAATGACATACCGCACAGAGTTTAATACCACACTCATAAAGAGCTTTCTTGTGACCACAATCAGCAGCTAGTTGCAGCCACCTCTTAGCGCGCACTGGATCCTGTGCAAGCCCTTCACCGTAACTATAACACAGGGAAATGTTGTACATGGCTCGTACATTCCCTCCCTCTGCAGCTCGCAAGTACCACTTTGCCTGCATTAATAAGCTCATCTCAGCTTTACAAAACATAGCCAAACAAGTACATAGTATATACACCTAGAGTACTACAATTCTACAAAGAAGATGAGAGGAGCCTGCTGCTAATCTGGTATCTGCTGGTTAGTGGTTACAGTATATCATGCTTGATCCTGGTGATATTGTCGGATTTAGTGACCGGCAGTCCACCTAGGGGGTACCCAGATGGTTGATTTGTAGGCAGAGAGGATCGCAAGACCATGAACTTGATGGTAACGCAAAGCACAAAACACAGAGATTTATACAGGTTTAGGCCGCCAGTGTAGCGTAATACCCTACGTCCTGTTTGGAGGATTGTATTGCGCCCTGCGCTCGGGTGTTTAGGGTTCGTATGGTGGGATTGGATGTCCTCAAAGGGGTACCCCTACCTCCCCTTATATACTCCGAGGGGTAGGGTTACATGGCAAGTCCCCTAGTCGGTTACTATAGATGGGATCTAGTCGGATTACAATACGTGGCGAGCCCTAGCCGGACTCTATCTTCTGCTTTCTTCATCAAGTCGGGCCGGCCCATTAGTGATCGGCTGCGCCCTCCATGAGGGTACCCAGGTATCTATAACCGTCAGATATAATTCTGATTACCTTGGTAGGGTGAAATCCAAACAAGATAAACAGCTAATTTCTCTCAGTTTAGTTATTAAAGAACTTCAACGGAGTCTGGTAACCCCAGCATCATCAGAACACAATGTAAACAGTTGTTTAATAATAGAGGTTGTCAAGACCTAACCTAGTTTGTAAGATATGTGTGCATCAGGATACTGTAACAATGGATTGCATACGTGGTTCGAGAATTGAGCACAATTAGAGAACCAGAATATTTCTTTTATAGGAAAATTATTCGAACTGCAGGTGTGCAACATATCAGAGGTATCTTACAGCTTCCTTCTGATTACGCTTGATCCCTTTCCCATTCTGCAAGCAAAGGCCTAGGTTGTATTGAGCACGAGCATTGCCCGCTGATGCTGATGGATAAAACCATCGGATGGCTTCCTCAGCCTTGTGTGGATCAGCTGCAGAATTATTGGCAGCGATATCAGGTCTGATGCTTGAGACAAACAAGAGGAGTGGTTGCTACCAAACGAATAACAAGCTTGAGTAATCTGATCAAGTATTGGTTGATTCTTTATTACTTTGCAAAGTTTAGAGTAGGACCTAAATAAACACACTAAAGTTTACTAAATGAATGGCAAGAGACAAAGGGCACAGAGCACAGCCAAAGCTTCCCCTAAAATATTGAATGATTCTAATTGCGCTGGGAACAAAACTAATAATGCGCATGGAATATAAGAGAATTGGAAACAAGCCTAATCCGTCCTGAATTCCGAATCTTTCTACAACCACCTAGAACAAAACTCCAAGGGGATAGCTAACTGCCCCGGAAGCCAAATCCACGATACCTTCGAGGTAGGAGACCCCCAGGTTGCACATCCCGACGGGATGCCCCAGCTCCGCCGCGCTCCGGTAGTACTCCACGGCCTCCCGCCGCCGGCCCTCTTCCCAGCACATCAGGCCGGCGTCCACCATCGCCGCCGCGGAGCCCAGCCTCGCCGCCCGCCGGAACAGCCCCAGCGCGCGCTGCCGCTCCGCCTCGTGCAGCCCGCCGCCCCCGCGGGCTGCGGCTCCCGCGACGGGGCCGTGCTTGACGCGCCGGCCGTACGCGTGCAGCGCCGCGGCCTCGCGGAGCGGCCGCAGCGCGTCCCGCCACGCGCGGCACGCCCGGCTGGCCGCCGCAACGTCGGAGGCGCACGCGGCCGCGAGCGCCCGGTGGACGAGCTCCGGCGGGAGCGCGGAGAAGTCCGCGCCCTGCGGCGCCGGCGTCGGTGGCGGTGTCGGTGGCGCGGGCGGGGGCGCGTGCTTCTTGGAGTAGTGGCGGCGCCGGCGGCGGCGGTGCGGGGACGGAGACGCGCGGGGCCGCGAGGAGAAGGGCGGCGGCGAGGGGGCCGGGGGCGGCCAGGTCTGGCTCGCGTCGTCCATCGAGAGAGCACAGCAGAGCCGCGTCGCGTTGTGGGGAGGCGGCGGTTTCCGTGGCTCGGGGGCTGGGTGGAGGACGCGAATGCGCGAGTGGTATGTGAGCGGGGCGGGGTCTATGACTGAGGAGGAGGAGGGGTCAACGGATTCGTGCGGGTTTGGAGGTGGGGCGTTGGTTGGATGGCAGGTGGGGCTAAAACACGTCGTTTGGGCCCTGTGACAGTGACTTGTCGCGGCAGCAGGGTGGGCTGGGCTATTTTTCTACTCCAGTACTTGTAAGCTTCTTTGACATCCGAGTCACCACTTGCTGCTCTTGACGCATCAAAACATTTTATTTTCCCCTTCGCCACGCTTTAAAACAAAACTAGAAGGTTTTTCTTATAGTATACTCCCTCTGTTCTGATTTATATGACGCTGTTAGCTCAAGTTTGAGCTAAGCCACGTCAAATAAAAAAAAAGAACGGAAGGAGTATCTAAGTATCGATCGACTATAAGTCTATAACAAATTAACAACATTATCAAGTATTCATGTGTTACGTAGCTACTGTTGGTTAATATAAGTAGGCCATCCTACAAATATGCTTCAAATATACTGTGTACGTGTACGCAGGGGCGGATCCAAAACGGAGCTGCACCCCGGGCTAAGTTGCTGAATCAGCACCAAAACAGTCGAATCTTGCCTTATAAACCTCCTTTTATTAGGCTAAATACCACATATGTTAAAGGGACTACATGGGCTCGCCCCGGGCTGCAGCCAGGGTAGCCCGGGCCCTGGATCCATCCCTGCGTGTACGGAGTAGCAGGTAGCAGCACCCAAATAGTATAAACAATACTCCCTCCGTTTCAAATTATAAAATTTTTATAGGGATATAATTTTTGCTACATATCTATATACTATACATAATATGTATCTACATATATATACTATATATAATATGTATTTAGACGTATAAGAAAATTACGTACCTGGTAAATCTAAAATGAATAGTAATCTAGGATCGAGGGAGTAGTTAACGGTAGTTGCACGATGATATCCTCGCATCTACTTTTTGAGCGTCTACGCATCCATCTTGGGATTTGTGGCGGTACTATAACATTCAGAGTATGTTACTGCCGACCTAGGTGAGAGGTGACTGATGGCAGACAGGCATGTAACGTCGGATCGTCGGCACTCGGCAGTCCACATATGTTGGGAGGAGATGAGCGTATGAGGGAGCCTCCGGTAATTTTTACTCTGCAGGCAATGGTTTATAATTTACTCTGCGAGCTCAACCAGCAAGTACAGCTCTCACGTCGAAATAATTTACTGAATATCCGAATCTCAGGCCACGCGTTTACAAACTGAAGGTAACTACTGACAGCACCTGAGCACGAAGCATTCAGCATCCTCACCAAGCACTGCAATTTTATGCAAGCTGAGGAGTATCAGGGAGGTAGCCAAATCTTTCTTAACCTTTGAGTGGACTCGTCCAGTACTGAACGTCTGAACATACCAATTCAGCCATGGCCCATGGGTGAAGAACAACAGCGACAAGTCGACGGTTTTCTTTATGAAACATAGCAGCAGTTTGTGACATCATTTACAAGTGCCAAACAAGGCTCTCTCTCCCTTATTTAACCATAGAGGAGACATAACCCCTGGCTTCGACAGCGACCAAAGAACGGAGGATGGAAACAAAACCAATGTTGTAAGCTTGCAATGGCACACAAATTAGTCTGATTTCTTTGGACACCACTTCTACATCGTTTCTATTAGGCACAGTATTTACACAAGGACCAGCTCGCCCCCCCTCCTTTCTAGGCAGAGCATATCGCAGGAAGAGGAGCCTTGCCACGGATCTTTGGGTGCTCGGACCAGTAGGCCTGTGCTGCGAGCACACGGTCCAGGAGTTCTTGTGGAACTGGCTCGCCTCTTCGTTGTTGCGGGGATATACTTGCGGTGTGAACCAGGGTCTTCCACTTGTCCTGGTTCAACAATCAGTATTTCACAGTATGTTAGAGAGCTGCAGATTTCGTGTGATCCACTAAACAGAGAGAAATGAGAGGTAGCTAGTTCGGAACATAAGATCACCAGCACGGCATTGAAATCCAACATAAGGAAACTGTACTGATGGCTGATTTTGTGGATCTTCTGATTGGCAGGCTGGCAGCACAAAATTAACTGTACACAAAGGCGAGATTGTGTCTAAGAAAATCACCTTAAGGTCAACATATGTCCTGTGCTCCACATGTTCGAATGCATGCATTTTAACAGCTCTCCACCTGAAAAACAAGATTAAGAGGCACACATGAGGCAACAGGTTGCATGAACTGAAAACAAATTTATTGGACACAGACCTTCCAGTCCCGATCAGTTCGACTGCTTCCACCAGTGCCGCAACCTCATCAACAGTGAAGGGCATCCTAGTGCGCCTTTGCCCAGTTTCAGACCGCCTGACACTACAAAGAGGCACAATGGCTAGGGCACCATCGTCTGAAGGTGCAACAGGGACGATGGCTTGGGAGCTTGTTGATGTATCTTGTGAGGCCATCTCAACAGGATGAACAACAGAATACAGATCGGAGAGAGAGCGGCTTCGATAAGGAGGTGTGCGCTGCTGGTTGTCATCGCCGACAGTTTCAGGAAAATGCTCTTCACACTTCATCCTGAAAAATCATGGAATATTTAAGCTGCATCCTGACGATATTTTTCAATCATTACTCCTAAGAGACAACTGTATCATCACCTACCTAGCTAATGGCTCCACAACATCTGCACTGAGCAAATCCATCTGTTCAGGTTTTACGACTCCAGAGGGAGAATCTTGCCCACCTTCACATTCCAGCGTAAAGTCTATGTTATTTAGTTTTTTATCATGGCATATCCCAGCTTGACGAAGTGTCTTGTTGTCGTCTTGGATATCCTTTCCTTGAAGAAGAACACCAACGCGTAGACCACCTTGCATTATACTATTGACGACATCCATAACGGTTTTCTATAGACAAATTGGAAATGGTTATTGGGCAACACTCACAAGAAGGTAATATTCATAAACAATGGAAGTTGAATTTTCCAGCTAGAAAATGCTCTGTATTGTGTAACAATTAAAGCTATTGTGAAGACTCATTATTTCACATTGCGACAAATTGTTTGGTTATTCAAATGTAGAAAACTAACATGACTGTCCAGTCCAGCATTTTTTAGCAGGTAACTTATGTATTACTATATTTTTTCCAACTGCAAAACAGAAAGTTAAATGGGATCTTGCAGTCTCGCAGATTTCATGAACAATACTGTAATAGTAGATTAACAACAGCTGCACAAAAGAATGCATGATTGCTAATCAGTAACTTGTAGCTTCCCATATAGTACCTTCAATGAACCAATGGTTGCATTTTCAGGGACATTGATGAACACTTCTGGGATGTTGAATGACTTTATTCTTAGCTTAACTGAAAAGTAAAAGGAATGATAAGCCATGGAAATAAAAGCAACGAACACAACACTGCACACTATCCAAGAATACCATGGTAATTGTCAGATCCCGATGATTTATTCCGACCTTCTGTAGAGAATGATGTCCCGGCGGCTGCAATGGCAAGCAACATTTTCTTTTAGGAAGTGCATTGAAACAAGGATTGAGGTCCAATGCCATGTGGAAGAACTGGATGTCTGCATAATCCTAAAGAACTGAAGACTTCAAAATTACAATGTAGATGTATTTAACAGTATAAAATACCTCCAGTTAGCATCTCTTTAGCAAATGAAGTTGCATGATGCGCTGGTTTTTTCTTCTTGAAAATTGTCCTTTGCACCTTTTGACGTCTGGCAGGTATCTTTTTGCTGCATAAATTTAGCTTGCTACCTATTTGAGTAAAACAACCAGTGGCCCTTGATTAGTCAAATTCCTATGTTGGCAGGTTGCAATGATAATAGAGAGAAGCAAAAGGAAACATGGTTCTCTATGGCAGCTAATTGAGCAACTAGGAGTGTAGATGATGCAAATACTAACACCATGGGAACATGGGATTGGCATACCTTTGTTGGACATCCCTCCACAAACCTTTTTTGATGGCATCCCTCCACAAATCTTATTACGTGCTGCCTTCCTTACCTTCGAGGCAAGCAATTTCCTTATCCTGTGGCTACCAATATATTGTGGCCTGCTACCCTTATCCCCTGCAGTGCTTGGATGCGTGCACCCAGAAGAATTTTCATCGTCATCTCTGTCTGCAGTATACTGCACTTCATCCCGACACAAGGAAGCAGTTTGATGGTCCTTGTCATGGTTGCACAGAGGAACACACGAGCTACTGTCAGAACTAACCAAAGCAGGAGGTCTAACATCAAGATCCACGGAGTCAAACAAACTGTGAAGAACCGCAGCATGCCCATCTGCTTGTCTTCTGACCACTTTAGGTTCAGCTTGGTGCATTTGTTCAGCCTCTGCTGAACTTGAGGATCCTGGATGGTGTGTTCCACGAGCTCCAAACTCAGGAATTATGCCGAGACCACAGCTAGTTTCATATGGTCTTGTACAACTAACCAATGAGTCCCTAACTAACATATTTGATTTCACTGTTAGTGACTCTAACATTGATCCAGCTTCGTTTATTGTCGACGAGTTTTCTGCCGAGCAGTTGTTAGCTTGCCTAGGAAAGGCACAGATACCACCAGAACCCACTACACATCCATTGCAGCAATCTTTCTCCACAGCCATGTTATTTAGGGGCAGAATTTCATCGCGGTGTTCTTCTTTAACTGCTTTCTTGTTTTTAGCTTTTGCTGCACCACTAGTATTAGGAACATTGTTGGAAATGTCCTGATCTGCTAATAGTGTTCCTGCAACGGTGGCAAGCAAATCAAATGCGCACATCTCATCTTTCTTTTTCCTGGTGGTGCGTTTCCCCTGCATTAACGTGGATCGTTAATAAGGATTCAATTGGCAAATTGTGGTCAAAGCAAAAACATGATCAAAAGAACATGTACCCGAGCTGAGTTTGGAACACGTGGCATGGTTGCAGTTCGGCGGCCACGGGATCCAGAATCCGACCTCTTCCGCATCACCATATCTTGATGTCACCTACACAGCAGGTCTTCACAGACGGCGAAGAGATACAAACACCACATCCATCATCTTTATCTGCGCAAAATATACACAATAAGTAAGCATCCACCCATTATGCCAGTGCTGATGGCCCAAGCCCTGGCAACCAGTCTAGCACCACAAGAGAATTGCCTTCGTAGCACATAGCCGCGGTACCATGATTGTTTTTGGCAATTGCAAAAATACCACCGGATTCCTTCCTGTCCAAGCCGTACTACTCCGGCGAACTCTCTCCTCTCCGGCGGGTGCAGGAATCAGAGATAAGCGAGGACGAAGAGAAAAGGGGGTACCTTCCTGCAGGAGCGTGCGCGGTGGGGCTCGGCAACCGGTGTCGTGGGTTTTAAGCTTCGCAATCCCCTCCGCGGTTCTCTTCCGCGTCGCCGATGGGAGGCAAAATGGATCCTTGCGGAGGCTCGACGGGGAAGCTGCCTGCAGGAGCTCGAGCGCACTGGATGCGCAGCCTGCTTCTCCCCCGACGGGCGCAGGTGGCTCGATTTGGACAGGGGGAAACCGCTCCCTTCCGGATCGGGATGGGGGAGGAAAGAGTCGGGGGTCGGGACAATTCGCGCGGGGATGTGACGGCCGCCGGGTGCCGTCGCTGCTTCCAGATTTGGCCGGAGGTCGACGAGCTCAAAGCCCCAAGGACGAGGAAGGGATGGGGATTGGGGAGAGGAATGGAGGATAGAGAGGAGGAGAAAGGAGGGGGAGAGAGGTTTAACGGGAGGTAGATTCCAGGTGTGTGATCTGGACCCTTTTGCACAGTGGTAGATGAAATCCCGTTCTTTTTTAACCCAGCGGATGGAAAATGCTCAAATGTTTTCGCCAGCTTCGACACTGGATTTTTTGTCACTCAATTGAGAGTTTATTCGAGATAGAGTTGTAGGATTAGGGTTCAGATTTTGATCTTAGAAAGTGAGGTTTCAAAACATAGTGAAATTAGAGGAAAGGTCGTCAAGTTAGATTGGGCATATAGTGATGATGGATGGAGTGAGGACTGTAGCATTTTTTGTTATCGGAAATGATGGACTATAGGTCAAAGTGGATGAGAGCTGTCACGATAAGAAAGGTATGTAAGGTGGGGCAAGGGCACGCAAAAGCGATCTTGTCGAAGCTAAGGCAAAGAGAGATTATCGTACAGAGAAGGATTAACAAGGTGGTGGTATTAGACACGACAAGTAGAAGGTAGATAAGATTGGCATCGTGGTATATTGGGGTTATCTCGGGTGATGGAAGTTATCAATGGATCAAAGTGGATGAGAGAACAACAAGAAAAAGGTAAGTAAGGTAGAGCAAGGGCACGTAAAAGCATCTTGTTGAAGTTGAGAAAAAAAAGCTTATCATATCAGAGAAGGATTATTAAGGTGACGATATTAGATACGACGAGTAGAAGGTAGAGGTAGGATAAGGCAAAATGGAAACTCAACATTACATGGACTCAAGCGAAGACATATGCAAGATGTGGTTCGAATAAGAAAAAATCAAGCATTCGGACTAGGAGGAAAATTAGCAATAAGACTGACACGATATACCCTCTGATTTAATTTAAAACATTACCATTTCTCTAGTAACATCTATTTTATTATAGAAATATTAAAAGTAATATCGGATGACCCAAAATATTCCTAGTAACATCTATATACTTACAACACAAATTATCAAATTTACCACGTGTTTGATTGAATGTATCAAGAACTGATGACGCAGCCCTCCAATTTTTGCATGGTGAAAGAAAAATAATTGTTGCCTATAATTAGGATCGAATGAGTTAGCATCCAATCAAATACTCCCTCCACTCAAAATTGTAGGTTTTGATCATTCTATCGTGGGAAGCAGAAGATGCAGAGCAATTATGCCAGAACTAGCTCATAGAAGATTGCACAAAAAATGTTCGACTTGTTTGCATTAATCTACCTTTTCTTTTTCGTACTTCAGTAGTATTGTGTACGTGTGCCTGAGTTTTGTACCAGCCTAAATCTCGACAAACATGACGCAATAGAACCAGTTCTTTTCACACTATAAATAAAGCTAACAAAAAGCAAGTTTAACGCTCGCCATCTTCACACAGACCGCTATCATAAACGACACGATAATCTAACCTACCAAGCAAATTCATCGTTTTCTTGAGACAATGCGCACTGTCCTCCTTCTCGCCATGTTCGAGAGAAGTCGCTTCCTCCCCAGACGTGGCTTCCACGCCAGTTGTTTCTGCTCCCACGCGCTGGCTGACGCCGGCCGCCGGCAAGAAGTACCACACGGGGCACGACACGCCTCCGGTCGACGCCGCCGGCCACCGGACAGAGGCTCCGGTTGCCACGTTGTACACCACCGCCTCGTAGTCTCCGTCTCCCCCGCGCGGGCCGTCCCAATAGTAGACGCTGTTGGCGCTCACGCCCTCGCCGCGCACCACCGCCGCGTCGTTCATGCCGACGAACACCGCGTTCCCTCTCAGATCCTTCGCGTCGGCCACCGTCCAGCAGCTGCCCGGCCAGTTCCCCGGGTCGTACCTGAGGACGAAGACGTCACCCTCGAATATGCGAATCCGCCGCGCGGCTCCCCCGGGCGGCGCGTCAACGGTGACGGAGCCGGAGCCGCTCGACCGCCTCCACACCTGGTACAGCCCACCTTCGCAGAGCACCAGGTTCTTGCCGTCCGTGTACTCCGAGATGACGTCGTACGGCGGAGGGAAGGCGTCGGCGCCGATGGGCAGTTTCGGCAGCGGCCCCACCTCCATCGGCGGCATCTGGCGGCAGACACGGTGGCGGCGGGTGAGGTGGAGCACGTGCACCTCGCCGTCCCACGCCAAGCAGTAGACCTTGCCGTCGTCGCCGTAGGCGATGTCGACCAGGACGACCCCGTCGAGGAGCGGGCCCGTGTCCTCGCTGTACGAGCAGCCGTTGGCCGCCCTCTGCACGGCGACCATGTTCGGCCGGATGAGGCTCGCCGCGATGAAGTCGCGGCGCGTGGGGTTGGGCGAGAAGATGATCTTGGGCGCCAGCTGGCCGTGCGCGGGCTGGTATAGCGACTCGTCCAGCGGAATCTCCTCGCCGGTGAAGGGGTTGAACAGCATGGGCCCCGCGGGCGCCGCGGCGTCGCCCGCGACGAGTGCCACCCACCCGTCGCGCGAGGCGCCGACGCAGCGGCAGCGCGCCGCGGCGCCGACCCTGCCGCCCGGCCGGTGCAGCAGGAGCCTGGACCAGCGCCGCGCGTGGAGGGAGCAGGCGGCAAGCGAGACAGGGAGGCTCGCGGCGTCGTCGGCCGGGAGCACGGTGAGCGGGCGTGATAGCGGCGGCGGGAGCGCGGAGCGCCACGCGGCGCAGACGACGCGGCAGGAGGCGTAGTCCTTGAGCGCGCAGCAGTCGGCGATGGTGGAGACGAGGCCGGGCTCGAGGTCGGCCCACGGCCGGATGGGAGCGCCGGCGGGCATGCCGACGTCGTCGTCGCCGCCGCTCATCGATCGGGCGTCGTGGCACGTATCACGAACTAGTAGTGTAGAAGTTGGAGACGCAGGGGACATCCGAGGTAGTACGTGTGTGTTATATACAGCGGGCGTGTACGTAACGTAAGCATTGAGTTGACGGGTTTCTCTAGTGTTCTGCTTCGTTTACTACTCGAGCTGTCGTATGGAAGTCCGAACACCTTTTGTGTAGTGTGTTTCGAAGTCCGAACACTTTTGTGTATGTACAGGACTCGTTTTCATCGTCGTATTTGCATGTTACTCTAAACTCTCCTTTCCTTTGTGCGTATCTCTCCTGAACTTGTTCGTTTTGTGTAGTGTGTTCTGAACGTTCGTTCGCGGCCGACGCAAACGCCGAGGCCGCGCATCTCACGGCCTATCGCGCAAGGCCTGCTTGGACTTCCGGGTGCCACTTCTCAGTGTGCTTCCTCGACTGAAAAGTGAAAACGATCCTCACCATCAGCAGGTTCAGGCTTCAGAGTTCCCACCGGTGCTCCAAGCCGGCGACCCGGCAGACATCGCTGACCCCTTGTCCTCTAGGGTCTAGGCGTAGGAAAATGTTTGCTTCACAGTTTCCCGATCAACGGGCTGCACCATCCGATGGCAACGAAAGCAGCCTTTGACGTGGGACACGCGGCGTGTCGGCCGCTTGTCTCACCAACCCGTCGATATACATGCAGGCACACAGCAGCAGCCCAGCAAGCACACCCGGGCGGCGTGTCCGGGAGAGTAGAGATCATGGCCGAGGCAGCGGGGATGGCGGCAGCGGCGGAGGTCCCCGTGATCGACCTGCGCCTCGCCGGCTCGGCGTCGGAGGAGTCGGCGCGCCTGCGGGCCGCGTGCGAGCGGCAGGGCTGCTTTCGGGTGACCGGGCACGGCGTGCCCCGGGGGCTCCTGGCCGAGATGAAGGCCGCCGTGCGCGCGCTCTTCGACCTCCCCGACGACGCCAAGCGCCGCAACACCGACGTCATCCCCGGCAGCGGCTACGTCGCGCCCAGCGCCACCAATCCGCTCTACGAGGCCTTCGGGCTCATTGACGCCGCCGCG
Source organism: Setaria viridis (assembly GCF_005286985.2). Lineage (NCBI taxonomy): Eukaryota > Viridiplantae > Streptophyta > Magnoliopsida > Poales > Poaceae > Setaria > Setaria viridis. The sequence continues at coordinate 21,905,748 of NC_048269.2, read as the reverse complement.
CCCGCCGACGTCGACGCCTTCTGCGCGTGCCTCGACGCGCCGCCGCACCTCAGGTCGACCATGCTCTCGCGCGTGCTTTTTCTAGTTCGATCCATATCTTTCGATTACGAAGAAAGTAAAAGTTTCGTACAATACGGACCTCCCGAGTGCACGCACACGGTTAGGGCATGTTAGGTGATTACATGTTAAAATTTACAACCAAAAGACGTGTAAACCCAGGTACTAATACACTAGGTCGTGCGCTGCATTGCCGCTTGTAGCGGCCAACCTATAGAACAAAGGTGTTTTGCTCCCGCAGAGCACTAGTAGGCTGCCTGCTCCTGAACGTCTGTCATAAGCTGTGCTGATTGCTTGGAACTCGATCCATTTCTGCCCTCCCCCTCTCCCGATTTAGATAGAAATCTCGTCCCGGGTGATGGAAAAAAAAAATCTTTGGCGCAGGGCGACCGTGAAGAGCTACGCGGAGCGGATGCACGACGTGATCGTCGACGTCGCCGGCAAGCTGGCCTCGAGCCTGGGGCTGGAGGAGCACTCGTTCGGGGACTGGCCGTGCCAGTTCCGGATCAACCGGTACAACTACACGAAGGACACGGTGGGCTCCTCCGGCGTGCAGATCCACACGGACTCGAGCTTCCTCACCGTGCTCCAGGAGGACGAGTGCGTGGGCGGCCTCGAGGTGCTGGACCCCGCCGCCGGCGAGTTCGTGCCCGTGGACCCCGTCGCCGGCTCCTTCCTCGTCAACATCGGCGACGTCGGCACGGTACCCCTCTCCCCCTGAACCTGATGGCGGATCATCCATGCCGTCTCGGTGCTCTTAAGTTCTTGACCACCCATCTCCATCGATCTGGCGCGGTTCCAGGTGTGGAGCAACGGGAGGCTGCACAACGTGAGGCACCGGGTGCGGTGCGTCGCGCCGGTGCCGCGCATCTCCATCGCCATGTTCCTGCTCGGGCCCAAGGACGGCAGGGTGAGCACGCCGGAGGCGTTCGTGGACGCGGGCCGCCCGCGCCGGTACAAGGAGTTCAACTACGACGACTTGCGGAGGCTCCGGCTGTCCACCGGCGAGCACGCCGGCGAGGCGCTCGCGCGGTTGGAGGCGTGACGTGGCCGCCTGATCCGGAAGCCCTTTACTGAACTGGAGGCGCTAAATTGCACGAGCATAGTCCCAGAGCTTGCAAATTGGGAAGAAGGATGAGTATGACTATACGAGACATGCGAGCGAATTGTGAACTGCTACCTATTCCGATCAATAAAATAGTGTCACTTGCGAGTTGCAATACCATGCAAGCGAATTGTGAACTGCTACCTATCCCGATCAATAAAATAGTGTCACTTGTGAGTTCCAAATTATTAGTCGTTTTGATTTTTCTAGACCTCCATGCGGCTCCTCAAGGCCGACACGGTCCGCGCGAGCTCGCCACGCAGGGGGAGGCCGTCCTGGCACTCCAGGTATACGCCGTTTCCTCAGCTTTGCTGTTTCCTGTTAATGATCCTTCCTCGGCATGGCATATATATTCTGTATTTCTAGTCTCAGAAAACTTAGGCTATTCTTGTGATTGTGACTGCTTCCCCAACTTCCTCTGGTAACAGCATGATGTCCTTCCTGCCCAGCTCGGGCCCTCATGGATTATGAGTTTAATTAACCCTTGTCCACTTTCAACCAAGCCAATGCTTTCTCATTGTTCAGATGCGGTGATTTGCTACGTATGCCATTTCTTACACATAGTAAGAGATATATATAAATCCATGAACCGTGGAACTTTGTTTCCTTTTGATAAATATTCTGCAACAATAATCTTAAAGTAAATTTGTGTCAATGTGGCTGCTGTTTTTGATCGAGTAAAGACAATCCAGTGGCAAACCACATTACCACAGGATCCCAAGTTCTTTCTGTTGTTTTTCTTTAACTGCTACCTTGTGTGCATAGTTATATTTATATTGGGGCTACAAATTTGTTGCAACTTATACATCAATATCCTCTCTTCTTAGGGGGTGTTTGGATCTTTAGTTTGGACTAAAATTCATGACACATAGAATATTCGGAGGCTAGGAGGACTAAACATGAGCTAATTATAAAACTAATTACATAAATGGAGGCTAATTCCCGAGATGAATCTATTAAGTCTAATTAATCCATCATGAGCACGTGTTTACTGTAGCACCCTATTGTCAAATCATGGACTAATTAGGTTTAATAGATTCGTCCCGCAGATTAGCCTCCATCTGCGCAATTGGTTTTGTAATTAGTCTATGCTTAATACTCCTAATTAGTATCTAAACATTCGATGTGATAGGAATTTTAGAAGCTCCTAAATAAACAAACACTCCCCTCTACTGTTCTTTGCATTTAGGATTAATAGATGGTGCAGACAGGCAGAAGGTTCTTGTCCAGAACCGAGAAAATGCAGACCGAGATGCCTCTTACAATACTGTCATTGCTGCTTGGTCTTTGAGGAGATTCGGAAGGAGCATTGGTACTCCCTCCGTACAAGCCTAGGTCGTTGTGGTACGTAGATCTTGTTACAGCGCTTGCAAGCAAAGGTTTACGGTCCGAGGCCGACAAAACCTGTTCATACTTAAAGAGGGAACAATTGGAGCCCGACACTGATGGTTTCAATCTGCTTCTGAAGGCGCTCATAGATGCTGGGTTTACACAATTGGCAAGGGACTATTTCCGTCTGATGAAATTATGGGACAGTACGTGATCCTGACCGGATAACGTACGGAACACTAATCAAAGGTCTTGAATCCCTAGGAAAGATTGACCTAGCTGATGATATAAGGATTGAGTCAGAAAATGATTACGGTTCGTTGGACTTCCTCGATGAAGTGGAGATCCAAGAGGCTTGCACGAGTAGTTCCTAAAGCTTGGGACGAGATTTTCTAATTTGATGCTGCAATGACTAGTGGCTACTAATATCATGCTGTAATCCAGAATCCTTAAGCGTGTTTGTGAGTCCTTTTCCCCCCCTCCTTTTCGTGACTTCTCTGAATACTTTGTTTGAAAAGTTCTCCGTATCTAATCATATTGTTGCCACTGAATTGTACTCGCATTACTTCTGTTGTCAGTAGCATTTCTCTGCAAAGGGTTACATGCTTCCAGAATGTAGACTGCAAATGTAGTAGTATTGGATGTTGCTGTTGCGTGAGAGTGGAAATCTATGGTAATTGCTACTATGTACTACCCATTCATACTATGTTGAGTTTTCCGGTTCAGACTTGTCACGACAACAGACTTATCACGACAACAGTATTCGGATTACCATGTCACAGCAACGGATATCTTTTCGACCTCTCGAGATCCTTTGTCTGCCTGCATGATACGATACGCCGGCCACAGATTGTATTGGGGCACGGGGAGGAAAGCGCATGTGCGCAGGAGAGGTTCGGATCATTATCACCCGCTTGGAGTCAATGAACGTTAGTGACAGTAGATGGATTGTATTCCACGCCTCAGCGATCGCGACGCCCTTCCTCGCTTGTCCCTTCCTCTGGATCCATATCCGATCCTGATGTCCCCAAGTCGGCGACCAGGTTGGCATCGCCGCCCCGCCTGTCCTCTAAAGAGACAAGCGAGGTGATGCCAGTCAGCCACAGCCGAAAGTGTGCGCCAACGACTCTTTTCCAGCGTCGCAAAGAACGGTGCGTCCTCGGCTCCGAGGCGTAGGAAAACGTTCGCCAAGTTGGGCTTGCGTGCCGTGCTGGCTTCACCGTTTCCCGATCAGCTGGCTCCACGGTCTGATGACAAACACAAGCAATTCAGCAAGCCTTCGACGTGGAACGCGCGGCGTGTCGGTCGCTTGTCTCGACAAACCGGCGATACAGCGGCGAGCAGGGAGGACGTCGCGTGGCGCCGCAGGTCTCTCCCCGACGAGCGGCGCCGCCCGTGCGGCCCCCCCCCCCCCCCCCCCCCCCCCCCCGCGCCGTTCTCGCGGCGCACGAGCGCCTCTAAATACGGCCCCCAGGCCAGCCACCGAGCGACGCCAAGCCAATCCCCGCGGCACGCACGCACGCACGCACGGAAGTCAATTCGGGCGGCGCGTGCGGGAGAGTAAGGCCGGCCGGCTTCGGCAGCTGCCAGCGGGGACGAGATGGCGGTGGAGATCCCGGTGGTCGACCTGCGCCTCGCCGGCGCGGCGCCGGAGGAGTCGGCGCGCCTGCGGGCCGCGTGTGAGCGGCTGGGCTGCGTCCGGCTGACCGGCCACGGCGTGCCCCTTGAGCTCCTGGCCGAGATGAAGGCCGCCGTGCGCGCGCTCTTCGACCTCCCCGACGACGCCAAGCGCCGCAACGCCGACGTCATCCCCGGCAGCGGCTACGTCGCGCCCAGCGCCGCCAACCCGCTCTACGAGGCCTTCGGGCTCCTCGACGCCGCCGCGCCCGCCGACGTCGACGCCTTCTGCGCGCGCCTCGACGCGCCGCCGCACCTCAGGTCGGCCACGCTCTCGCACGTGCTTTTTCTAGCTCGGCCCATTTCTGCCCTCCCCCTCTCCCGATTTAGATAGAAATCTCGTCCCGGTTGATGGAAAAAAAATCTTTGGCGCAGGGCGACCGTGAAGAGCTACGCGGAGCGGATGCACGGCGTGATCGTCGACGTCGCCGGCAAGCTGGCCTCGAGCCTGGGGCTGGAGGAGCACTCGTTCGGGGAGTGGCCGTGCCAGTTCCGCATCAACCGGTACAACTACACGGAGGACACGGTGGGCTCCCCCGGCGTGCAGACCCACACGGACTCGGGCTTCCTCACCGTGCTCCAGGAGGACGAGTGCGTCGGCGGCCTCGAGGTGCTGGACCCCGCCACCGGCGAGTTCGTGCCCGTCGACCCCGTCGCCGGTTCCTTCCTCATCAACATCGGCGACGTCGGCACGGTATGATGAACTTCGTTCTTGGCAGATCCGTGCCGTCTCCAGGTGCTCGATCTTGATGTCTTTGATCGATGCCGTTCGTTTACCCAGGCCTGGAGCAACGGGAGGCTGCACAACGTGAGGCACCGGGTGCAGTGCGTCGCGCCGGTGCCGCGCTTCTCCATCGCCATGTTCCTGCTCGCGCCCAAGGACGACAGGGTGAGCGCGCCGGAGGCGTTCGTGGACGCCGACCACCCGCGCCGCTACAGGGAGTTCAAGTACGACGACTACAGGAGGCTCCGGCTGTCCACCGGCGAGCGCGCCGGCGAGGCGCTCGCGCGGCTGGCGGTGTGACGTGGCGCACGTGGTGGTGGGGCTGCAAATCGGGAGCCGTTGAGGCGTTAATTATAGGCATATCGGTTGTCTCGTTGAGCTGTTGTCTTGATTGACCAGTGGGGAGAAGGATGGCTATTGGGGTGCCATGTGAATTGCTATCGAGTCTCATCAATAAAACCTTGTGTCATTTGAAAATCGCACGGACTTGAGCCATCAGCCATGCGCACAAAGCACACTAGCACAGCTATCTCCATGGTTCATACAGGCTTCAGCAGAGACCTTTTTCTACAGGGAAAAAAAATCATTTGTGGACCAAATTTGCCTTCGATCTTCACAGACAACATAATGGGATACAAATATAGAGTTCCAGGGCCTCAGCCCCCGTCCATAATGCATTGCATAAAACAGGACAGTCTATCAGAAGCATGCATTGTTCCCTCTCTACTCATACATCAGAGTTCACTGAACATCCCACATCAAAAGAGCATGGTGTAACCCAGCTGACTACCTCTGCCTCAGACGGTTTCCCTCAGTTTGCGATAGCCTGCAGCTCCTGTGCAGCTCAGTGCTCAGAGCACACCGCCATCTCGCTGTCGCAGTAGCTGTTTGCGGCTCCCACTCTCCGGTGCTTCCTTCCCCAGCTGCAACTTCTGTTGGCTTTCATCATGTATGGACAGGTCTACGATCAGACACCAGCTATAAGTACTCCTGCTGCTAATCCTTTCAAGGAAGGCACCAGTGTCTTGTGTTGTGCTGCTCCAGAAGCTTGACCGGGCAGAGTAATTCCCGGTTCTTGAGCATCTGTACCACCGGACGCCAGAGCAGTGACATATTCCTCCAGGCTGTATTCTGAAAACAAGAATAATTTCTTAGAGATCTCACATCACTGCTGAGCTAGCCATGCTAAAGATAGCATGTTTTTTTTATGAAACAGCCAAAACTTAGCAACTGATTCAAAGCTAATCACTACTGGGCTACCAAAACCATCAGCTAGTGAGGTACAGGATTTTTTGGCCACCACAAACTTTTTTCGAAAGAGTGGCGACCACAAACTCAAAGAACAAGTGGTGAACACTTCCATTTTGGCTGCAGAACAAGCAACTCTGGTTCGCAACATCTCTTCTCTTAAGTTATCCTGGGTCAGCAACTTGTTTGTTGTTTCTGGACAATAACCATAACAAGGCATGAACTCTTGGGGGATGAACAGCTTCCGCACTGCTGTGGTGTAGATCTGTTTTACCCCTTGAAAGTTAACAATTTTATATAACGGCTGTGAGGAGTACACCCCAATAACAATGCCCTGAAGCATATTCATCTAATCTGAAAGAAGAATGTAAAGGGGTACAAGTATGGAATAACTGCACTGAAGCATATTAATCTGATCTGAAAGAAAGACAAGATGATCTCCTCAATGATTTTCTGTATTATCTCTTTCATGCTCACAATCGTCAAAGTTCTGTAAACCTGTAACAGCAAAATCTGGCACACATCAACTATGGCTAATAATAGTATATGGTATATTGTATACCCCAAATCATTGTACTCGCCTATCTCATAGCATACATGCACACTCAAGCTATTTAGCAGATAAAAATGAACTTATCCATTGTTAACTGAGCTTTATCCCATGTGAATTCAATTTTCAAGCAGATAAAAATAGATACATAGTTCAATTGGTCTTACTCCTACAGCATGATCAAAGGCAACAAGCAGCTGATGAAGTTCAATTTTTTTCAGGTTAACATATAATCAACAGGAGCAGGAGACACGTGTAACCTGGAGAAACTTCTGATCTAGTTGGTGACAACTTGATTTGTGAAGCTAACTGTTATATATGCCCATGAAGCAAGGTCTAAATGATCTTCTATATGATATGCTGCATGATCGGTCCCAAGTTCAGCAATTGCCAAAGTTCCATAAACCTGTAGCAGCTAGTATCAGTATTCAGTAGCGGAAGAAACATAGATCATGCTAATCAACCTTTAGCCCAGACTAAAACCAACTTCAAACTGATAAAAAAAACATAACCACCAGAACACAAATGATTCAGAGAGTTATCTGAATTCATTATAAGGCAACAATGATTCAGAGAGTACGAACAGAGACACACAGTGGGATACCCTGTTCGGCTCGACTTATAAGCCGGCTGAAAAGCTGAAACGGCTGATTTGTTGTGAGAGAAAAATACTGTTCGGTGACTGATAAGCCGGCTGAATAAGCTGAAGCGGACAGGTAAATTTCTAGATGAAGCAGCCATGCTAGAATACGATAGAATTAGCCATGTTACATGCCAAGAAAACATATCTCAACATATCAAGTCCAAATTGCTTGTTGAGTTTGCAGGTGGCTAACACGCATGTTGCTCCCAGACCCAGTCTTCCAAAAGATCAAAATCAGATAGGAGTCGCATCGGTATGCAAGTTTGATTAGGTGCTTATCGATTAAACATTTTGGCATTTAACTAGGATAGCTACGAGAGAAACAGGGAGAACACGAAAGTCCTACACAAAATTTCTGAAAAAGCCTAAATAATTCGTTCGATTTGAGGTTGCAGAAGCTAACATAGGCCTTGTTTAGTTCCCAATTTGGGAGTGGCAAAATTGGCATTTTACCATAAATGCGCAACTGTAGCGTTTCGTTTGTATTTGTGAATTATTGTCCAAATATTGACTAATTAGGCTCAAAAGATTCGTCTCGCAAAGTACAACAAAACTGTGCAATTAGTTTTTAATTTCGTCTACATTTAGTACTTCATGCATGTACCGCAAGTTTGATGTGATGGAGAATCTTCTTTTTACATAGTGTCAAAGTTGGGACTTGGGAGGAAACTAAACATGGCCATAGAGTGTCAATTTACCTCCAGCCTGTTGCCTTTCTCAACGATATCGATCCAGAGCGTCCAATCCGCCTCCTATTTCTTCAGTTTGCACACATTCTCCACGATCTGGATGATCTCGACCTCCGGCACCTGCACGCACCCTAGTCCCCACCCCAAGCATCAGCACCAACTAGGAAACTAGCCAGGCCAGCCAGCCAAGCACCCGAATCAAGAGCGGAGTACACCTTCGTGGTCTCTTGGACGGCGGGGCGCCTGCTGCTTCTTGGCGACCTGAGCTGATGATCGGCGACGCCTGTGGTAGGGGCGCGGCCCGCGACTTCTGCGGGAGGGGCGCGGACGGGGGACTACTGTCTGAAGTCTGAAGTCTGAACCCATCTAAAACAGCCGCAATCCCACACCAGTACACCAATATCCAACTCGAGCAGAGGCAGAGCTGAGCGGCGATGCTCCGCCTACTCACCGCCTACTCACCGCTCCGCCTACCCTCTACCGGCGGCAGCGCTCGCCGGAGGAGCGCCGCCGCCGCCGCCGGGACCATCACGATGCGGGACCGGAGCAAGAACCGGAAGCCGACGCAGCGCGGCCGGTACCTCAGCACAGAGGCCATCCAGGCCGTCCAGTCCCTCAAGCGCGCCGCCCTCCGTAGCGGCTCCGCCGCGTCCGCTGCCGCCGCGGTGGAGCCCAAGCTGCGGCGCCTCCTCAAGGCCGACATGGTCGCCGTGTTCCGCGAGCTCGCCGCGCAGGGCGAGGCCCTCCTGGCCCTCCAGGTACGCCGTGGCTGGCGCCGTGCTATGCGCGCTTGCTGCTTCACCGGCAGAAGCTGCCTTGGTGGCGTTTTGGGCGTCGTAGGGCAAATTCTTGGCCAAATTGTGCTGATCAATTAGTCAATTACCTGTGAACGTGTAGATTAGCAACAAATGTATAAAATCGTAAATTCCCGTCACGATGTTGTGCTCGTGCCATGCTGAACAATTTCATCGGCCTAAATTATTCCCACTGTCCAAATTGGTAAAAGCTTAGCCATATCTTCATGTCCAAGGAGATAACGAATTTGGGAACAATAGTTTATCCAAAAGTTGTCAGCCTTTGTGAACTGCATCTGATGACCGATGTGCACTCACCAACTTTTTTTTATACACTTCCTGTCCGGCTGTCCGTTAGATAGATTTGCAGAATTTCTAGTCTGATCCACCATTAATCATCTAAGGAAAACTCATTGTTGTCATGAATTGTTGGTTCAAAGCTCCTAACTTCTTTCAGAAGCAGCATGATGTGCTGATCAGGCCCTCAGGATTCATGCCTGTCTAAGTTTTTGTCCACTTTGATTTGAGCCATTTCTTTTTAACTGCTGGATGCAGTAGATGTGCTTTGGGTGCTATTTCTTAAGCATAGAAAGGTTATGAATCCATTAAATGTGGAGCACATATATGATTCCTCATTAGTCTACTGCAAGATCCTTAAGGTTTTTTTTGTCAATATGGCTGCTATTTTTTTTAAGGAAATTACAGTATAGTGGCATGAATGAATACAATTCAGTGGCAGCTCATTGAAATACCAGGATCAACTTCTAATTCTTATAGTTTTTTTTACTATATGCATTTAGGGTTACTAGATGGTGACACTGCTGACATATGCACCCTTCTTAGTTTTTTATATGCATTTAGGATTACTAGATGGTGCTACTGCTGACAAGCAGAAACTTATAGTCCTGATTCCTGAACAAAGAAATGAAGACTGATATGCTTCTCATTTCTTACAATGTTGTCATTTCTGATAGGTCTTTGACGAGATTCGGAAGGAGCATTGGTACAGGCCTAGGTTGCTGTGGTACGTAGATCTTGTTACAGTGCTTGCAAGCAAAGGTTTACAGTCTGAGGTCGACAAAGCCTGTTCATACCTGAAGAGGGAACAACTGGAGCCAGACACTGAAGGTTTCAATCTGCTTCTGAAGGCACTCCTAGATGCTGGGTTCACACAATTAGCAATGGATTGTTTCCGTCTGATGAAATTGTGGGACAGTGATCCTGATAGGATAACATATACAACGTTGATCAAAGGTCTTGAATCTGTAGGAAAAATGGAGCTATGTGCTGGTATACAGTTGGAGGCAGAAAATGATTATGGTTCCTTGGACTTCCTTGATGAAGTGGAGATCAAAGAGGCTTGTACAAGTAGTTCATAACAGGTTGCCCAGTGGAGGGCTGCTTGCTTATTGATCAAACAAGCAAGAGTTACACCTGCATAGTTCGGAATGATCATATGGCAACCTGGAAAAGAAATCATCCCAATATATATGCATTGTTTAGGGTTTATAAAGTAGAACACCATAACTTGTTGCAGCAATCACTACTAACTACTGACATTTAGCTGATTATGTGTCCAGAATACCTGAAGGACTACTTGCAGCTTTGGCAGTCCGTATTATCTTTTTGTAACTTGTCTAGATTTTTGTTTGAAAAGTTCTCTGCATCTATTCATACTGTTGGCACCTGAATTATAGTCACATTACTGTTCTCTCTGCATAGTCGCATTTCTGTGTAAACGGTTGTATGCTTCCATTCACACTTAATCAGAGCGTGATTGTAAATAATTTTGCTTTAGAAATAAGTATTGGAGATTGCTGTGTGTAAGTGGAGATTATGGTCATTGCTATTCATACTGTATTCGCTTTGCCAGTTTAGATTTTTTTCTCTCACGATAATGTTCATATGACTATGTCCCAGAACAAAAGAGAGGGGGAATCAACTAGCCATTTGGACGCAACCTGAAGGACTCTGAAGCAGAATTACATTGCTTTCTCGAAAACAAGACAAAGGAATACTCAAATTTCTTTGTAGCCGTCCTGAAAAACGCCAACCCATCTACGAAACATGAAGAAACTACAAAGCACATGCTAATCTGAAATGTGAAGCAGCTTCGACTCTGAAACTCTGAACCGCACGCAACTGCTCCTCAGGGGTTTGCGCTACGACGGCGCCCATCACGCAGCGGCGGCTGCGGGAGCTGGGGCAGCGATCGCATCTCCCACCGGCATCACGATCTCTCCAAACTCATGTTAAGTTGATAAGGACTTACTTTTTGAACGCAATTCATTTAAATTTTCCGTCTGTTATAAATACGCGAACCAGCTGAGAAGGCGGGTGACATGTTTGGACGCCAAGTGATGGAGAAAACGAAACCACTAGCTTCTGTACGCGTTTCCAGCCATTACCGCTCAGCTTCTGATTGGCCTAGCTTATCCTGTCAGCGACTCATCGTTAGCAGCTCCCCGTGCTCGCGTCGCGCCGTCGCCTCGCCGTCCTGCCTCCGCCACCCACCGTCTCCCACTCGCATCCCGCATGGCGGAGGCCAAGCCCCGTGCCCAAGCTCGGCTCGCCGCTCCCGCCCCCACGTGGGCGCAGCGGGCCGAGGCCCTAACCCACATCCTGACCCACCCGTCCCACTCGCCGTCGCTCCACTCGCAGCTCTTCCTCGCCTCCCGCGTCCCGTGCCCGGGCTCCGCCGCGTCGTATCCGCCCTTCCTGTGCCCCGGCGCCTCGCTCCTCCGCTGGGCGCTCGCCTCCGTCTTCCTCCCGCGCGCGGCGCGGCTCTGCCTCCCGCCCTCGTCCTGGCGGTCCCGGTGCCCCTTCCAGCTCCCGCCGCCGCTCGTGCCCTCGGTGGCGATCGAGCCAGCGCCCGAGCGGTGGGGCGAAGCCGAGCTCGCGGCGTACGCGCACCGGCGGAGGGCGCGGAGGGGCCCGCTGAAGACGCGGCCGCCCATGTCCGTGGTGGGCGTGGTGCTCACCACCGTGCCCAGCGTCGTCATCGTCATCGCCTTCATAAGGGAGTTCTTCTGGATCCGCCCCAACCGCGTCTGAGGTGCCCTTCACCTTAAGGTATGCCATGGTCGACGGGATACTCGCAGGAATTGTTCGATTTTGATAGTCCTAGGCAGTTGCTAATTTGTGCAGTTTGCTATGATCGTGGTAAAAAAAATGTCATGTCATTTACAGCGATTTCGTTGCACAAAGCCATTGTCTGTCAGTGTTGCGTAAACCGCATTGAACTTGCTAACTTGTGATTTCATTTGCTGTATTGTTCTTGGTGGGATTAGACTAGGGGCTTATTGTTGCTCAAGAAAGATACTCTATTTCGGTGATTTGCTGCAACAAATGTCTCGCTGCAGAGTGCAGACTGAATTCACTGAATGCATTACGCGGGTGAAGATTTTGGTTAAAGTGCCTGGGCCTGGCCGCCTGCAACATAGTAGCTACTGCCACTTTATTTGGTGTCTGCTAGTATCTGTTTCGAGACTGCAGCTTATTTATGGGGGCATGCGGCATTGCTGAGTTTAAATTGAACCTGTGCAGGACGCTGGATCAGGAATTCAGGAAGCACAGGGATCTCGGCAGCTCCATCAAACACCCAGACCTATTTACGCATGCCTGGCGTCACCAGAGCGCCATGGAGGCACGGACACGGACCATTCTAGGCCCTTTATGTCAAGCGAAGCCTCCTCGTGGACCACCACCAGCAAACCAATCTGGCCAAGATCGGCAGCAGCATATCGCTGAGGCATTCTGTGTTGCTCATGTATCACGAGGCTTCCCTTCTTCAGCATTTAGCCTGCGAGAAACAAGTGCAGGAAGGATCAACATCCAAGTTGTTCGGGAGATGCCAGCGTTCTTGACTCCAATCAGTCGTGCCACATATAGTCGGGGTTCCATAGGCTTCAGCATTCTTGATTCCAATCAGGCGTGGCATATCGTTGGGGTTCTTGACTCCAATCAATGTTCTTCAGGTTGAGGGGACTAGTGTAAACTAGAGGCCTGTTCGCTTTAGCTTATTCAACCGGCTTATCAGCCACCAAACAGTGTTTTCCTCTCACAACAAATCAGCCGTTTCAGCTTTTCAGCCGGCTTATAAGCTGAAGCGAATAGGTGGCCAGATTGTACATTTTTTTCTAAGTGTTTTTTGTATTCCCCCATGCTTGCACCTAGAAATTGGATAAATCGGATGTTTTTCTGTTTCTGACGAAACAAAAGTTGTTCTGTACCTGTTTTAAGAATGTTCATGGGAAGCTCTATCATGGGATGCACAACTGATTGTCTGGCCACATGCCGATACTTCTTTTAAAAAGAATGTACAGTAACCCATTATATGCTGATAATCTGAATAATCTTTATAATTATAGGATTGAGTTTTATATCCATTTCGAATCTGGGCTAAATAGAAAACACCATATACATTTCAGCAAAAATATCACACAACAAAACAGGCCCCTAGTGTGCAGCTATAAGTTAGGCATTGTTACAACCGTTGGAAACGGTTCTGACGTTCTGTAAACGGTTTCAGTCAGGATGCAGCAGAGGTCGCCAGCAGTTCTTCTCTGGTTTTTTAAGGCTGATGAGCATGTATAATTTTCTAGGTAAGTGTCACTGTCCTCGTTTCGTTGTGTGGGTGTCCTTCGTCTGGGCTGCCCTTGTGGAGCTGTCGGCCTCGGTGACGAGCCCGAGAATTGGGGAGTCCACCTTGTTGGCCGACCCACTGCCACTGCCGCTGGACGGCCCGGAGAAGTTGGAGGTTGACCCTCCCGACGCGGACGCCGACGCCGAGCACGACGCCGAGTACTCCAGCTCCCCAATCCCATCCTGTGAACCCCACAACACGGTGCAATTGCAATAATCAGAATCAGAATCGGCATCACAAGATCATGTGAAATTAAAGTCAATCAGTGTCATACTTGGTTGTTCTAGAAGTGGGGGGAAAGCAGATCAGGCTACATACTTGGTAGAAAAGATTGTATGCAGTTGGTGCATAAGGGAGCTGGGGATTTAATTTGCTACAGGAAAGTATGATCAGTACTCTGCCGCCATATTTATCAATCAGGCGTACAGCTAGTAGCAGCAAGAAAGAAAGCTGTACTCCCATCACCGAAAAGATGGCTGGATTTGGGAGTACTGGTACCAGCGATCGTAACATGGATTTGAAACGAGATGCTGAATGGGATCATGGTTTATGGCGGCATTGCAAATCTTTTATTGCCTCGCTGCTGTACGAGGCAGGCTAGCTGCTCCGGTACGGTGGAGGGTAGGTGGCCAAACTCCACAGTGCAGGCGACCGGAGCAGCGGGAAATAGAATCAAAATCGGAACGAATCGAATCGCGTACCGGAGGTTGGTGGTCGTCGTCCTCGGATTGGCACGGGGTGACGGGCGCCGCCGGATCGTCGTCGTCGTCGTCTTCGCCGTGCGAGGGGTGCTCGGGCTGGACGACGACGCTGTAGAGCTCGACGATGCGGTCGCAGTTGTCCGCCCACCAGCTCTGCGCCGCCCACGCGTCGCCGAAGTAGTCCTCGCTGAAGCGGATCCGGCGGAGGTGGTTGGTGCCGTCGCCGCGCGACACCAGCGTCATCAGCACCCCGGGCTCCGGCTCCGCCGCCCACTCTCGGTCGCTGTCCGCCGCGGCCTCCTCGTCCCCAGCGCCGCCGCCGCCGTCGTCCAAGGGAGAGCAGCACTTGTCGCAGTGCTCGTGCTTCGCTCCTCCTTGCTCCTGCTCCTCGTGCGGGTGAAGGGGATCCTCGCGATCGCCATCGGCCTCGTGCGGCTGCGCCGGCGCGATCTTGGCGGACGAGGACGCGGACGACGACGCCGACGCCGCCGCGGCGACATCCTTGTCCTGCGGCTCCTCGGCCTTCGGGGAACGGTGCGGATGCCGAGGCCGTCGTCGCCGCGGTTGGTCCCCGCCGCCGCCGCCCGCCGCCCTCACCTTGATGAACGACAAGGCCTTCATCTGCACACGCGACGGACATTGCACTACATCAAACACACCGCGATGGAAGAACAGCAACGTGGGGGGATCGATATGGGGCGAGAGGCGTGGCGTACGCTCTTGGCGATGATGCCGACGGACTTGGTGACCCTGCTGGTGCCTCCACCGCCATGGAAGCACGCGTGCATCGAGCCCCTCCGCTCCGCCGCGCCTCCCTCTTCTTCCCTTTGGCCGGCCCGTGCACCCACTCTGCTCCGGCGCTGCTGTTGGAGATGGAAGGAAGACGAGAGGGGGGGGTGGATGGAATTTGAAAGAGGGCAAAGGGCGGCACGGAATTAACGGGCGGGCGTGTCCGTCGCGCAATCAATGCCTCGGGATTGCCGTATTTATGGCAAGGCGTTCGGGATTTCCTTCCATACCCTCCCTTCCTTCCAGGTTCCAGCTCGCCAGCAGCCATGGACAGAAGCTGCCTTAACTGCTGCGCACGTACGCGGCGCACGGGGGGGGGCTTCGAATTCGCCCCCGGATTTTAGTTGGAGGACGCCCAGAGATCGAGCACGAAATTACCGTTGCTGTTTCGGCCCACCACACCGTAGGCAGATGAAGCCCAGTTGTAATAACTCAAAAAAAAAAAAAGGAGATGCAGCTGCCGAGCGGCCAGCGGCTCGGGGCAGGGGTGCTGCGATTGCGGGACTGCGGCCTGCGGGAGCCGGGAGGCTATGGCGGCGGTGGCCGGCGGGAGCGGTACCCTAGTTCCGTGTCGGCGCTGGTGCCGAGGTTGAAGCGGGAGCGTTGGCTGGGGACGTCCGTCGTCTGCTGCCTACAGGTTGATTGGTAGCGCCCCCAATGCGATTGGATTGATGCCTGGATGGATTGGATGGTGAGTTTGCTCTTTGCTGACCTTTTGTGTTCTCTGTTCGAAGTTCTCGGCCGCACGCTAGAATTGTTTACTTTTACAGTTCTACTATTAATCTCGTGAAACCCTAACCATCCAAAGGGCAAAGACATCACATTGGTTGTAGTTGTACTCCGTAGAGTAGGTTTCGTGACATAGAGTAGGAAATTATGACACGATTGGCTTACTGTTATTTGATGACTTTGGGTGCATTATCCTTGTCTGAAGAAGTAGTTATTAGTTTGGAGATTTCTCCAGTTGTTATGTCTTTGCATTGGTTCCGTACACTCAACCATCTGCATATGCTATTTCTTTCAGTTTCTGACTGTAGGTACTCTCAGTTCAGTACATTTCTTTTTTTTTAAAAAAAAGTTCAGTACATTTCCTTGTTTGAAAATAGCCTTGAATTCAGTATGAGGATTCAAGGATGTATCCACTTCATAATACAATTCATGCACATACAAATGTCTTGTAATGCACTGCCAGCCTACTTTTATTAATTGGGTAAGATGAATCCATGGACCAAGAAATAGCTATCGAGTGCACTATATGATTATCAAATATTAATCCCTAGGTACAAGCTACCTTTTCTTTTGAAAGGATAAAACAGAACATGTTGACTTCACAACCTAATGAGTAATGACCAACAAATGGGAAAGCTCCCTTCCCTAATGCCAGTCAGAGCAACAGTACAAGTACTAAGTGATACAGCCACTACCATCAGCCTTTTATAGCACAAGAAAAAAATTAAAAGATGACTCCCAAACAGAAAAAAAGTATCACTCGCTCTTATAAATGCCACTTTACAAAAGTGAACTTATGAAGGCTAGAGTGTCCATAGGAGGCTGGGGAGCCTCTATTGATCCATCAAGCATCTTGGTCACTTTAAGCATAGTTGGGCGCATCGTTGGTTCATCCTGTATGCACCAAAGTGCGACTCTTGTAAATCTTTCCACTATCTTCATATTAATAATTGCTCCCTCATGGCCTCATCACCTTCAACTAACAAGTCAAGGTGACCACAGCAGTATCAGTCATATGCCCAGAATGCCAATATAACTTGAAGATCCGAAACTGGTGACCTTCAAACCTCAGCTCCAGCAGAATCACGGAGAGAAAGGGTACCATTATGGGTGAATTGCAGGCTTGAACCAGATGACAGTGTGCTACCATTGATGTGCCATTGTACCAAACAATAGTCTTCTCTTCTATCTGATCAAACCAGATGGCAAGTAGATAGAGTGAGGAGTTGGTCTTTAGGGATGTGAAACCAAAGGCAAAGTCACCAGAGGGCGAGAGCCATGCTCTGTTTGGGCCCTCAGGATTCAGAGTAGACCCCAAGCTGATATTCTGCTGAGCTAGAGTATATGTACATGAGTGGGGAAGTAGCAACAGTAGCAGGAGGAGGAAGAGCATATGCACCATTGATCTTGGCTGGTTGCTCTTTCTAACAGCAGTTTTTTGTGCAGAGGACTATACATTTTTCAGATCACGCAAGGAAGTGTTACATCTAGGACCAAGACTTCACCATGGGATGACTTGTAAATGCATCTGACTGAGCTGATTTATGGCTTGTTTGGTAACATGGAGCTGAAGTCACTATATTAACCGGCCCCATGAAATCATTTCCATGGAACTGGAGATAAATTCATTGGGATGCTAGGCCATAACCGTGAAAATGAAGCACAGAGCAAACAGCAGTGGATTTTGTGCTAGAGCAAACTGGCACACCCAAAAACTTGGTGACAATGTAGTCAAAGGTCGCTATAGAACAACTGGCAAAATTAAATTAGCAATTTATGGTTTATGCTTAACTTCTGTATAAATTCCAATAAGGAGAAATTTGTTGTAGTCTACTAGAGAACATAGAGAAAGTATAGTTTTTTTTTTCCGAAGCAACCTCGGCAGGCAATTGCCCGCCTGAACAATTCCATTAAACTTGCAAGTCAAGTGTGTACATGATATGTGAAAAGGGGTGGCAAGGAGGAGGGAAAGTGTAGTTTTGTTCCCATTTGTCATATTATTTTTTACTGATTAATCTCTATACTCAGGAGAAAGGTGTATGTCTATTTCATTTAAACTATTTCCTGTGATTTTCATTCTCTCCACTGTCATTTTCTGCAGAAGCTGGCACGTATGTGACCTGGTGCTGAAGACTTGAAGAGATTCAAATGCAGAATGCAATTATCAAGTTGAGAAAGAAAAGGCAACCAGAGGTTAGAGGTACTTACGGGAGATGGGTAGACCTGTGGCAGTTCTGAAACCGCGTCATGCCGTTGTACATCATTGGCAAAACTAACCTGAACCCCCCTCCCCTTGCTGTTTCGTAGGATGTTTCTGGATTCGAAATCATAGGCCATTAGCCCATTACGCTGCGATTCTATTGAAGAGTTTAAGATGGTTGTAAGAAGCTCCATGAATGAGGCTAGTGTACTGATGTTGCTATACAGAAGGGAAGCTTGTTTTTGAACGACAGAAGGGAAACTTGTGATGCACGACCTGTTTGGACAGGGCGAATTCTTGGGATTCCCCTCGTCCAAACTGATCCACGGTGAGCTGGTGACCGTGCCGGCATGACATGTTGCTGGGCATGGTTTGTTTTCAAACTGCTTTTGTGCGAGTCGTTTGCCGAACTGGTAAAATACTTGGTGTTGAGGCCTGAGGGTGGCAGTGCCACCAAATCATTTCCCTCCCTTTCCATCACCCTTTGATCTTGAGGTTGATCTTATACGTTGCCATCCCCAAGAGGTGGTTTTGTAGGAAAACTGGATTATTACCGTGGTTGAGATCTCTCTGTCCATCAGCGGAAATTCGGGAAGAAACGGTGGTCGTTGCTGTGCCGGTTGGATGGAGCGTCATGGAGGCTTGTCGATCAGCTTGTGATCCGGCACAGCCCACATATGCACAGACCAACTGCAGTACTGCACGGCCAGATCCCACCTTTCTGGCGAACAAAAGTGACCGATGATTCCAAGAGCATAGCCCACCTTGTTTGGGACGAGATAATTAGGATGTGCTCGTGCCTCCATTGAATGAGCAGGTCCCTGTTCTAAACCGAATGATATGCTAGTTGGGGAAACATTGCTCAGGAGTTCATTTGAATGTGGAAAAACTTCGTCTTGTTTCACAGGATACTATACGTCTATACCGCTGTACATGTTTTCATGATTTTTTTTTCCCCTTTCACTTCCATCAGGAATCTGATGAGAACATGGACATGGTAGCTAAGGTCATGGGAATTGAACTTGTTTCAAAGGGTATCCCTGCACTATGTTTAATGACATTTCAGGTGAAGTCCATGTAGATAAAAAGAAGCTTTCAAGTCCATGGAAAAGGGCCTTTCCAAGTACATTAGGAAGTTCAGAAGCAGTTTGGTTCGGAGCCTTTGTACGAGAATTGAATTCCTCGTACCATGGTTCAAAGATCAAACTAGAGTGACGCTTTGCAGTTCTTTGTTTTCCCTTGAGAAAATTTAACTGATTTAGTATTCTCCTTTAGTCAATTTTTGTGACGTGAATCAGAGTCAAGTTTTCAGTCTCTGGCAAGAAAGAGAGGTACTGCATGGTTCAGCTTACTATTTCAGTTCATAAGACATTTTTTCGGCCCATGTATGTCTCCAATTCTCCATTCAAGCTTCATCTAGCTGTTATGTTCTTATCACTGCCGCAGTATGGGAGCGTGCTGCCCGAGGGTGTCGTCCGTCGCTAGCCTTCAATTAATGAAACACTGCACCCATGTGTTCTTTCTTCATTAGGGGGCGCATTGGATTGGACCCAGCTCTGCCTGCAATCTTGAATGTCAGATGACGACGATACACAGGCAACGATGAATTTTCTTAAAAATGAAGATTAATTTTTCTAAGCACGATATATTTTTTTGAACTAAATTCTAAGCACAATATATACGTACAAGCTCATATACACGCAACATACCCGTCCCTTCTTGTCGCCAACGCAAATATGAGAATTCTCAGAGACTCAAAATTTAAACCCTTCTTGTTGCCAACGCAAATATGAGAATTCATGCTAAGTTAGAGACTCGAATTTAAGAAACCTAACTAACTAGTTGAGATACACTCATTTTGCAAAATAGATATTAAATTAGTTGATAAAATAAGTTAATGATGCATGTTATTATTGCATTCACGGCTTTGTTATTGTAGCTTTTTCATTTAATTTAATGGGTGCATCTTTGGATTGGTGTAGTGAGTGATGCAACTGTTGCTCGTCTTAATGCAACACTATTGAGGTTGGGTGTACATGCCACATGCGACAGCAGGGCGAGAACAGTACATACACAGCCGAGCGTCCCCGGCCAAAAAACCCTCTTCGGCCCATCATTTTGGTTGCAACAAAAAAGTTTGAGAGGGGCAGTTTCGGTCATCCGGTGAGGGAAAAAAATGAGGACGAATCCGGCCGACGACACCGCGACAACACCACCTCCCGTGGTGGACGGGCGCGGTCCCGCGGGGCTCCCCGGTGGCAGACTAGCCGCTCCGGATATGAAGCAGCCGAGCGTCCCCGGCTTGGGGGCGTGCTGCACCGTTACGGCGGGAGGCTATGGCGGCGGTGGCCGAGGGGGACCTAGGAATGGGGCTTCGCGGCCGCTGTTGCCGAGGTTGAAGCGGGAGCGTTGCCGGGGCATGTCTGCTGCCTGCTGGTAGGTTGATTGCGCCCACATTGCGAAGGATGACAGGACGGATTGCGCGGCCTGGATGGCTGGATGGTGAGTTCGCAGACATTTTGTGTTCTTGTTCTGAATTTTTGTTTTTCATGACCGTGCCTGAGCACGTTTTCCATTAGGAAGAGGAGTTGTTGTTCTGACAGTAGTACTCCAGTATTGTATACTTCTACAGTTGTACTACTAATCTTCTGAAGCCAACCATCGAAAGCACTACATGGGTTCTACACGCAATGTGTTTTCAGTGAAAAAGAGTAGGAACTAAGATCTGTGACACAACTAACTGGAAGTAGCATTATGTTCAATGATGAAAAAGAGTAGGAAATATGTTTGAAAAATATCCTTTAAAAAAGAACTAGGAAATAGGATTTAGTACACGACTAGCTGGAAGTAGCAGAATACTGCAGAGAGGATTTAGTACACGACTAGCTGGAAGTAGCAGAATACTGCATCCCAACTCTGCATTCTATTGAGTGTTGATTTACAGGCAAAGCACCATAACCTTTCTTTTTTTAATGGAATTTGAACCTTGGCATACCAGCTGTTTTGTTTTCTCCCACTCACTTTGTGCTGTTATTTGATGGCCGCATTTTTTTCCTTGCCTGAAGAAGTAATCACTTTGGGGAGACTTCTCCGGTTGTTAGCCTGTCTTTGCACTGGGACAGTAACGCATAGCTTCCTAATTAGTAAGTGCATACAACCAAAATCTAGAATATGCTATTTTTTCTGAATCTCTGAGTGTAGGTACATTTAACTCTTTATATTTCTTGTTAGAAAGTTCTGTTAAATTCAGCAGTAGGACATGCCATTTTGGTTCAAGGATATACCCACTTAAGAATACAGTTCATGTCATCATGTGCATACAACTATTTTATGAGACACCGCTAGCCTACTTCTATACAATTGTGTGCACTATATGATTATCAAATATCAACTGGAAATGCTTCACGCTCAACCATATTAATTTTTTGGTACAAGCTACCTTTTTTATCCAAGGACACACAAAGTTTGCATGTAGGATGGAGAATACAGAACAGATTTCACAACCTGTTGATGACCAACAAAAGGGAACGCTCCCTTCTCTAATGTCAGCCAGAACAACGACTAGTATCATCCTTCCACAACACAGGAAGATTAAAAGATAGACCCCTTAACGAAAAATAGGTATCACTTGCTATTACCAATTCCATATTACAGAAGTGAACTTATGAAGGGTGGGGTGTTAATAGGAGGCTGGGGAACCTCTATTGCTCCATCAAGCATCTTGGTCACTTTAAGCATAGTTGGGCGCATTGTCGGTTCATCCTGTACGCACCAAAGTGCAACTCTTGTGAATCTTTCCACCATCTTCATATTAATAATTGCTTCCTCATCACCTTCAACTAATAGGTCAAGGCGGCCACCGCGGTAGCAGTCATATGCCCAGTATGTCAATATAACTTGCTCCTCATTGGTGGCTTTAAGGTCTTCGTTCCGCCTGCAGCATACAATTTCTAGAAGGACAATCCCAAAGCTGTATACATCTACTTTACTAGAGATACCCACGTTCTTGAACCACTCTGGAGCAAAGTACCCTCGGGTACCTCTGATTCCAGTGCTAGTTTGTGTCTGGTCTGCTTTCAGGAGCTTCGCAAGGCCAAAGTCTGATATCTTTGCTATAAAGTTTTCATCAAGGAGGATGTTCTCAGGCTTTATGTCACAGTGTATGATCTGCTTGCCACACTCCTCATGCAAGTAGAGCAGTCCTCTTGCCACCCCATGGGCAATATCGACTCGGAGGTCCCATGATGGCCTCATATCACTGAAGAGGAACTTAGCAAGAGAGCCATTGACCATGAAAGGATACACCAGGAGCCTTGCAGTTCCTTCATAGCAGAATCCCAGCAGTGGGACTAAGTTCTTGTGTAGTGTGTGCCCAATTGTTTCAACTTCTATCGCGAACTCCTTTTCGGTCTCTCGGGGGATCCTATCAATCATTTTGACCGCGATGCTGGTACCAAACACATCATGCAGGTTCCCCTTATAGACTATACCAGAAGCCCCCCTGCCCACTTCCTCATTGAACCTATTGGTTGCCTCCTCAAGCTCTCTGTATGTAAAATCTCTTGCTATCACCCTGGTCCATGGTCGTAATTGGTTCTTTTTTGTGGCAATCCTAAAGTGTGCTCCGAGAAGATGTGCTGAAATGAATAGAAAGTTCAAAAAGACAGAGATACCTATAATGATGGACCCTCCAATTATCCAATCCTTCCTATTGCCTTTCCAGTTACTTCTGGCCTCATTATTCTTCGGTACCTTGAGAAAAACCATCCTTTGAACTTCACTTCCTTCGTTTCCATTGGACAGAGGTAGTTTCTTCTTCCAGCAATGTCCATCCTGTTCAAAAACTGCAGCTGCACAGAAGCAATCGGTCAAGCATAAGTTTTGGCAAGTAGTCTCGTTCACGGGATAGTACTGCTCATATGCACGAAGAGGCCAATCAATTTTCTTCATTGGAATCATTTGGAACTGCTCTAGTACTTCTGCCTCCTGCAAGTCACAGCTCTGTAGTGCAAAGTCTGGCTTGCACCCTTTGTACTTTCTTTCTGGATCAAAGAACGAATAGTTTGGGGCACAAGCACAATCTGTTTGTGTCTGGTTCCAGTTGAGCATGCAATAGCTGTTGTATCCACACACTCCACTGCCAAAATTTGAATACATAATGGAGCAGATACTTTCTGGCACTGTTTTCACTGCTGCAGGCAACCCACTGCTCACCACTCCCGTCCTTGGATACTTATACTGTCGAAGGACACCATCTGGGTCAAGTTTTGCCCAATGGTAGTACTGATCTACTGAGTCCATCTCTGCGGGCATGATAGGGTGTTGCGTGCTGTTCTCCAAGGCATAGTAGATTGTGCCATTGGCATCATAGACCAGCTTCCCACCATTCCCGCTCGTGTTAGTGGACCAATAACCATCATACTTGAATCCAGTAGGAACAGCCACTGTGTAGAAAGTCAGGTTGCCATCTGTTTCAAGACTGAGGATGAACCGACCATTTGAGTAATCGGTGTCCATAAGCTTAGCTTGGAGGATAGTCCCACTATACAGCTCTTGGGATGGCAGGATGGTGTCTGCTGGTGTGGTAAAACTTTGCCACTTGGGGGAGCCATCTTCTCCATAAATTACAAAGTTTCCAGTGTTATTCATGGAGGCATAAGCACCACCAGAAATTGGTGACCTCCAAACCTCAGCTCCAGCGGGATCACGGAGAGAAAGCATACCATTATGGGTGAATTGCAGGCTTGAACCAGATGATACTGGTGTGCTACCATTGGTGTACCAAACAATAGTCTTCTCTTCTATCTGATCAAACCAGATGGCAAGTAGATAAAGCGAGGAGTTGGTCTCCAGGGATCTGAAACCAAAGGCAAAGTCACCAGAGGGTGAGAGCCATGAGCTGTTTGGGCCTTCAGGTTTGAGAGTGGATCCTGTGCTGATAATGTGTTGAGCTAGAGTACATGAGTGGGGAAGTTGCAACAGTAGGACGAGCAGGAGGAGGAGGAAGAGGAATATATGCGCCATTGGTCTTGGGCTCTTGGTTGGTTGCTCTGTCGAACAACAGTTTTATGCGCAGAGGAAGATATAGTTTTCAGATCACGTGATATAGGTGTTACATCCTGGGACCAAGACTTTTCTATGGCGAGGACATGTAATTTCATTCAAGCTGAATGGATGGCATGTTTGACAATGGAGCTGAAGTCACTATATTAACCAGTCATTTTCGTGGAATGGGAGATAAGTTCATTGAATGCTTGACCATGAAAATGAACCACATAGTGAATGTGAGCCACAGAGGCTTTTTGCATGAGATAAAGTCATCTGGTTTCGTTGAATCAAGTTGGTACATCCGACAACTTGGTGGTGCTGACCAAAGGTCACTGTGGAATAGCTGGCATAATTAAATTAGCAATTTTGATAAATGATTAGTTTTGTTCCCATCTGAAGAATGAAGTATAGCAAAAGCTCAGGGATGCTGCTTTCATGTGTCCATTTCTATTTATTGAAACATAATTGGTGCAGTTTTTTCTTTCTTTCCGAGCAGCAAATGAATTATATTGAAAATAATTGAAGTGATTACATTGCTGGAATTACATAAAGGATCTCGGAGATTAACCTTACGTTCTTATCTCCAAGTTAATTTCCTCTACTGCATTTTTCTGCAGAAGCCAGCTGGCTGTGACCTGGTGCTGAAGACTTTGAGAGATTTAAATGCAGCGGGCAAATTGTCAAGCTGAGAAAGATAAGCCAAAACTCATAGCCACCGTGGCTGGAGCTATGACTGGATCTATCTATGGAAGTGATGGTAACCTGTGGCCGCGTTGAAACTGCGTCATGTCGATCTGTGCATCACTGGCAAAACTTGGTGGGGGTAGAGTTTGTAAACTCGGTCTTGTTTTATAGTTTTTTTTTCTTTTGGAATTCTAGATGACAGGCCTTATGCTGGACACTACATTGACTATTGAGGCATTTGATTTGACAGGGTTGTAAGAAGTTCCATGAGCGAGGATGACGTATTGATGTTGCTGCATAGGAGGGAATGAAACTTGGATAGAGGGCGAATTCTGTGATTCCCTTCGTCTCAGCCGATCCAGGGTGTCCATGCCGGCATGGCCTGCTGTTGGCCTGTTTGAAACTGGTTTTGTGCGAGCGGATTACTTGAGCTGGTAACAAACAAGTGCTGAGAGTGACGGTGCCACCAAGTCCAGGCATAGGCGCGGCATAGGCGTTCCTGTCAGCAATCCGAAGCCCAGGCATAGGCGCGGCCCAGCGTCCAGGCCCAGACAGTGTCGCCTCTGCTGAAAAGAAAATGGCCGTGTCCCAATCTCTGTTTTTCTTCTCTGTTCTTTCCTTTTTGTCAGTTTGTATTGCAACTTTCAGGCCCCTCAATGAAAAGACACTTGCCCTCCTGCCATTTTTTCCCTAAAGAAAATACAGAAACTGAGGCACCAACATAGTCTTATGACAGTGATGCGCCTAGCTGCAGGCACAAAGAAATTTTCTGTTGTTTTTGCATGTCCCTGTCACGGTGGCCAGCAGCACCGTACCCATTGAAGAAAAATAACGCAATGTGTTTGGGCGGCCATGCATGAGCCTACAATCCTATACATATGGGGGTGCCAGGGAGCCTAGCTGTTAACAAGCTCGATCCACTCTCCGTCGTCACACACACAACAATGGCTGTGAGTCGTCTTCTACTTCCATTTCTCCTCCTAGCCGTCGCTTCTGGCGCCTACGACGGCGATGGCCAGCCGCCGATTAGCCGGAGAAGCTTCCCTGAGGGGTTCATATTCGGGACATCTTCTGCTTCCTACCAGGTGAAAGTTCTTCGCCATTCGTACCTAGCGATGCCCAATGCTCTTGTTTTTGATTTAGGTATAGTGCAGTGAGATCGTTTAAGTTCCCTTTTGTCATCTCCTGTACAAAGTTTTATATGATTGTTTATACAGGGTGTTTGACACAATGACACGCAGTTAAGGTGTAGCATATTCTGCCAACTAAATGGATGTGAACTGCAACATAATGTTCGCCACAAACATATACAGTAGTTGGCAACAAATTAAATATAGTAACTAATCACTAGTAAAAATCAGCATAAAAGGTTCCACCACCTGTTCCAAGCAGTCATTGGCCTAACGATTTTTCATGACGCTGTGTTTTGTTTTGGAATCGATCATATGAGCCATCTTGATGTTTACACATGCAGTATGAGGGTGGCGTGATGGAGGGGGGCAGGGGACCAAGCATCTGGGACACCTTCACTCATCAGCACCCAGGCATGTTTAAACCTATCTTTTGATCTCCAGTAAACTTGTATTTTTAAATTAGGGGTATTTGTGTTCTTGCCCCTGTTTTGAAGTGTAATTATGATTTTGCCCTCGTTTTTTCAACTTGGTGATTTTGCTCTCGACTATTCACAAGTCAATGCGATTTTGCTCCTAGTCAATGGTCAAAACAGGAGCAAATACGCAAAGATCATAGTTAATGGTCAAAACAGGGGCAAATACGCAAAGACCAATGGCAAAATTATAATGACTTGTGAATAGTTGAGGGCAAAATCACAAAAGTTAGAAAAATAAAGGTAAAAATATAATTGCACTTCAAAGTAGGGGCAAGATCACCGAAAATCCTTTCAATTAAAACGACAAGAAACAATAGTTAGGGAATCATCTGTAAAACTTCTAACAATTTTCTGATATGGCAGATAAAATCATTGACAGAAGCAACGGGGATGTGGCTGTGGATTCTTACCATCTCTACAAAGTACGTATAACTGTAGTAATATATTTAATCAGGTTTCCTTCTTTTTTATTAAATAATTCCTTCAACAATTTCAAGGAATCATATGCTCCAAGCTGTGCAGGCTCTTTAGTTCTGTCAGATTAAGATAATAAGCCCATTTTTGAAGTTCCTGCAAACTACCAACAAAAAAAACATGTTAGTACACCATTGATCCATGGGGAGGACTTGCCTCAAAAATGCAGGAAGATGTGCGCCTCATGAAGGATATGGGAATGGATGCATACAGGTTCTCCATCTCATGGACAAGAATACTTCCAAGTAAGTAACACTGCTGGAGAACCGATCTTTCGTACCGATCAGTAACCCTCCTTTAGTACAGGACGGTACCGCTTGTTTAGTACTGCGAGACACGTCGCGCTGTTGCAGACGGCAGTTTAGTACCAGTTGGTAGTTTTACTACCCAGTCCTAAATGGTTATTCTTTTTTTCCTTTCATTTTAATTCGTGAGTTGGTTAGTATTCGTATTAGTGTACCAAATGGTTAGCTGGAATGTTGTTATCATCATCATCTTTTTCACCGTTTTCCATTACAACTCCTCTTTCGCCATGCTTGGTCCAAAGAATATAGTTATCCATGAAACCCCAACGAAATATGTGGTCGTGTAGAGTTTTTCTATTAGAGTAATCCTTATTATTTTTGCATATTCTGCATGGACAACACATGAAACCCTTCGGCGACTTGTTGGCCTCTGCCGCTTCGAGAAAAGTCTTTAGGCCATTAATGAACGGCATGGAGCACCGGTCACCGTACATCCATTGCCGGTCCATCTGCAAAAAGTTTTTAATTTACTTCTCCATTTGTAAAGCAACAATATAAAAAACACTTTCTGAAAAATATTGCTGTACCACTTTATATATGTACCACTTTCATCGAGCAAATTAAATCCCTACAAATTTTGTGGGGAATTTCGGCAGCAACTCCCTTTATCTCGAATCGTCGTTAGCTTGAGCTCAACTATGTTATTTATGTAAAGCAACAAAATTAGTTGATTATTTTGTTTCAACATTGTACTTATGTTATTTATGTAAAACAACAAAAGTAATTAACACAACACATATTTGTCAACATCCAATGCAAATTTCTCAATATCGAACAGACTTTCATAAGTAAAAATTCTACATTCTACATGCATGTATAAATTGAAAAACTTTCCATTCATCCTTACTCTAAAAAAGCACAAATTTCTCTAGCTACAAAGTATAAAACATAGAATACTAATTATAAGAGGAGGGAGGATGAAGTTCCTAACCTTTAGAACAGTTGGAAGAGCGAAATCCCCCCAAATCATGGTAAAAATGGGTAGCACCTCCCCTAGGTTGCCATGGGAGTGAAGAAGCTCGAGCTCTCAGTCAAATGATTGAGCTTAGGCTCGGGGAGGAGGAATGAGCTTATTTTATAGTTTGTATGTTAGTATCGGTTGGTGGCTCTAGCTGGTAGTAAATTGTGACATTTAGTACCGGCTGAAGCTAACAGTTGGTACACACGTGCGTGAACACCATTTAATACCGGTTGAAGCTACCAGCCGAGTACTAAATGGCTTCCAAGGAAATCTAGTTGTTGGCCACCCAATCCCTATGTCGCCATTTAGTACTGGCTGAGGCTCCAAACTGGTATTATAGGTGCTCCGATGGTATTGTGCGTGACAATACCGGACGAAAAGGCGTCTGGTACTAACGTGTTGGATGAATGCTCAGTTTTTCAGTAGTGTAATTTTTTGCTCAGACATTTTAGGTTGCACTGCCTTGGACAGATTCCAAAGTCTAAGTAGATCGATAACACAAAACTTAGCTATCTGAATCTAATGACAGATGGAAGTATGAGCGGTGGAGTTGACAGAGAAGGCGTTAGATACTACAACAATTTGATCGATGAACTCTTGTTGAAAGGTATCCCTGCATGTCTTGGTGCTTTGGATAGCCTCTTGCGATCCAATAGTATATAATGTTATGCATTTTATTGGCAGGGGTGCAACCATTTGTGACTCTTTTTCACTGGGACTCACCTCAGGTATTAGAAGACAAATATGGAGGATTTCTTAGTCCTAATATCATGTGAGTCACGACCTTAGGCTTCTCTAGAGTTGTTTTTGCTATAGTCTTTTTGGTGAATATATTGTTTATCTGGAAGTTTGTTAATTACAAAAGTTTTGTCAGATTAATATTCATCCAGCACTCAAGAACTACACAACAAGTCCTCATAAAAACAGACACTTGTGCACTGACATTACCATCGTCGCAATAAAACTTCCTCCCTTTTTATGATTTTATCGTTCATGACTGCAACTGTTGCAGAAACGACTATAAGGACTACGCTGAAGTCTGCTTCAAAGAGTTTGGTGACCGAGTGAAACACTGGATCACGTTCAATGAACCCGGGGGCTTCTGTTCAGGAGGTTATGCATCTGGCGTGCTTGCACCAGGCCGATGCTCGCCATGGGAGCAGGGCAAGTGCAGCGCTGGGGATTCAGGAACGGAGCCTTACACTGTATGTCATCATCAACTACTCGCCCATGCAGAAACAGTGCGCTTATACAAAGAAAAATACCAGGTTAGTGACCAACTCTCCTTGCAATTGCAGTTCTTGAATGAACTGATTGGCACTGTGAAAAATTGAGCTTGATACATAAATCATGTTGAGAGTTCAGTTTTTGTCTAGGCCTACCATGGGGAAATGCAGTAGCTTGTTTAATTACGTAACTGGATCATATATATGAAGCAGAAAGAGCTACTGCTGACCATATGTTCTGTGCTAATCTTCTAGTCTATGGATGTAACGTCAGGAGCCGTACAGTTTAGTATGAGACATAATTATATAAGCTGGTAGTTAGGGATCATGGTCTTGCATACACTGCAAGATTCAGAGTCGTTACCAAGAGTTTGTATTGTTAAATTATGAATAGCCGACTGTGAGTTAGTATTGCATTCCTCTATCAGTTTTCATTCAGGGATTCTTGTTCGGTAAACATTAATCGCTGATTCTTTTTTAACTCCTGGCAAAGGCTCTTATATAGTACATTACCGTTGCCCATTAATTAGTAAAATACCGAAGTCTGCCGTCCCCGTCGACCACTTAAATGGATCTTTCTGCAGAGTCTGTGAATCTTATAGGGAAATCCCAATTCAGAATATCATTTCATATGAATGACACGAATAATATGTTGTATTTGCGAAATAAATTTCACTCTGACCATGATCTGGACTCATTGCTCATATTTGCATGCAGGCGATCCAGAAAGGGAAGATTGGAATATCATTAGTCTCACTTTGGTTTCTCCCTTCGTCCCCATCCAAATCCAATGATAATGCAGTGAGACGTGCCTTAGATTTCACATTTGGATGGTAAATTCTCTATACAATTGTGACCACTCATAACTTTGTTCTTAAAGTTGAGGAAAAGAACACAAACCTTACTAGCCATATCCTCCTAGGTTCATGGACCCCCTTGTTAAAGGTGACTACCCGCTCAGCATGAAAGGACTGGTGGGAAATCGCTTGCCACAATTCACAAAACAACAATCTGAGACGATCAAGGGTGCATTTGACTTCATCGGACTCAACTACTATACCACGTACTACGCTAGCTCTGCTAACAACCTTCCTCCAAATGGTCTTAACAATAGCTATAACACGGATTCTCGTGCAAATCTTTCCGGTGAGTCACCAAGCCACTGATCTTCTATTTTTTTTTATCAGTCTAATATCGATGAAGTTCTCTTTCCTGAATCCGCCCAAGAGTGTTGTAGCGAAACTCCATACAACAATGGCTCTTATTTTAACAGTACTACTGTAGCATTTACGACAAGCATGCTGTTATGTCAACTGCAACCTCTATCCCTCAGTTGACTCCCTACTCTGAATAATTCTTATATACTATTTGAGATTTAGTTTCAAACTATAATTATTTGTAATACATTTTTCTGTCATCTTATGATTATATTAGGTGTTCGAAATGGTGTCCCCATAGGTCCTCAGGTATCTTATCATTTCCTAACATAGGAACGATATGTGATGGGTTTTCTGCCCTTTTTTATTATGTGTGTGATGACTTATAAATTTGCTTCACCAACATATATGTAGGCTGCTTCGCCTTGGCTCTACATGTACCCTCAAGGCTTTCGTGAGCTTCTACTTTATGTTAAGGAAAACTATGGCAACCCTGCTATCTACATCACTGAAAACGGTAACTTTTAATCAATAAGTACTATCTTTATTGGCAGAGAGGGCGAACACTGTCATGCAGTGCCATTTATTTATTTTGCAATGGATTCAGTATATTGCAGCAGTACTGCCACAACCTTTACTCTTGTTCATTTGTCGCTTTGGACACTGACACAGCCTTCAACAATTGACTTTAACCAAAATAATTCAGGTTTACAAAGTATATAAACTATGGAGAACTGCTCCGGTGCTCCCTTTCTAAATGATTAGCATGCATCCCAAAGCACAATTAGAATTCTTATTATCATAGAATCCAGCCCAACCCATCAGCTAGCCCAGCCCAGCCCAGCCCAGCCCAAGTCCACAAAACATGTTTTATGTTAGCAGCGTTGCCACTCGCGTCGTGCTGCGTGGACGTCTAGCTGCACCGCCGCCCCTGTGGTCGAAGACTCCACCACCGTCTCCATCGACCAAGAGCGCTCCTCATCCACAGCTCTCTAAATAGAAACATCATCTCTTGCGGCACGCCCCTTGGCCTAAATGTTTGCACATCAGCCGCTTCCGCTACCATATTCATCCATTCCATGAGCCCAAAAACATCCCTTCCCGTGAGCTCATCTTGCCTTAATAGCTGGCGAGGCTGTGGATTTGATCTGTCGATGGTAGTCTGTAGACGCGCAGGGAGGAAATGAGGAATAGATTTGTCCAACAATCACTCATCCATGGACAAAGAAGATGATGGTGGCTATATAAAGATAATTTTTCCTTGATGATCTGGATGTTGATGACCCAAGTTCTGATTATTTGAGTTTGTCATTCGATCAATCCATGTTCTCCATCTGAGGAGAAAAATGTCAGCAGCTAGTTGAATCGATAATATGTTTCAACCATTTGTCATACTAGCTATAATTTTACGTGATTAGGGTTCACTGGTACTTCTTGCCGCATATACATGCATGTGATTAGATCGTGTGTTTATTTGGATGGGCTGGGCTGGATTGGACAAGTGAGGACCGGACCCAGGCAGGTATCAACAAGTAAACATCATAAATAATATTCTTAATTAATTAAGTATGCTTTAGGATTTGTGCTGCTTTTTTAAAAAGGAGTACCGGAGCACTTCTCTAAACTATAACCATCTCATACTTTTTTAACACCAATTTTATGTGAGAAAACCTTCACTTTTGTGTATATGAGTGGTCAAAGTTTTATCTAAACTTTACTGCAATGCAAGCATTGCTTAAATGACACCCATTTGAGAAAGAAGGGAGTATAACTTAGAATTTTCTCCTCTGATGTGTTTTTTTTAAATAAAAGCATTGGGGGAAAAGTTGAATTGAAACCATCTGAAAACATTTTTCTTAAGGCTTTGATGAAGCCAACAACATGAGCTTGCCACTCCATGAAGCCTTGAAGGACGACACTCGGATAGAGTACCACCACAAGCACCTCCTTGCCCTGCATAGTGCCATAAGGTCATCTCTCGAGCTAAATGACACAGCACAGCCCATTGTTAGTAAAATTGAATATTTGTCTTCTTTTAATTCACAGGGATGGAGCAAACGTGAAAGGATACTTCGCATGGTCGCTGCTAGATAACTTCGAGTGGGCGTACGGCTACACAGTCCGGTTCGGGCTAAACTTCGTGGACTACAACGACGGGTTGAAGCGGTACCCCAAGAACTCAGCCCATTGGTTCAAGGAGTTCCTGCACAAATGAACATGGAATGGAAGCTGCGTTTGGAACGGTGCAAGATTACATTGGTGTACGTGGATTGATTTTGCGTAAGGCATGGCATGAAAGACATTGTGTTAAAACAAATGCATTCGCGTTTTGCTGCAACAAAGCATGGCTGCGTTGGTCTGGTAATCAAGACAATGTGGACCTTCAGAGTTCAGTCGTAGGTATTGTGTTGTGTTTCGTAAAGAGAAGAAGAAACAATTCGTTCATATCCGTACAAATGAGACAAGGCTGAGGATAAGTCGCTGCACGAGTGCCCGTAAAGGAACTATATCCACGTTCCTCTTCCTTGCAGCTGCATCAAACGACTCTGGAAGCCCTTGACCAAAACTTTGGTCGCCTAGCTAGCTTCAAGATAAACACGTCAACTTCCTCCAAAGTTGACCTCATCGCCTACATATTCCCGGATGCATCGCCGTGCACTTCATCACCTCACACCTCACAGTCACACAAGCTAGTAGTAGTAGTACAAGTGCCAGGCATTCCATCACCATGGCCAGCCACGCAGTCCTCCTACTGCTATCTTTCCAACTGATGATCACCAGGTCGCTCTCCCAGCCCCAGCCCCAGCCCAACCGAGACCTCCCGGCGCTGATCAAGATCAGGGAGCAGTTCGGCAACCCGGCCGTGCTGTCGGGCTGGCGGCCCGGCGGCACGGCCTGCGCCTGGCCCGTGTCCTGCAACGAGCAGGGCCGCGTGACCAAGATCTTCCTCACCAACTACAACATCACGTCCACGCTCCCGCCGGCCTTCGGCGAGCTCGACCAGCTGGAGACCCTCAGCATCATCAACATGCCGGGCCTGCACGGGCCCATCCCGGACACCTTCGGCAACCTCGCGCACCTCTCCATCTTCAACCTCATGGTCACCTCTGTCTCGGGCCCCATCCCGTCCTCCCTCTCCCGCACCAACCTCACCTCCGTCAGCTTCCTCCGGAGCAAGCTCAACGGCACCATCCCGAGGTCGCTGCGGCGGCTGCCGTACCTGACCTTCTTCGACGCCGCGCACAACGACCTCGAGGGGCCCATCCCGCCGCTGCTGGTGCGCGACAGCACGCCGGACCGGCCGCTGGGCCTGATGCTGGACGGGAACCGGCTGTCCGGGACCATCCCCTGGACGTACGCGCTGGAGAGGAACTGGATGCAGTTCAGGGTGGCCAACAACAAGCTCACCGGGGACGTGTCGTTCCTCTTCGGCCGGCGGAAGACGATGGCCGGGACCATGGACCTGTCCGGGAACAGGTTCAGGTTCAACCTGTCGGGGGTGGAGTTGCCCCAGCACCTGATGTTCCTCAACCTCAGCCACAACCGGATCTACGGCGGCGTGCCGGCGTCGCTGCGGGAGTCGAAGGTGGCCGTGCTGGATCTCAGCTACAACCAGCTGTGCGGGGAGATACCCACCGGCGGGCATATGGTGCAGTTCAAGGCGGCGGCGTACGAGCACAACAAGTGCCTGTGTGGGACGCCGCTGCCGCCCTGCGCCAACGGCAGCTGAGGTGACCCGAAGCTGTCGTTCTTGTCGTGTTATGTTCAGCTATTTCAAACTTGCTTCTCCGTTCATAAAGATAGGATATTTAGGACATACAAAGTAGTTCATTGCATGATACTCCCTCCGTCCCTCCGTTCCGTTCCAAATTGTAGATCGTTTTAACTTTTCTAAGTTCATAGATATTATTATGCATCTGGAGTCCTAGACATACACTATATCTAGATGTATAATAATATCTATGAAATAAAAAAAACTAAAACGATATACAATTTGGAACGGAGGAAATACCGTATAAATTTATACGAACAAGTGGGCTTGTTCTAATATCATATATTTAAAAAATAAAGGAGGTAGACAAATAGAGTACAGTACATATTAGTAAGGTATATATTTTGTGAAATTCTCTTCAACTTGAAATCCCTCAATGGCAAGCTTTCTCATCATATTATAATGCTTGAAAGTTGAAACCATTGCATGTCTCAACTGCCTTATCATAGATCCTGGCCGGATTTGAATGTAATCATACCCATCATCTGAGTAATATATATGGTATGACTGAATGACACCTGCAGGAGTCAAGAGTTCACCGTAGTTCTTGTGATGTCTTAGTTGATAGATCGTGCAAATTACTGATATCGAACATCACTTGTTATAAAATAGAATATTTTGAGGGTTTGTTTGGAGAGTAATATCAATGTCAGTTTTCTTTTTACGGTTGAACTTGGGGTGAGCACACATTCCTTCAGCTACGGGCTTTTGGGCTTAGTTGAACGGGCTACTGTATGCAAGCCCTGTGCCTACCGTAAAGCCTATCTATCTTCTACGAGATTTTTTCTTACCCGCAACACGTAGTACCGTTGAAATTGCATTTGGATACTAATTGGGCCGGAAGCCCACCGCATGGAGGAGCCCATAGCACATGGTGATGACACATGTCGCGACGTGACTGGAGGGAGTAGGATGGAAATTTAAGCAAACTCTAATCTTTGAACGATCTTTTCTCTCAAATGTGCATCCAATTTAAAATCCATTTGAACCATGGTATTTTTTTTGAATTAATACTACAAAATGACATTCAATATGACTATGTTTTGTTGTATTTTTAAAAATCAACATTTTGAATGAACTATCTCAACATTTTTTAAATAAAAAAATTTGGTGAATGTCAAAAAATGTCGCGCCAAAAAATATTGGTGAATGAAAAAAAAGTTGGTAGGTATAAAAAATTGTTGAGTAATAATGTTGGTTAATGTAAAGAGTTTTGTTACAATGATTTTAAAGTACCAGTTGTATTTGCATGGACTTTCTTTTCTTATTTTGCTGAAAAAAAGAACTAAATAGATTACACAGGTAGATAGTAATTTCCCTCCGTAAATCTTTAACCGGGGGACTTTTCCTTCGCTCCCCACGTCATCGCCTCGCTCCCCGACACCGCTGTCGTCGCCTCGCCACCCGACGCCTCCACCGCCATCGTTGCCTCCGCCGCAGTCATCGTCCGACTCGGAGTACCTTGAGTTAAACCTCGAGGACAATCCCGACAGGGAGACGACGGAGGAATCGGAAGAGGAGGTTCATCATTTTGATCCAGTGCATTCAGCCGTCTTGAACTCGTTGGAGACGGCCGAGCAGGAAGCGGAGGACCGGCGCGACCGCACCAAAGTGGTGGAGGACATGAACGACTTCCTCCTCAAACGCGGCCGCGAGTTCTCCCTCCAAGATGAGGCCAAGTAGGAGGATGGCGCACGGAGGAGGGCGCTGGAGATGGTACGCCACCGGTGCCGGGATGCTTGAAGGAAACGAGAAGAGAAGGCGGCGGCGACTCAGCTGAAGGATCACCAGAAGGGAGGAGGCGGGAGTAGCAGCAGCGGGCGCTGTTATTAGTATAATAATTAGTTCTTATTTATCTATGTGTCCGATCCTATGTAATGATCTAGTAATGAGAAAATGGTGGAATCCTTGTTTGATCTATAATTCCTTTCTGTTGCCATGCAAATTGGCCGGTTTATTTCTATGGTTTTGTTTTGGATGACCTTTTTATTTTAAAGGGCCTTGTACATAACTTTTCATAGAGGATTCATGCACATTAATTAGGGTGCCATGTTAGCATTTTTGATGATGTGCTACAGCTTCTGATGCTGCGGCAGAAGGTTAATTGGCCTGGCAGTAGCAGGTGTAGCACCCGAACAAGTCATCATGCAACCGTAGAACTGCCCGATGTGTGGCACGTTGTCCTTTGAGTGATTATGTGTCCCTGCTTTGCGCCTAGGCCCTGCAACTCCCCAGCCACGCTGGTCGATCACGTGGTTCCCACGAAGAGCCGCCCTTTTACCCAGTAGTACAACGGCTGCTCGCGCCGGTTCCCAACGCAGCTGCCACCTCTTCCGAGGGGTGCCTGTTTAATGCAGCGTCAGTTCCACCCACGCACATGCCCTTATGCCCTTATGCCCGGCCCCTACCTTCGGCCGCCATTACACCATCGCGCGTCCCGTCGCCTCCTTCCATCACGCCCCCTTCGATTTCCTTCCATCTTAGCCTCCTCCGTCGCTCTAGCGCGCATTTTCATGGCGGCGAACAAGCAACAAACGTCACTGGAAACGCTCCCTACGGAGCTGCTCACTATGATCGCCATCCACCTCGTTGCAACCTAGGACCAGCCCATGGAGGACCTCGGCAGTCTACGGGCGACTTGCACGGTCATGCGCCGCGTGTGCGGCTAGCGTGCCGTCGGACGTCGCGTGGCATTGCTACGGTGCTGGGAGGAGATGCAGTGGAACCAGCCCGGTAGGTACTACTCCCTACTCCATCTACTGCTTGATGTGGGGGAACTCGGAGGCCTCCTTGCTCACAGGGATCCCAGACTTCTTCGGGGGATACCAGTCGTCCCTCGATCAGCTCTCCCGTGCCGCCGTGGCCGGGCTCAATGTGGTGGCAGATCTGTACACTTTGATGCTGTACAGGAATGCTGGCGGTGCCGCCGCCGATGACATGGCCAAGATGTACATCCGTCGCTTGGAGGGCGAAGAAGGAACGGCGACGAGCAGCGGCCCAAAGATGCTCCACAACCACGTCTGTCGGGAGTACCGTGAGGACGCCATGTACCTCGTGGTGCGAATCCTATGGAACAACGTTGCGCTGCTGTTGGCACCGGGTCGCGGTGAATTCCCCTGCGATGGAGGCGGCTGCGGTTTCCCTAATGGCTATGAAGAAGATACGTTGTTTTGCAATGAGGACTGCAGGCTACACCATGAGCTTGCGGCGTTCAAACGGAGACTAGTTGACTAATTCAGTCTTTGTATATCTATATGCAGCTGTGAATTATCGTTATCTTTTGCGTTTCTTTTGCTTGTGCATGATGTCGTCCAGGAATGGTTAATGTAATGGTAGTACTAGTGTTTGATCTAGCGTCATGTTTGATCTATGTCATAGCGTCGTGTTTGATCTATGTACTAGTGGATGACACCTGCTTACATATTCCATGTTGCATTGTATAACCTCATTTTGCTTACATCGTCCCTTTGTCGTTCTCAAGAGTATATGATATGCTAGGTACGAAAGCATGTGAAAGCTATCTTCATAATTTATACTGATGTGTCATGTCCACCATCACCATATCGGGGCATGTCATGTTTTGCGTCACCGTGTAATGTCAGGCTCCTACACAATTAAAATAATCGATCACTATGAATGAAAATCGGCAAAGTCTCATTAGGTGAGAGGCTTATATCCACCTCACACTAAAAACACGACTTCAAAGGAAAAATATCTTACAATGCATACTTTCGACTCACAGGAAAAATATTACAATGCATACTTACATTCTAGAAGGTTTTAAAAATTACAAGAGACTTTGACACGCGTAAGGATAAAATCATAGTAATGAATACTTGTAAAGAAGAGTGTGGAAGTTATTTACAAATATCTAACTCTAGAATTTTCTCTCATCCTTATATATCCTAGGCCCTGTAGTGTATCGATCCGGGGCAACCGCCCAGGGCCCCCAAAGCCAAGTATACTTGTATATTACATATAGCTTATGTATACTAAGTGACCAACTTAAACCAAGCAAACAACTGGTCCAAGTTCATCCAATCACCCATTCGGTAGTTCATCTCCACCGCCAGTCCATCCTTGCACCACCGATGACTAAGGAAAAAGATTAGCCCCCAACTAATTAGATTAGTATTTAGTTCCTTATGGTATATTCTTCCATTTTTCCTATTTCTTGAACACAAATTAGATCCAAATCAAAATTTTAATGTTGATTTAAAAAAAACTCTAGTATAGCTGGTTAGATGTAGCAGCATGTATGCTATAGTTTTGACTTGTAAATATAGCACAAACCGCATAATATCTTCGTCAAACTTGTACTCAACAACAGGAATGTCTTCAAGCCGAAGCTGCAAAGGCGCAAAAATCGACTTCTCCAACTAGTCCGCTGCTCCTCTCCGCTACGCCCTGCCCACTCCATGCCGCTGTTCTGGCTGCACTTCGGCCCGTGTATGCGCTCGCGGACGTGGCCACCAGCCACCTACTCCGCCGCTGGGCTCGTCGGCCCATATGCCTCTCAAACCGGCCGCCGCAGGGCGCCGTGGCCGCGCGCTTGCGCCCCTCCGCGCACTACGGCCCTCACCTGCATAGCCCGAAGACGCACGCCCCACTCTAGGCGGCCGGGTTCAGCACGGCGCTGTGGCCTCGCCGCGCGTGCCTCTGCTACAGTCCCTACTCACACCCGCCGCAGGCACAGATCATCATGAGAATACAAGGATGCGGATGAGCGCGGAGGAACTCACCGGACCGGAGGCCTTGCCGAAGAGGGGTGGGGGCCGCCCGCCGGCGCTGCCTCGTCGATTCCGTCAGGAGAAAAAGGAAGACGAGAATGGGGATTGGGGAGGGGGTTTTGCTTTTCGAAACTTGCCCGTGCTTTTTCACCTGTGGGGGATCCAAAGGTTGTACTTGTCCGGCTGCAGGCTGGCAAGGCTCAGGGTGGGAGCCGAGCTATGGAGGAAGCAGGAAGGTGTATTTTGCCTTTTTGCTTTTCTTCACCACCTGTCCACTATTGCTATTCCGTTCGTTAATTTTTGTTCTTGCAGTACGTAGACCGGCAAGTATTTATTTACATCCCATCCAGATCGCTCTTGACTGCTTTCCTTGTGTGTGTTTGAGCCTTGTGGTGCCTAAATGAATGGATGGAATTCTATTACCACGTACCGTTTCAAAGCTCACATGAAATATAGATCTTCTTGGCAAACAAGAGGGATAGAGGAAAAGGAGACCAAACAACACAAATGAAATTCGGTAGTTTTTTTTTTCCTTTTAGTTTTTGTTTTTGTTGAGTGTGGAGATGATATCATCAGCATGCGATGATGGCATATTGTTTCATTTTTTTTCATTTGGTTTGATTTCAACTCCCAACACATGTAAAATTAAAGAGGGGAACCCTTACCTAGCACTCGTCAGTCGCGATGGCATGGTCAATCCGCCGCAGCAAGATCGTCGCTGCACTAGCCATCCCATTGATCCTGGCTAGGACCACACGCGCACTATATGTATGGCTCTATAAGTAGCTTATTTAATTTGAGCGTCGCTAATAAGAGTTGTCATGGATTTGTGACAATTTGGGTAAATCTATGGATACACCACTACCGGAAATCTAAAAATTGCCGAGTGTTTTTTTTCGAACACTCGGCAAACAAGCTCTTCGCCGAGTGCCAAGCTAAAAATACTCGGCAAAGAAAAAACACTCGGCAAATTGAATCTTTACCGAGTGTCATGAAAAAAACACTCGGCAAACCCGTCTCTTTGCCGAGTGTCAAAAAAAAACACTCGGCAAAGAGGGGGCTTTGCCGAGTGTCAAAAAAGACACTCGGCAAAGAGGGGGGTTTGCCGAGTGTTTTTTTTGACACTCAGCAAAAAAATAATTTTTTCCCTCTTTTCACCTTGAAATTTTTTCTACTCCCCACATGGTACTTCATATTAAAATTTGGTATATTTTTGGATTTGTTTGCTATATTTAATTAATTAATTGCATTTTAAGGGAATTTTTAGTATAAGTCAAATTTGAACTGCAAGTGATTCAAATTATAGAATAAAATGTGTAGAAAAATGATATTTATGTTATTTAGCCCAGTTTGAGTCCTTACCCATGAAATGAAAAGAAATTTCAAACATCTTGTTCAGGAAACATAACCACAAACATGTGATCGAATGATTTTTAAATTCTAAAAAAGGCAAACGAAGTCGGAAAATCATGAGATTTGTCATGGTGGGATGATATCATACGTGGAGGTTGTGGTAAAAAATTGAGAAGGTTTTGCACATTTTGTCACGTGCGATGTTTACAAGCCGAAGCATCTCCGAAGAAGAATAGTAGCGTTGAGAAGAATTCGATTAGATTTAGAGTCAAAGTGACGGTCGAGATTTGATTTGACCACAAAACTTTTTTTATATGCAATAGAGAACATATATTGTTTCAGGTGTCATTTTGCTAATTTTTTGGAACTGTTGGATATTTTGAATAATGTATTAAAGGTAATTATATAATGTTTGCCGAATGTTTTTTCTTTTCACACTCGGCAAATATCTTTTTTCTTTTTCTTTGCCGAGTGTCCCGTGGGGGACACTCGGCAAACGTCAACACCAAGAATTTTACCCGTCCCCCCGGCCCCCCGTCCCCAGCACCCCAGCCTCCAGCGCCCCCCCGACGCCCCTCTCCACCTAGCTCCGCCCCCCACCTCCCTCTCACCGCTGCCGGCTAGCTGCCGTCGCCGCCCCTTCCCTCCCTCCCTCTCCCTCTCCTGTCGACGCCCCTCACCCTCCACTCCCCTCCTCCCTCCCGGCGACGGCGCGGCCCGCCCCTCCAGGCCGGATCTGGCGGCGGCGCGGCCCCTCCCGGTCGGATCCATCGGCGGCGCGGCCCCTCCCGGTCGGATCCGGCTACTGCGCGGCCCCTCCCGGCCAGATCCGGCGGCGGCGCGGCCGCCCCTCCTTTCCCCGGCGAGGCCCCCTCCCCTTCCCGGCCGGATGTGGCGGCGTGGCGGGTGGCAGCAGGAGGCGAGGCGGCGTGGTGGCGGGCGGCAGCGGGCGAGGCGGCGTGCAGGTGGCGAGCGGCAGCGGGCGAGGCGGCATGCAGGTGGCGGGTGGCAGCGGGCGAGGCGGCGTTCGGGTGGCGGGCGGCAGCGGGCGAGGCGGCGTACGGGTGGCGGGCGGCAGCGGGCGAGGCGGCGTGGGGGCAGCAGGCGAGGCGGCTCGGTGGCGGGCGGCAGCGGGCGAGGCGGCTCGGTGGCGGGCGGCAGCAGGCGAGGCGGCGTGGTGGCGGGTGGCAGCGGGTGAGGCGGCGTGGTGGCGTGGTGGCCGGCGGCCGGTGTTTTTGTTTTTTTTTATATTTTTCCGAAAATGTTTGCCGAGTGCCCGACGTTCGGCACTCGGCAACTGCACTGTTTGCCGAGGTGAAATTTGCCAAGTACAGTTCGGTGAACTCTTTGCCGAGTGTTTTTAGACCTTTGCCGAGTGCCCAAGGCACTCGGCAAACTTCGTGTTTCCGGTAGTGCACAAATCATTCTCGTAGTATTTGTGTTTAACGCAGGGCTAGGTATACCAACGAAAGCAGTGCTGCTTTTCCATATCTTACTTTATGCTGCGGTTTTTTCGTGCTCTCCGTACCGAGGAGATGTGGGAGCTGCAGCCTGCAGGCGGCTGCTGCTCTTCAGAACAGACCTGCTTGCAGATCATTCTTTTGGTGTTGTCCTTTTGCCGGTCTTTTATCTCTCTTCCGGCGATGCGATGTGCATTTGTGTCGCGCAGTGGAGTGCAGGTGCTCACATCGTAAAGGTAAAAAAATAAAGCAATCTACGTGCAAAATACGTGCAACTAGTTTGTTTAGTAGATCTATCTTCCTTTATTCTGCCCGTGTGCACTGGTGATTAATGACTGAGTGGTAGTACATTGTGAAGTCTCTTTATTAATTCTACTAGTTGTGTAAT
Source organism: Setaria viridis (assembly GCF_005286985.2). NCBI lineage: Eukaryota > Viridiplantae > Streptophyta > Magnoliopsida > Poales > Poaceae > Setaria > Setaria viridis. The sequence continues at coordinate 21,863,701 of NC_048269.2, read as the reverse complement.
TATCGATCACGAGGGGGCATTAAGGGCACGTACAACAGTTTAGATAGCTGTTGTCTATTTGATTTGCCATGTTAGACACAGACAGCCAAAAAGATAGCTTGTACAGTGAGCCGTCTATTTAGCTGTCTACGAGCTATTCAATTTATCTTTGTAGCCATTTTGGTGCTCAATTGGTAGAATGCATGATATTAAATTAAATCACATAATATTTTAAAAAATATAAGTATAATATATATTTATATCAATAGGTACTCCAAATACATGATATGATTTAGTAAAGTTGCAATACCATTTACCAAATACTCTAAATGCAAATAAGAAATGAAACTGAACAACAATGCCTAACACTTTCACAGTCCACCGTCGACACAACCCTTCAGTACACACGGTGCATTTCAGTTCACACAATATAAGAAATGAGATGAAACTACCATCACAGTTCACCATCACAATTCACCATCATAGTTCACCCTCGACACAAAAGAGATGACAGACTTAACAGAAAGAAAATGCACTTGACAGACCTTAATGACCAGAACCTGCACTTGACAGCCTCTAGTACTGAACATACATCTTTCGTTCTTGAAAGGAAAGAACAGCTACTACTCAGTTAATTGCTGTGGATTGTAGAATGACTGTTACCACAAAACACAAGAGAGTTTAAGAAGCACAATGCGATTAACAGGGCAGAACAGAATGAACGGGTCATGGATCGCCGAATGGAAAGCCTCTCATCAGCCAATCATCGCAAAACCTCTCACTGGTCAAATGATGCAGCCATAGCTGCAGCTGGAGCCCCGGCGAACCTGATCAAGCTGTTCATCCCATCAACTCTATCTGCAGCCACATTGGCAGTGTCGCCATCGAAGCAATAAGCTGGCGCCTGCCACTTGGAGTCTTCCAGCACTCCTCCCACCTCAAAGCTCATCACATGCTGCTGCATCCCTGGGGAAAACGAGCGCACAAATCACCAAACTGCTGAATCAACCAAGTACTGCGGAAGTGAAGGAATTGAGACTGCAATCTGAAATTTGCGATTCAGGAAAGCAGAGACTGCAATAAGGCAAGCACAATAACAGGATTTAGGAGCAATCCCCAATCAAGAAACTGGGGAGTTGGAAGGTTCTAGACTGCATCTGTGTACTGGGAAATCACAGAACTGGTAACTACCATTGAAGAAATTCCAACGGACGGGGCGGCCGGTGTCGATTTCCTCGTAGTACCAGATGAAATCAACCTTGGTCCACAGATGGAAGTCGAAGCCGTCGACGTGCTCGCGGCCGAGGTACACGGCGCCGTCGGCGAGCCAGTCGAGCGGCAGGATCCCCACGGGGAACTGCATGGTGCGGCAGGACGCGGAGTTGAACTAAAAAACAATCTAACAGCGGGGAGGAGGAAGGGGGGTAAGTAGTACTCACCCGCACGTACGCCGGCTTCTCGTCCTCGCTGTCGCCGCCCGCGGTGAATTCGCCTGCGATGGCGGCGGCTGCGGCTTCCCTAATGGCTACGGAGAAGATACGCTGTTTTGCAGTGAGGACTGCAGGCTACGTCATGAGCTTCGGCGTTCAAACGGAGACTAGTTGACTAATTTAGTCTTTGTATATCTATATGTAGCTGTGAATTATCGTTATCTTTTGCGTTTCTTTTGCTTGTGCATGATGTCGTTCAGGAATGGTTAATGTAATGGTAGTAGTGTTTGATCTAGCGTCGTGTTTGATCTATGTACTAGTGGATGACACTTGCTTATATATTCCATGTTGCATTGTATAACCTCATTTTGCTTACATCGTCCCTTGGTCGTTGTCAAGAGTATATGATATGCTAGGTACGAAAGCATGTGAAAGCTATCTTCATAATTTATACTGATGTGTCATGTCCACCATCACCATATCGAGGCATGTCATGTTTTGCGTCACCGTGTAATGTCAGGCTCCTACACAATTAAAATAATCGATCACTATGAATGAAAATCGTGAGGCAAAGTCTCATTAGGTGAGAGGCTTATATCCACCTCACACTAAAAACACGACTTCAAAGGAAAAATATCTTACAATGCATACTTTCGACTCACAGGAAAAATATTACAATGCATACTTACATTCTAGAAGGTTTTAAAAATTACAAGAGACTTTGACACGCGTAAGGATAAAATCATAGTAATGAATACTTGTAAAGAAGAGTGTGGAAGTTATTTACAAATATCTAACTCTAGAATTTTCTCTCATCCTTATATATCCTAGGCCCTGTAGTGTATCGATCCGGGGCAACCGCCCAGGGCCCCCAAAGCCAAGTATACTTGTATACTACATATAGCTTATGTATACTAAGTGACCAACTTAAACCAAGCAAACAACTGGTCCACGTTCATCCAATCACCCATTCGGTAGTTCATCTCCACCGCCAGTCCATCCTTGCACCACCGATGACTAAGGAAAAAGATTAACCCCCAACTAATTAGATTAGTATTTAGTTCCTTATGGTATATTCTTCCATTTTTCCTATTTCTTGAACACAAATTAGATCCAAATCAAAATTTTAATGTTGATTTAAAAAAAACTCTAGTATAGCTGGTTAGATGTAGCAGCATGTATGCTATAGTTTTGACTTGTAAATATAGCACAAACCGCACAATATCACCGGCTGCTACAAAAGAAACTTGATGTTTTTGTGTTTTATGGGGCCTCCAACATAAATTTCGCCCCGGGCCCCTAAAAACTCAAGACCAGCCCTGGTAGCGAGGCAATCTCTCCCTACCGCACCTTTCTTTTTTTCATTAAGGTCTTATAGGTGTCCTTTCCTTCTTCGTCAAACTTGTACTCAACAACAGGAATGTCTTCAAGCCGGAGCTGCAAAGGCGCAAAAATCGACTTCTCCAACGATATTGTTTGCGATAACGGTGGCAGTGGCTACTCTCGACTGGATGCCATCGTGGGTACCTGAAAGCAAACAAATAACTCGCATAAGCAAAATTTATAGATTAATAATGTAATGCACTGATTTGAACCAAACAGCCCGACAGCCCTACCACTGTGACCTTTATCGTTGCCCACTAGATGATCTCCCACCTACTGTAAGTAGACTATTAATAACCACATATAAAATTGGATATTTATTTCCCCATCTTTGCAAAATATTTCACTTAAGCCCGTTTCAAATTTTGCATTGATGATTTTGCCACGCGAGCATGCTAAGGTGAACTAATATGTATGGTCGGATGCACCAAATGATGCATGCATGGATGATCATGAATGGTGTTATTCAACCAATTTTATTGAACTTATGGTTCATACTTCTTAATAGAAAATTATATCAAATTGAATAGCTTCATCCTCGATGATGACGTTTCAATCGCTTCCCACAAAAGTTGGACTATGGAGAGCCAAGAAAATGCTCAAGTATATTTAGCAAGAACCCTTGCAGCTCTTTTCTTTACTCCACCAGATGATTTTTTTTCCTCTCTTTGTGAAGCTATGAGATGAAATGTATATATTGTCTACAGGGGTTCAACCATTTGTGACCCTTTTTCACTGGGATTCGCCACAGGCATTAGAAGATAAATACGGAGGATTCCTTAGTCCTAATATCATGTAAGCCATGTTTTCTTACTCCTTTGCAGCTCAAACATACCATTAGCTCAGCATGCATATGCAGATATGCTAAACTGGGAAGCGACGACCAGATTAGGAAGCTCTTACTGATCAATACGAGCTGATAATTTAGTTGAACTACTAGAAAGCTTCCAGGTATTAGAAAAATTGACAACATATCCTTGAGAAAAAGAACCAAAAAAGGAGAGGAAAAACTTGCCCATTGACACTGCCATTTGCTAATGATGGATTAATTAATCTTAATAGATTCGTCTCGCGAATTAGACTTCATTTGTGTAATTAGTTTTGTAATTAGCTCATGTTTAATCCTCCTAATTAGCATCCGAACATCCGATGTGACCCTGCTAAAGTTTAGCACCTTATATTCATACACCCCCTTAGTTCTTTCACCTGCTAAGCCTTTAATTAATCCTCGCATGCTTTGTTAAGGTTTAGTAGTGGTTGTGCAAGCTTTTCGGTACCTCGCCTTGCTTTGCTTCCGCTACGCTTTGAGCGTCTCTAATCGTTCCTAAGGTGAGCTTGTTACGAGTTGACTTGTGTCATCTTGGTGATTAGACGCGAGGTGTGTTTGGGATGGCAATCGGGATGTAGGCCTTATTCTTGGAGAGAATTTATAAAGGCTCCCATTCACCCCCATCTAGTCGTCCATCCCGATCCTTCAATTGATATTAGAGCTTGGTTAAGGATCATACTACCTTAATCGGCTTTGTGATCCATGGAGCAACAAGCGAAAGGGCGATTTTGCTTGTGGATTTGGTTTTCGTGATTTGAGCTTGCTTTCGACTAATTCTAACCAGTGCTTTGAGTTATGGCACCAAGCTCTTATTCTATTGGTTCTTTGTCCTTAGGTGGTACGATTGCATCTAAGGATGACCACAAGTGGAGAAAGAAGCGTGATAAGCTGAACAAGGATGATGAAGCGAAGGCATTGATGCGTTTAATGGAAAAGATGCCTCAAGAAGATGATCTTCGACACAAGCTTCACAACATGAGTAAAGATAAACTCTCCCAAGGTATAATTGGTTTGTTCACTCACCTTTGTGCTTATGGCAGGACGATTATGGAGCTTAAGAAGAATTTGGACATGTCTAGACTTGATAATATATTAATATGAATACTTCAACTTCTTGCAAGTCTAACTTACCTTTGCTATGCAAATCTTGTGATGCCTTGCTTATTGAAAATGAGAAATTGAAAAGAGATGTCTTTCTTGGTGACAAGCAACTTGAATGTCGTAGAAACTTATTTGATGAGCTCTCAGTTGATTATGATGCTTTAAAATCTTAAAATGACTTGTTGAAAGCCCATGCCTCTATGGCATGTAATTCATGTGTTGCTTTGAACAATGATCTTGCTAAGGCTAGAGATGAAGTTATTTTGTTAAAGTGCAATGCTTCTTTACCATGTAGCTCATGTGAGTCTTTGCATGTTGAAATGAATAAATTAACATTGACTCATTCCACATGTGTAGAACAACTTTGAAGGTTCCCATTCACCACCCCCCTCGACGTTCCGGTCCTTCATACTGCATGCCACCATCTAATACTCGCCCATGCAGAAACCGTCCGTTTGTACAAAGAAAAATATCAGGTAAGTGATGAATTCTCATGCAGATGCAACTTATGAACAACCGATGGAATGATGATTTGTGGTCGATTGATATTTCAATGTTTGTGAACGGAAATTTAATGGATAGGTTGACATGGTACAGAAGCTAGCTATTTCTTCTAGTCTATGGATATATTCAGAAGTTGTACAGTTTAATAGGAGAACAGAGGTTCTAAAGTTTACAAGTGTTTTGGGCCTTAATAAATTGAAAACGTGATGAATCCTATTTCCAAATACAAATTCATTTAAGCTTGTTCTTAGTCATTTTTATTTATGACTATTTCATATAGATTGACAATATAAGAATGATCTAATCAAATTCATCATGAAAAACTTACATTACATATAACATATTTATATTGATATTAGTCCAAGTGTCATACTGGATACCATCCTTCCTAATAGACGTATATAACATCAGAGGGAGTGATTGGTTATTCGATAAATAAGCATGTATCCAGAATGTATTGCTTAGTTTGTTAGCCAAATAATGACATTCCGATCGTGGCAAACAGGGTTAAGCAGAGGGGAAAGATTGAATGTCATTATTTGGCGAACGACCATTAGTCTGAGATATTCAATGTCACATTGCAGGCTGTGCAAAAGGGAAAGATTGGAATAACTTTGGTCACAAATTGGTTTCTTCCTTTCTCCCGATCTAAATCCGATGGTCATGCAGCCAGACATGCCTTAGACTTCATGTTTGGATGGTAAATTCCATATTGCCCTAAAAAAGAGTCATTGTCAAAGTTTGTAGTAGGATCAAAATTTTAATAGGAATGTGCTTTAGGTTTATAGACCCCCTCATTTCACTATCCACTAAGCATGAGAAGATTGGTAAGAAAATGCTTGCCGCGGTTCACAAAGGAACAATCTGAGTTGGTCAAGGGTGCATTCGACTTCATCGGACTCAACTACTAAACTGCAAGCTACGTTGATAGCCTTCCTCCATCAAATGGCCTCAACCTCAGCTATACCACTGATTCTCGGGCTAATCGTACCAGTGAGTCACCTCAATGATCCTTGTGTCACCTCAATGAATCCAAGGATCATTAGTTCCTATTATTGATCTCATATTAAAGAAGAGAGTATTTGAATCCACATGACATTTTATTGTTGCAGAATTCTAGAACAAAATAGAGAATCTTTTTTAACAAAACTAAGGATGTCATATATATTAGATTGAATCATCTGCTTGAAATGTTTCTTTAGCAACATTTGAGATTGTTTTGGAAGCACAAGCATTTCCCTCCTTTTCTGTTGTCGATATACAAGTACTAACTTCCTTCTATTTATTGTTAGGTGTGCGAAATGGTGTCCCTATAGGTCCTCAGGTAAACATACAAAGCAAATTATTATAATAGAAATAACAGTGATCTCCCCTCTCCTGAGCACAATTTCATAATGCCCTTCCGAAAGCATGGTAGCAGCTCCCAGTAATAAAGTTATGAACAATTTATCAACAAAAAAAAATGTTACAGCATTGGTTCAACATGTGCCTTCCTGTCCATAAATATTCAATAAAAAATAAAACCTTCACAGCTTGATTTCCTTTTTCAATTATGTGCTTGATCTGTTGATATATTTTTATTTTCAAACCAATATTGTGATTTCTCATGACATTTGGCGGTGCTACTGTGTGGTAAGGGATAGTAAGCACTAGGAATTTTGCTCTGCTCTGCTCTCCCTCTTATGTGTGACGATTCATTTCCATAAATGGGGTTTATGCAGGCTGGTACTTCTTGGATCTACATTGACCCTCAAGGCTTCCGTAAGCTGCTGCTTTACGTTAAGGAAAACCACGGCAATCCTCCGATCTATATCACTGAAAACGGTAACTTCTGTTGATACATTTGCTTCTTTAATTTGCTATCAGTAGATTGGGTTATTTCTTCGCTCTTCAAGGAAGAATGACAGACAGAGAAGGATAGCTGAAAATATTTTACTCTGTATTTCAGGAGTTGATGAAGTCAACAACCAGAGTCTACCTCTCCAGGAAGCCCTGAATGATGACACCAGGATAGAGTACCACCACAAGCACCTCCTTGCCCTGGAAAGCGCTATAAGGTCAGAGCTCCAGTAGTCCATGTACAGTTCATTCATGCAACGCAAAGAAACGCCGGAAAACTTCAACTTGCTGCTAGCTGATATGATGGTGCATCATCGCATCTGACTAGTGAGTCACTGCATGCAGGGACGGGGCAAACGTGAAAGGATACTTCGCGTGGTCGCTGCAGGACAACTTCGAGTGAGCGAGCGGCCACACGGTCCGGTTCGGGATATACTTCGTCAACTACACCGATGGCCTCAAGAAGTACCCCAAGAGCCCTGCACACTGGTTCAAGGAGTTCCTCAAGAAATAGGCATGGTCGCATGGAAGACAATGCTAAACAATAAGCATGCATTAGTGTCGACTGGTAACAAGAAAATTGAATAAAGTGTGCTCTTGTTGCAGTGTAAAAGAAAATTATCCTCCATGCACAATAAATCAATAATAAAGAACAAGTTCCCTGTTTGAAGTTGATTCAGATTTCAGAGAGACACCAGACAGGTCTGAATGTTTAAATCCTCTGTTGAGCAGCTGGCTGTCTTGTAGGCTTGTAGCCATGGGCCGGCACATACGACAGCATGTCAAGGTCTCAGCTCCTGAATTACACAAGCCCACAAGCGGCACCGTACAAGGTTTGAGGGGAGAATGATGCCTGCGCGGGACGCCGCTGCTGCCGTGCCGAGCGCGAGCAGCCGCGACCGCTGTGGAGCCGAGCCGAGCCTGTCTTCACCTCCTCACCACGTTCACTTGCTTTTCTTTTTTTCTTTTGAGCAACGCGTTACCTCAGGTGGTCGGCAGATTGTTCAGGCAGCTCGTGCGCGGCCAATTTGCGAAAACGGTGTTGGATTTGTATCTAATTAGGGCCCGTTTGAAAGGGTTTTTGCCAGCCGGCTCCAGATTCACCTGCTTTTCGCAAGCCAATGCACACTATTTCGTAAATCAAGGCAAAGATGAACCGGAAGCTGAATGAAACCAGATTTTTTTTTCACTGGAGAAGCCATTTAGGCCTTGCTCCTTGCTTACAAGGAGTAGTTTGGGATGCGTGACCCCCAATTTATTCGAGTCGATGGTCTTATGATATGCCACGCATAAGTAGATACAAAGGATCGATGCGATGTAATGTAAAACAAAAATCAAAGAAAAGGTAATTGGGTCATGTGTGCTGGCCCATCTCGCCCACTACAAGCATGCCTCTTTTTTTTCATTTTAAAGAACAATGTTGAAATGCACCACAGTTGACGCATTTTTATGATGAATGATATATTGACACGGTGTTGACAAATTAATACGGGAGCTTTGGGATTGCACGAGCATGTCTATGAAGGTGGTGAAGGTGTAGGGAGAGGATTTTGAAAACATGTCTATGACTGTCTTTATGATATGTCAATCAATGGAGTCAACATGGTGATCAACGGGTATGCATTAAGTGACGAGCATATCTATTTCCATGTCAAATACTTCCTCCATCCTAAATTGTAAGTCATTCCAAGAATCTTGGAGAGTCAAAGTATCTCAAGTTTAACCAAATTTATATGATAATATAATAACATTTATGATGTCAACTAAGTATCATTAGATTCTTCATCAATTATATTTTCATAGTATACCTATTTGATGTCATAAATTTTTATAATTTTCTCTATAATTTTGATCAAACTTGAGATGTTTTGACTCTCCAAGATTCTTGGAATGACTTACAATTTGGGATGGAGGGAGTACATAGCTCAAACTATGGTTTCAACTAAACACATCTCAAACACACATGGAGGTGAAATGCAAAAGGAAAGACTATGAATTGGATTACAAATATCGTGACCATTGATAAATAAAGTAGTCACACTGATAAACATAAGAAAATATCGTGAGTATTATGTTAAGATATGAACAAATGTGTGTGTGAGAGAGAAGGGAGTATGTCTCTTAAAATAACCTATCTAACCGATCTTATCTCATCGAGATGCGCTTTAGCAGCCATTTTTTTCGCACTAAAAGCAGTTAGCAGCCGTAGCGCTGCAACCCGAGCAATTTTTTCTGCATATGTCCACTATCTGACTGTTTTTTTTTTAACAAACACACTATCTGACAGCTGCCTACTCGAGATATGCACGTGCATGTCCCTATCGGGGTGGTTATCGCTCATGCATGGATCAGAATCTTGTCGCGATTTGGCCGTGCACGAGCTAGCCGACGTAGTATCTTGCCAGAGTTGCACATGTACTGTACCTGCAGTCCTGCAACCCTGCTGTCATGGTGGGGAAGAGAAACAGAAAATTGCGTTACGTTAGCTAGCCTTTCCGCAAGCCTACATATAACGGGTGCCAACGGAAGCTTTTCCGCGAGCTCACACTCTCCTGCCGCCACACCCATCGAAGGTGGCTGCAACAATGCTTCTTGGTCGTCTTCTACCTCCGTTTCTCCTCCTGGCAGTCGCCTCCGGTGCCTACTACGATGGCGCCGGCCAGCCGCCGGTGAACCGGAGAAGCTTCCCTGAGGGGTTCATCTTCGGGACGGCCTCGTCGGCCTATCAGGCAAGAACTTCTTTGTCGTCCTTACATGGCGTTCTTGCGCATTAGTTTCTCTTTTCTAACTCATAATCGTAGGACATTTACACATTTCCCACTAATCTTCTACGGATCGTGGCTTTACTTTTGCGTTGTTTTTGTTTTTGCCATGGTCGTCTGACGAGTTGCTCTGATGTCCACACGCAGTACGAAGGGGGTGCAGCAGAGGGGGGCAGAGGGCCAAGCATCTGGGACACCTTCACTCATCAGCACGCAGGCATGTTTCATTTCTATAGGAAGCAGGGACTTTAGGAGTGTCTATAAACAAAACATGGAGGCTAAATTGAAACCTAATGCCGTCGCAGCCATGGCTTAGAAATCTTGCCTCAGTTTAGTCAGTTAGCACCACTGGAAAGGGAAATTTCCATGTGTGCTAAAACCGTCAAGAAAATGTAGGAAACCATCAGAAATAATATTTTTGTCGGCCATACGATGGGCCAATACCATCAGAGATAGCTTGATAGAGAAATATGAATTGCACGTCGGTTTCCCAGCAAAAATAATTTTCCTAAAGGTAATTTTCTGGTGGCTGCCTGATAGAAAATTTTAGTGTGATCAGGGTTTTTGAAAACCATTGGGTACAGACAGGTTAGAGCTTTGTTTGTCGGTTCACCCAAGGAAATATATCATTTCCCTGATGATGACTAGACGGCAGAGAAAACTGGGTACCGTCAAAGAAAATACCTGACACGAAAGAAAACTCCCAGATCTGACCCTGCTTTCATGACGAAAAACAACGTCATATTATTGATAGGTACTCCAACATTCAGTCATGGATTAGTCAAGTGGTCACTGCCTGCTCATCTCTATTTTTTTCCCATAGTTTAGTTTATTGAACATGACTAATGAAACAATAGTCCAATGGAGCAAATTTCTTAAATTTTAAGTGGCAAGAAACAATACACAAAGACCCATCTTTGAAATTTTAACAAATTTTTGGTTTGGCAGATAGAATCGCTAACAGAAGCAATGGGGATGTGGCTGTGAATTCCTACCATCTCTACAAGGTCAGAATTCAGTTTGATGTTTTCTGAAAAAGAAAACAGATGCCGCCTTTTGAATTTGTTGATTCTTTGAGAAACTCAATGAATTATACACTCTAATTCGTGTTAGGGACTTTATTTTCTTTCAGATGCTTACCAAAAATATTATAATTGCATAACTCATCCAAAGGGTCTTGCTGGGAAAAAAAACTGCAGGAAGATGTGCGTCTCATGAAGGATATGGGAATGGATGCGTACAGGTTCTCCATCTCATGGACAAGAATTCTTCCAAGTCAGTTTGACCTATTTGTTCAGATGAGCTACTGCATCGTCTTTCATATCTTCCGATGTCCAAGTAGATAAAGTCAAACTTAAAAGTCTGAATCTCTTGACAGATGGAAGTCTGAGCGGTGGAGTCAACAGAGAAGGCGTCAGATACTACAACAATTTGATTGATGAGCTTCTGTTGAAAGGTATACACTAGGACCATAACACTGTTTCTTAACCCACCAGATGGATTTCTAGCCTCATGAAGCTTTTAAAAAAAACATGCATGTGTACACATATCTGCAGGGGTACAACCATTTGTGACCCTTTTTCACTGGGACTCGCCTCAGGCATTAGAAGATAAATATGGAGGATTTCTTAGTCCCAATATCATGTGAGTCACAATTATTGCTCAGTCCTTTTTCAGACAACAATTTCTTAATCCTAATGTCATGTTAAGTCACAGTTCCAAGAGACGAGACGATTGAGAAACAATAATTGCTCCTTAGTAAAGCATTAACAAACACTAGTTGAGTACAATAAGATTGTTTCATTGACATAAAAAAAGATTGATTCATTCTATCTGAACTGCCTTGTTTTTGTATAACATAATAATATGAATGCAAGCATTGGACTATAACAACTTGCTTCAATAATTATTAACATCATGAACTGTACCAATTAAGATGGCCTCGTTCAGCAAGCATTGCACGAATGAACTCTTATCCATATGAACACTGGCTTCCCAAATTCGATGTAGCACTTTGATCATGTATGCTTTGATGTTGTTTGCACATAGAAGTCGCCCACTAAACAAAACTGTAACTATTGCAGCAATGACTATAAGGACTATGCTGAAGTCTGCTTCAGAGAGTTTGGGGACCGAGTGAAGCATTGGATCACTTTCAATGAGCCGTGGACCTTCTGCTCTGTGGGCTATGCATCCGGCACATTTCCACCAGCCCGGTGCTCATCATGGGAGGAGGGCAAGTGCAGCGTTGGGGATTCAGGAAGGGAACCTTACACTGCATGTCATTATCAGCTCCTTGCCCATGCAGAAGCAGCTCGTTTGTATAAGGAAAAATACCAGGTCAGAAATAAATGCACTCTCAACACAGTTGCAATTGTTGAATGAATAATACATCAATTTGGACTATCCAAATTTGACTTTGATCTTTAATTTATCTTCTGAGTTTAGTTTCGATTGGGTCTAGTGTAAAAGTGGGGAAGTTGAGTCATCTAATTTACTAACTGATTTTTTCTCTTATTTCTTTTCGAAGACCTCCAGCAGACAAGGGTTTTTTGGATTATAAATTTTTAGAGTATGTCAAATCTATGTCCATAGTTAGTTCGTGACTTCATCAGAACCAACTTGGGTTTTATAGAAAAGTGATAGATGGACTATAATAACAGGAATTAGCTATTTCAGTTTTTTTCAGTGGCCTAGTTAATTATTTCAGGTTAGCCAAAGTCATCTTCTAGTGTATGGGACTATGGATATATTCGGAACTTGCACATCAGAAACTTAATTGAATCCTACAAGATGTATGTATATAGCTAGTAATATAGTTAGTTGTGTCTGTATGGAAACTTCTTCTATGCTCTCAACAATAAATCCTGCCTCAGGTGTACGTGATGCAAACATTCAGTAAGAATAAATGGAATATGTTATTTAAAGGAGCAAGTTTTGGAGAATATACTCTGTTAGCCAAATGAATTCCTTTTGTAGCCAAACCTTGGTATTTCCGTTCGTCGTAATGGAAATGGGGTAAAGTCTCGTATCGGGAAAAAAATCCTTTTTTGACCACGATTTTGATCTCTCACAATTGCATGACATATTGAATGCAGGGTGTACAGAAGGGTAAGATTGGAATAACTTTAGTCTCACATTGGTTTACTCCCTTCTCCCGTTCCAAATCCGATGTTGCAGCAGCGAGACGTCAAGTAGATTTCATGCTTGGATGGTATATTCTAGGTGACCCTTGCAAAATTTCATCAAAACAAATCAAAACTTATAACAAGATGCATATTTTACTGGGAATACTCTTGAAGGTCCATGGACCCCCTCATTAGAGGAGACTACCCACTAAACATGAGAAGGTTGGTGGGAGATCGCCTTCCAAGATTCACAAAAGAACAATCTGAGTTGGTCAAGGGTGCATTCGATTTCATCGGGCTCAACTACTACACGGGATACTACACTAAGGACGTTCCTCCATCCCTGAACAAGAGCTATAACACAGACTCTCAAGCTAATACTACTGGTGAGTCAACAAAGTGTCGACAACCATCTGTTCTTGTTAATCTAATGTTAATGAAGAGCCTTTGAATTCGATCAAGAGTATTGTCTCTACAGCCTCTGCTGCACTAAATTATTTTGAGCAAGGTTGAGATTCGGTTTGGAACTGCATGCATTATTCCTTGTTCAGTTTCTTCTGATACGTACTGACATCATCTTATATTAGGTGTTCGGAATGGTTTCCTTATTGGTCGTCAGGTAACTAGTCATGTCTCCAAACAACCACTTCAATTCTCCAGCAGTAACTTCCCTTCCCATTTTATGTGTGATGATTCATTTCAAGAAGTGGAATACATGTATGCAATTGTAGGCTGCTTCACCTTCGCTCTACATCTACCCTCAAGGCTTCCGTGAGCTACTGCTCTATGTGAAGGAAACCTATGGAAATCCTACCATCTACATCACTGAAAATGGTAATACTGTCGTTTAGTACCATCTCCTTTTGCATTCAACTCACCACTGTAGTACAACACAGAAAGAAGAACTAAAAACAGAAATTGTCTGAAGATATCCCTCCCTCACCCTGTCTTTAGGCGTTGATGAAGCCACCAACAACAGCCTGCCACTACATGAAGCCCTGAAGGATGACATCAGGATAGAGTACTACCAGAAGCACCTTCTTGCGCTGTTAAGTGCTATAAGGTCAGAGCAAATTAGTCATGAGCATACTCTAGTATCACTGAATATGAAGATGCCCGTGACTCGACCGTCTCGCATCTGACTTTTTTTTTTTGCAGAGATGGAGCAAACGTGAAAGGGTACTTTGCATGGTCGTTGCTCGATAACTTCGAGTGGAGGGATGCCTTCACGGTCCGATTTGGGATAAACTTCGTGGACTACAATGATGGATTGAAGCGATACCCCAAGAATTCCGCGCATTGGTTCAGAAAATTCTTGCAGAAATAAGCGTCCCGTTATGGGAAATAATGGTAGCATCTCATACTTAGGCGCTGCCGCATGTGTTCTGTGCCGTTTCAAGCAGTGCGCTTGTTCTTTTCTGGAAATAAAGTGCGGGAGTTGAGCTCAGTTCAGTTCAGTGAGCAAACTAAATCATGCGATTTGCTGGAATAATAAGAGCTAAGGGGCCCGTTTGTTACTTGTTATGCATGCTCTGCCTGCAATTTCCAATTGTGCATAATTTCTTAGATGTTCAATAAAGAAGATTTTTTACAATACAGTAGCAAAAGCCACATTTTCATTCATTTCATAATATTATCTCTTACCATTAATTTTTAGATTCAAAATTAGATCAACACCATGACATGCTCGTGCATGGTTCACAGGAAACAATTGTTCCTATCACAATATAAAAATGATTTGATCGATTCAGCTGCCACTAAACAAAAGGGACATGACAAGAAGCTGAAATTAAATTACAGTACTAACCTGAACAATCACCTGTGGCTTCAAGCACACCTCTCCACCTGTGGTAGAAAAATATCCCTATATTGCTCAAACTAAAAAACAACAAAGAGTTAACATACTGGTCACCAAACTAAATAATAGAGCTTCAATGATTCCTCAAAAGCTAACACATCTCTGTGGGCTGCTTAGCTGTTTGCGGTCGTAGAGGTTGAAACTATTTCCTTTATTAAAAAAAATCTAACACCACCTCTCTTTTTTTCAGCTAAGCTAACCATGATCTACTACACATGTTTTTAACTTCTTTCGCTCAGAGGTTATTTCCTGAAAAAAATCTCTTAGATGATGTGATGCCTTGCACATGCATTTCTCAAAAGAGTTTAGATTGCAAGCCCAATAAATACTTTGTAGATAGCCTCTTGCACTCTATGGACTACTAAACCTAGAGGTCCTCGTATAATTGTTTATATCTTGCTTGGTCCGTCGGAAGAAAAACCTTCATCTCTGCATCTATCAACAATACGAGACCAAAAAAAAAGTGATGTGCCCTAACGATTCCCCAACACAAATGGACCTTTCAACCTTTTTTTAGAACTATTATATTCCCATAAATCTAGCAAATTAAAGGAGATGCCGTCCTGCGTTTCTCGAATTTTTATATGCCCATGCATCTAGCATATATACGATGCCGTGTCCATCGTCCATGTCCCTGTCATTGTAACTGTGCTCCGTGGGCGTCTCCCACACACCACATCTAGGACTAGGATGTCAGCCGACCGATCCAAAACGTGCGTTTGTTGCGGTGTAAAGATGAGCGCGCGTCGGTCATGCCGGGCGCGCGGCAAGCAAAAGTTCCTTCACTATCTTGCCCAGGACGACGTGTGTCTTAATGTTTTTCGGTTGGTTTGTGCAAAAATGGAGCTTTCGGACAGCTCTTGAGTTATTACGGGTTGAGAGCGAAATAGTAGGGACGGACAGGGCAGGCCGTGGTGGTGTTGTATATAATTGTATACTCCATCCACCGTTCAAGGAAATGTCCTTGTAGCACTGCTGTCTACATCCACAAGGTGCGGTGTTGATGACGAAGATGCATGATGAGAGCGATGACGATGAATGAAGGCACCTGAGTGTTGAGGAAGATGAGCCGTGACAAATATTGATTATTGAAAGCAATCGCTCTGAGTGCACAAACTTTTCCCATCCTCTTCCCCGTGGAGGGGGATACTTTTCGTAGATCACGGCAAATAAGATATCTGTGTTCTGTGTTCGTATTTCATGAATTTATTTAAGGAATTAGCTGCATTGTACTTTTAGGGTAGGCGACGTGCCGCAACTTGCAAGTGGTGATTTCACCAATCTTAAGATCCATCCGTCCACATCTCTCGGAGGTGCTCATAGAGGGTACAGTTGCATGCATGTATTCGTAGGGAGTGTTTGTGCGTGTATGTGAATATCTGCGCGTCTGTAACCATTCATACACCTGAGAAATATAGAGGGGAGGCTGCATTGGTGGATGGGAGGAGCCCGGCGCAAACCAACTGAAACTGGATTGGCAAATTCTGCCAACTGTAGCAAGCGTCGTCGGCAAAACATAGGACGAAGGAAGGTCGCCATCACAGGCAGCAGCAGCAGCAGCTAGCACAGACCGAGGGCCGACGATTAATTCAGAACCTTCATTGCGCCAGCCGCGTCCTGACAGCGCAAGAAGAGTGAAAAACATGAGGTGATGCTTCCGTCCCTTTGCTCCATTCACGCTGACATCTTTATCTGAGCGATGCAGCGAAATTTCCGGGACCAGCAGGGAGCGGCTCACTGGCTCGGTCGGATAAAATAGGATGCCGTCCGGGGTCCCTGTCCCAGTCCCAGTCCCTGTCCCCGCAGCCAAGTCTTCAACCTTCCGATCTTCATGGACATTTCACTATATATGGAGGTGCCAAAGGAGATCAACCTAGCCAATCACTTATAACAGCGCAGCTTAGCTCTCTCGCGGCACTGCGACAGTGCACCAAACGGCCGCGAGCGTAGCTGCCGCCATGTCCGGTGCTCGTCTGCTGCTTGCAGTTGTCCTTGTAGCTGTCGCTTCTGGCGCCTACGCTGGCTATGATACAGCCGGCACGCCGCCGATCAGCAGGAGAAGCTTCCCTAAGGGATTCGTCTTCGGGACATCCTCATCGGCCTATCAGGTAGACAGAGAAGTTCACTGATATTCGCCGTAATGGCCGGCAATGGTTTTCTTCTTTTGTCAGTAAATTTATGGGGTCATCTGAGTCCTGTCCCTGATCATCTGCGCCGTATAATGCCGGAGTATACACGTTTCTAATTTCTCAGGAGTCAGGACGATGAACATTTCGCATAGATGACAAGTAGTAAAATCATAACCTGATAGAAGGATACGAGCTCGTTGTTGGAGTCCAAAATAAGTTCCTTCAGAACCTTAACATGTATGCAATTTGTGTGCCGGAAAAATGCATGCACCGACAGATGGTATGATGGGAGAAAATAAAATTGAAATTTGCAGCTGTTACCAGGCAGATATTAGACCATATACCTGATCTGCCAATTAATTACTTCTCAATATTTATTGCATGTTTCTGTTTTGACCTGTTGTGGGCATTCTAATGCAGTATGAGGGTGGTGCGAAGGAGGGTGGCAAAGGACAAAGTATCTGGGACACCTTCACACACCAGCAACCAGGCATGCGCGCTTATGTTTCGTTACTTCTTTATGCACGCAAAAGCCTTTCTTTTCATAAGCTAAAAAGAACGCATTTGAATTGAGTGACAAGAACCGATATGCAGTGAACTTTTTTTATCCTAATTCTTAAAAACTCTTTCTGATCTTGGCAGATAAAATCGCCGACAGAAGCACCGGGGATGTAGCAGTGGACTCCTACCATCTGTACAAGGTGCTAGGAATTTCGGGATTTGAATTGGATGTCTTACTTTTCCAAATGAATTATAAAGATATTTTCACAATTATTATCCAAGTTATTGTAGGTTCTTTATTGTATATTTTAATTTCGAGATATCTATCACAAGCATGGAAAAATCTCCCAAAATAAAACTAGCTTCATACTGATTCAGATTGGCACGCTAAAAATTGCAGGAAGATGTGCAGCTCATGGAGAACATGGGAATGGATGCGTATAGATTCTCCATCTCATGGACAAGAATTCTTCCAAGTACATGACTAGCTTATCTGGATATTCTTATTCATTGTGTTTCCTAAGACAAAAAAAAACAGAGGCATGTCATAGTTGATAAGACTTTCACAACAACATTTCCGATGGAATGGCAGATGGTAGTCTGAGTGGTGGGATTAACAGAGAAGGTGTCAATTACTACAACAATTTGATCAATGAGCTCCTGGCTAAAGGTATGCATGTCTTGATATCTTTTCCAGTCATTGGCTGAAACTTCCCTGGGCCATCAGTTTCATTCTTTGCTTCGCCTGATAACCTTTGAGGTATAATCTTGTGCATTTGCAGGGGTGCAACCATATGTGACAATTTTTCACTGGGACTGGCCTCAGGTACTAGAAGATAAATATGGAGGATTTCTTAGCCCTAATATCGTGTAAGTCCAAGCTTAAGTTAGCCATGACAGCTACCAGGTTAATTGACAGACAGTAATTGTGTACGAAAAAAAGTTTAACTCTGTTTTACTTTTTTAAAAAAATAGCACGAGTGTGTGTGAAGTGGAAGTCCGGAACTACTCATTAAGAAAACACAATCCCCTCGTGCTGCATGCATTGCACATCGCTTCTTTTTTCTTTTTCTTTATTTGAAAAACAATTGCACTTCGCTTTCTCAGTTGGCAATTGACAGTCAAAAACTAACAGTTAAATTAGCCCCTCATAAGAAGAAAAACTCCTGTGGACTCGAATTCCCATCACCACTGTACTTATCCTTACTTGTATGCTTTTTAGTTTGCATCCATAATTAATGAAGATTAGTAACCAAAAAAACTAACTTACGGACATCGCAGAAATGACTTCAAGGATTACGCTGAAGTCTGTTTCAAGGAGTTTGGCGACCGAGTGAAGCACTGGATCACCTTCAACCAGCCCTTCACCTTCGCCTCAGGGGGCTACGCCACCGGCACAAAAGCGCCGGGCCGGTGTTCCCCATGGGAGGGAAAATGCAGCGCTGGGGACTCAGGAAGAGAGCCTTACATCGTGGGACACCATGAGCTGCTCGCACACGCAGAAACCGTTCGGTTATACAAAGAGAAATACCAGGTGTCTATAACATAAATTCCGCCCAAGCCCATCCCACATGATGTTTCTGTTAGATGAAGTCCGTTTAGACCACAATGTGGTTTGGCTCTGACAAACGCTGCTCAAATGCAGGCTGGGCAAAAGGGAAAAATCGGGATAACCTTAGTCTCACACTGGTTTGTTCCCTTCTCCCGCTCCAAATCCAGCAAAGCTGCAGCAAAACGCGCCATAGACTTCATGTTTGGATGGTAAATTCTGTTACTCGTGCAATTTCATGGTTCAAGAAGTCTAGAAGATGGTGTAAAACTGTAAATCTTACTATAAATGTTCTTCCAGGTTTATGGACCCCCTCATTAGAGGTGACTACCCAGCAAGCATGAAAGGATTGGTCGGAAATCGCCTGCCCATGCTCACTAAAGAACAGTCCGAGTTGGTTAAGGGTTCATTCGACTTCATCGGACTCAACTACTACACTACAAACTACGCTGACCACCTTCCTCCATCAAATGGCCTTAACACCAGCTACAGCACTGATTCTCAAGCAAACACTACCGGTGAGTCGCGGAGCAATCTCTCTCTGTTCTTCGTTTTTTTTCATACTAGTGTTATTTGGTAAATGTTTATATTAATTTTTAACCAGACATCAAGAGTACATTTTTTTTATAACGACATCGAAAGTAATTTGTGGTGAAGTCCTGAAATACAGCGTGGCAAACCCTGGAACAAAATTGGCCATTACACTATTGTCATGTCTCAAAGCGTAGCCTCCAATGCATTAATTCTTTAATCTCTTTATATCATTTCTTCACTTGCCTTTGATATCTGATTTGAAATTCTATGTATTTCTAATTTCTATATATCACAATATATATATATACTAACATCCTCTGATTATATTAGGTGTTCGAAACGGTGTGCCTATAGGTCCCCGGGTAAGTTGCAAACACTGGTAACTGAGCACCTGCACACAAAAGTAATCACCAGTAATTTCACCAAAAACCTTTTTTATGCACAATGATTCATTTCCATGGATGACATGTACTAGGCCGCTTCATCATGGCTCTACATCTACCCAGAAGGAATCCGTGAGCTGCTGCTGTATATCAAGCAATACTACGGCAACCCGACCATCTACATCACTGAAAATGGTGCAGGCCATATCATCCCATCCAGTAGACCTTGACATGATTTTGCAACCAAATAAGAGCCTTACAAAAAGAAAAGGAAACTAAACATCAATATTCTTTTTCTGGAGCACTCCAGGCGTTGATGAAGCCAACAACAAGACTGTGACACTGCAGGAGTCGCTCAAGGATGACACCAGGGTGGATTTCTACCACAGGCACCTGCTTGCCCTGCTGAGAGCCATAAGGTCCGAGCACGCTGTCTGATCATATCCACACACTCTCAACAGCACGCCGTCGCTGAGATTTGAGATGGCCGCAGCTCACCGTGTCTGCTCCATGTGTGTGTGTCTTCTTCGCAGGGAGGGTGTCAACGTGAAAGCATACTTCGCGTGGTCGCTGCTGGACAACTTCGAGTGGGGGAACGGCTTCACGGTTCGCTTCGGCCTCAACTTCGTGGACTACAGCGATGGGAACAAGCGGTACCCCAAGAAATCTGCGCACTGGTTCAAGGAGTTCCTCAGGAAATGAGCATGATGAACGACGCTGGGACAATGCTAAGGTCTCAGTTTGTACGATTGGATTGACAGTGCGTGTACCGTGAGAGACAAGGTGTTACAATAAAAGGATCGGCAAAAACAAAGACCATGGTACTAATTTTTTTTAAAAAAATAAACATCACGGTCAATTTACAATTTACGTCCCGGATTTGTTGCTGCACTTGTTCAAACTTTTCAAAAGATTGTGGGGTGGGAAGTTCTTGGAGATCAGTGTGTGGGTACAGGGTGTGACACGACACAGTCAGCAGATGACGACGATGCGTTTGTTGTGGTGTAACGGTCAGGTGAACAGTTGAGAACGACCCCGACGTCGTTGGTTCTTTCACTGTCAGTGTCTTGTGCCAAACATAGGGCTTTCAGGCCGGGCCTGGGTGCCGTAGCGTTTTGAGCGGTGATGACCACAGCGCGCGAGATCGGGAATAGGATTCTCGATTCGATCTGTCTCCGTCCAAGACACGTGCAAACGCGTGTCAAGAACTCTTTCTAGAGCCCTGAATTTCCTTATGGACCATCAAATGCAGTTTTCATGAAGTAGTACCTCACATCTACGAATCCACGTGAGTGTCTCCTATTTTTTCAATA
Organism: Setaria viridis; assembly: GCF_005286985.2. Lineage (NCBI taxonomy): Eukaryota > Viridiplantae > Streptophyta > Magnoliopsida > Poales > Poaceae > Setaria > Setaria viridis. The sequence goes on along the minus strand of NC_048269.2, from coordinate 21,842,479 downwards.
AAGAAAACTTTAATCTATCAAGTGATACAATAATCGAATGAAGACGGCTTCTGACCACAGGAAGCAAACACAATGTCATCCACCACCAAACTGTAACATTATATTGCATGATCCAATCAGAAAATTACATACCAAGATTTTCAACCTAGAGACGATCAAACTCCAGACAAAGCCTTCAACAAGCCGCCAATTATGTCACCCATTCACTTCCCCAGTCATATCTGATTTCTGATATGCCTCCCCGTATTGCCCAACTGCAATTAGCCACAAGCTACCACCTTCTTAGGCATGCCACCTAGGCCCTAGCATAGACAATGTCGCCAAGAAGCCAACAAGCACACGCTCAAAATCCATTGGATATGATACTTGGATCCATCAAAAAATCAAAAAGGTAGGTTGTCAATCAACACAATACATTATAATATAAAACACTGGTCTCCAGACCGGCATGGCCCCTAACCAATGCTCAAGACTTCATTTCAGAACCATCGTCAAGCATGCCGTGATTCGTGAACACTGAAACAAAGAGCACACAGCCAGGAACATGCCAGTAGAGTAGTAGACACCCATGACTGTAACAAGATTAGATATGTAGCCTCGCATAACGTGGACACATCTAGATCTGCATGTACTATTTGTCCTGAAATAAATTCGGAAAAAATATGAGCTCTACTCCTAACCCAAATGATGGGACCAAAACTTACTTGAAATTTTTTTTCCTGACTCGGTTGCAAAACTTGCATGATACTATGGCAATCCGAATGTCTATACATCTCTCACAATGGTGCAAATCTCGACACCATCCTACACATTGCTATTTCATAAAAGTAATAGCTCTACTCCTAACCCAAAGAACGGGACCAAAACTTACCTGAACATATGCATTTCCTTTTTCTGCATTTTTAGGCTTTGATGAAGCCAGCAACGAGAGGCTGGCACTGCACGATCGGAAAGCCTATGGGCTCCAAAACCATGCCTATGGGCTGTGATGTCCACAGCCAGCCTGTCTGTGATGGATGATGATGATGCCCACGGCCTCTCTCGTTCCGGTCCAGTCAAGGATGATGGTCCGTGGGCCTGGCTTTCGGACTTTGCATAACAATGTCACATGGCAAATCTGTAAACAACAGCAAAAACCACTCGCTCCTATCTTGGAAAAAAAAAGGGAGCAAACACGCTCTCTCTGTCACACAGCTATATAAGCACTAAGTTAATCCATTGAGTGTAACGAAGCGCGCTAAAGCTAGCCAATCCATGTTCCGTTAGTTCCAAATTAAAAGTCGTTTTAATTTTCTTCTAAATCAAACATATCAAATTGTGACAAATTTATAGGAAAAAATATAAAATATACAATTTTAAGTAAAAACACTATGAAAATATATTTCATGGTTTTTATCTAGTGAAACTAGTTTGGTGTTGTCCATATTTATGTACTTTTGTATAAACTTAATCGGCTAATTTTTTTGACTTATAGGACAAAACTAAAATGACTTGTAGTTTGGAACATAGTGGTACTATAGTACTTATAGTTCCATTAGAAGAAATATGTGGTACTTAGTACTGGTAGGAATGTGAAATGTGTTTGGTTGCATGCACCATGTGATGTACGTATGGATGATTTTGGATGGTGTGGTTCAACTAATTTATTTGTACTATATGATTCATATCAGTAGAAAAGTACATTAAGTGTGACGGCTTTATCCTATATAAGTTGGTACAATTCACCCAACCAAATAAAAAGGGTAGCTTGAACTATTTCATACATGAACCAAATAATACAATCAACCAAACACTAGATATAATTAATCAAGTGTACTCCGAGTTTTGCATTATTGCAATCATATGTCATATGACTGAACTGACAAATAACGTGGTCACGGGCTCACGGGCGTCTTATTAGGAGGTTTCGGTAATTTCTTGTCCATCGTGGATGCTTTGGAATTTCGAGTATTCTGTTCCCTTGTGGGAAAAAGAAACATGATTCTGAAGTGTGAATTATTTTTCTTTAATTTAAAAACGAATGGATCAAAGATCAGTTGTTTGCAAATTGCAATATCTCTAATACATTTTGCAAGAGTTACAGTAGTTTCGGGTTGATGGCTCCGAGTAGCAGCGTTCCTTGGCCATGTTTTGGCAGTTTTGTGTTGGAGTTGGTAGACTCCTTTCCTCTCTAGTGGTAGCACATAAGCAAAGGTATGACTTGTACTTTTCCCCCCCAGATCCTTTGCTGTGAAAGCTACTTCTTTCCTTCAGGATCTTGTCTTGTACCCCTGTAGTCCTGTGCCCATGAGACATGCACTCCAGCTTGTCTTGGTTCTTCACTGTTCAAACTCGGAGCTAGCTGGTGCCACTACTGCCAGCGACACACTGGAAAGCTCCAGTGCACTCTGCTCATCCAGTTGTTCAAAAACTAGAAAGCACACTATATTTCTGGTATCACGAAAAAAAAAAACAGAGATCGACAATGCAAGATCGCATTCTAGTCGGTATTTGGCAACACCTTTTCTTTTCTTTTCTTTAAGATGCCGTTTTGACAACACATTTTCGTTATTTCAAGGAATTTGGCTACATTCTGTTTGCTGGTGATCGGGAAGTTGCCAATTGCCATCTGACGTTGATGTGGTTGGAAGAACCGAAGAATTATGAAAATACCTCCGTCCATGTTGTCCATTTTTCTGACAATTTTCCCCTACTAGTGATCTTTTTAGTCCTAAACTTCATGTCTAATGCTAATACGTAACCTACTGTAATTCGCTACTAGCAGTCCAAAGCACTATCTTTTTTTTTCACTTTTGGATGAGGTCCAAAGATATTTTGAAGTTCAAATCTCCTTGCGTCTCTCCAGCCTCTACTGTCTGCTCTACCATTCCAAGGTGAAAAGGCAAAAAAGAATCCGAGCAGTGGCAAAGCTGTAAAATCGCCCAACGGCTCTGACCGCCTGCCCAACAGCACACAGCCTCCACCAGCTGTCGGTGACGTCAGCGTCCTAGCGCGGCGAGGGGACGGCCGCTCGGGCTCGGCGCCAAGGCGAGAAATCCCCGGGCCAATCCGCATGCACCGAGCCGCTCTCTCTGTCTCTCTGCATTCCGGGCCCACATACGGCGCCAGCCGCGACGGCGCGGCAGGGGGAGCCCGGCCGTGCGTGATCGGAGCGCCAGGTGTCGACGCGGCACGTGACCGTGGCACGGATGGGGGAGGGAGGAAAGCACCTGCCGCCGCGAGGCGATGCGCCTCCAGAGTCCAAGCCTTCCTGGTTTTCGTTGGAGCCCCCCACCAGACAGACGGGCGAAACCAACTCTGCGGCGCAGGGCAGGACAGGGGCAGAGGGTTTTGGAGCAGAGAAAGCCTCCATTTTTTCCTCCTCCATCTCTTCGCTTTCCTCGCGCGTGTTAGCGGCCGCCCGCGTCCGCGAGCTCGGGTCTGGTCTGGCCGGATGGCTCGCGCGGCCATCGTCGCCGTGCTCGCCGTCGCCGTCCTCCTGGCCTGCTTGCCGCCCGCCGCCGCCTCCTCTTACCGGGCAGGTACGTCCGTGACGCCCACTCATCGCTTTCGTAGACCACGTTTCTTGGCTCTTTCGCCGCCCCGAAACCCTGACGCTTTCCCCCTCTCCCTCGCCGGCGGTGCAGCAGCGGCATTGCGGCGGCTCGAGACGGCGGCGCCCATGGACACGGCGCAGGGCATGCGGGAGAAGGCGGACGTGGCCAAGGTAAAGAAGCGCGCCGTGCTGCGGCCTGGGATCAAGAAAAGGCGGTTCTTTTTCTGATGGTTTCTTTCTCCGCTGGGGGTTCTCTCCGGCGCGCAGGTTGCGGCGGAGGACGTGAGCACAACGGGGTTCGGCGCGGAGTCCGAGAGGGAGGTGCCGACGGGACCAGACCCCATCCACCACCACGGCCGGGGGCCAAGGAGGCAGTCGCCGTGATCGCGCGCGCGGCGGCGGAGGAGGAGGAGGATCCTCGCGTCCTGGGAGTTGTGATCTTGATCGGTCGTCAGGCGTGGACCGGATTCCACGACGATTGTGTTCTTTCTTTCTTGTTCAATTGAATCTGTGATGCCCTTTTGGTTCCTAATTCCATCGTTGTAGTAGGGGGAGACAGCATCAGACATTACCTATCATCCAAACTTTGTTTCTGCATACCAAATTAGGGAAAGAGAATATAATTCATAATAAGTGTGTACACCATGTATGAATTGTTCTTCTTTCCCTTATAATATTGTCAGTTTGTTTTGTTGCTGGTTCATTCTTTGACATTCTGTTTGGGATCTCTGGTTGTTTTGATCTATAAATTGGCAGCTTGTTTTCAAACATCTTTGGCGTTGAAACTTGATGGTTAAAGTTCAGATTGGGGGGTAGGAATCCAGAACTTCTGTGCCTTTTCCCCGTTCCAGGAAGAAAGCAACTTTGTTCAGTTCTGTGCTTGGGCAGGGAAAGAGTGCATGCCCACTTGTCTAGAATGCATGTGTAGGGCCTCTGTGCAGCTTGGCTCCAAGCTAAAAAGGAGATCATTTTTCATTTTCTTTGGATTGTTCTAGCCTGATTCGCTAGCATTTTTGCAGTTGCAGCATTATCAGTTGTTCTTTGCCCCAGCAACGGATTAATATGTTACTAAAATCTAGTACAACGTTTTTCTGAGTTATATTAAAATGAGTCTTATGTACCCAGAAGTGTAAAGGTTGCATTTTCACGTTATCAAATTGAATCCAGTCAGTGAGCGTATCAGATGGTGCTTCATATATATGCTTTCTCTATAAACAGAGGTGTCTGCATGATGTTTTCAAGGCTTTCAGATTTCCAATAGCCAGAAGTTGTGGGCAGCTATGGATTTTGGTTTGTATGCTCAAGAATCAAGCATAAAAAATAAACATGATGACTTGGACTTGTTAGCTAAGCATGGCATGATGCTAGCTTACTTTCCTTCTGTTGCATGATTAACCACTGGCATTGCTTATTTGCTTGAAATTCGGCAGGGCTGAATTGTTTGTGGCGTGGGCAGGATTTGAATAGTGCTTTGTTATGTCACTTTCTGATGAAACTTTGGGAGAATGTGTTACACAAACTGTTGAAAGTGAATGCTCGCTTCTTTCTTTTAGGAACTCAAGGAACCGCCATGAGATCCATGGATGCTTGCTGAATGCTGACCGCACAATTTACCATTGCACCGGCAAGAGCGCTGTGCGCGTTGCAAAAGATTCATGATACGTTAAGAAATAGATTAAATATAAAGACTTCGTGATGTGTCTTGCAGATCGTATTATACTAAAATTATTGTACGAGAAAAAAATATAAATTAAGTTGCTTGAAATGAGAAAATTGAAAAGTAGATTTACCCCGTTTTTCAAGAAAGAAAGAAAGTAGATTTAGGAAAAGGAGCACCAGACTCTTTTTTTTTTTGGAGAGGAACCAGACTCTTAAGTGTGAGCCACAAGCCCACAATCAATCAAGAAATATGGCCGATAGGCCCAACATCCCGGCCCATCAGGCTCCACTCGACGACTAGGGTTTACCACCTCTCAATTCCCCACGCCGCCGCGAGATATAAAAGCCGAGCCCTAACCCCCACCCCCGCTTCTCTTCCACCTCCGCCTCCACTCCCTGCCGCCGCCGCCGCCGCCGCCCCGCTGCCGCCGCGCCGCGAGACGATCCAATGGCGCCGTCGTCTAAGCTGTCGATGGGCATCAAGAAGGCCTCGCGGTCGCACGCGTACCACCGCCGTGGGCTGTGGGCAATCAAGGCCAAGCATGGCGGCGCCTTCCCCAAGGCCGAGAAGCCCGCCGCGGTCGCCGAGCCCAAGTTCTACCCCGCCGACGACGTGAAACCGCGCAAGCCCAGCACCCGCAAGCCGAAGCCTACCAAGCTCAGGTTCCCCGCGACAGCATCATCGTCTCTTCGGGTCGAATTGCTTGCTGTGAGCTGCGAGTACTGACGGTTTCTGATGCGTGCAGGTCGTCCATTACTCCGGGCACCGTGCTCATCCTGCTCGCCGGGAGGTTCATGGGGAAGAGAGTCGTGTTCCTCAAGCAGCTCAAATCTGGCATGCTCCTTGTTACTGGTGAGCCTACGTTGCTAATCAGACACAGTTTAGTTGGACTTTCTGTTTATTGCTTCGTGATGTTTGGTGTCCAATGCTCAAAGTTTAGTGTTTGTTGAATATGTGATGAATTAAAGAATGAATGCGGAGTGTTACAAATGCATTATTTGTAGGGAATGGCTATGTTGACTGCTTCATGTAAGCATTTACCTGCCTTTATTCCGTGGTGGAATGTGCTAGATTGAGGGTCGATTATTGCTGTTGTACTGAAGCGAACATGCTTCATCTTACTATTGACTTGTTTGCTGAATGATATGAAAATCTGCATAGCATATGACGGAAACCACATGTATTACTTGCTTAAAATTGAGGTCACTAGCATATTGCAGTTCCATGCTTATATTTGCCTGTGAGTGTAAAATTAGTTGTTGCAGTGACACTGATTTTATGGACTAATGTTATTTAGCAATGGAAGATCTCAACTGAGTCTGGCAATTTTGTTGCATTGTTACCTGGACCAAGGGTAGTTGAAATGGTTTGCTAGTGTCTCACTTTCTGTTCTCCATCTGCAATACTTTTTTTCTTTTATTCTTTTAGTTATCTTGACATGTTACCTGCAAATAAATAAAGGATAAATGTTGTCATGTTTCCAACATCCAGTGATAAATACTTGCTGGATGATCATGGTGCATTTCAATGAAGTACTTTTACCAAGAATATGTACAGTTGTTTTGCTTTAAGAGATATATTATACTGGTTTTCAGACCATAGGCTAGCTTTGACACCTACAATTTCAGTGTGCATTTGCGAAGCAAATACCTGTTTAACACGAATATCCCTGAGACTTGGATGATAGGGAAGGTATTAAAACTTTGATTTCTCTTTGTCACTGTTGCTGAGGTCATTTGGTCATGCACAGTTTACAGCTCTACTGATGTATATTTATCATTAGTTGTTATATGGTGGAGTAGGATCAGTATGTTGCATTTGTTTGTGGCATGCTAGTACCAGCTAACAGGGTATCATCAAATGCGAATGGATTGTTATATACTATTAGTTTTCTTAGTTTGCTAGACTGTTTTGCATGTTTTTGTCAGTGTTTTTTTTATCTCTTGTGTATTAACTAATATTTAATATTCTGTCTTTCAGGACCTTTCAAGATCAACGGTGTCCCAATCCGCCGTGTGAACCAGACCTACGTCATTGCAACCTCCACAAAGGTTGATATCTCGGGTGTTAACGTGGAGAAGTTTGATGACGCGTACTTTGCCAGGGACAAGAAGCAGAAGGCAAAGAAGACCGAGGGTGAACTTTTCGAGACAGAGAAGGAGGTGTGTTTCTATGCGGTCTGAAGCTTGTTTTCCTTTCTTATGCAACCTTGCATTGCGTTACTTAGAAGGGATCTATCTGTATCTTTCAGGCGACCAAGGACCTGCCGCAGTTCAAGAAGGATGACCAGAAGACCGTGGATGCTGAGCTGATCAAAGCTATTGAGGCTGTTCCGGATCTGAAAACCTACCTTGGTGCACGGTTCTCTCTCAGGGATGGCGACAAGCCCCATGAGATGGTTTTCTAGATTAGTTGGTGCTAGGTGCGAAGCTCAATAGTCACTTTGCCTGGTCTACCTGAGTGTGCTCCTGAATTTTGTATCTGACTGGTGAACCTTTGGTTTCCATTTGAATCACTGTCAAATCTTTAATGAAGTCATATATTTTGCTGGTTAATTTAGCGATCTTTTGCACGACACTACTATACATGTAAGCTATTTGCAAAGTCCTGTCCTGGCATTTGTGCATTCTTCCGTGGCTTTGATCACATGAGCAGGAGTATGATCTATTCAGATCTGTGTCTCGTTCTGTGTTAAATCAGTTAAGCTTGTTATCGCTTTCAATTCAGGTGGCTTAGGTGAACTTGTCTCACCATTTTAACTGATGTATCAAATTGTGAATGTATTCTGATTTCTGACTATGTTTTGGTTGCTGAATGTGCTATTTTGCTGAGGAATCTCAATTTCAGTCATACTACTGATGAGTGATGAGTTTTGAATAGGGTGATGCGGAATTACTGAGATCATCAGTGTTTATGGTATATCCTTGTATGATGCGCATCTGAACATGCATCAAGCATCATGGCAATAATAGTACGCAGCAAAAAATAGTACTCTTGTTGATCACGAATGCACTCGCAATGAACTGCAGGCTGTTGTGCAGGCTACAGTACATTTGAAACTGCAGGCCGGTTTGCAATGAAAATGCCATACACGAAGTGAGCTGCAGACTACAGCATGGTGTCAGCCCGGGACGGCAGCCTCTTGAAGAAGTTGCCGGCAGCCGACGGCATGCTGCTCCTGAACCGCGGGTGGCGGAGCACGTACAGCCCGGCGACGAGCGCCACGACCCGGATCGGCGTGACATAAAACACGACGGCGGCGACGAGGCAGAACGCCGTGAACATCGCCGTGGCCCTCGGGTCCCTCCACGCAAGCAGCGACCGCACCCGCTCCCCCTGCGTCGCCACGTCCCCGACCACCGCCTGGATCCGCCCGGCCACGCTCCGCAGCCGGTCGTACCGCACGCGCACCACGGCGTTGGGTCTCGACGTCGGGAACGTGTCCAGCTCCTCGTCGAGCTCGTCGGGGTGCGCCGCCTCGGCGCACGAGAGCCTCGCGTCCATGTGCGGCGGCCGGCGCGGGCGGCGCCGGTAGTTCCAGAGGCCCGCGGCGGACATGTACAGGAACACGGTCGGCAGGATGAGCTCCGGGAAGCACGCCAGGGTCACGAACAAGACGTGCGTGAGCACCGTCGTCGCCGGGTTCCTCCAGCGGCACACGTCGGCGAGCCACCGCGCCGCGCCGGCCGCGCCGGAGAGCAGCGCCGTGGCGCGGAGGAAGTTGGCCTTGCTCCGCCGGATGCTCCACGCGTGCGAGTCCGCGTCCAGCATGTACTCCACCACCTCCCGGCGCAGCGGCGGCTCGGCGCGGCTCAGCCTCGCCGCCACGATGCCCGCCGCCTGCCGCCGCAGGCTGTCCAGCTGCTGGACGGTGAACGGGTGGGCGTAGTGCATCTTGGGGAGGAAGGGCTGGCCGTAGAGGTGCACGACGCTGCCGAGGGATAGGCAAGTGAGGCGCACTGCGAGGCAGAGCTCGCCGTTCTTGCGCAGACCGGACGCGTGCAGCGTGACGAGCGGGTGCGCGTTTGTGTACACCCTGTCCATCTCCAGCGTCGAGAGGCGGATCCTGACCTTGCCGATCCTCTGGTCCCTGACGGCGCCGGCGCCGGCGGCGGTGGCGTCGCTGCCGAGGTGGCAGTTGTCGAACACGGCGAGCGTGAGCACCGTGCACGGGTCGTAGACCTCCCACGTGTACTGCTCGTTCCACCGGGGACTGCACGAGTCCACGACGGTGCGCGTGCGCACCCACTTGTGCCCGTACTTGGCGACGCAGTACGCGTCGGTCACGCCCCGGCCGTGGACGGTCTTCGCCGGGGTGAGCCCCTGAGCGCCGAGGACGCCGACCTCCAGCACGCCGACCGGCGGGCGCCACAGCTGCCGCGCAGTCGGGCGCGTGTCACTGGCGTACATGGTCGGCTCCTCCATGACGTGGTACGCGCCCTCGATGCACGCGCGGAGCTGCACGCGGCCGGCGAAGACGGCCTCCGGCGGCGGTCGCACCGGCCGTCCGAATGGCTCCAGGCTGAACCACAGCGCCTGGACCTGGCGGCGATCCATCCGCTTCTCGAAGACGGTGAGCGGCAGCACGGCGCGCCCGATGATCTCGTCCTTCCCGGGGTGCGCGCGGGCCTCGATGATGAGCACCGCGGGGTCGTCGAACGGCTCCGCCACGGCGAACACCAGCTCCTCGTTCCACGCCAGGCTCGTCGGGCTCCTCGCGATGCAGGGCCTGGTCCTGAGCACCACGCCGCCGACCTGCACCTTGGCGAAGACCTCGGCGTGACGGCCTTTGTCAGCGACGCCGCCGGCACCGAGCGGCACGACGTCCTGAGCCTCGAGCACGCTTACCCGGAGGTACCACAGCTTCGGCGTCACGTACACCTTGCCCCGCGTGCTCTGCACCGCCGCCGCGCCGTTGCCCCCGCGGACCGGCGCGGCGTCGGTGTGCCACGCGTCCGCGAACACCTCGTCCGCCTGCGTGCCGACCCAGACGGCGAGCATGACCTCACCGCTCGCCGCCATCTTCCCGCCTGCCCCCTCGAGGCGGTACCACTGCGGCGCGAGCGGGCTGTCCGGCGGCACGCGCATGGGCGCCTCGGCGATGTCGAACGCGACCCTGCCGACGCAGCCCTCCCTGTCCCTGACGAGCACCTCGAGCGCCATGGCCTGGACGCGGTCCCTGGAGAAGGCGAACACCTGGTTCCACTCTGGGTTGGCCTTCCCCTCGAGATGCCGCGTCGCGCCGCGGTGGCTGCCGACGCGCAGCTCGACGTAGGGGCAGCACCCGCCGGTGACCGCGCTCGCCGGGAGGCCGCGCGCCTTGACGACGCGCACGTACAGGTAATGCATCGTCTCCACGAGGTCGTAGGCGCTCGCCAGCCTCTCCCCGGAGCCAAGGCCACCCAGCCACCCGGCTCCGGCGCCATGTGGGCTTGCGCTTCTGCTGGCACCGGCCGGCCACTGCTCCCTGGCCTGGGGCACAGGCGCCGCCGCGTCCTTGGCGGCCTTGTGATCCTCCACTCTCACTGGCGGCGCCTGGGCGCGGAACACATTCGGGTACGCCATGATCGGAGAGGTCGGCAGAGACAGTGGCACGGGGCGTTGGCTCTCAACGTGTCCGCCTGTCAGGTAGGTGGTCGGCTTCCCCGTCGCCGGCAAGGGAAGGCGTGCAAGGTGGCACGAAGCAGGCAATGGACTGTACAGACACTTGCAGAATCTTGACGCAATTGTGGATACGGGAGTAAAGCTGAGGTCATGTGATTCGAGTCGAGGTGCGTCACGACGAGTTGGTGGGGGTGCATCTGCCTGGATTTGAATAGGACCTAGGAAGAGGAGTGTTGGTGAAGACTCCTGAGATCGTTCTCAGGAAACTGCCTGTATACGCAGCTGCTTTTCTGTATCATGTATTCCTGGTCAGGTAACTAGTTTAAGAGGATGAAAGACTCATGGCAATTTTGATGAAAGTAGTTGAAACAACCATTCTCAACATCTCTGATAGTCATGTTTTCCTCCCGGAAGACTTACCTGTGGAAATTATCAAAAGAAATATATACTGTCAGGTTTGGAACTGAAGTGTTCAGAGTTTTTTTAAAGGAAGTATTCAGAGCTAGCTTAGCTCAAAAATATATAGTATGTACACAGACCATAAATCATTAACTTGGTTTATACGGGAATTACACTACAAGATGCACTGTCGCTCTTTAATATCGTACATATGAGAAAAAATAAATCACAACACAATTTTCTTTGATCCAGGAGAATTTTCTTTTCTTTTTTTGAAGTAACCAAGAGATTTTTCTCGGCTGGGTATTACACACTCCCTCCGTTCCAAAATATAACTACGTTTAGAGTTCAAAATTTGTTCCAAAATACAGCTACGTTTGAGTTGACAACTCTGATTGAATGGATGAATGGACAAAAATAACCCTATGGCAATCAATTGTCTTGTGGTTCTGACTGTCAATAAATGGCAGCATGCACGATACCTTTTATTTGTGTGGAGACATATAAGGAAGGTATAATTACCACACAAAAAACACATGCGCACGAATGGACAGGTTTAATGAAGGACATATTAGACATTTTAGCATTCTTCTTAATATGTCTTAAAAAGGCTAAATGTAGCTATTTTTTAGGACGGAGGCAGTACTAAGCTACATGATGGAACCAAGAGGGGGGAAAGGGCAAAGTGTGTACTTGTGTTGAAAGCAAAAGCAATTCAGAGCCTTTGGGGGGCCAGGTTTGCTTTAACCAAAGAAGCCCCTTTATTTTACTCTATTTTATTTTTTTCACACTGGAGCTTTATTCTCCTCGTTGCAATTGAAGTATTTTGACCGGCGGCAATGGAATAGTGCTGTGGGCTTAGGCCGTTTACCTTTTGCTTACTCCTGCTGGACAAGTCCCAGCTCAATGTAGGGTCTACTGCTTCCTTCAGAAATCAGACCTGAATGTTCAGGAAGAAAAAACTAATGTGATATCGAGGCCTTTTGAACTTTGCTGGTCCCTTGGTTTCTTTCTCGATACTTCATCCATTGCCTTCTTTTGTTCTCATTTTGCTCATTGCCCTGAGTTTAGTATGCTTGCTTTGCCAAAGGTTGCATGCTTCCACTAGACATTTCCTTTACTTGGCTAATTCATGATCATGAGGACTAGACACTATTATAGTGCTGAACGACGACCAGCTAGGCTCTACCATGTGAATCAGAACAAAATCCCCTTTAACTCGAGAATTTACGAAGTGTAGTGCCAAGTCATACGAACTCTGCTATTTTTTCGTTTGTAATTCAAAGCTGTTTTTGCGATGAATTCATGAGAATGGTAAACGGGTTATGATTGAAACTGGAAGGCGCCTTTAAGCTTTTGTGACGGGGAAATACGAGGAGCCGAAGATGAAAGAAAAAATGAACCAAAATTATAATTCCGAAAGAGAAACATGAAGTCGACTGAGCTGAGTTCGTGTTTGTATTGCTTCAGTTGTTGGTCTATGACTGAAGAACAACACAGAAGAATACCTAGCAGAGTAGCAGAGCTCCTCGTGTCGTGCTGCTCTGCTCCTTTCCGCGGCTTCGGTGGCGCCGGGTGGACATGGAGGGCGGGCGGCGGCGGCCGCATATCGCTTGTTCGGTCGTGAAGCGCTTCTGGCGGGGTGCGGCGGTTGGGCGGCGGCCGGCGGGGGCCAACGAGCCGCCGGGGCTAAAGTGCAAAAATCGACCGGAATAAAAGTATTTTAGGGTGCTAATGTAAAACATTGGATCGCGATTAATAGTCACGATCCAAATTAGGGTCCTATTTGTAAAGTTTTGGATCGCGATTAATAGTCGCGATCCAAATTAGGGTTGTATTTGTAAAAATATAGGGCTAATTTGTAAATATCGGCTGCCGTCGGCGCCCGCCGCAGCTTCAACATGGAGATCCTCCGGGTTCCGGCGGCGTCGCTCCTCAGGGGCTCAGGGCCTCGGCAAGTGTTTCAACCGTGGATCCAACCAATCCTCACACTCTATGCGCGTCCGTTCCGCTGTCGCGCGCGCATCGGCATTTGTGGCGGTGGAGCGCATGCGGAGCCGCTGATGGGGACGGCGAGCGGCCAACGTTGATGTGGGTGCGCCGCGCTGTCGCCGGATCCCGATACCATCCAGCTCCTCTCCGACCCTCTGATGGGTGTAAAGCTCGCACCGACGAGGCGACGACCGAGCTCCTCGTGCAGGCATAGCTCGGAGAGCACGCGGCGCACCACAAGCTCGATGATTGCCTGACACATTTCTCTTCATGTAAGTTATGCGTGAATGCATTTCAGTTCACAAAATTGCAAGGACTAGCTACCGATTTTACTGTTTCTGTTTCAAAACGTTTCCTCACTTCAGCAGCAGTCCAGCAGATTTTAGTACATTATTGTCTGAACCTAAGAGCTAGTCTCAATTCTCGTATGTGTATGTCATATGTAGTAGATATAGCCTGTGGTGACAAATTTATTCATACTCAACTTTGCCATTTTGCGGCGTTCATGGAATCATGGTTGTCTTCATGTTGTTCTCGTTTCTATTAAACTGAGTGTGGTGCCATTGTTAAATCGTCTCGAGTACTACTTTATGAATATGGAGAATTCAGAGATCTCATTCTGCACTAATTTTGATGGCGTGTCATATCAATAATTCTTCATATTCATCATGAAAGAATATAGATTTAAGTAATGCAACATCTTGGCCTAGGAACATATAGAGGATTCTCATAGTTTTGTCAAGGATATGCTTTGCTAATAGCATGCCAAGAACTGGTGTGTTTTTTTGGCTTACCTTCACTGAAACAAGAAACTCTCTGTGGATGGTTTATTGGATTTCATAAGTGCTCGTAGAAGAGTAGGGGAATATTGCTTTGCTTTAGCAGAACCCTTCCAAGGCAAAACACTGAATTCTACCTTTTCCACATTTATTTACTATACTCAGAAGAGTGCATTACCTGTTTGAGTCCAGCTTATTTGTGTTTTGCCTAACTATATCACCAAGCTGGCATTTGTCCAAAATCTGACCAAAAGAAGGGTAGAAAAGAACAGATTTCTGATAAGATGCTGGAAGAAGAGTGTCTTCCCCCTAATCCTACTCCTTTTGGTAAGTTTCCTGTTCCTATTCTGTTCTATATTTACATATTTCTTTAGACTGCGAATTACGACCAGGTTGCACTTGCTGTTAATACAAAAAATTTGCCTCGGGTTTAAGATTATATGAGAAGTCTCAAGCGTAACTTTGCAACTATACATTAGGTGCAATTTTACTTGGTGGCACATGGACTCTTGATAGATAAGCACAAATGCACAATCACTAGCATGAAACTCTACCAGGACATACTGTTACCAAAATTTGAATTTGTTTGCAGAAGTTATTGTGATTCATGACTTTTTGTAACATGGACAATGACAAGAACACTAACAAGTGTGTCTATTCATCTGGCAAATGTGGCACGATGGTCTGGAAGGAATATGTTGACCTGAACGCGTTGTGCATGGTTGCACATTCAGAATTTGACGAGACTACAGTAATAATGCCTTCATGGCAACCTTGATTCTCAATTACATATTGCCATTTCCATTTAATTTCCACTTCGTGGTTATCACTAATAAGTTTATAAAAACTAGGGTGATGCAATCAGTTCTTTTCCCATCAAGTCTTCTAACAGTGGTGGTTTTGTAAGTGTAGGGTTTGAGCCAAGGGAAAGGTCTCCCAGAAAAGGAAGGAAATTATTCCTCAAAATGGTGCGCATGATGTCGATAAGTTGGACAATGTAACTGAGATGCGGGCCTACTCATCTTCTGGGGAAATCCAAATCCTTCACGTTAACATGCTCGTGCTCCGGGTCGCAGATTGATCCACGTACACTTCAGCTGTCTCATGTACATTGTCCAACCAATCTGCGGTCTGGAGAATCTCTTTGCCTTCTTCGAAATGCATTACATATGTTCCTAACCCTGCTGAATGAATATGTGTGCTGCGCTCCATTGCTCATCCTCAAATTCAGTTTTGATGCCATGAAAATATCCAGATATATTTTGTCGAAGAATGGGCGCTGTAAATACTCTGCAGCATGCAGCAAGTGTACATTAGTGGCCAGCTATATGATTGATTGGTTCATCGACTCACTTCTATGCCAAAAGTTGTGGTTTGGAATTTAGTTACTTTCAAGGATTCTGGTCTTTCTCCATTGATGGGAGCCTAGCTTTTCTGGAAATGACTAGTGCATTTGCATGGATCATGAAAAAACCACACCTAGAAACATGGGAAATTTTGCTGAATGAGAATGTAATATGATATGTAAACCGAAACGAAAAGAAAGAAAACGAATATGAGAGCCGCGCAAAATTGGAACACGTCAGTGGTAGTGTTACAAAACTTTGTACAGAGTTTCATTTGATGGGTCGGCCATCAGTTGCAAACTTGCAATACACAAAAAGCTTGCGGGGGGGAATTTTGTGGGCCGCACTTGTTGTTGATGGGCCTAACTAGGCCGTTGGTTTCATTCCGCCGCCGCCGCCGCCACGCGTTGTTGCAACCAGCCCACCTCCATTTTCCTGTAACCGTCCACTCAAAAATGTCGTCCCGGGTGTGTCTTTTTTACCTTAGCTGTGTGCAGGTTTTTGTGGTTAAAATCTATTTTTGCAACGACCACTTAAGAAAATAAATGGGTTACAATTTAAGCTTTGCTAGAATTTTGAATTACATGGATGCAACCGGAGGGCTGCACAAGAACACATGAGGCCGTGAACAACAAGACGATCTCTATAGCTAAAAAAAGTAAAACCGGGGGAAACCGCGGCTCGTCATCCCTAAGGGTGACCGGGCAGACCGCTGCCGCCACACCTATAGCCCTCCCCTTCTCCATCCCTCCACCTCGCCGCTGCCTGAGCGCACTGCAAGAAGCCCGTGCGGGCACAAGGACGGCTGCTGGGGGCCTCCTCCCACAAATCCCTTCCTTTCTCAAGCATTCTTCCTCCAACAGATGACAACCATGGCCGAGCACACTGTGGTGGCTGCAAGCAGCCCTGCAGGTCACCGACGGTTAGATCCGCGTCCTACATAGCAGGATCTAGCATTTCCCCACGCCGTCTAGCGACCTACCTACTAGCTACCGTCGTCACCGTCCTCGAGGGCGATAGCGCCACCATGGAGTGAGGGTGGGGTTCCGACGGTTTGAAGTTTCCCCATATGCCCCCTCAGTTCCGTTGGAGCAAAGGACTTCGACGACAGCTTGCTGCTGCGACATCCTGCGGTGGGGACGGGCTTCCCCCAACTCCTCGGGGGTGGCTGTCGTGGAGCTCATTCCGGTGTTGCTCGGTGGCGCCGAGTGGGGGCAGCATGGCTGATGCGGCAACAACATGCGCTGCCATGCCGGCGGCTCGCTGCGTCCGTGTAACACCTGCTATTTAGTCATCAAAGTAATTCTGAAGAAATAGAAGCAATTCATGAAGAAAAGGAGAAGAAATTGGCTAAAAATCAAATTCGGGTCAAATTTGACCGAAATTTGAATTTTGAATTTGAAATTCAGAAAAATTTGGCAAAAATATGGAATGGAAGTATAAGAGTGATTAGAACTTGAAGATCAAGATTGGGGACAAGATCTGGTCCTAAATACCTCAAGAAGATCAAAGAAAGAAATTAAAACCGAAATGTACTATTCACCATCCGACAATAAGAATTTCAGAAAATCAGCACCAGAGTCCATTTTGAAAATTAATTTCTGACAAATTTTCCAAATAAGTGGACCAAGACAACTATACAGTGATGAAGTATGAACTTTGGACAAATAGATTCGGGTGTTGTTGATCAGGAACAGTAAAGGGAACAAATTCAAAATTTAGCTCAAAGTCAGCACTTTGTCACAGTAAACTGAATTGCTGAATCTGTCTAAGTCTGAAACAGCAATAGGTAGCTAAGTTTGGAGCCGATTTCAGAAGAATGTAGAACAAAAGTTGTGAGTGTTTATGAGCAAAATGGAATCCCTGATGGTTGTATAGTGTAATTAGTTTGTAGTTGGACTTAAAGGAAGGGATTTGGACCACTGAAATTATTTACAAAGTTGGGTAAGTGACCATGACCAAGTGACTGACGAACTGAATCGGAGTTCAATGAAGTTCAGTTACTTGAGGGCAAACATTTTGAAATTGCCAACAAATGGATGATAATCTCGGGCAAGAGTTTAAATATGAGTTGTAGAGCTCGAGTTTATCTACAACTTTGTTTAAGTGACTTGTGGACCGTCGGATTCAAAATCAGCCGTGGTGAAGCTCTGAACTTCGGGCGTCAGAAACAAAAGAGGGGGGGGGGGGTGACAGAGCCGCGCCCGACGTGTTGCCGCCGGCGTTCTCGGTCGACCACCAGCGCAGCAGCTACGCCACCTCCTCACCACGCAAGCCTAGCACTAGGCCACAGTGTCGCCCATGCGCGCGGTAAGTCTTTCGTATATCTACCGCTCCCGCCGCCGCCCTTTTTATCGCCTGTTTTTCTACCGCCGCCGCCCTCTCTGTCAAGCCACCGCCGCCAACCAAATTCCACTGCCACACCTTACCTCCCGTCGATTCCTCTCACCCACTCCTCCACAGATACCCCAGCTACACCCCGGTCAACTTGTTGCCCAGCATCCTTGCCGGAGTACCCGTACTCGCCGTCGTTTCCGTCTGCCACCGCCGCACCTCCTGCTCACGGTGAGCACCTCCTTGCCATCGTTTTTGTTCTGTATGGGTAGTCGTAGGCGAGTCCTGGGGGCACTAGGAAGCCATAGAGGGAGTTGTCGGGGTAGGCCGAGCCGTCGTCGTGCTTAGCCACGACCGGCCGTAGGCGCCGCCGCCTGCCGCCGTAGAGGGAATGGCTCCGGCCATCTCCCGGGGAGCTGTCACCGCGCACGGGTGTGCTAGTGCATGGGGATGCTTCCCCGGCCTAGCCCCGTCGCCGGTAGGGTGCCTGCCAGCGAACCGCACCGCCCCTGTCGCGCCCGGTTTTTGGCGGGAGGAGGAAGAAGGTGCTGGTGCCACGGGCCCGCGCGTCAGAGAAGAAAGAGAGAAGGGAGGCCGGTCAGGCGCGGGCGTCAGTTGGGCCGGAGTCCCGGAGGCCCAGGTGCTGGTGCGGTCGGCCGTTGGAGAAAAAGGCCGGAGGCCCAGGGGTCCAGCAGGCCGGCCTTGCAGGGGAAGAGGACAAGGAAAGATGGGTCGTCGGGCCGTCGCCGGTTGGAGAAAAGAAAAAGAAAACGAAGATGGCCCAGTAGGCCCAGTAGAAGGTTGAGTAGGCCGGCGGGTGAGATGAATAGGAGAAGGGGGTGGGTCCGAGCCGCGGGCCCAGCGTAAGAGAGAGGGGGTAGAGTAGGGACGCGTGAGAAAAGTAGACCGGGGGTTTTTCGGGAAAAAGTTAGATTTCCTTTGTAGAATAAATAGTTTAAATCCGAATCTCACCATTTAAATCACAGAAATTTCTAGGGATGTCCAAAATTAGTGAAACCAATTTTGTTAGGCTTATTTTATTTTCCTTTATGCATTAAATTTTTTATACCCTAGGAAAATAATAAAAATTTGGGTATTTATTTAATGCCTTTCTTTTAAGGTATTTAAATAAATACTTAATCTTTATTAAATGCATAAAATATGGAATAACATTTTCATAATCACAAATTATTGTTAACTCATAGGAAATTAGGTTTCAAGATTAGAAAATAATTATAATGTCTTCTAAAAATAAAAGAAAAAGCCCTAAGTAAGGATAGTTAAGGAAATTAACTTGTGGGCTAATCTTTCCGGGTTTTTATGTGTTGGCTTGCAACTTTATCATGATAAATTGTATAGTCCTTGTTGGCTTGCAACTTTATCATGAAGGAAAGTTGTATAGTCTTGTATTCAAAAAGTTGCATTCCTAACCCCTGCATATGCTTTGTCATAGACACCGAAGCACCAAAGGGAGATTTCTCGGGATTTTCAGAAGAATCTCTAGAGTTTGAAGAAGTCTTTGAATTGGTTCCCTACGAGGCCAACCCTTCATACAGTGCTAACTTTTTTAGCGAACAAGGCAAGCCCCGGTGCATTATACCTATTATTTTGGAGTCGATATTTCATGTGTCCAATTATCGGTTATTTGTTATATGTATGCACTAAGTCTAGGAGTTGCTTGAAACCCATTCTTGTGCATTATCATACCTTGCTTTAAGGACATCTTTGCCACTTGTTCAAAACATTTAGTAAATAACCCAAATCTAGAATATGCTTAGTTGCCTAAGTAATTGGTTTACCAAACCTTAAGGTGAATATTGAGTCATGCATGTTATTTTATGGAAAGATAACTTGGAAATTAAGAAGCGGACAGAAGCTAAGGATATAGTTCTGTCTGCTAGATTAATTTGGTTAAGGCCCGATTCGTTGTCTTAACCTTTGATCAAGTGAAAGACATCTGATCACTTACTGGGTATGGGACCAGTAAAGCCTAGTAGATTAGTAAACCCTCTGATCAGGAATATTTCGTACCCGCGCTTGACGTGCTGGAGATTGGCAGGGGCGTAGCCTGAAACTCACATGGTGATCAGGCTAGACGTGGGGTCCCATGTGGGGGTGCGTCCCTGGGTCCGGGTAGTCTTATTCCCAATCATTGGATTTGCTAATCGAAAAGTCGTTATGTACGACCTGGACAGTCGTATATAGCTGGTGATCAGGGTACTCTCCTGCAGGATGTAATTTGATCCGGATCGCCGCAATTCTCGGTTATGAATGCACTTGATCACTATTGAGCATCGTAGTATAAATTCATGAATGATATATCTTTCCACTAATGTTTTGGTGTATGGCTTAATACCTTGTTGTTGCAATTAATCTTTTGTCATCATTTAGAATGGTTAGGTAATAACTTAACAAAATAAAATACAAAGCTAAGGTCTCACTCTTAGTAAGCTCTTTTGCCAAAAATGTGTCAGCCAAGCACACTGAAAAAGCTATCATATAGTTCCAAGAAAAACTACTATATTGGTTAGTCGGGTAAGCCTTGCTGAGTACCTCGTACTCAGAGTTATCCCTTGTGGTTATTTTCAGAGGCACCGCAGGAATCCACCGAGGAGGAAGCTCCGAAAAACTAGGGTATTGTTATGAGTCTCACAATACCCTTAGAAGAAATCTTAAATGCTCATCTTCCACCTGAACCGTTTATGTTTAAAATCCTAGAACTTCTGTCTAACCTGCACTGTTAAGTTTATTTCAAACTATGTCTTGTAATAACTCGTACCTCGTGTATGTATGTAAAAATGTAATATTTGTTGATGCTTTCCCATCGCGGAAACAATCCTGATGTATGGCTGAGACATGACGTGGATCATTCGAGGAGTCCTAGGGACACTCGACGGACGATCGGACTTATACTGTTTTAAGTGTGTTTCGGATAATTGCTGCATCGGCAGCGATTAGGCGCATTTAAACCAGTTTAAGTTGGACGGTTCCGCCACAGTCCGTTGGGGTGTGGCTGCTGCTATGTACCTGCAGCAATCGGTCAGCCCCGGTGATGCCGACGAGGTCTTGGCGGCTAGCCTATGGTGGGTGCTGGGCGAAAGCTTTGCCTAGCATAATGCCAAGGCTGGCAATGGTGATGCCTTGGGGCATCATCTTCCTTCTTGAAGGCGTCGTCGTAGCACCCTTGCTCCAATTTCGCTCGGGGGGACTTTGGGTGTAAACCCATTTTCAATCTTCCAATTCAGCGATGGCGGCGTGTGTTCGACGTCGTCCCCGCATCACTTTGGAGATCCCCTCCTGCCGCTTCTCGGGACCGCTCATGGTGATGCTCGTTCTCTTATTCTGCATCATCCATCCATACACTTCTTCTATCGGCGGATAATGGTTTTCGACTTCTATCGTGGTTTGGTGAGTGTTCCCCATTTGGCACCTCTACTAGTGCCATCAAATCTTATGCCGGGTGGTGTTTCCACCTCTACTACCATTCCCCTCGAGGTTTCCTCCCCTTGTACGGCGTTGTGTGGTAGCACGTGGAGTCCAGATGTGCAGCGAATGATGTTAATGTCAGCTTCAAGGGAGGTCCTGTGTCCAGCGCGTTTTGATTTGCTTGCTTCCTGCCACCTTTGGTCCCCATTTCGTTGGCCTGACTCTTAGATGGAGGGTGACAACAAAGGACGTAGTTATGAGGGGTGGATGGATATGCAATGGCCATGATGTACCTGGTGAGCATGTCGTTCAATGGTGACTCAAATCGGGAATCGATGGTTCTTCAGCCTGAATCATGGCCTGTTATTTGAAGTGTCTTTGTGAGTATGTATTATGTTTCTACGTTATGTTGTACTCTGGTTGTAAACCTCTCGTGTTTTTTATTGCTAAAAATCTTGTACCAGTTTTGACGTAAGCTTACAAGGGCTACCATCCACTGCAGGAAAACAAGAAAGGAAAATGAGGCACCTAACAGGAAAAATGGGAAGAATCAGATTAATGCCAAAGAACAAAAACATAAGAGCAAGAGAGCATGATCCTAACTGATTTCAGTTATGGGTCTTAACACTCTTACGCCTGAAGGACATGGTTAGAGAAAACATTTGACAGTAGAAGCTTATGAATCATGACCAAACTTGTTGTGACATAAAACTCCATACAAGCAGCCACAACAGAGAACATTCAGACACTGGTGGCTATGGTGATATTGCAGAACAGAAGAAAATTCAAGATTTCATCCGTTCGACCACCCACTGGGATACACAGAAAAGTAAGCATAATTATACAAGACTACAACAGTAGCATGGACCATATCACACCTCACAATAGCAGCTGCAAATCCTACAAACTCAAGCAGAAAGCCAATAGCCCGATATTCTTTGGTCCTCGAGAAGAGAACCAGGAATGCCCATAGGCATCACATCATGCCATGGCAAGTGTTGGAAGAAGAGCAGCAGTGGCAGAGCATTGGCACGTTTGGCTAGCAGCTATGGAAGCAGCAGACAAAGTGAAGGAGGACAAGCCTAAGGTGGACTTTCTCCCCTCCCCAACCATGAATTACAGCCGCGAATTCATCGCATGGACATGAGATTGCGCCTCTGGGTGGCCCTTCTAGAGGCCTGAGCAGCCTTTGGTGTTCGCTTCAGGTTTCTCCTCACCAACCTCTCTATCTTCTCTATTGAGGTGGACAGTTTCTTTTCGTCAATGCCAGCAACGGCAGGATCCATGGGTTTGGATGGAGTCTTCGATGAGCTTTCCGCTGGCGAGGAAGACACCTTCAGATTATCACCAGCCAAGACAGTTGCAGGGCTTGCAACAGTTTCTCTTTCAGTTGAGCCAGAACCAGAGGCAACTGCCATGGAAGCTTCAGCGCTGTGAGGTGCATCCTGCTCTGCTTGTCCTGGAGTAGTCACGTTTACGGATTGCGGAGACTGCTCAGGCCTTTGGCTTTGCTGCTGAGCAGCAGCAATCCTTAAACGGCTTCTCTGAATAGCCTGCATGCTAGTCAGTCAGAATAAGATTGCAGCTATCAAGGGGCAAAGACGTAAGCTGAATGCGTAGTTCAGAATCTTGTAATGAACTAATAATGCAGGAATGAGCTTTAGGATGCCTTAACAAATGAACCAGAATATTGACAAAACAGTAATGACAGCTAAGTGAACAATTTAACTTTCGTGATGACATATATAAATATGTGCAAAAAAGGTAAGTGTACCAGAGGAATCTCTAAGCAGATGACATGTGCACTTTAAAATGCAGATCCGCTTGTAAAAGGTAAGGTTGATTAAAAGTAAGCCAGTCCACCCAGCAAATGGACATTCAGAATATAGTTGGAAGTCCAGCTATATGGGCAATATTTCAGAAGCATTTTAATTTTGGACATACAAATTGTACATTGCACAGTAATAAGATGGAAAGCACAAGGTGATGAAGTATAGCTTGTACTCCATTTTGACTGGTGCCAATTTGGTCAGCTTGTTGAGTCAAATATTCTCACTAGATTCATCAGAATATCCCAAAAATTAAAGGACACCTGAAAGTAGGAAATTGTATGGCAGATTTATCATCCCCCATTAAATACTTGCTATTGACAGTACTATATGGTTTTAACTTCACTACATAAACAAAACAAAGAAATGTTTTCAAAAGGATCGATGACAGCATTCAGAAGCTGAAGTCCTTATCAGATGGTATCAGGCACAATAACTTTAAATGATGAACCAGTACCACTGGCATCCTTTTTACTCTATCTCGCACTCAACATAGGTCGTGGGCTCATGTCTCTGGAACTATGGGTATGCTGAAGTTAACAGGGGACTAATTTGGTAGGATTCCAGTGATCACCATAAGAAACGAAGAATGCTACAATTTCTATTTTAGTACTGTTCAAGTAAAAATTCCTTAGTACAATTTGTTAGTAAAAGCGCATCACTGCAGTCCAGTAAGGCAAATGAATAACTGTGCTGAAATCCCGCAAGCCCACTTTGGCGACAACTGTACTCTGATTTACAATCAGCAGGTCAACTACAATTGCAAATCTTCGAATAGTTCAACATCTCACATCATCGCAGCAATGGAATACTGTCCGTTACCTTTGCAATTGCCGTGATGTCACGGAGCGGCGTCCTGGGATACCATTCAGGAAGCGGGCTCCTCCTCTTCTTCGGCGTGGCCCTCAAGGCCCAAACCGGCAGCAGGTTCTCCTTGTTCCTCGAGGGCGAAATATACCGCCGCGCCAGCGGCTTCCGGATGCCTCTCGCTGCCAGGGATCCCGGCGAGGCCACCCTCCTGATGAAGAACCCGCCGCCGCCAGCCCCGCCGGAGAGGTCGGCGAGGGCCGCCCTCCTGCCGTCCGTGGACTCGGGCATCTCGGGGGCCCTGCATGACGCACACAGCGGGGGAGAGACATATTGGTGAGATGAGAAGCCAGTAAACGCATCAAAAAGTGGAGAAGGGGGCCAGCGGCGAATAGCGGCCGCTGGGACGGGGACGCGGGCGGAGGCGAAGGCGCGGCGGCGGGTGGTGGACCAAATCCGGCGACGGCGGTGAGGTCCGGAGGTCGCGGGATGGGAGTAAGAGACGGGCGCCCTGGACGGCGCTGACTGACCTGACGGCGGCGCGGCGGGCGACCGAAGCTTCCGAAAGCCCCCGCGCCCCTCCCTCCCTCCCACCCTCCGGCGACCAAGGCAGCAACCCAAAGTTTCTCCCTTTCCTCACTTGCCTGGCCCAAATCTCTGCTCCGGCTCCGGCTCCGGCCGCTGATCCTAGAGCTTCACCATTGCAAAAAAAAAAAAAAAAGAACCTTGAATCACATCAGAACACCAAGGAATGGGAGGGAAAAGGGGTCTAAAATCCCGAAATTTCTCACAGTTTGCTCGGCCTGAAATCCAATCTGGGCGCCTGGCGGGCGGAAGGGTGTGGTTCCGCCCCGGTGGTGGCGGCTCTGGTTCAAAAAGGAAGAAATCCGAATCGAAAATGCGAGACGCGCGGGATGCCGAAATTTTGCGCCAGAGCTCGAAATTTTCCTGGTACGCGCGGGCTTTAGCCGCCCTGAGTGTTTTTCGGTTCGAAATTTTGAAACGCTGGCATTTTGCTCCTGCACTGGCTGCACGTGCGTCACGTGCACCTGGGTCTGGGCCCTGCCCCGCGCGCGCGCTCTCTCTCTCTCTCACGGAAACAACCCCCCCCCCCCCCCCCCCCCCCCCCCCCCCCGGGGTCTCTTTTCTTTTTCCCCGAGAGGGGAATTGTATTAAAATCGAAATTAAGTTTTCTTTTTCCAAAAGCTAAATCAAATCACAGCGCCTCGAAACATTGACGTAAGTATTGCTTGACCTGGAGCTTCACCGAGTTTCGGAGGAACTCCTCCGTTCATTTTAGTTTTTTTAGATGCATAGTTTATATTATTCGCTTAGATATAGTATATGCCTAGATATATAATAATATCTATAAACTAAAAAGATAAAAGACCTACAATTTGGAGGAGTATATAAGATGCTTAGGACAGGATAATTAGTTTAATTCTTAGTGTTGCATATTTAAAAACACAAGGAATATATTTTAATGTTTTCGTCAAACCTTTTGATCTTGGACCAATAGTTATTTCATCTATTTCAAATATTAGTCATTTCGTTTTTGTCAAGTCAAACCTCTCTAAATTTGATAAAAATTATAGAAAAATATATAAATATTCACCATAAAAATAAATACACTACTAAAACATAATTCATGGTAAATTTGATGAAACTAATTTTATGTTGTTACTTTTTTCTATAAATTTGATTAAAATTAGATAAGTTTGACGTAGCTCAAAACTAAAGTGACAGGTAAGTTTCCATGTGATGCCAATTTTATGGTGTCATGATATCGTATATAAGAGTGAGAACGTGACGTACCGGATCAAACCGTGCATTATAAAACAAGAAAATGAGCAGGTAGTAAATTGCATAATTCTTTTCATTAAGTGTTAATATAATTTAGCATTGAATTTTAACTGTCATCAGTATATGACTCATTAGTGAAATAGCTTTCATGATTGTTAAACTACAAAAATGTGTATTCTCATTGCATATATGGGTAAAGACACGGCTTGTATCAAATCCCGTACATCACGACCGTTTGACAAATTTTATTTAGTAGATATTTATATCAAACAGTGTTCTATGCTGGTTGTCACTTGTCAGTAAAAAGCTAGTTGTACTACTTCGGCACGGAAGAACAAGATGTATAATCACCAAACACAAAACACGTTAGAGAACTTCTACAATATATGATTAGGAGTGATTTGGGGAGCATAAAGCTTACGTTCATCCTCCAATCCAGTGCCACTTTTTGACTACGCATCGCACTAGCATTTTCTACATTATTTAATCATCAGAAGGATGCGGATCTTGCCTTTAACGAAAATTTACAAAACCACACTAAGATTCCAGGCAACGTCGGGCCACAATGAACCCAAGAAGGGTAGTGACAGGAAAAGAAAAGGTCAGGTCGACTGTTCCCACCGCAAGCTCGGTCTTCTACTGTTCATGGTCGCGTTTTGTGAATGCGATCAGGTGGCAGGAACAGAATTGAACTTGGAATTGTAGAACTGGAATTGAGTCAGGCTGAATGTGGCTGTTGGGACGCTCCTGGAATCGGAATTGGAATTCAACCACGTTTCCGGCTGAATTGGGTTACACCTAGGAGATGGCCTCAACGATTCCGAGTTTCAGACCCATGGCCCTCTGATTTGGAACACCCGACTCAACGCAGCCACCTAGCGAGTTCGTGAATCGTGACCAGTGTCGGACTTCGCCGTCGAACGCCACCGGCGCCGGACTCGGACACCGAGGGTAGGGACGAGCCTGCTCCTTACTCTACGTCGATAGGCTGCTAGCATTTACGTCGACAGGATCCTAAGTGAGTTGGGCTCTTGAGCTGCCTGCGAACTGCCTGTAGTTGATTAGAAAATTGCCTGATCAGGATCCAAAGGAGAAATGCAGTTGAGCTCTTGAGCACGGAAGACAAGCAGCACTGGAGCGGGGAAAGGACTTCTAGACTTCTAGTTGCAAAGCTTCGCCATTTATGCCCAGGCAGGTGGAGCCAGCAGCCAGGCAGTCGATTTGCTCGGCCTGGCGTCCGGCAGCCAGCACGGGCGAGGCAAGTTCCAGGCAGTGCTCAGGACTGCGACCAGGCAGATTCCAGGCAGTGCCCTAGACCCAGGCAACATGTCCAGTGTTGGAGCGTCCCAGCACGTTCGTCGATCCTGTACACCCAGATGAACACCGAGCAGGCAAACTGGTCGTTCACCGCGTCCCAGCACGGTCATGGCGTGCCCTTATGTACAGGCTTCCGTGCAGGTGCTCACAATGGCAAACAATTTCAAACATTTGCAGAGACAACGTAATAAGGCTTTTCCAAGACTCGATTGAGATCCCATTTGCAAATACTATAACAAGTTCAGCATCCTAATATCACTGAAGCAACTCCCAAACAACCAGGAAACTGATTTTGTTATCAGCTGGAAAGCAAACTTTCCTCCACACACATGTATTTTGTTATCAGCTGGAAATGCTAGATTGAAGTTGCATAAAGAAACCAAAACATGCTGACATTCATAATTCTGCTTAATTTATAAGCGCATCCTACACTCTGGTTGCATGAAAACGTCTAGTTGTCCTTCGGTGGACGGCAAAATTAGAGCAACTGAGCATCAGCAGTTTAGCACCTCCGTGATTCATACTAGCTAACATTCTACTTGAGATTTTGGGACTTGTCCTCAATGGCTCACTTATGCGTCATTTTCTGTTTTTCTTCCATCGCCGTCGGCGCTCGCAATCTTGTCGTTCAAGAAGAACCAGCAGACTGGCCGTCGTGCTGGACACGGTGCTCCGGCAGCCAATGGATGCAGAGTGGATGTTCTGGTGGCCATGTCGAACACCATAGGCTCAAACCTCGACTGCTCGTCGATACAGTACACGCAGTTGGGCCTCACCCCTGACGCGTCCTCTGGTCGCAGCACCACAGGGTAGTTCTTGCGACGAACACCGAGCAGCCTCCCAGGTCGCTCACCGCGTCCCAGCACGGCCGCCGCTTGGGGTCGTACTTGAGGACGAAGACCTCGTCTTTCGCCATGCTGAACCTGTCGCCATCCGGCGTCATCGAAGAGACTGCGACGGTGGTGTTCCGCCACACTTGGTACAGGGTACCGCCGGAGAGGAAGATATTCTTGGCGCCGGTGAGCTTGCACGCGGCGTCGTAGGGCGGGGCGAAGAGGCCGGCGCGCTGGGCCTCTGAGTGTAAGGGCGAGACCCTCGGCCTTCGCCGCCGGCAGCCGGGGACGTGGAACACGTGCACGTATCCGTACCTGGTGACGCAGTACACCTTGCCGCCGCCGCCGGCGGCGGCGCCGTCGTAGGCCAGGTCGACGAGCTGGTCGCGCTGCTCTGCCATGGCGACGTCCATGACCGTCCACTTCATGTCCCGTGCCTTGGCGTAGGCGAGCCTGCGCGGGCCGCAGATCGCCACGGCGGTGTAGTCGTCGGGCGCGGGGTTCGGCGCTAACACGACCTTGAGCACCGGCTGATCGTCGCCGTTCCTCAGCGGGAAGAGGTGGAACCGGGGGCTTCCCCGGCGAGAGGGTTCAGGAGGAAGACCCCCTGGGGTCGACGGCGATCCAGCCGTTGCTCGAGCCGACGAGTTCGCCGCCAGTGGGAACCTCGGAGAGGTGGAACGAGCGGCCCGCCGTGAGGAACGAAGCGGACACGAGCTGGCCGGGCTGGACCTGGCGGTGGCGGGGAGCGTCGAAACCGGAAACGGTGAGGAGCAAAGGGGTCGGTGGCGGGAGGGCGGAGCGCCACGCCGTGCAGACGCCGCGGACGCAGGAGTAGGACTCTAACGGGAGGCCGAAGCCATCGCTGCTGATGAAGCGGAGGAGATCCGGTGGAAGAGTCGCCCAAGGCCCGGACGACGCCATGGCGGCGGGCAACCAACAGATCGAGTTTTGGATACCTGGGAAAGGAAACTCGGGAACTTTTACAGTCCAATGTATATCTAGTCTACTTTTGCACTTCGTATGCGTGTCAGTTTCTAGCACCTTGAGTCCTTGACTCTCGTCCACTCGCATAAGAGTTCCTTGTCCAATTAACATGGTTACCAGGTTTGTTTGTTCTATGTGTAAACGATTCTACGTTTTTTAGTTGCTCAGAAAAATAGCGTTCAAATGCATGATTTCAATTTTTAAGGGAAAGTCGCAAAAAAAGAGCACATGCATGCACAAGCACACACAATTTGATGACCTTTCAAATTCCCTTGGCAGCGTTGGCCTCTAATATGACTCTGTTGCTCCAGCATGAATCAGATGCCATTTATTACATATATATGGAGCATTGCAATTTCAGTCCAAGAGCAACAATTTATACCAAAAAATGCCACACGCATGCATAATATCGTTGGACAAGATCAAGAAGAGTAAGATGATTTGTTACAATCGTGTGGTCGAGGAGAATTACATGATCGACCTAGAGCTACAGCCTACAGCGCTACACACTGAAGGCTTAACTGAAAACTACATGAATTTTCAAATGACTAAATAATCCAAGCCATGTTGAGCAAAAAGGTTGTCTTCGCCCACCAAATCATATCAATCTTAATGCACCACTCATGTAGTTAATTTGGCCTATTTATATCTTTCTCCAGCATAGCCGAGCCAAACTTGGGACAAATAGCCCATTTGGCATGTATACTGGCAAATTTTGATCAGTTGTTTTGCTCAATCTTGTCATTTTGAGATACAAGAACTACAATTATGATGTGGCTAATTGTTGATTTCAGATGGAAATCTGCTCAGAACTCTTGGTTCAAGTTGTGAAAATAATGCAGAAACTATCAAGAAGCTTAAAATGATAAATGATGAAGTAAAGGAAGGGCTAATTGCAGAACTGAAATATGTTAGCCTGCTCCTTGCAGCTTCTTGCGGCTAAGGCTCCCAGCCATTCGGCTGCCCCAAGTAGCATCATCTGCAGCCCAGCAGCTCGATGATTTTTGCACCACGGTGCCGTTCAAATAAGCAGTAGCTGGATGTAGCTGCTGTAGCAACTGTCTCCAGCACTACCGAGCAACATCTGTAAACTCTAGCAAATGTCTGGTTGAAATAGTTTCTTTCGTGAGCTCTTTTACGGTACGTAATACTACTATATTTTTATATTAGCCCTTTTCGAACATTAGTATAGTCTAGTATTATGTACCGTAAAAGAGCTCTTCTTTCATTTGCTTCATTTGCTAGTTCAACCTTTCTTCTACTGGAATACAAGCTACGATTGAGGTATGTATGGTAGTAACAGTAGGGGCACCTGGTTTAACTAGTCATATCCTTTTCTCAAAAATATGCCCCTACTGTTACTTGCGATGGTTGCAGATCAAGAACCACCGGTGGTGCTATGAAGTGCTAGTGAGCACATCCATCTAAGACATAAGGATTGATTCGCTTGCTGATCTCCTTGCGATGTTTGTAATATTTCTAAAAAATTAGAAATATTAAATTGAGTGAAATTTCAAAAAAAATAAATTTTTTGTTTGAATTGTGTGCTCATTTGAAAATGGAAGATAAATTCTTCTCTCATCTAGAAATTCCCAAATAAATTAAATCTCAAATTAATTTCAAAACATGTGTGCTAGTTGATTTGGCTCTTTTTTATTTTATTTGGCTCTCAAATATGTGTGTGTTTGAATTTTGAATCTAATTTAAAATTCAAACTAAAAAACAAAATCCAAACCTAAAACTAACCTAACATCTAACCCCAGTCCGGCCCGACGCCAAACCGGCCTGACCCGCCAGCCGCCCGCCTAGCCTCACCGCCTGGGCCAGCAAGCCAGCCCGCTACGGTAGCCCAGCTAGCCCGCCAGCCTGCCAACACCACCGCTCCCCCTCTATTTCTCTCGCTGACGCGCTGGGTCCGTTCGTCAGCCGACACTACTCCCCTTTCTTCCTCCTCGCGCCGTACGCCTCACGCACGCGGCGTGCGGGGGTGACGGGGTGAGCTCGCCACGCTAGCGCACACTACGCAGCTGCGTGCGCACCCTTGACTCCTTCCAGAGTCTTCCGTCACGGGGAAAGCCTCGCTTTACCCTTGCCTCGTGCCTGCAAACCCTAGCGCCGAGCCGCTAGATGGCCGCCACGCCATGCCCCAGCGCGCCCGTCGAGGATCGACAGCGCGCAGCCCTTGGCGCGCTGCCCCACTGCCCTAGCCCCAGCCAGCAGCCTCTCCTCGCCATTCCACACCACTCAGGGCTTTTCCCCTTTTCGCTGCCAGCCGATCGAGAGAAGAGGGAGAGAAGGAGGAGAAGAGAAGGAGGGAGGAATAAGAAGGGCCGCTGCCGCCGGGGTGCCGCTCCGCCGAGGGAAGGAGCTGGAGCCGCTCGTCGCCACCATGCCGTCGAGGGGACTGCGAGCCGCCATCGTCACACCGAGGAGATCCGTGAGCTCGTCGCTGTCTTCATCAAGCAGTCTATTCTATATTTATGTATTGGATTTGTACTATCTAAGATAAGAACTCGCACGTGATAGCCTTCCTAGGACTATCACGGAGGTGCGTAGGCTTGAATTCTTAGAAATGGGAATTTGATCCGTTTTAGCTGGTATCATTGCCATACTTGATCGTAGGACGATCCCTAGCAATGAACATTAGTCTAGGAAGCCTAACTATCCTTGAACTGAGTATATATACTCCTTGACTGTTATACAACTCCTTGAACAATTATTATTATTACCTTGATTTCTCTAGCTTATCTGACTTACTAACAACCCTAACAATGTTTTTCAGATGTCGACCGAGGAGTGGCACCCGTTCACCAGAGGGGTGTGCTTTGGAGGCTTTTGCGCTCTGCTTAACGACGGCCTAGAGAGAGCCAGAGTCTACACCCAGGACGTGTGCTACGAGGGCCGCATGAAGGGCATCGTGGACACCATGCCCACCGAGGTGAAGTTGATTGTGCCCGCCGACCCCAAGGTACCAGAGTTTGACAAGGTCGCAATGCACGCGTTCGAGATATCCGTGATAGAGGCTCACCAGACCACCATCAGGAGAGCCATGCGTGAGGTGCACGCACAGCTCCATGAGAAATTGGTGAAGACCCCCTACCGTTGCCTACCCAGGGCCTGCTGCGGATCAAGGGATGTCAAGAGTGCGGCCCGTCGGTACTACGAGAAAAACCCGATGAGAAGTTTTGTGTGGCCTCTCGCTGCATCCACGCTTAGAACCGGGCACTATTCTGGATGGACAGTGAGGTTGAGTTGCTTAGCAAGGGGTGAGACAATTGTATCGCTACCAATGCAGCTCTCGAGGGTAAGGTACTAGGGCTCGAGTGCAGTTTGACAGCCATGAACTAGAGGAACCGTTGCCTGCAGCGCGAGGTGCACACTGCTCAGGTTACCCACTCAGAGAGAGACTCGCTAAGGATTGCCACTCTTGAGGCTCAAGTTGTTTGAAAGGAGGAGGAACTGAGGGACAAGGACAAGATCATTCAAGAGAAGGACGCCCTGCTCAAGTAGAAGGAGGAACTGACAGATACCTTAGACTCATCTTTGATCGCCAAGGATGGGATCTTGGAGCAGCTACACTAGCGCTTACACCGCAACTACTACAACTTGGTTCACCCTGGAGCACGTTGCTACCACGACAGAGACATGGCCGAGAGGATTCAGCTGGCGTGGGAGCGCTCGGATCGCAGGAGGGTGATGGAGCTGGAGGAGCTGAGTGTGTGGGTTCCAACAGAGCTTAGGAGGGAGCCCCGTTTGGAGAGCTTTGAGTTACCACCAACCAGACTGTACACTCAGGTGATGTCTCCACCCGTCAGAGTTGCTACCAAGGAGATGACCAAAGCACTGTCTACGCTCACCCAGCTGTACGGAGGAGCACCACTTGAGCTGCCGGTGTACTCAGACGAAGAGTCGGGTCCATTCTATGCCCCTACCCCAGGGTACCGCCTAGGGGACATGGACAACAACGGCGACTTCTAGTACTCCGAATAAGTGGACCGCTTCTGATCTGAGTAGTGCTAGGTTTGAGCTAGACTCACCATGATGTAGTAGCATTAGAGACTACCACCCCATGATTATCGATGTAGTAGTATGATGTTGATCCTTATGTAATCGTGAAGGTTTCTGGAGTAGATCTCGAGATACACCTCTTTTGTATGGTGCCATTGCGTGAGTGATGTGGAGTTTCATGGTTTCAGTGGTTCTTATGCTTCTTCTTGCTTGTGTGAAATTGTTTGCATGTTTTAGCTAGATACTCTTTTAATAATTAAATAACCCTGTCTAATCTCTTAAGAATACCCGCTGATCCACGATCTCATTTGGAACAAATGTCGGGTATGAGGAGGTTGGGACGATTGCTGCACCGTTTCGAGGAGGCGGCCAAAGAAGATGGGCCCAACCTCGGCAGAGGTCGTGGTTGCCGCGAAGGTCGTGCTCCCCGAGGTGGACGACATGGAGGCCGCCGCGAAGGGCGAGGAGGCCATGTCCCAGGGATGGATGACCAGGGAGACCAAGCTGACATAGAAGGGGAGGTCCACTAAGAGAACCAGGAGGAGCAGGAGCAGGACCTGAATGCTGGAGGGGCAGAGGACCAGCAGGCTCTGCCGTCACCCAACCTTGCAGAGGTGATGGCCATCCAGACTTAGCTGATACGTACTATAGCCAACACGTTGCTCCAATACAACCAACAATGAGGACCCTGTAGGAACCCCCCAATTGAGTCCTTGCAAGAAGAAGGTATAAGGTTTCACCAAGCTCCATCCACCCACGTTCAACAACTCAGATAATCCTCTGGAAGCAGACAACTAGTTGAGAGAGATTTAGAAGAAGCTGTACTTGACAGACTGCAATGATGATGAGTGCGTGGGGCTTGCCACCCACCAGCTGATTGGGACTGCACGCGCCTGGTGGGATAGCTTCTGTGACTCTCACGCAGACCCGGCGCACATCACTTGGGATGAGTTTACCGAGGCATTTAGCGACCACCATATCCCTGAGGCTATTATGGATCGAAATGCAGACGAGTTCTGCAACCTAAAGATGGGTAACATGAAAGTTCAGGAGTACACCAACAAGTTCTAGGAGCTAATGAGGTACGCACCAAATGACTCCAACATTGAAAAGAAGAAAATGCATTAGTTTCGCAAAGGACTCCACAGAGGCATGGAGATGCACTTGTCTGCCTACGACTGTCCTACCCTACACGCTCTAGTTGGCAAGGCACTTTGAGTTGAGAAGTGAAGACTTGAGTATGAGGAGGTACGAGGTAACAAGAGGAAGCGCTAGGACCAGTCTAGACGCTCAGGGCCATGTTAGAGGCCGAGGATAGGACCCCCATAGTTCCAGCAGCAAAAAACCCGCAACTACCCTACTCAACCATAGAAGTACAGGAACATCGGAGGAGGAAGTGAAAGTTCCGACACTTGGAAACAGAGGCCTCAGCAGTCTACCGCTCTTGAGGGCATGAAGTCAGTTGTCTGCTACTCGTGCTGCCAGCCCATGCACAAGTCATTCGAGTGTTCGCAGAAGACTCAGGCTGGAGGGCAGAACCGCACCAACCAGTACCAGACACCAGCTAAGTCACCAGCACTCGGAGGACTGCGGCAGAGGAACCCGGCAAGAACTGCACCGCCATCTACCCGAGGGCGCCTGAACCACCTGACGGACGAGGATGTTGCGACAACCCCAAACGTCACCCTCGGTGAGTTCCTTGTTGACTCAATCAAAGCTACAGTTTTGTTTGATACTGGTGCCAAGTTTTCGTATGTTTCAACCAAGTTTGTGAAAGAACGGTCTCTTCCTACTATGCCTCGACCAAGACCTATTATAACTAACTCTCCCTTGGGAGAAGTGAGGAGCACCCTAGAGTGCAAGGCAGTTTCGTTGATAATTGAGGTTGTTCCTAGCAGACTTGATAGTACTGAAGTCCTCAGGCATTGATGTGATTTTGGAGATGGATTGGATGGCCAAGCACAAAGGATTGATCTCGTGTAATCCCCAATTTCTTAGGTTGGAACAACCAAGTGGAGTTCAGGTGCAGTTTGAGCCGCTATACCCCAAGGCAGCCCCTATGCTATGCAACTTGAAGCCCAAGGCTATGGAAGAAGTACCCATGTTGTGTGAGTTCTCGGATATGTTTCCAGAAGAGTTGATAGAACTACCCCTAGACCGGGATGTTGAGTTTGTTATTGAGTTTATGCCCGGCGCAGGACCGGTAACAAAGAGACCGTACAGGATGTCGGCCGACGAACTAGATGAACTAAAGAAGCAGTTGAAGAAGTTGTTGAAGCAAGGATTCATTCGACTGAGTGCTTCACCTTGGGATTCACCCGTTCTGTTCGTGAGAAAGAAGGATGGCTCGATGAGGATGTGCGTGGATTACCGGACGCGCAACTCCATGACTATCAAGAATAAGTATCCGTTGCCAGGGATAGATGACCTGCTTGACCGGCTTAGAAAAGCTAAGTACTTCTCCAAGACTGACTTGAGGTCAGGATACCACCAAATGAAGATTCGAGAGAGTGACATATCCAAGACCGCCTTCACCACATGGTACCGTTGTTTCCTTCGATTTGACCAATGCACCAGCTTACTTCATGAACATGATGAACAAGATCTTTATAGAGGAGTTGGACAAGTTTGTATAGTATCCATTGATGACATTCTGATCTACTCAAAAATAGCAGAAGAGCACGAGGAACACCTTCGGATCGTGCTAGAGAGGTTACGACAACACTAGCTTTACGCTAAGTTCAGCAAGTGTGAGTTTTGGATGGAGGAAGTTGCCTTGCTAGGGCACATGTTGTTGGCTAAGGGAGTAGCCGTTGACCCCGCTAAGATTGAGGTAGTCACAGAGTGGGAGTAGCCTCGCAACGTGTCCAAGATCAGTAGTTTGCTTGGATTGGTAGGATACTATCGGGGGTTCATTGAGAACTTTTCCAAGATTGCCAAGCCCGTGACCGAGCTACTTAAGAACAATGTGAGGTTTGTGTGGTCAGAAGCTTGCGAGAAGAGCTTTCAGGAATTAAAGTTGAAACTTACCACCACCCCAGTACTAATCTTACCGGATATTAAGAAAGACTTTGTGGTGTACTGTGATACTTCCAAGTAAGGGTTAGGATGTGTGTTGATGCAGAAAGGAAAAGTCATGGTCTATGCGTCTAGACATCTAAATTGGTTGGGCGAAACTAGCCCCTGAACCACCCTAAGCCCCTTGACTCAAAGCATGCCCTTTTAACACGAGCAGCTAGGGACCCACATCCCCTTTGATGGGTGCTGTCGTGTGGGTTCCCCAAGCCCTTAATTGTCTTGATGTGACACCAAGCCATGGGGGCTCGCCATGCGGTAGGGAATCCTGGTTCACAGTTCCCACGCCCATGACCGAGCCCCGCTTCGAGACCCGGGAATGGGCCCCATATCTTAACTAGACGACGGGGGGAGGGGGGCGGGGAGAGGCGTCTCGTCTAGCCTTGGCGCCCCATCCGCTTTCATCCCTAATAACATTATATCTACTTTTGAATTGAAGTGTCTGACTCAGTATCCATTAGAATTGTACCCATGCCAATTTTCTTAAAGTATATCTGGTACCCACTTGAATCGTGTCCACGCCAATTTCCTTAAAGTATATCGTAAGAGGCACTTATCTCACAGACTTAATGGTTGTTAATGTCAGCAGGTATTGCTAGTTAGATATTCAGAATTGATTATTCCGGGTGAAACAGATATACACTCTTTCTTTTGTAAACATGAACTTTATAGAACTTGCCATTTACTAATGCTTGTTTTCAAGGGAGAATGGATAATTGTACTAGTAAGGTAGTAGCCGAAACTCTCGTACAAACTCCACCATGAACAACTACCTCCAAACTCCACCATGAACAACTACCTCAGATATGCATAAGCATAAACTGGCACACATGATGGCTTAAGTTGTAGTAGCATATATACATCAGATTCCGCAATTGCCCCATAAAACTCTTCTAGTAGCACTGTGACTTGTTTATTGAAGATCAAATGCTCCCTTTGTATTTGAATATATGATGTTTGTCAAGCTGATTAGTTTAAAAATGAGCTAATTAGCTTGTCAAAAAGAATCAAAATGCCATACATTTCAAAATAGAGGGAGTACCCAGCTAATCATCTTTACCAAAATTTACATGTTCCCCATCACCTATCACACTTTTCGCTTATCATTTTTGAAGCAGTCGACATTATTAAATTCTCAAGATTGCATGTTATTAAACAAAGTATGTACCCGAAGCAATTTGTCAGAATTATAGAGAAATAACTAAATACGTACTCCCTCCATCCCAAATTGTAGGTCGTTTTAGCATTTCTAGGTGCATAATTTTTACTATGCACCTAGATATAGTCTATGTCTAAATGCATAATAATGTCTATGAGCCTAGAAAAGCCAAAACGATCTATAATTTCAAACGGAGGGAGTACCACCTTCTCCACCCTGGTACTAAGGCCATTCTCAATGCAAAGTTTCATATTCATGTTTCGAAGAATGCCACATAAGCAAGAATATATTTAGTTCATAGATGAAATAGCTCATACGATGCATAGTTTCATCTTTTGTTTTTTTCAAGGCTACATGCAAGACACAAAGTTATTGGAAACAGTGTACATATGGTTTCATCCACATGAAACTATTTTCTTCTCTCACCTCACAAATAGTGTGCTATGTCATCAAAATTGCTTACGTGGAAGCTCATTTATTGTCCATGAAACTTCCATTAAGAATGGCCTAATGTGCTTCTTGACTCTTCGAGACTTGCACACAATCCTCTCCACCCATACTTCGTTTTCTTCCATTGTTCTCGACGCTCATAATTTTGTCATTCAAGAAGTACCAGCAGACTGGTCTGCACGAGGGATTCAGTGCTTTGTCGGCAGAGGGATGAAGAGTTGAGATTCCAGTGGCAATATCGAACACCATCGGCTTGTTCCTCGACCCCTCATTGATCCAGTAAACGCAGTTGGCCCTGACCCCTGGCGCATCCTCTGGTCGCAGCACCACAGGTTGGTTCTTGCCGACGAACACCGAGTACCCTCCCAAGTCCTTCACCGCATCCCAGCACGGCTGGCGCTCGGGGTCGTACTTGAGGACGAAGATCTCGCTTTTCGCCATGCGGAACTGGCCACCGCCCGGTATGTCCCAAGAGACGGCGCTGGTGGTGTTCCGCCACACTTGGTACAGGTTACCACCGAAGAAGGGGGTGTTTGGATCCCCGGACTAAATTTTAGTCCCTGTCACATCGAATGTTTGGACACTAATTAGGAGTATTAAACATAGGCTAATTACAAAACCAATTTCACAACCCCTAGGCTAAATCACGAGACGAATCTATTAAGCCTAATTAGTCCATGATTTGACACTATGATGCTACAGTAAACATTCGCTAATGATGGATTAATTAGGCTTAATAGATTCGTCTCGCGATTTAGCCTAGGGGTTCTGCAATTAGTTTTGTAATTAGCTCATGTTTAGTCCTCCTAATTAGCATCCGAATATCCGATGTGACACGTACTAAACTTTAGCTCCAGGATCCAAACACCCCCGAAGAAGACATTCTTGGCGGCTGTGAACTTGGACGCGGTGTCGTAGGGCGGGGCGTAGTCTGCGGCGGGGTCGTACGGCAGGCCTGCGCGCTCGGCGGCCTGCAAAGGGTTCAACGATGGGCCTCCGTCGCTGGCGCCGGGGGATGTGGAGCACGTGCACGTCTCCCAGCACGTTGACGCAGTAGACCTTGCCGGCGTCGGAGTCGTAGGCCAGGTCTACGAACCAGTCTCTCGCCCCGATGGCGACGTCTAGGATCATCCACTTCATGTCCCGCGTCTTGGTGTAGGCGAGCCTGAGCAGGTCGCAGATCGCCACCGCGACGTAGTCGTCTGGCGTGGGCTTCGGCGCGAACACGATCTTGGGCACCAGCTTGCCGTCGTTGTTCAGCTGGAGGAGAGGGACTTTCTTGTCCTCGCCGGCGATGAGGTAGATCCCCTGATAGGGGCAGCCGTCGACGGCCAGCCAGCCGTTGCTCGAGCCGACGACGCAGCGGCCTCTCCAGCGAAGCGTGGTGAGAGGGTACGAGCGCTCCGCCGGCAGGAACAGGGCGGACACGCGCGGAGGATCGTGTGCCGGAATGGAGACGGTGACGAGGGAAGGGATTGGCGGCGCGCCACGCGGTGCAGACGCCACGGGCGCGGCTGTAGGATTCTAGGAGGCCGAAGCCATCGCTGATGAGGAGGAGGAGCTCCGAGGGGATGCCCGCCCAAGGCCCAAACGGTGCCATGGCGACCTTGGCGGACTTCTGAAGATGGCAGTATGACAATCTGACGAACTAGGTTAGGGTTTATGGGAGATTGAGGGATTTTTATGCTCCAAAGTTCATCCGGCGGCTTCTGACTCGTGGGCTGCTCAGTACCGTGGACTGTCAGGAGAGGAAGTGCGCTGGAGAACCAGCCCGCCACACGGCCCAGTAAAAAAGCCACTTGTCACTTGTGTTGCTACTCTATTTCAATACTAATTTATATTGTTCAAGTTCGTTTAAGCCCTATCTCGAGATTTGTTTAGAGGCCACGGAAGTCCAACGTGAGTTGATTCCTGGCGATGACAACTACTCCATCCAACAACAAATATTTGACATCTGGAACAAGATTCTATACTTTGAAACTTGGATATCAGTTACTTTTAAAATAGTCTACCTGATTGCAAATACAGGCAACTTTGGAGCTAGGCATGAAGATTAGGAAGATAAACAGGCTCGGCACCATTTAATCCATAATCATGGGCGACTCATGTAAAGGTGATCACCTTGAATTCATAAGCGACTTATATTTAGAGAATAATATGGAAGGTGCGGCATTTAGTTCGAAAATGAGAATAATATATGTAAATCTATCATGAAAAGTACTTTCACAATCTTATAGATGTATTCTGATAAAAAATAGCAGTCAAATTCGTATATAGATGATAGTGAAAGGTAACACAAATGTCAAGTACGCCTGAGATAAAGAGAGCAATTGTTTTGCTTTTGTTTCGAACCCTGTCGATGCAGCTTGATCAATAGATATGAAAAATTGTATTTTTCATAACTTAAGTATTGCAAAAGTGTGACATTCATTCTTCATATTTTATTTGATGCAAATCAACCATTTAATTAACTAAACGGTTGCATTTATCATCCCACCTTAGTTTAATAATAATTTAGTGCCATCTAATAACAGTTTATGCGACGTAACCATCTGATTAATCATTGCTTAGCAATATAATATGCTGAGTTGAAGATATAAAGCCAAAAAAAATTAGTAAATCATCTAAATTGGTACCCATAATAATTTTATTAGAAAAATTATCGGAGCTGATTCACACCGAACTATTATAGAGACTGACTCAACATTGGACATGGCTAAACAATGATTAATAAGATTATTACATTGCCTAAACTGATGTTATATGACCCCAAGCCATCGTTAAACTAAGGTGGGGATGATAAATGCACCAGTTTAGTTAGTTAACGTGTTGATTTGCACCAAATAAAATATGAGGGATGAATGTCAAAGTTTTTGCAATACGTGAGGGATGAA
This sequence comes from Setaria viridis, assembly GCF_005286985.2. Taxonomy (NCBI): domain Eukaryota; kingdom Viridiplantae; phylum Streptophyta; class Magnoliopsida; order Poales; family Poaceae; genus Setaria; species Setaria viridis. The sequence goes on along the minus strand of NC_048269.2, from coordinate 21,802,242 downwards.
AAATACACTTTTTCCGATAGATATTGCAATTGATGATTCATCGAGGTAGGGGCGGTGGAGGCGCCTACCCGCTGCGCAAGAGCATGAGGAAGCCCGAGAATTTCAGGGACTTGGTACACCTCCGTGCACGTACCAACACGTTAGGAAATCGTTCGCTTTCTGTATTACTTTCTTTGCTCAATTTGTCCTGACAGCCTTGAACTTGTACTCGGAGAACGCCAACTAGAGCTTTGCTGTGAAATTGTGATCTTACAGTGGGAAGTAGAGTTTCTGAACTTCGTACGGTATGAACTTCTTGGTGCATAGATCGAGTTGTAGAAGTAAATTACCGTTTCTTTTATTAGTAACCTATATTGCAGTATCTCTTTCAAAATGAGAACAATTCATGACGGTTGCAAACTTGCAATTCGAATTAAGATTTTGCAGATAAGCGCGGTTGCTCGGATAAGGCATCGACTGGCCTGTTCAACGCACAAATTTTTCGACAAGAATGGTTTTCTGTATGTCCACACACCCATAATTACCACAAGTGATTGTGAGGGTGCTGTCGAGATGTTTCAGGTCACAACGCTATTCAGCCAGGGTGGTGGAACTGTTCCATACAAGGATGATGGAACGATTGTCTGCCGGCAGTATATTCATTATTGGATATGTTTAGCACTTTAGCTTGTCTTACTGTTTCCTGAGTTTTAAAATTATTTCTCCACTCTGTCCAGCTTGTGGCTCTGCAACCTTAGAACAAGACGCTGGATGTGCTCTCCCTTAAAAAAAAAGGGCACCGGATAAGCTCACAGTCACAGCATTGGCTCTCCTGCCCTTTTTCCTCAAAGCCTGTCAGGAGTCCATTAGTGTTTCCTACTTGTGTTTAATTGGGCTGTAAGGGCTGCTGATCCTAGCTAATAAGCTTGATGGCAGCATTTTTTTGAGGTTTAATCTCGTCACTTCAACTATTGATCAAATGCTCTTTTCTTTTTCACGAATGTGGCAGGAGAGCGAAGGGTCCAAGGGCGCGTGCTTAAGATTTCAGAACAGATGTTGTCATGTTGACACTACTGTGTTTTTCGATGTTAACACTACTGTAAATGTTTCCCCAGGCCGTTCTTATTATTGTTGTTGTATAAATTCTGCAGACTAACATTACTAACTTAGCACCTTTTTGCTGATCAGCAAATTTCCTTTCAGGCTTAAAGCCTTGAATGCTCTACATACCTCTTCGAAAGGCCGAAATTCGCGTGGAAACCGCTGCCTGAGCACTGGAAACCGCGCACTGGAAATCCTAGTAACAGAAAACTCCGCCGCGCATCTTTCGGGCCTCTGTCAGAGACAAAGGCAAACCTGTCCCACCCACCCCGCGACCGCGCGCGCGGGAACCCCGCGAGTCCGGCGGGCCGCCAACCGCCGTGGTGGCTGGCACGCGGTACCCGTTTACCACGCGTCGTCTGCAAGCGTCACGCGACACCCCCACCCACTGCCTGCCTCGCTCACTCACTCACTCACACCGGGTGGCCTGCGCTGCGCAGGCCGGACGGCGACGACGGCCGCGTCATCGGCCCGGGGCAGGTGGACCATTTCGCGAAGGCAACGCAACCCGGAGGGGCTCGCCCGTAAAATCACACCCCCATCCGGAGGAAGAGAATGGATCATAAAATTCCCCACCACCCCCACCGGGGGGATCGCCCGCATCCGCCCCCTCCCCCGCCCCCGCCAAACCCTAGCGGCCCGAATCCGGCCGCCCCCATGGCGCCGTTCCGGCGCTGGGCGGACCTGCCGCCGGATCTCCTCTGCCGCATCGGCGACCGCCTCGACCTCAAGTGGTACGCCAGCGCGCGGGGCGCCTGCACGGCCTGGCGCTGCGCGCTCGCCCCGCCCTCCCCGGCGCTCCTCGTCGTCGCCGACGACGCACGCTGGTGCCCGCACGCCGCATCCCTTCCCACCCGGCGGTCCTTCGAGCTCACCGCCATCGTCTCGGGGAGCCGCTGCGTCGGCTCCAGCAACGGCTGGCTCGCGCTCTCCGTCGCGCTCTTCACAGGCCAGACCGCCTTCGTCCTCCTCAACCCCATCGCCGCCGTCGAGATCCTGCTCCCGCCCCTGATCTACGAGAGCCGATGGGTCTCCAAGGTCGTCTTCACCCCGAGCCCCGCCAAGGACGACTTCGCCGCCGCCGCCATCTGCGACATCGACAGGATCGCCTACGTCACCGCGGGGGCCAGGAGGTGGGCCGTCCTGGAGCCCGTCCGCCTCACCAGCGGGGACCAGCTCACGGATGTCGTGTACACGGACAAAGGTAAGGTCTACTGCCTCACCAAGTGCGGGGATGTCCACGTGCTCCGCCTCCCCGAGCGCCGCCGCCGCAAGCCCGCCAACGCCGACGAGGCGGGACCCTCGGAGCCGGAGTTCTCCGTGCTCCAGCCGCCCGCCGAGCGCTCCATTAATTTCCGCCCGATGCGGTGGCAGCAGCAGCGCAATTTTCGCTTGGTGCGCTATGAGCAGGCGCGGACAGGAAATCTGGAACCCATTCCCTTGAGGCTGACGCTCTGCGCGGAGTCGTTCTCGTACAAGAGAGTTCCACCTGAATCTCAAGGGCCGGACCTCAACGCGCCAGCCACGGTTGAGCCCCTCCTGTCCGAGGCCAACCTCCCGTTCAACCCTGCCACTGTCTTTGCGCCGCCCTATGACACTGTGTCCGCGTTCACTAGTGCCAAGAACTTGGTGTTCTGTGAGGGTAATCTGTACCAAGTCTGGAGGAACGCGAGCTGCACCGTTACTCTGCAGCTGCCCGCAGGCGGTCAGCGCCGCGTCGCAGAAAATGAGATATTGGTTCTGAGGTACTATCCCCGGCGCCAGCCTTGCTGGGATGTGGTGAAGGACTTGGGAGGCTACTCGCTCTTTGTGGGAAGGAACAATGCAGTGTCCATGTATGCAGAGGGCGTGCCAGGACTAAAAGGCAACTGTGTGTACTGGATCGGTGGGCGTGGCAGGGATCAGGGAATGGTCTTTGACATGGAATCTGGGAGGTCCACGCCATGCCGGGCTCCTCAGGTTGGCATTTTACCTGGGCATCCTCATAGCACGATCTGCTGGTACTTCTTGAGCGATTTAGTGAGCAACAACAGCAACTGCATCACCACCACCACCACCGTTGCCAGCAGTAGCAGCAATGGAGGAAGAAAAGTTTATCAGACCCGAGCAAGAGCCCGGGCCGATCTTGCACAGGACGTGGAAGAATGATGCGTCGCCGTACTGATTGGCGACATAGTGAGCACCACCAAGCACCTTGGTGGAAGTTGAGTTCATCACCAGGCTTTGCAAACCGCTTGCGGTCTTTGAGAGGCAGAGCTCCATCTCAACGTGAAGCAAAATCTTGCAGAGAAGCGACGAGGAACCGCTTCATGTGTAGCTGATAGTAGATTTCAATTCCTGTTTCTTATAATAATTTTCAGTCTGTTTGCCTGTCTGTAGCCTCTGCAATATTTGTATGTTCATGTCATGTAACCGAATAATTATCTTCTTCTTTGTATGCTTAATTTTCATGAAGTTGTGTTAAAATAATTCAATGGATTATGTAGTAGTTCTGAATTGTAGTATCAGCTTCTGTAATGCCTGCTGTTACCTTCCTAGTCTAAATCTGTGTTAGAGGTTACAGAACAAGCTTGGTGATCGCTGATCCCTTATTTCTCTTTATTCTGTTTCCGCACACTCGCATCCTCCTAGTGCCATGCTATATACAAAATTACAAATACAACAAGCAAGGGCTATGCAGTGATACATACTCTCTGAACTCTCTCTGGGCTTACCATGGGCAGAAGCAGGCGACCTCAACGTGCTTCTCCATTCAGGGCTCCAAAGCGATTTCAGTGGGCAGCGGCGTCTGCGGATGAACGCTGAAACACAGCGGCTGGAGCGACCGGACGACCTCATCCATGGCCGGTCTCTGGTCGGGCATCACCGACGTGCAGCGCAGAGCGAGCTCGAGGGCGGCCTGCATCCCCTGCCGCGCCGCGCGGGAGATGCTGGGGTCAAGTATCTCCGAGTCGGCCACGTTGATCCGCCGCCGCACCCACCTGACGATGTCGACGGAGTCGTCGTGGGACGCCGGCTGCTCCGCGGGCTTCCCGGTGACCAGCTCCAGGAGGATGACCCCGAAGCTGTACACGTCCATGAGGTGCGTTGGATTCTTGGCGCAGCTTTGCTCTGGTTTCAGAAAAAATAAAAAGAGGCAAAACGGCGTCAGTGAAATACTGAAATCTATTACCACCAGTTCTCTTTCGTACTGACATTGCCTGGTATCCGAACTACACACATGCATAGAATCTGGGTGGATTCACCGAACTGCAAAAATGCTTACCTGGTGCCATATAGCACTTGTAGTTCAGATCCGAAGCCATGGAAGTCTGGTACGCCATTTCCCCGACAACACGATCGATCCCAAATCCTGCAATCCTCGGCTCAAATTCGTCACCAAGAAGCACATTGCTCGCCTTCAGGTCTCTATGCAGAACCTGGGGAGTATGGTCATGGTGAAGGTGGGCCAAACCCTGGGCTACACCCATGGCGATCCTCACCCTGTCCTTCCACCCCACCGTGAATTTCGGCCCGCAGATCAGATCCTGCAAGCTTCCCGTCTGCAGGTAGTCGTATATGATGCTGACCTCCCCCTCGGAGTAGAAAAATCCAAGCATCTTGGCGATGTTCTTGTGCCTGACCTTCGCCAGCGCCTTCATCTCGTTCTTCACCGCTCTGAACTTCAGCTTCCCTGAGTTCACCAGCCTCTTCACCGCGATGTTCTGCCCGTCTTGGAGCTCGATCAGGTAAACCTTCCCGAACGCGCCCCTGCCGATGATGCTCCTGTCGTGGAACCCAGCGAGCAGCTCCTCTCCGGTGATCTTGACGGGGTGGAACAGCACGAGCTTCCACGGTGAGGGCTCGCCGCCGTGCAACCTCCTGCAAACTGCGAGTGCTCCTACGGCGAGCAGCGCCACGCCGGTGAGGAACGACGCCACGGTTGCGGCCAGCGCTAGTCCCCGATGCTTCGTCGATGGCGCGTCGTCGCAATCGTTCGGCAATCCGGGGCCACAGAGGCCGGGATTGCCTTGGAGGAACACGGCTGGGAGCTCGGAGATCAGAGACGGCGGCACGCGGCCGGAGAGCCGGTTGTACGAGACGTTCAGCAGCGCGAGCTTCAGGTTCTGGAGCTCCGCCGGGACGCCGCCGGTGAGGCCGTTGCTGGACAGGTCGATGTACGTCAGCACCGGCAGGTCCCCAAGCGACGCCGGTATCGGCCCGGTGAGGCCGTTCCCGGCGAGGCACAGCGACACCAGCCTCTTGCAGTTCCTGAGCTCCGGGATCGTGCCGGAGAGCGCGTTGCGGGAGATGTTGACGATGCTCATCGCCGGGGAGTCGCAGACGTTGTCCGGCAAGCTGCCGTTGAGCCCGTTCAGGGAGGCGGAGAACCGGTACAGGGTGCGGACCAGGCCGATGCTCCCAGGTATCACGCCGGAGAAGCTGTTGTTGTCGAGCTGGACCTGCTCGAGCCGAGACTGGCCGCCGGAGAACTCCGGCAACCGGCCGGTGAACCGGTTGTTCTGGGCCCGGATCACGCGCAGGTCCGGCAGTGACCAGAGCCCGGCGGGGAGCTCGCCGGTGAAGGCGTTGTCGTGCACCTCGAACCTCTGGAGCATCAAACACTTACCAATCTCCTCCGGGAACGGTCCGGAGAGGCCGTTCTGCGACAAATCCAGGGTCATGAGCTTCTGAAACCTGACGCTGAATCGGGGTGGCACGGCTCCCGTCAGGCTGTTCATGGACAGGTCAAGAACCTGCAGCTGCTCCAGGCCGAGGAAGGATTCGGGGATCGCGCCGGCGAACCCCGACCCCTGCAGGAACAGCCACCGGAGGCTGCTCATCTCGCCGATCTCCGGCGGCAGCTCGGACTCCGTGAACTGGTTCCCGGACAGGTCGAGGAGGTGCAGGCCGGTGAGGTTGCGGAGCAGCGCCGGGTGGAGCACGCCGGAGAGCCGGTTGCCGCCGAGGTTCAGCACCTCGAGCCGGCTCCCCAGCGCGGCGAGGCCGGTGGGCACCTGGCCCTCGATGCTGTTGCCGCTGAGGTCGAGCGACACGAGCGCGGGGAGCGCGGCGAGCTGCTCGGGGAGAGGGCCCCAGAAGCCGGCGGAGCTGAGGTTCAGGGACGCGAGCGAGGCGCACCGCGACAGGTCCAGCGGGACGGTCTGGTTGAAGGCGTTGGACGCGAGGCTGAGCGCGGCGAGGCCAGGGACGCGGCAGAGCGAGGCGGCCGAGAGCTCGCCCGAGAGGCCCAGCCCCTGGAGGGAGAGGGAGACGGAGACGGTGGCGTTGGCGGCGGCCGTGGCGCTGGTGCAGGAGACGTGCGGCCAGTTGCAGTAGGGTGCCGAGCGCGACCAGGACGAGAGCGCGCCCGACGGGTCCTGCAGGGACGCCTTGAAGTCGAGCAGGAGGTCCTGCGGCGTCTGCGCCGCCGCCGCCGAAGACGGCGGGGTTGAGGCGGCGATCAATGTCGAAACGAGGAGGAAGAGAGGGAAGCTGGTGGCGGCGGCGGCGGATGCCATGGACGACGGAGCTGGTGAGTGGTGTTGCACGGAGAGGCGGAGTTGCGGATGGACTAGTGGAGTGGCAACTACAGAGTGTGCACGCTGCCCTCTGTTTGGTATCACTCGCTGCAGGACTGATCGTGTCGTCGGACAGGGCGTGACTACTGTGTCGTGTCATGGATCATTCACTCGCTCATCGCCAGCGGCTCGTCTAATCCTCTGCAAAAAGGATGAGCACGTCCGGTCATTATACTATAGGCTTATCTAGGTGATTAGGTAGTGGTGGTGTTTGTAACATATCACCTGCAGGGATGGCAGTACATTCTTGCCGGCCGAGTCATGGCGCCGGACGGCCTCGCCTTTTGCATTATTTCGTTTGGACTTTGGGATGGTGACGCACTGGCAGTGGCACTTTTGGACTTGGAGTGGCGCCCTTGTCCTGCTCGTTGGACGCGATGTGACGTTCAGGTAGTACTGGCCACTGGGACCGGCCACCATGGCATTGGCAATGGCATGGCCATGGGCTGGGTCTACTACTGGTGGCTGCAGCAGCAGCTCTGGGTTCGGCAGAAGGCGAGAGAGATGTCAATGGCGCCAAAACCTTTGACTGGATAGCAGTAGTTCGTTTAGTTTTTACGCCTGGGTAGGTTAGGTGTGACTAGTGAGCTGACTGATCATTGATACTCGCTACTATTATTCCCTGCTAGTATCATCTAAGAACCCTACCTCCACCCCCAACCTTTTGCCGTTAGGGTGAAAAGGATCTGATTTAGAGGCAAAACCGGGTAGCTTTCCTAAGCAAAGGTGCTGTCAGTTAAACCAAGTTGCCTCCAATAATGGATTTGGATTAGTGATGATGAAAAAAGGCCAAGTACAATCAGTAAACCAGCTGCCCTGATATTTTAATCCTCAGCGGCGCGCGTCACGGGCGCTGCACCACCTACGGATACAAACAAAACAAGTAAAGAAACAGGGGAGGGCAGCAGAGTACACAACAAAATCTGCCGGCAGATATGAGCAGCTTGAGGGGCTAACTAGTAAAGATGAGGGTTACGACAGAGGTGGTTGTCCTTGTCTTCCGATCACCTGACTTTGATGACTCGGTGGTCAGTATGAACAGTCCTTGGATTTCAGCAACCCGTGAGTTTCGCTGATTCCAAGATAAAATGCACTCTTCTCTGACAAAAACAGGTACAGCCACCCAGATTTCACAGGTGTTGCACTCTTTTCTGACAAAAATTGACAAACTAGGGCCATGTTTAGTTACCTCCCAACACCCAACTTTGGCACTATGCAAAAAGAAGATTCCCCATCACATCAAACTTGCGGTACATGCATGAAATACTAAATGTAGACGAAATTAAAAACTAATTGCACAGTTTTGTTGTACTTTACGAGACGAATCTTTTGAGCCTAATTAGTCAATATTTGGACAATAATTCACAAATACAAACGAAACGCTACAGTGTGCTACAGTGCTGGCACAGTAATTTTGGCACCTCCCAATTTGGCCAACTAAACAAGGCCTAGGAAAGACAACGTTGTAGAAACACGTACATGCCTGTACAATTGATGGCAGCCAGATCTCAGAGGTAGTAGTGAGGTACTATTATGTTTTGTATATTTACAAAACTGGCCCAAGAGAGTGAAAGGAAAATATACCCTCCAGTAGAAATAAGATGAATCTCGTTACTGAAACTACAGGTTTGGACATGATCACCATTCGATATGGATACCGTGGAGGCCGAATAATCTATCAATAATAATAAAAGTTCCAGCGTTCCCATCGCTTTCATCTCTTCCTCGACTATTTTTTATATATATTCTACTCTCCAGAAACTCCACACAGCCAGCCAGCACAGCATGTGTGCCGATGGGAAAAAGGCACAAAAGCCTCTCAGAGTATGGCTCAAAGTTTGACGTCCACAAAAAAACAGCCTCCTACAAACTAAGATCTGCAGCTATTTAAATATGTACCAAAAGTGGCCGAATGAAGCACGAAACAGCCATCAATCACGAGCTCTTTCTGCGAGATTTCATCAGGATCAGTGGCATGCTGCGCCTGGCCAGTCATGCCATCGCACCATCATTTGATTTCGGCTCAGTGCGTGTGTAGGTGAAGCTTCTTGTGATTGGGGTGACCAACTGATTCCCAGGAGCTGCAGGTGCAGTTTGACTAGGTTTTCCGGCATCGGTGGAATCAGCAGCGCCACGCTTCCACTGGAAACTCCGGGCACCACCTCTGAGTGGCAGTCGCCCGCGGATAGCACCAGGAAAGGTCGGCCTTGGGTATGCAGTTCTAATGAGCCTTGAAGCGAAGGGTGACCCCCGAGAAGCGCGGGGCAAGCCAGACAGCTGGGTTGCTTCAGTGGAGCTTTTTCGAACGACCTGCAGCACAATATGATTTGAGTTACTTCTAAGATCTTGCTGCTGGGAATAGTTTCACCAGAACACTAAAAAGCACAATCAACTAAAAACAACCTGAGTATAATTTGTCGCCATAATTTACCAATACGGAAAATGCTAATAAAGCTACTGACAAAAGTAATGCACATTTTGTGCAACCCTTAGCTCAGAACAGAATGTATATACGCGAGCGTCGGAGAATTACTTAGCAAATCTTACTAAAGTAGCTAGGTCATGTGTACCATATAGGGCCTGTTTGGATGTGCTATTGCTAAAGTTTAGCTCATCTAAAGTTTAGCACTTCCACCCATTAGCACTCCCGTTTGAAGACATGGCTAATGGATAGAGCTAAAGTCCATGAAAAGTCAGTTTTGCCCTTTTATCTCCTCACCTCCTCCCTTTCTCTCTCCCTCTTTTGGTCTTTTCACAAGCCATTAGCACCCATTAGCTCCTCCCCACCAGCTAATGCTTTTGCACCTTTTTGGGGTGGGCTAAAGTTTAGCCCTCCCATTAACCTTCCCGTTTGGATGTGCTAATGTATAAAGGTGCTAAACTTTAGCACTTTCACCCATTAGCCATGGGATCCAAACAGGCCCATAGTCTACTAGAAAAACCATGCTGTACAATTAAACATTCAGTTAGGTTGAGGTATTTACCTTCAAAATGCGTGACATAAAAGATGTGCCGTTCAGGGTTAATGCCCGCTCTGCCGATTCTTTATGCAAGAACTCAATATACGCTGAGCTGATAAGTCAGAAGGAGAAAAAAATGAGGATACCGACTAATAAAGCTGCTTTTTCAGAATTGCATATAGAAATAGAATTCATACCCTGTTGGCTGGCCAGTGATGCCATCAGACACAAGAAGGGTCTTTAGGACAGCCCCAAACTTATTGAAGTGACGAGTAAGAGCATCTTTTGATGCACCAAAATGTACCTAAAATGAAACAAAACAAGTAAACAACTAGTAAAGAATGAAGTCTTCAGCTACATGAACATAATGGAATAAGCAAAGGACCACATACATTGTTAACAAAGACAGTTCTAGAATCAGGGCCACCTTCAGGTTGACCTGTAGTATTTGATCCAGCAGCTGGAGGAAAAGAACAGAAACTTTAATCATCAAGGGAAATTAGAAAAAGAAGAAATAATACGAAAAATATATTCACAAATATAAGCACTTTAGGCCATCCACACGGTACTAATTTCAATAAAAACATATTGTTTCAAAAAGAAAAGGTTTTATGTTACAAAATTGCTGTTCGTGATTAATCTAGTAGCCTCAAGCTTAGATTGCAAAACTATGTGGATGGTTAGCTATTGATGGTCAAAGTTAAAAAAAGAGTTTAGACTTAGGAAAAACTTAAAACTACTTATAATTGTGAACGGAGGGAGTAGCAATTTAACATGGTTAAAAAAATAAATATCAATGGGAGAACAAAAGGTTCATATTAAGTGATGGTACAACAAAGATCTTTTAAAGAAAAATGTATTCTGAGGGCTCATATCAAAGCTTAATACATCAGAAAATTAACATGTCAAATCTCTTGCAAATTTTGTTATAATCTAGCATTAAAAAATTGTTTATGGAAAGCATGTCCCTATCAATAAATTGCAGGTAAGTTCAGAGGCAAGAACTATAAGCCAATCAAATAGTAGTACCAATGACATCATAACTTGTAGCTAGCCTTTCCAAATCCCTACTGGAACAGTATTTTTTTAACTTGATATCAAGCACTACAGGAAACACCAATTAAAGCACATCTCTAATAGGATAAAAAGAATGCTTCCACATAAACACTCCCCAAAGTTACCAATTAAAGCAGTTGTCGCTTCCAAAAAAAAAAACGAGCAGCTTTACATACCAAGTGACGAAGCCTTTTGCGCCTCCAGCATAGAACCTGAATGTATAAAATCCTGGAATGTATTTTTAACAAATTAGAATAGAATGACACACCACAAATGATCCAGAAAATACAATGCTTCATGAATCATCACAAAAGAAATATAGGCAGTAAACATGAAAAAATATGAGTAAACAATTAGTTGAAAATCTGATATATTCCTTGCCAATGCCACGTGTAGTCCAAAAAACATGAGTATCAAATGGCGTGGCATGGTTTGTCTAAAGGATATGCAGTAGCATCCTGGTCTGAATGCTTTGACTTGAAACATTAAATTTAGGGAAGACTATACCAATAAACCTCTAAGCACGGAACATGCGAGGAACTCGAATGTTTGTTAATTCTACACTTAATCACATATACAATTTAAGGGGGGAAAATAAGCCACGGGAAAAGACAGATAAAAACTTACTTTGGACTTATCAGTCATGACCGTATCATTAACATGCGTAATTTTCACATTTGAGTTCCTTGCATCAGCAACCTTCTTCTCCATTGGCACTTGAGGGTCAGATACGACAGCATCCCTAGTTTGATGAGTTGGAAGTTTCCGCATACTAGTGTTAGCAGACATATTTAAGTTCTTTCCGGATGGACTTGGTCCTGAACCAGCATGTGTGCCCTGAGCCATCAATCTTCTGCCTCTTACTTCAACAGCTCCCCTTACATACCCTAATACTAATGACTCTTTGCCTGCACTAGAAGACAATCTACTTTGGCGAGAACCCAATCCATTATACCTTTCATACTCATCAATATTGGGAGCAGAACCTGTAGCTTCCTCTGATTCCTGGTCATGCATGTAAGCATCACTGCCACCATACTGATTTCTTTCATAAAATTCAACTTGATTTTCTGCTCGTATGTTATCTATATTCTCATATTCTTCACCTTCTGGGTCTTGTTCTCTAAGAGCGTCAGTATGATTTATTGTGGGCATCCTTCCCAATCTATTAAAAACACTCCCCGAAAAGCTACCCTTGATAGCATCTTCAGCCGCCTCAGCTGCAGCTCTTAATGCTGGTATTCTCACATCTGAATTTGTTTTCTGCAACCTAATATGAGTAATATCAAGTGCCGAATCTGACGCCAATGTAGACACCACAGAACGAAGTCGCTTGGAAGCTGATTCTGATCTAGGAGTCACTGGCTGCACAGTTCTGACAGCATCGCGGACAGCAAACTGGAGAAGTCGGCGTGGTGCGTCAATAACTGGGTTGGATACCCTCTGGAAATATGTTAAGAGTATTATCACAAAGAAGATATAAAGGGCTACTTCCACTGAGAGAGCTTACAGCAATTCATAAATCATATCAGTAATGGTATAATAAACAAGATAAAGCACAACAACATACTTTTGATCATTCCAGAGCATCATTCAAGTTGGGGACTTTAGTCAAGCTCTCTTTTGTAGATTTCTCAAACCTAAAACTATTTTTATCTTTGTTCCTACCAAAATAGGAAAAGACTCACATTGCCCATACTGTCCTCACCTCCTATGAACACCTCAACCCCACATGACTGCGTACCAACATGGAATAAGTTTTCAAAATGGATTATGTGACTAGAAATCTATAATACCATTTGTGTAACTTTCAGGGTTGCCATTAATCCAGATTCAAATGTCTAATGTACATCTGATTGCATAGTTTCGAGGGTCCAAAAATACATGCTAAGAAATAGAGCAGAGATATGCAATTCCAGTAGGTGCATTAAATAAAAAATAATAAGCAGAGGCTCCCATAACGCAAATCCTATAACAGGATTATACATGGGCATGGTTATACGACTGTAAAGAAAAAGGGTAAAGTCCCATCCAGATGTCCTATTAAAGGTTATACAACTGTACATGATCAGATTTCAAAATTCAAAATTACAAGACTAGGCTCAACAAAAAAAGAAGACATTTTTGTAGAATTTTATCTAACCAAGAAAAACAAACCAGTGGAACATTCACATTCTTGGGGCATACACATAAACAGGGACCAATTAACAGAATGCAAATGACATAACTAGTTTGCCCTGGGGTTTTACTTATGTTTTCACCAGAAATGAAGACAATACTTATGTTCTAGTTGTAAAAACCAAAACAAGACTACATGTGGTGTAAACTGGGAAAAGCACTCTGGTGTACCATGTAAGCGGTAATATAGACAGAGAAAATAAAACTCTATTATACTATTAGCACTTCCATTTAGCAGATTTTGAAGACTATAAGAATCATATACCTAGCATATTCATCTGTTTCATACTATGAGACTATCTGTTATGACATGATAATTAGCAAATGCATATATAAAAAAAAGAAATAAATGGTATTGTCAATGTTGCTAAGCTTTGCAAAACAACCAGCATAAATTAAAGAGGATTAGAAACCTTGGTAGATCGTGAATCTGCCTCTCTGCTCCTCTTTCTGTGGTTATGCATGTCAGGAGAGCGGGTTCGTCTTCCAGCATGTGATTTATGAGAATCCCTTTCCTCTGCATGTGATTCATGAAAATCCTTTTCCTCTGCATGAGAAACATTGGCTACAACACTTCGAAGAGGAACTGCTTCTGACTGTTCTCGAATAATTCTTCCCCAATCTCTTTTCTGATGAGCTATAGTTGTTTTCTGGGCTTCAGCTTCAGGTTCACAATTAACTTGCACGCTGCTAGTCAAACTGCGAACAGGCAATCCTCTACCAGCACTGCGAGTGCTTTTAGGTTCATCATTAGAAGTGGTGGCTTTAGGTTGAACATAAAGGTGCAAATTTGAGGAGAGGTGATCCCATAACCTGCATAATCGCAGATAGATTGATGGTGTTGTCAGAGGAAATACATGGCAGAGGAAGAGAAATGAAGTGCGAAAGCTTCGGGTGAAAGAAGATGACCAGGATACAAATGCATCATTGTCGTCACCCAAAAAAACCTGCAGCTCCTTTGCCGCCTCATCCTTGCACCTCCCATTCCTTAGCAATACTACGACATACTCCTGAGCAACAACGAGAAGAAATTGATAGATCAGCAATCTTAATGGATTATGATTTGCCGCAACGAGAGAAGAGCGCACCTAATATCAATCATATAAATTGTCCATTACAATGTTCATCAACAAAATTGAAAGAGCTCAGCCATGCGCTTTAACCTCCACTCCAGACATCCTGGAGTTTGCTAAAACACACACAACAATATAAACACACTTTGTTCAAAGATTATATGTATAACCGATTCCATATATGGCTAAATGCCATGTATCAGACTACAAAATCCAAGTTCCAAAACGTGCGGGGGTAATCGTGTGCCGCTAATCCTCAAAAGCACATGAACCACACTAAACCCCAAATGCTGATAACTAACACGACAGCACACGAAACCGCAAGTGCGGATAACTAACACGCCACAGCGCACCACGACCCTATAAAGGAAACCAATCAGATAGCCGCGATTCCGCGACATCCCATATAGCCGCGCCACCGTCCCCTACGGGACCGCATTCCACGGAAGTGCCGGGCGACGCTAGGGTTTTAGCAGCGGATCGGGGGATCGCGCCGCGGCGCGGGAGGATAGGGGAAGGGGGGCGGGGCGGGGCGGGGCGCTCACCGCGAGTGTGTCGTCGGAGTAGTCGCCCATGAGCTCCCTGAGCTTCTCCTTGACGCGGTCCTGCAGCAGGGTCACCCCCTTGCCGGTGAAGTTCGCGTTGAACGTCCGGCCCTCGCCGCCGTCCATGGGGGAGGAACCCTAGCTGGCTCGACGACGCCGCCCCCCCTCCCGCACCGGCCGCGGCACCCCCGGAAGTTCACCCGGCCGAAGCAGCCGCGTCCTACGGTATGGCGCAAGGGGGGGTACGGGGCGGAGGCGGCGGGGATGGGGGGAGGGTGGACGGATACGGCGGGGAGGCGGCGGCACCCGAACGCGAGCGGCGCTGGGGTCTGGGACTCTGGACTCTGGACCGTCGCGGGGGACGGACGCTTCCCGTGGGTCGTGCGCGCGAGGTGTGAGGTTGCTTTGATGGGTTCTCGCGTGTTCTGGGCCCTGAACGAACTGATTTGCAGTTGCAGGTGCGCACGAGCGAGCGGCGGATGGAGCGTGTGTTGGGCTGTGTATCAGACGAGATTTTCCGGCCCAGTTAGGCGGCTCCAATTGGATTTTGCTTAGCTCAGTGGACCGCCCAGTTCGTTGTACGCACCCTAACAGCCCAGACACAACTGAACGTGAAAACTGTTCAACCCGACAAGACCAAACCCAGAATGGGTTTGGTTGGGTTTGCTTCAAGAACTCGGTCTGTAATTATTTTCTTGGTTAAAACAATGTCCAATTATTCCAAGAAAGTTCACGTAGCTAACACATAAAATGAGAAAAGAGTAAAAGTTTGGACATCAACATCATCTGCCCTTTGAGAGCTGCAATTCATCTGCCTTGGATTGCACTTGGGAAGACAACCAAGCATCAATTCTTAATGGTGTAACACATCTGTAGCAACTTTTAGTTGAAGCAGCATTATATAGGATAACCTCATCGCAAATTAAACTCCTCGTGAAAACTTTAGATAGATCTTGATCTTGATGTAGATGTGTGTTGACAACGACAACACTTGAACTTGTGCTGGCTAGCATCCGGGTATGCCTAAGGGGTTGAAAGGGGGGCATGCCCCCCCCCCCCCCCCCCGAAGCTGTTTTAACATGCTAATCATTAAAAATGAAATCAATTCTGTGTTTGTAATAGGTGATTTGTTACAAATTGAATCCCCCAATGGTTTTGTTCTGGCTTCACTACCCTTGTACGTGTAGTGTCTGGGGCCTTGAGTTGGCTTCTGAGAACTTGTTGCAACATTTTGTGAATCAATATATGTATCAAAAATGTATGTCTAAGCTATGTAGTGATGCATTTCTGAAACATATATATAGAGCAATTTGCAGGCACCTGAAAAGCACAAGGAATAAGATGGGTCTCATGCCGTCACAATCGCTGCTTGCCCTTATATAGAACCCATTTGTATAAAAGGTAAAGTTTTCTCTGTGATATCTTGCTTAATTTGGAAATAAAGCAACAGTTGCACAAAAATAATGGAAGGATTTGAATGGCGTGGGACTTTGCCTACTTGTGCACTTAAAAGGAAAAAAAAACAAGGAACCAGGTGTATGCAGGGTTTGGTTATTTGCATTGAGGTGTGTAGGTCGTCAAGGCCCATTTCGAGTCTTTGACACTAGTATGAGTGAGTTCACCTTCAGGTTTCGGGGGAATTTCCTTTTATATGCCACCGTGAAAACCTATAATTTCTCGCTCATATGCCATCGATGTGTGTGTGACACATAGGATCCCGCAGTCACTAACGATGGTATATGATGGATTTAGGGTTTAACCAATGGCATACGTGTGGATTTTTTCTTCTTCACTTTATCCTCTAAACTCGCACTCGAGAACAACCTCACTGTTCACCGTAATTCTTCCATCATGTTCATGTTTTAGTATGCGTTTTGATTGTTGGGCTTGCAGAACTCTACGGCGACGTATGCCTCTCTGGGTCGGATCCAGGCTTCACCTGCCACAGCCCGTGCATGCAATGCAACACCCACTGCCCTCCACCAAGCAAGTGCCGCCTACCTGGTGGCAGACTAGCAGTACAGTACCTCTCACCCTCGATCAGGATCCACTGCACGAGCGATCGACCAGCGGACGTCCACAAATTTTCAGAATCATCCACTTTCCAAAAGCGCACGGCCGATCCTGCGGCCGTGAACCCCCTGCAGCCCCTGCTAGCTCCGGGATTGCATCCAGGACCGCAGCAGCAGCAGCAGCAGCACATGCAGTTGTTGGTTTGGTTGCCTGGTTGGTATATACGCCGTGCGACCGTGTCCGGTGTCCATACACGCAAAAGGCGCCGGCCTTTCTACGAGCCTTTCACCGACGTTGCCACTGGCGGGCACGCACGCTTGCTCTACCTGCTACTATCTCGGAACTGTGCACTTGCGATGACAAGTACTACTCGTCCAGTCATCTGAAGTTCTGAACCCAAGTCGTCGGCGCCCACATGCAGAGTGGCACCATGATCGGAGGCATGCATGCCCAAGTCAAAGCCTTGGCTTTCCAGCAGCTAGAGCTACCTGCACGCGCTGGTTTACCAGCTACAGTACTAGAAACTATCCCTGCAGGCGGGCAAAACGATCGTGCAGGAGAAGAAGCAGCAGCCTGAAAAAAATCCAGCGTTCACGTCTGGCAGATCGCCGATCGATCGATGAGATAACTGCAGATGGCCGAGCAGTTGTTTTCGGCCGTGATGACCAGCCCTCCACTAACCTCTCGTGCGCGACCTTTCCCAGCTTTCGCGAGTGCTCGTCCCTCCCCACAGCCCCACCCAGTCCACCACCAGCCTTTTACCTTTCGAGAAAAAGACTCCTGTCCAAGTCCTCTTAACCTTGTCATAGCTGCCATGAGGGCTTCGTTAGCTTACGAGTGAGGCAAGTGGCCAACCGTGTATATAAACCAGACATGGCTCCGATCGAGCTCTCCAAGATGTCATCGAAGCTGTTGCCTCACGAGAGAAGAGTAGCTCTTGCAGTTTGAGCTGGCAGAAAAAAAGGGGGGCTGGCCGGCAACCAGGGTCAGGCCGGTTTCTTCATTGCAATCCAGAGAGAGACCGATCTGCAGTAGTTCTCATCTCCTGGGCTCTGCTGAGCTATGTGGGGAGGCGTGCTGTCGCTCGTGCGACAGGGCCTGCGGCGCCGGCCGAGGCGGCGGACCGCGCAGGTGGTGGACGACGAGAGCGCGACGGCCGGCGGCGGCGCGCGAAGTCCCCGGCGCCCCGCTGGCCAGGGCGGTCCTGGCGATGGCGCGCGGCGCCGTCGGCCTGGACGACGGCGGCGGCGGCGCGGAGGAGGCGTGGGCCGCGGCGAGCGGGTGGCGGCCCGCGCGCGCCGCCGACGAGGTCCGCCACCTCATGGCGCGCGAGAGCTTGCACTTCGTCATCTACGCCTAAGAACAACACGCCCGATCGCCGCGCGCATGTCTGCGTGCGTGCGTGTGTGTGTGTGTGTGTGCAGGAGGCAGGAGCAGAGAAGATACATGTAATTAAAACCATTGCTCGTGTCGTGATTACCCCGTATCTTAACCAATCGAGATCGTATTTAATCTGCTCCAAGATGATTAGTTCTTTCGTGCTTGGATCCAGACCGGATCATCAGCCAAGGCCCCTCCCGTTTCTCCTGGCCGCGACGAACTCTGGCAAATGGCAGCCGGCGAACTTGCCAAGCCAGCAGGGGATCCGGGCACGCTGACCACCGTGCCCGAGCGAGCAGCGATTACATACCGTGCGTCTGACTTTGCGCGAGGATCGCACGTGGTGGACGTGGAACCGACGGCCACGCGGGCCGTGACCGGCGAACAAGTGGCCAAGAATCACGGCGGCGCGCGCCTCCAAAGGAAGACAAGGGAACCGTGTCCGTGACCCGGGGCTCGCGTGCCACGACATGATAAGGTTTTGTTTGGAACGGGTGCTAAAGTTTAGTACCCCACTTTTAATCTTATTTTAGCACTTATGGTGCCAAACAGGGATGCTAAAGGTAGAGTGCTAAAGTTTAGCACCCTTTCCTTTAGCCCCTCCAAGAGGTGCTAAAGGGGCTAAAAGTAATCCCTGGTCCCATTTTTTTCATGGTTGCCCCCTTCCCCGCACTCCCCCTCTCTCCTCCCCACCACACCCCTGCCGCCCTCCGCCGGCCACGCCTGGCCCTGCCTCCTCCACCGGCCCCACCACCTCCGCACCCAGCCGTAAATCCCCACCCCTCCCTCCCTCCGTCCCCACTCCCGCGCCGCCGCCTCACGCTCTCCGGTGTCCCCCGCGGCGGCTCCGTCGGCGGAGAAGAGGGAGGCGACAACGAGGTCGAGCCACGCGAGGAGGTCGTGGAAGTAGGGCGGCGGCAGGGATCCGGGTAGGCGGAAGGAGGCACGCGGCGGGTGAAGGCGGCGCGGAGGAGCGGGAGGGCGAGCGCGGCGGAGGCGAGGGTCTCCTGCTCCCGCTGCTCGTGCACCTCCGGGGAGGGGTTGGCGGGAGGTCGCGGGGTCCGCCTCCAACAAGTGCCCCATCGTGTTGGTTTTGGTTAGATCTCGAGCTTGATCCACGCTAGGCACCGCGACGAGGAGCTCCAGCCCCGATAGCGATTGGAGGCAAGGGCAGGCAGTCCGGCAGCTAGGGAGCGGCGACCGACGTGGGCCAGACGCGGCGTGGAAGGTGGCGGTGGAGCGGCGGCCCCCGTGTTCTGGCTCTGGAGATCTGTGTGGCAAGAACAGGAGAGGAGGAGAAAGAGAATTGGAGAGAAGGAGAGAGAACAATGCAGTTGAATGGAGGGGTAAATATGTCTTTGCAAACCAAGTTGCTAAAGTTTAGCACTGTATTCAAACACCTCAAGGGGCTAAACTTTAGCACTAAACTTTAGCCATGGGCTAAACTTTAGCACTGGTTCCCAATCAGGATCTAACTAGATAAGCCATGCCAATGAGCAAGTTGCTTAACCTTAGCTTTCAGATGAAAAAACGAAAAGACGATGGCGGGGTTGTTCACACACACGAGCAAGAAGGATCAGGTGCTTTTTTTTCCTGGACAACTTATGCATGGATTAGACATCAGATATACTTAGTAGCGATCAATGTGGCCGAGGGCATCGCTGTGCTTACCCGAACAGGGTCATTACTCGCATGGGAGGAACCAGCTAGAGTTTCAGGATTATTACAGGTCGGTATCGGCGTCAGGCATATGTATAATGCTAGAGTTTCAGGGTCATATAGCGCACATGTGCAATCCAACCAGGCGCCTATGTATAATGCTTGCGTTGTCATGCGCGGATGTAGCACTATAAGAAACTATTTTATCAGTGACAGGTTTTTCGTGACGTTTGCAGAGAACGTTCAACTGCATCTATGAAATTTTTCTATTTTACGTTATGGATATGCATTGGTGGATATTGAAGCTCAAAACACAATGACATTTTGTTAAATTCGTCACAATCCGACCCACAACGTTGTGACGTTTTAGCAAATTCATCACGATGAATAAATTAAAAATCATCATGTTATGTATGGAAAAAATAGAAAAATTGAGGGGGGGAATCAGAAAAATATGATCAGTAAATTAAAAATCATCATGTTGCGTATGGAAAAAAAAAGAAAATCAGCATAGGTCTTGAATCAAACATGCGACCTCCAAGATAGAATGCATTTGCCATTGAGCTACTTGTTGTTTTGTCCACTTTCATGATGCCAACCCATCTGTCAGTCTTTCATCTGTCGGGGGCCGTCATTGGTTTATTAGAATTGACGTGAAAAAGGAAATTTATTATAATTTACGTGAAAAGGAAAAAAAAGGTGGTGGCCAAGGGAATCAAACCCAAGACCTCAAACCAAAGCCAAGTGCACCATATCATTGCACCACTTCATTCTTTGTGATTTGCTTCGGCATACGTTATTCTTATCATATTTTCTGCGTCTGGATATCTTGACACACGGCAACGAGCTATTGGCTAAGCGGCTTCGCCACGAATCCCGCCTAGGGCGATCCGTGTGCCACCGGTTAGGCCAATCTCGTTGTACCACGAGGCTAGATTGGAGAACAAACAAACAATTCGTATTTCTCATTTTAATCCGGAATTTAAACTTGTATCTGGTATTTCTCCTTCATGGCGACTTCAAATTTGATGATCCTTTTTTCTAAACATGTATGCCCTAGCAATTGGTAAGCTGCAACTGCAAGCATGGTAGAGGTGCAGCCATTGCTGTAGGGTTGTTGTCGGGCATGGACGATCCATGGGTACTTGATAACCCAACAAGCATGCACTACTAGGAAAGTTCCTATCACAGCCGGTCCTAAAACCCCTATCACCGCCGTTTTGAGCCGGTGGGTGTGTTATCACCGTCTGTTCGAAAGAAATTTAAAATACGTAAAAAAGATAGTTTCAACCGGAGCACCTACCACACAATCACCTGTCACAAGGGCCAACACGTAGTATTTTTAATGCAAAATTAGCAAGTGTACGGAATCGTGACTCAAACTCAAAACCACTAGCCTCGTGATAGTTTTCTTACCATCACACCACACAATCAATAGTGACTTAGAAAAGGATGATATTTCTTTTGAATTAATTGTTTTGAATCTTGTATGTAATATTTATACACTAAAATAATTTTGAATGAAAAAGTTATCAACTACAAAATTGTAGATCTCGTTGAGTGCTACAACTTTACTGTTGACTTTGTTACCATTTGAGATCGTTTGATAGGTGTGATACTTATACCAAATATTTAGGCATCTAAATAATTTTAAATGAAAAAAGTTGTCACTAGAAAATTTTAGACCTCGTCGAGCTCTATAATTTTTGTATGAAGTTTGTATTCATCCGACTTTATAGAGCTATAGAAGCTATTAGCCTGGGGTCGTGACATTTGTGGTTCTGTAAACCTAGAAACGTCTTCGCCACTGGTTCAAATCAAATCGGCAGTGATAATTCGTTGGTGATGATAGTTTCTGTAGTGATGAGTTTTTAAATAGGTTTAGATAGGTTTCACGTTTGTAGCGACGAGACCTATCACGCGTGGGGACAAAACGAATACGGAAAAATACGAACTCCAATTCGAGCGAGCCGGAGATGCATTGAAGTATTGCAATGATTACGACCGTCTCGTGGTAATTGCGGGGGTGTTTGGTTCCTCCCGTTAAACTTTAGTCCTCATCATATCGAATGTTTAGATACTAATTAGAAGTATTAAATGTAGACTATTTACAAAACCCATTACATAAGTGGAGGCTAAACGGCGAGATGAATCTATTAAGCCTAATTAGTTCATGATTTGATAATGTGTTGCTACAGTAAACATTTGCTAATGATGGATTAATTAGGCTTAATGGATTCGTCTCGTCGTTTAGCCTCGATATGTGCAATTAGTTTTATAATTAACTTATATTTATTCCTCCTAATTAGTCTCCGAATATTCGATGTGACACGGACTTGAGAAACCAAACACCCAACCATTTTCTTTTAAGTTCCAGCAGCCAAGCGAAAAAAGCATTTTGAATTTTGAACGAGGCGGCGACCGGCGAGAGGAGACGTAGACCGCCGGCGTGCAGGAGAAGCCATCTCGCTGGTGTGGTGGGCCCTCCAGCCCTGCGGGTGTTAGGCTCTACAAAAACCCCTCTCACCGCCTCAACCCCGCCTCGCATTTCCAACGCCGCCTCGCCTCGCTCGCCCCCTCTTCTCCGACGACACCACGCCGCGTTCGCGAGAGAAAGCCTCCACCGCCAATCCGCCATGGCGACCAGTGCTCCTCCCGTAGCCCCCTCGCCGTCGAAGGAGCTCCTCGTCGACGACGTCTACCCGAGATCCTGCTCCGCCTCCCCGCCGACCGCCCCAAGTTGATGTACCGCTTCACCGCCGTCTGCAAGACAGATGGCGCCGCCTCCTCGCCGACCCGGCCTTCGTCCGCCGCTACCGCAAGTTCCACGGACTACCGCACATGATCGGCTACATCCACGACGGCGGGGAAGGACACCATCTGGAATCTGGTTGCGAGCTTCGTCACCACCGCCACCACCCCCTTCAGCCCGCGCGTGCCCGAGAACGGCGTCGGTCTCCATGTCCTGGACAGACGCCACGGCCGCGTGCTCTTCGAGAAGTTCGCCGAGGGATGGGGCGAGGAATCGTCGCTCGTCGTATGGGACCCCGTCGCCGACCTTCACGAGGAGGTGCGCCTGCCGGAGGCGTTCCGGTTGGACGCCTTCAACTTCACCGCCACCGTCCTCTGCGACACCCCGGGATGCGACCACCTCGGCTGCCACGGCGGCCCGTTCCGCGTGGTGTTCGTCGGCATCCACGACGAGGAGGGTACGTGGGCCACGTCCGCCTTCATTACGCCTCCGCGTCCGGTGCCTGGACTGCTTCGCCCGCCGCCGCCGCCGCCGCCGCCGTCGCCGACGAGGACGACTGGGGGTTTCTCGAGACGGCACCTGCCACCTTGGTGGGGAGCACGCTCTACTTCAGGAGCCCAGGGAGGACTCTCCTGTACCAGTTCGGCGACGAGGTGGAGCAGTTGGCCTACGTCGACATCCCGCCGTTCATCACCCAGCAGGCCTGCGGAACGGTCCTCATGCCGGCGGCGGACGGGAGGCTCAGCTTCGCGGCTATGTACGGCGGCGCCGGCGCCGGCGACATGAGAATCCAGTTCTGGGAAACGGAGGTCCACGCTGGCGGTGATGTTGATTGGGTCCACATCCAGAACGCGCTTGTGAAGATCCCTGTGCCTGGAGTTCAACCCATTGGCGTCGCCGCGAGCTCGCTGTTCATCCGCACACAGGATGATGGAATCATCAGCATCGACGTGGGGAGCGGACGGTTCCAGAAGCTACCCCAGCCAGGCGCTACCCAGATCTCTGCCCTCGTTCCCTTCATGAGCTTCGGTACCCCATCAGGTAATGCTCAAACCTGCCGGGTCTGACGTTTTACACTGAAGTTGCTGCTGTTTGGTTCAGAGTCCATTCCAATTTGCTTCGGATTGTGATTCCGCCTAGTTTATAGTTTTGTTTCCTGGTGTTTGTCATGTCGTATCTTGTAAAGTCTGCGCTGTTAAATGCTTTCAGTTATGAAACCTCTGAATGTTTCCAGCTTAAGCAGATGAATCTTTAATCATGTTCAGTTACTAGTAAGTTTTGTTTCCAGCTGTGGAATTAAAGAGAGGACAGAACAGTTTATGTTGATTTGTTTTGGGATCATGAATCTCTGCAGGTTAATATTTCTGAATAAATTTTCATTTTGGTGATATGGTGAGTGCATGTGATTCCTGCTGAAATTGCTCGTGTCCGAAGGCTTACCCTCTGTTGATGCGTGCATGTGATTCCCCTAGTTTCTAGTTTCTGTTCCCGGCCTGTAACTGTTCTGTCAGGGTTTACGTTTCAGACTTGGTAACTACTGTTTCAGAGTCCAATTGTTATGTTGGAATTGCAGTTCAGTCTTCAGTTTCAGCGTTCTATATTGTTCCGGTTGTCAAATATCGGTCTACACTGATTTGCTATGCTTGCTAGCTCGTTCCTAAACTGTCTTATCTACGTTTAGAGTTACTGGTGATCTACAGGTCCACAACTCTTTCATGTTTACGTCTACAGTTACGGGTCGTTTCTGGTCCAAGCATTCAGATCATGATTTCTGTTTATCTCAGAGCAGTTGTACTCGTACATTCATGGCTTGTTTGCTGTTCTTACTCATTCCTGACGTATTTGGACAGATGGTGGAAATGAAAAGAGTGGTTCCATTGAAGTATCAGGCCCACGCTATGCTGATGCTGTTCCTGTCTCTGATAGCAACAACTCCGATGATGCTAAAGAAGAAGAGACTGCTTCCTCACAGGTGATCTTCAGGTTCACAACTCTGTCATGTGTTTTTCGAGTTACTGGTGATTAGCGCTTGTGATCATGATTGCTTTTCATCTCAGACTAATTGTACATTCAGGGCTTGTTTGACTGTCGAGCAATGCAAAAGATTTACACTATCAGTTGTGTCTTTTCAGATTCTTCTCACCAGCTGATGCCGAGGCAGAATGACCAGGAAAAGAAGCTGATGGCTACCTGTGGCATTCTGGTGGAAATGAATTAGCTTGTGGAACTGAAGCTTGAATGGGGAAATTGCTCATGTTGCCGGGCATATGTGATTCGCCTATTTTCCTAGTTTTGGTTTTCGGTGTTTGTTGTGTGACTCGTGTCACATCCTGCAAAGTCTTTGCTGTTAAACGCTTTCAGTCACTGAAAACTCTGAATATCTGCTCAAATATTTGGTTCATGGTAAAGTATTTGTTCGGTGTAGACTGAGGGGCCGGGGTGTTTGGATCTTTAGTCCTGACTAAAATTTATATCACATCGAATATTCGGAGGCTAATTAGGAGGACTAAATATGAGCTAATTATAAAACTAATTACATAGATGGAGGCTAATTCACGAGATGAATCTATTAAACCTAATTAATCCATCATTAGCACATGTTTACTGTAGCATCATATTGTCAAATCATGGACTAATTAGGCTTAATAGATTCGTCTCGCAAATTAGTCTCCATCTGTGCAATTGGTTTTTTAATTAGCCTATGTTTAATACTTCTAATTAGTATCTAAACATTCGATGTGACAGGAATTTTAGGAGGGGCTAAAGAAACAAACACCCCCTGAGTTAGTAAAAAATAATGAGGCATTGTGGTTGATTATGATTCTTATTGTCCGATCGTTCATGTCCACCTATCTCAGTTGATACATAAATCTCACTTTGACATGACAAGTTTGAAGTTACGATATAACTCTTTTCTTGATTAATCTGTTCTCTGCAACAGTTAATTTTTATCCCTTCAACAAGGTTGACCCAGTGCTATTTGCAGCCTTTTGGGGCATGCATTTGAAACTGAGAAAAATCCATAAATTACTTTAAAAAGTTGCCTGGATAATGAAGCTGCTAGTTTCAGTATTTCATGACTCTTGAATGAGATTTGTCTGCACAGTACTTTCAGCCTATGAAGACAACCTTTTTGTTCTGCTGAATGTGTTTTGTTTCATTGTCTTTTAACTACTGAATGTGTTTTGTCCATCTAGTGCTATCAGCTTGGAACTGAAAAAGTTGGACTTGCAGTTCAGTTTCTGCATATAGTGAATCAGGTGGACAACTTTCTGAACAAACATGGAATTGATTCTTGGATACAAGAATTTAAGCTGGCCTGTTGCTTGTTGGGTAATTTATTTTTGGGAAAAGCTAAATTGATTAGTTCTTCTGCTGGAATAAACCGGAGAGAATCCGAAACAAGCAGTTTCATGGAGCTGCTGGAAATAAGAGCTGGTTCTCTTGCCTCAACTCATATCTATCTTTTGTTGGGGGATTGTGCTGATTGTTTTTTTTTAATAATTGATTGTGCTTATTGTTGGGTGAAGGCTTCATAATCAATGAGCTGCGGTGCGCAATTGCGCTTTTATCCACACTCTGTAAAACTCCAGGACACCTTCATTGCGGTAATTAATTTATTGCAACAGGAAAAGGTTAAATAGCTTGAGGATACCAGGTTTTGACAAAAAAGAAAAAAAATCAAGTCATGATCCGTAGCTACTGCAGTGTACAATCTTGGCAAAACTTTGCTAGAATGGAAAATTGGAAACCAAAATAAGCATCCATGACATCGAGAGCTCGAGGCCATTCATCTGACTCCTTGACCCCACCTTACAGACTCTCTCTATTGTAAGTTGGTTGAACCCAACCAAGTAGTAGCCTCCTAATCCGCACCCAACCCGACGAAGCAGACAGATGGCGCCGCCGGAGCTGATGGGCGACCTCGTCGGCAGCGAGATCCTCCTCCTCCGCCTCCCGCCGCCTCTAGCAGTTTTCTTTCCCGCGTACACTATCTTAATTCTAATAAAATGTTTCAATTGTTACAATATGGTTGTCTCTCACACACACACACATATATATATATATATTATATGAAATAGTAGAGATAAAAATTCATCACAAATATTAACTAGAGTACATCACATATGAAATTCATCGTACATATTAAATCTTACATAAATAAGATACTTAGAACCTAAGATGGTCCACATCATGACCGTTAATCATCGCAACATACAAACTACGATTTATATCGATAATGTCGATTCCTAAGATCCATCGACATAATCTAGCGCATATATTAAGTCTTACTATATGAAATATTTAGAACATAGGATCGTCCACGTCACGACCGTTAATTTAGGAGACAAAAAGATACACCAATTCTAAAATAATGGTACAATTGAGATCTACGAGTCCACCTACTCTAGCTGAATATCATAAAGGAATCTTGAAATAATTGTCTAAACGTCTTTTGGAGCAAGTGTCACATTTTCATAATATAAGTATGGTGGTCCAATAGCCTATCCAAGCAAAAGATTTGTTTCCTAAGCATGACCCATTTTGGCAATCCAAAACCAACCATAAGCCGATGGGTCAAGGTCAGTGAACAAATCTCTGGCTGAATCGGTTATTTGCCACCATATTTCTATTATGAAAATCTAGCTCCAAAAAGTGTTTGGAAATCTATTTCAAGATTCTTTTATGATGTTCAGCTAGAGTTTGTGGATTCGAAGTTCTTCTGTTCTCTAGTATTGGAGGAGCAGAGGTGTTACATCCATTGCCGGTTTATCTGCATTGTATTACGTGAAAAATGGACATAGAGCTTCGTATTAGATAAAGAACTTGATCAATATTAGGTAGGGGAAAGATAGATTAAATGTGTTTATAATATTTAGTCCACGCTCTGAAATACTCTCCATTCTCCTCATTTCTAAAAGATCAACAAGTACTCCATTTGTAACATAAAACTTATTCTAAAAAACTCTCCATTCTTCTCACTTAAAAAACTTTCCATTCTCCTCGTTCTGAAAAATCAACAAGCTAGTAGTACTCCATTTGTAACATAAAACTCATTCTAAAAAACAATTTGAACCAAGTATAAAGAATCGTTAACAATTTGAACCAAGTATATGAAACCATATATAGTTATCTTGGTTCTTATGAGATTGCAAGCTTTTGATTTCATATAGTAATCTCTTACCTAAAAAGCGATGCATCATTATACATTTTGTTTGCTCATCTGATTGAATATTCATGGATCATGACTTCCCAAAACATATCGGAGTCACGTGGTAAAGTCTAGGCCTCTAGGGTTAAAGATATGTGTGAGTAACTTGTTACATATGAAGCTGCAAGCTTCTAGTTGCCCAAGCCGATTGGTGCTGAATCAAGAGCAGGGGAGCCATTGGTCATGCGTTTATGCTAGCTACTAAATGAAGTATTACTTGTTGTCATATGTTGGAAGAAACTTATGTAGATCACAACAATGAAAAACATGCATGTGTAAGGTACGGAAGTTAAAGAAAGGGCACACAAGTGGTACCTGGAGTGTAAAAGCATGTATAAGGTAAGATGTCATAGTCCTATCTTTCTTTCAGCGACCTTTGTTGTCTTGAGGTCGAGTGTGAAGACTCCCCAAACTACGTAATTATTAGGTGAATAAAATAGTATTTGTTCCTTCTACGAAGCGAATCACATCACTTGGGTGATCTCGGTATGGTGAGCCACGATGTTGGGGGATCAATGTCTGGAGCTCCGCAACATTGTGTAGCATCCATCCTCCAATCCCATCCTGCTATGACCACGTATAGATGTACTTATCGACGAACCCTAGCCCTCCATCAATATCAATGGGAACAGACTTGTGAAACAATCGCGGTATTTCGATCACGGACAACCCATGCCTACTTAAGTCATACTTGAGGATCCTCATCGCACCAAGGGTGAAGTAGAGCGCACCTCCGATAAGAAGGCTGGGTTCCCTGACCGCAATATTATAGTAATGTTGTTTATTAGTACCAGAGGTTTGGGCGCTCCATTCTCCAGTCTCTGACAAGTACACGCTCGCCCACGTGTACCTGACATGATCCACGTCGATGGGATGCGCCCCCTCTGTCCCACCCACAAAGACCACGAGGAACGGACCGCCATGACAATCGAGGTGGTCGCAGCCATCCACAGCGCATAGCACAGCCCCAGTATAACAGCACAAATTCTCTTGTGCGTGAGCGAGAAAGCTCAGGTGCTGCCGGTCGCCAGTGATGGGGTCCCAAACAATGAAGCCTGGTGGGCCGCTAGTGTCGATCAGCAGGCCATGGCGGCAGTCAAGGGCCCTGTAGGAGTTGCGGCTAGCCGCCAGCGACGGCGGGAAGAAAGTAGTGGTTGGGACGAACTCGAGGCCTGCACGGAAGCCGAAGTTGTGGATGTAGCCTAGCAGGGGACGCGTTCGATGGAACGTGCAGTAGCGGCAGCGGAACCCGCTGTCGAAGAGGATGCGCCTCCAGGCCTTGCAGACGACGGCTGCGCGGATGAGGTGCGCCGGCTCGTCAGGTGGGACGCGGAGGAGGATCTCTTCGACGAGATCCTCCATCAACGCCGGCAGCGCCATGTCGCGTGCTAGCGTTGATCAGGTTGGCTCCGATGCGGACGGCGACGGCGAGACGATGCGACAGTATCGGGACAAGGAGGAGGAGGAGTCGGTTCCGGACTTGGGTTCGATCGACTTGGGCGACATATATGGAACCAAAGAATAGAGTTCGCCCAACAGAAAATCAGCAAGAAGCTTCAGACTGAATTTTCCCAGCCTTGTACACATCTGCCATGCCTTTCCATCACAATTCGCTGCGGCCTGTTCGTGATCTTTCAGAGCCCGTGTCCAGGTACGCGTGTGGTTATATTGGATACAAGAACAAGGCACTTCATCCCAAACATCTCTCTCTCTCTCTCTCTCTCTCTCTCTCTCTCTCTCTCTCTCTCTCTCTCTCTCTCTCTCTCTCTCTCCTTGCCTTGCCTCTTCTTTTTCCTTATCTAGCGTGTCTCGATCTCTAGGGCAGTTCATCCCTAGGCACTGTTCACTCAGTATGTCAGTAACCAACTGTAACCAACGGAGAGCATCCTTTAAACTTTTCAGGCACCGTATACGCTAGTTGCTTTATAAAATTGCCTATGCACAACAGTGCATTCTTTGAATCCCATAGTAATATGGGATTGCATCTCCAACGCTAGGTGCGAGCACAGAGACCAAACTAATGCGCAAGTTTCTAGGACTACTTAAGGGGAGCAACCATTACACCATAAAGCATTTGTGCTGGCAGCTAGAACAGATTTGTGTTGGCGGGTATCGCACCTACCAGCAACCTTGAGCCAGCACAAATGTTGTCTGTGCTGGCGGGCGACGTTAGCCACCTGCCAGCACAGATACTTTCTGTGCTGACGGATGGTTACATCACCCGCCAGCACAGATGGTTCCAGGAATACGTGTTTTCCCGTTCAATATATTATTTCCCGTGAGTTATTTATAATTTCTATTTTCTGCCAGTTTTTAGCTGTCAAATTGAAATATGTATCTCCAACCATATAACAACAAACTTGAATAATAAATAGTTCACATTATCTATGCTAGCGGGTGCTTATATCGCCCGCCAGCATAATGCCAAATTTGGTCGTGTAAGAGTTAGGTATTGAAGAGCTCCTACTATACTCATGTATTTAGTGCTATCTTCTGGGCTTAACACTTCTCCTTCATAACTAGAGAGCTTCTCAGATGTGGACAAAGGAGTAGGAGACGGTTTATAGCTAGCCATACCAACTCGGTTGAGAATCTCAAGTGCATACTTCTCCTGACACAATTGTATACCTTGATTGTTTCTTTGAACTTCAATATAATCTTCAAGATGTGGACAAAGGAGGAGGAGACGGTTTACAGCTAGCCATACCAACTCGGTTGAGAATCTCAAGTGCATACTTCTCCTGACACAATTGTATATCTCGATTATTTCTTTGAACTTCAATCCCCAAGAAGTGGTGTAGGTCACCAAGATCTTTTAACCCAAAATCTTGCCTTAAATCTTGTAGTAACGCCAAGACTGCTTCTGTAGAGGAACTTGTGACAATTATATCGTCTACGTATACTAGCATATAAATAGTAACACCAGACTTCTGATAAATAAACAAAAAAGTATCTGATTTAGATGATCTAAACCCTAGAGCAATGAGTTTAGAACTTAGCTTAGCATACCAAGCTCCGGGAGCTTGTTTTAAACCATAGATTGCTTTTATCAAGTCGACACACAAGACGTGGAGCATCTGCCTTTTCAAACCCAGGTGGTTGTTTCATATAAACCTCCTTTTCCAGAATACCATGAAGAAACGCATTCTGAACATCCAATTATCTAAGACACTAACCTCTTGACACATCAACTGAAAGAACAAGTCTCACTGTAGCAATCTTAACAACCGGGCTAAAAGTATCTTCGTAATCAATACCATAATGTTGTCAAAAACCTTTAACCACAAGACGTGCTTTGTATCTATCTATTGTACCATCTGCTCTCCTTTTGATTTAAAAAACCCACTTGCAATCTATCAAATTTTTACCTTTACTTTCTTCAACAAGATGCCAAGTATTATTTCTTAGCAATGCTTTATACTCTTCTTCCATAGCTTGCTTCCACTTAGAATCCCTGAGTGCTTCTTGTAGATTGTCAGGTTCTCCTGTAGCACAAAAATGTCCAAAGCGTCTCATGCCATCACCTAAAGACTTAGGTTTCAATATCCCATGTTGTGAGCGAGTGCATCACCTTGGAGGAGAGGGAGTAGCTGCATTTGTTGGCGCATCCAATCCTAGGACAGCCTTAGAAGATCCTCCAAGCACCTCCGATGGCAAGGGGACAGAAGCTGTCCGCGCTGGCGGGTGCTCCTGTACACGTGGCGGAGTCGGAGAGGCAGCTGGAGACCGTGTCAGGGCAGGCGAGGCAGCAGCTGTCGGAGGAGAATCTCGCACCCCTCCTCCGCGCATCGAGCTAGGGTTGGCTTCAGCTGGGTCGGATGCAGCAGCACGGCCAAGGAGATCCACTTCGGGATCAGCTCTCGATACGCTGTGGAGATCTTCATGGGATCATGCGCCACGATCTTCTGTGGCAGCTGCAACACCCTCATCTCCATTATTTGATGCTCCTGTTGGAGATTGCTACACCAAATCTTCTACAGAAAATTCTTGTATACCGGAATTATCTCCAAAACCATTAGTAACATTAGACTTAAGATAACCTACACCCCCAGGATTGAGAAGATGGCTTGGAAGGAGAATTATTTCTTTGCGAAGTTGAGATCCAGCATTAGGGTGAAGATGAGCAAAAGGGAAGAGATCTTCATCAAAACCAACATCCTTGGATATGTATATGCACCCACTAGAGACACCTAGGCATTTAAATCCTTTGTGCATAGAGATG
This sequence comes from Setaria viridis, assembly GCF_005286985.2. Taxonomy (NCBI): domain Eukaryota; kingdom Viridiplantae; phylum Streptophyta; class Magnoliopsida; order Poales; family Poaceae; genus Setaria; species Setaria viridis. The sequence continues at coordinate 21,770,551 of NC_048269.2, read as the reverse complement.
TAACCCAAGAAAACACATCCTGTAAACCGAAAGGAAAGCTTCTTGGAGTTGTAGGGCCTCAAGTTGGGCCAACAAGCACAGCCAAAAGTGCGAAGAGAGGTATACTCTGGTTTTTGATGAAGGAGGTGCTCAACTAGGGTTTTGTATCCAATAACCTTGCTAGGGAGAAGATTGATGAGATAAGTAGCTGTGAGAAAGGCTTGCCCCCCAAAATTTGAGGGGCATAGATGCATTTGCTAGCAAAGATAGCCCAACTTCAACGATGTGCCTATGCTTTCTCTCAACTGCGCTATTTTGTTGATGAGCATGGGGGCAAGAGACTTGATGAGTAATTCCTATTGTTTGAAAGAAGGAGTTCAACCTTTCATACTCTCCTCCCCAATCAGATTGCATAACTTTAGTTTTTCTATCAAATTTTCTTTCAACGAGTTCCTAGAATTCTTGGAACACACCAAAAACATCAGATTTTATTTTTAGAAGATATATCCAAGTGTACTTACTATAATCATCAATTAAACTAGCATAGTAATTATGCTGATCTGCAGAAAAGGTGTTGGGTCCCAAACCTCAGAGAAAATAAGATCAAGAGGAGCACTTGAAACACTCATTGATTTTGGATACGGAAGCTGATGGCTCTTGGCCATTTGACAAGAGTCACAAATTGATTGAGAACTATTATCACTAACACAAGGAAGCTTATTTGAACTAATAATCTTCTCCACAATAGGAAGAGCAGGATGACCTAATCTATTATGCTATCTCGAAGTAGATAGCTTATTGCCTCCAGAAACTTTCTTATTTTGACCTTCTCCTGAAGGATGAGGCGCTAGAGGATATAGACCACCACGGCATCTACCTTGATGATGGGTTTTCTTCATTTTTCGGTCCTTGATAAAAAAGAAGTTAGGATGAAATTCCAGGAAAGCATTGTTATCATGAGCCAATTTATGAATAGAACAAGATTCTTGCTAGCACTAGGCACGTGGAGGATATTTTTCAGATGGAGATTTCTACTTGGGGTATGTAAGATTGCTTGACCAATGTTACTTATGGACATACCTGAGCTATTGGCAGTGTGCACTTGATCCCGTCCATTATATTTATCAGGAACGGTTAGCTTCTCAAGTTCTGAAGTGACGTGATCTGTAGCTCCGCTATCTGCGTACCAATTGGTGTTGTAGCCATAGCCCGAGGTTGCAGCTCCTGCCGACTTGTTGTAATTTGTTGTTCTTCCTCATCATCATACCTGTACCAGCATCGGGACACGTCATGCCCAATTTTCTTGCATATCTGGCAGACTATCTTGGTGTTGCGAGCTCCTTGCTTGGATGAGTTGGGATTGTAGTTATTGTTGCGGTTCTGCTCTCCTCGACCGCCACGGCTGCAACCACCATGGTTATTTCCATGTCCTCGATCGCCACGGCCTCGCCCAGCCATGTTGGCGGAGGACTGAAACTGCCCACCATCATGGTACATCTCCATGCGCAAGTCATAGGAAAGAAGCTGGCAGTACAGATCACTCAAAGAGATAGATCCAACACAACCAAGCATTGATGATACGAAAGGATTGTAATCAAAGTCAAGGCGATTCAGACTATATTGGACCATCTCATCATCATCTATGGGCTTACCAATTGTGGTGAGCTCATCCTTGATTGTGAACATCTCGGCGAAGTAGTTTTGAGATGTCATGCCACCCTTCTTGAGCGTGGCCAACTGCATGCGCAGGTTAGTAACCCGAGCCTTAGAGTGCACTGAAAACATTGTAGCGAGAGCCTCCCATGCTTCTGCTGAAGTAGTCACTGTAGCCACCGTCGCCAAAGCTTCTTCGATGAGGGAGTTCAATAGGTAACTCAACACTTGTTGATCTTTTGCAACCCACACATCATAGTTGGGGTTGGGGACGATCTGCTTCTTGCCTTCGCCTTTGGCCACCTCCATAGTCTTGGGTGGCTCTATGGTAGATCCATCTAGGATCCCCATCAGCTGAGCTCCTCAAATAGCAAGAAGGAATTGCGCCTTCCATAGTAGATAGTTCTCTCAAGTTAGTTTCTCAGAGACACTACCCAGCCGTCGACATAGATGAGGAAGAAGACGCCATGGACGAGCTTGGGAGGATTTGTGGATGTTTGTGGAAAAGGATGCTCTGATTACCATGTAAAATTGGTAAACATGGTTTATATAGGGGCCAATGGCCAAGAGATATACAAGAGGAATTCGGTTGTAGCTAGATTAGACTCGTTTGGTGTTTACATCGACAGGAGATCTATCTCTATAACTTATCTCTAACCAAACTGAGTCTTGATCAAGTACAGATCTGCTAATTCTAGCAAGTCGTTCGTCTCCGATCCCGTCCGTCGTTTGCTATGCCGCCGACGTTACCATTCTGTTCTGTTCGCGATGCTGGTTGTTTTGTGTTTCATCACAATAAAAAAAAGGGAGCATGCACAAGCATGCCGTGTGTGTGCATCACGTCATCCCTTCTTGTTGTAGTAGCCAACCAGGCGAGGAGAGCATTCGGTGTGCATCTCTTCCTTGGCATGCGTCACATATCCACACTATTTACTGTAAATGGGCCCGTGCTTGCGAGTCGTCTGGGCCGTTCATCAACGACAATTCTTTTGTTTTCTCGGAACAATTATTGACAGGTCCCCTCCCGCCCCTTGCACTGGATGCTCAAACTGCTCTGCGAGCGGATGCGTCGTGGCTGTACCGTACCGACCGTTGTTTGATCTGACACGAAGCAGGGGAGGAGGCTCCTGGTCCTGGCCTCCGGTGCGGTTCGCTAATGATTTGCTCGAGGCCGGCCGCTGGGATGACGAGCCAGGACCGACGCCTGCGGCGTGCTGCACCCGTCCTCACTCCTCACTCAGGCATCCTCGTCATCTCTTGCCAGTTCTTTCCCCCCGCACGTTGAGAGTCCACTTCCCAAAAGCGCGCGGCAGAGATCTTCCAACCATCTTGAACCCAAGTCTGCAGACGGACCGGCATGCAGAGACCCATACTATACGAGATGGCGCACGAGTCATGCGTTCCGAGTTGAATTCTTAGCTTTCTAATAGCATCTCCAGCAGTCTCGCTTTCCACAATCCAACTACCATATATTAGTAGAGTTGATAAGAAAATAGTGCTCGAGCAGTCTCATCTTACTTTTTCATTTTCCCAATAATTATAGGGAAACTCAATAATTCACCATCAATCTCTCTAAATAAAGGAGGAGTTGTGACTTTCCCGATACGGTAATTGGATTGGGATGAAATATTCCTATTAACGGAAACATTTATTAGGAGCTGTAGATGCTCTAATACTAGCTGCTAGCTAGCCTAACCTAGGGTTGGCTACTGCTTGGCTGTCTAGATTCTAGCCCGGCCGGCAAAACGAGCGATTAAGGAGCCTGAAAACCCTGCGCTAATTCCTGGCCGTGGCCGGCGCCGAGCAGTAGTTTTCGGCCAATGACCGTCCCTCCTCCACTAACCTCGCAACCTTTTCAGCTTTAGCGAGTGCTCGTCCCTGTCCCACAGGCCACAGCCACAGCAGACCCCCACCACACCCGTCCTTGTGCCTTCATCCTCAAGACTCTGAACAGTCCAAGACCCTTTAACCCTGAAAGTTCCCATGCGTGCTCCGTTAGCTCACAAGCGAGATCGATCGTGTATATATACGCGGCACTACACGCCTTCGATCGGGGCGAGCTCTCCACTCCAACAGATGTTCCCGAGTCTGTGGACTCACAAGCGACGAAGATCTCCATCCAAGTAACCAGCGAACGAGCGTGCGTGAGCTTTGGGAGCAGAGAACCAAAAGGGAAAGCTGGTTACTTGGCAGTCTGATTCATCAGCGAGATCGTGTCGCTGATCTGATCGTCTTCCTTTGGCGATGTGGGGCGTTCTGTCTCTTGTGCGGCAAGGCCTGCGGCGGCCGCGTCGTCGGCAGCGGGGCGCGCGGGTGGTCGACGGCAGCGAGCTCGGCTACGGCGGCGAGGACGAGATAGGCGCCGGCGACGTCATAGTGGCGCCGCGAGAACCCGCGGCAGCGGCGGCGCCTGCAGGCGCCCTAGCCAGGGCGCTCCTGGCGATGGCGTGCGGCGCCGTCCGCCTCGGCGGCGAGGATGCCGGCAGCGCAGAGGAGGCGTGGGCGGCGAGCGGCTGGCGCCCGGCACGCGCGGCCGACGAGGTCAGCCACCTCATGGTGCGCGAGGGCATGCGCTACGCCATCTACGCCTAGGCGAGGCGCCTCTCTGCCGCGTCCTGTGTGTTGCACATGTGTGCTTGTATTCGTAGATACACACTAGCACGTTCACAGCAGTAGTGACCTGTACATAAACGTGCATGCCTTGTATGCACTACTTGTCCTATCATGCTTTCTAGTTTTTTTTATTTCCTTTCTCTTTGAGCTGATCATAGCTAGCTTATTGGCGTGTTCTTGTGCTGGACAGTTTGACCCCTGTCCCGGCGTCCCCCTCTCTGTTTCATGCTTTGTTCGAAACTTGGAAGTTCATGGAACTCGGCATGCTCGCCACAACATTTGATGATTTCACACCGATCAGTGCGTACTACCTTGGATATAACAGTTTCTGTTGGAGTGTCTATTTGGGATCTTGACACTCGAAAGTAACCGGACCGATGTTCTTGCGTTCTTTTGGAAGCAGCAGCAGGATAGAACATGGATGTGACTTGTGAGACGCTCCTGCCCAAACTCGTACTAGTGATTATCCCTGTTGTAAAAATTCAGGCATGAACCCCTCGATATTGGGTTCTTTTTATTTTCTGTTGATAGTGGATTCTTTGTCTTTTTTTCTTTGATCAATTTTTATAGTGGATTCTTGATGGCACTGGTAGACTCCTGTTGACATGATACATGTACGGCAGTGGGCTACGTGGGTTTTCAACCGTCAGATCAGACCAACAGAACAACGGCGCCCTCCCAAATTCAGAGGAACGACTGCAAATCTAACCACCGGAATACCGGAGCCGCGGCGATCACCGTGCCGGTGAGGGTCTGAGGGAGCTCCCGGGTTGGGAACAGCTCTGCCCGTGTCGTACGAACCCAACCGGCCGTGTGATTTGTGATCGGATTGTAATGGCTCGCCTCTGTTCGTGCGCCGTGCCGATAGTTTCGAGGTCCTGGTCAGTGGAACAGTCGGCCCCGCAGGTTGTGGCCGGAACATCTCGGTGCCTCGGAGGGGCCATGGCTCATGTACAAGATAAGCCATGGCAAATTAATGGCCAAGTTGCTGATCGATCTTTTCAGAGGAAAAGAAGATGACAGAGTTTGCACAAGACGGGTCAGATTTCCCTCCTCAAAAAAGGAGTGATACTACTAAACAGAGCTGCACGCCATGTTTCATTTCGCAATCAGACGTGAACCAATCGAACATTTCTTTTGTCATGTGCATGTGGCTGTCCATCACAGTGCTTATCATGAACAAGGCTGGCGATGCGATAAGAACCGGATTTCCAGGTCGTTATCGGCATCACGCATCAGATAATAGCGCAGAGAACATAGGTGCCATCCATCCGCCCGCCCGCCCGTTGTGCTTGCATGGTTATCTACATCTTCTTAGATATGGATCATGAAGGGACTAGTTGCCGATCGAGATCCTGCTAGGCCTAGGCCTTGGCCATTCAATTCAGTATCCAGGAATGGCATTTGGTTTCTGTTAGGCTTGTTGCAAGCACTGGGTAAACGAGCAGGATGAGGGCATGCTATCAGTTCTGAGTTCGGAGAAGAGATGAAAACATGGCCTCCGAATAACAAAGCAGACTGTAGGTTTATCGGCTGCAGGGGCAAATATCGACACACTGAACCCCAAGCCTAGAGAAGAAGCCATCTACATAGCCATTAGGCCAGGAAAACAGGCAATCAACGCAAAAACTAGCACCTGCATAAGACAGCCGTACGATGCAAAATCCAACTTGCACAAGAGCATGAAAGAACACAAATATTGAGACTAGATCAGAGAACGCGCAGGTAATCCGGAAACACATCCATCTCATGTGTAACACCATCATAATTCAGGGATTGTGTTCGCAACTTTCATATTCCTCAGCCTTTCAGGACAGAACAGTCATGGCTCACAGGCTCAGATTGTAGAGAACTATGCCATCTGAGTTGCTTACACTAGATCATAGCCCTTACTTTGTCCAGAGCTTGAGAAGAAGACATGGGCAATATCTTCCCCGTCTTACATGTATGTACTGAAACGTCAGCATGGGCAACTCAGAGAAGTGTCATGTGCCCCCAAATGCATATTCACTGAACAAATGAACTAAGGCTAGTCTGCTACAGGTGGAGAGAAGAATATTTGATTAGTAGATTGGCGCTGTGTCCAACTCGAATGACGAGCGTGACTTGCATTGCAATCTCAGACCAGGGAACACCAAGCGAAAAGCACCGCCAGTGTGACAAGGACCGGGATGTGCGTAGCATGAGCATGCATCCTGGTTGCGCCGGAATGTGTTGGAGCTGTGCTGCTGTTTGATCTGGCGGGAGGCAGGGGCGGCTCCGCCACGTCCGAGTCTGTGAGGAGCGGCATGGGAGCCAATGCTGGTGGTTGCGCAAGTTTGCTGATGATTTGCATGAGATCGCCAGCACGAGGAGGGGCCATGAAAATCGGCGCGCTGTTGCCCATGTTCATGCAACTGTTCACTGCAAAATAGAACTCATCGTGTGAGTACAACAGATTGACAGCTGCAAGTATTGTGGATGCTTTGTGATCTTAACACAGTACTATGCAAGACACACAACATGGCTAAGTGGCTAACTAAACTTACCCTTGTATCTTCGAGCTGTGGCAGGAAAATCAGTGATCAGCCCGTCCACTCCCGCGCCCTTAACATACGCATTGATCTGCACTGTCGCATCTGCGAAGAAGTCGTATGGCTGAGACACAAACTCATTCATGAGAGTGTAAACATAGACCGAGAGACCCGCAGTCTGCAGTGTCTGGACAAGATTGGTCTTGTACATTGTGAAATGGTGGGGTTCAGGGAAAACAGAGCTGGTATCAACGGATACGGCACTAGCAAACTTTTTGATGTCCACGAGGGAAGAAGGTGTGGCATCCCTGACTTCTTCGTTGATCATGTACACAAGATCGTACTTTGTTTGCTGCTTGAACTTCTCTAGAACTGAACTATTCGTCGACTGAATCATAACTTTCTGGGTAGTTTGATTGTTGTAACCAGCATCGCCAAGGGCTTTGATAACTGTATCAACCATGTCAAATCCAAGTTCCTCTGCCACAAAAGCGGCATGCTGCAAAATATGAACATCAAGTTAATTGAGGGCATGAATCTACTACTGGAAGTCAGGGACAATTTACATTTTTATGGGTTTTGTCTTCATTGATGTGCTTTAAGTACTACAATATGAAATAAATGCTAAGCTCTTGACAGAACCAATTAATGATTCAACAAAAGTGATAGGGGCAGCCAAATAGCCAGTATCATAGTAGTAAATAAGTGGATTTTGTTCTCTTCATGCACTTAAAGACTCACTATTAGCATGAATTCTCACCTCTATACTGATCATGATTCCTGATAAATCCTTATTCTTTGTGAAGTCCAAAAAGTCTGATAGTCTCATGAACTTTCCTGCATTCCTGTACCTCGGATTTCTATCCATTCTGTAGGTGGATAATGGGGTAGATATTATGGCTGTAAAGATGGAGAAAAGTTATCTCAGAATGCAGGCTTGATGCCAATGGCACAAACACAATAGCAGAGCAATAAAGCTGTCTAGCTGGTAGCTGGTCAACAAAATATATAAGTAGGCAATGAAAGATGATCCAGATCAGATAGCAGGTGACTTGATGAAGCAAAATAGCCAAGAAATATATAAATGATTTTGCACTTCATTCAATAGCAGAACCATTTCAATTCAACTTACGTCTCAGATTCTTTACAATGTCATCCCAAGTGAGGTTGAACGTAAAGACTCCTCGCGCACTCTGAATTTCTTTGATCACTGCCGTCTGAGAGGCAAATTGCGATCTTGCAACAGTAGTATCATCCATTAGATTAACTGAACTCATGCATACTAGCACTCCATCTTTGGTCACTTGGACAGGGCAATCAATGACATCTGCGCCATCATCAACTGCTTTTTGATAAGCTAGATCAGTGCAACCGGGGTAGTCCCCACTAGCACCATTGTGGGAAATAATAAGAGGTTTTCCTACATTCCGAAAGTGAGAAACTGGTGACTGGCAACAAATAAACATGAATCATAAAATAATACGAACAAAGGATCTACACATACCATGATCTGTGTTGCTTTTGTTTAAATTGGTAAAACACCCTGCACAACAAGATATAAACACTGTGGATGAGAACCAATAATCTTTATGTATCTTCAGATAAATCATATGAAGACAGAAAAAGTTCAAAATATGGCGATAAAGGCAGAAAAGCGTACTAGATGTTTGTGGCAAATGCTCTTTGCTTTATATGGAGAATTAACAACAATGTCATAGGAGTTTTAGATATTAATTCTCTCTCGATTTGTTAGTTTTCCTGCATATCAAGTTAGAGATAAGATCTTATAGTTACCTGCTGTATGCCTGTATCTATCCTAATGACTTGTTGAATTTTCTTGGGTACCAAGTTACATAGTTTGAGTTAAGGTTTATTAGGGCAATTAGCTAGATCTGTTCAGAACCTCTTGGCTTCAGCTGGTGCAAATCCAGCGGAAGGGCAATTTCACAGCCATCCAGTCCTCAGAATACAGAAACCAGTAGAAGCCTGATCCCCTGCTTTCTTCCCTCAGAAAATAAAATGGTAGAAAATTTTGAAGACCAAAATTGTGCTGATGTAAAACTAAACTTGTCGAAAGAATTAGGACTCACCAATTGCCTCTGATGGTGTAACAGGGAAATCAGTCAGTACACCATCAACAGAGAACACACCATTATCAATGAACGTCAGACATTCTGCTAAGGGATCGTAGCTGTAGTTGTAACTGATCATAAAGTCATTTGCAAAATCAGCGGCATAAATTTCCAACCCAGCTTTATGAGCATCATTGACAACTGAAGTGTGCGGCTGCAGATAATTATCTGCCGAAGTAGGCCAAATATAGCTCTTTGGGACAAGTATCCCGGATGCAAATGTCTTGACAAATGTAAGATTCTTCAACATGGAACCATACGTCTGGTTCATAGATGGTTCGAGAGTGCTCTCATCAAGATAGCGGAACACAAGCTTTGTCTTTTTGCTAACTCTTCCAAGTACGCTGGTGAGGAAGCTCACTTCAGGTGATGAGATATAATTGACAACAACACGCTTAGATACAGAAATGATATAATTCCTCATGCTTAGATTGAACTGGCTGTAAAACCTGTCATGCTGCAAATGGCATTATTTCAAGGTTACAGCGTGACAGCAGAAAACAGTCCAATGTGACCTACTATATGGAATTATATTCTTCAGTTGTACCTGAACATTGAGCCAAATTCCAGGAGGTTTGAATTTGGACCGCACATCTTCGACAGCAAGTGGTGGATAGAAATTTGAATCAAATCTGGGTGACCGGGAAGCGATTGACTGGATGACTGCATGGCATATATATCGCGATGAGTTAGATGAGTAAACGAATCATGTTGCTCAGATCATAGAAAGTTCAAAGCAAGAGGCATTTCCCCTTTCCTTTCACGAACGTGCCTAGGCACGTTTTTCATTAAAAGGGGAAGAGGCATTTCCCATTTCTTCATCTAATACTAACATGGCTACAGGCATTAACAACATCCAACATTTAGTGAGATAACTTAGACAGTATGATATCACTTACGAGACACTTGTCCAAGCTCAGTGTTATTGTAGTCTACAGAGAACCATCCTGATGTAGGCACGCCATTGACAAGGTAGCTCTTCTGACCCTGTGCATAGATATCTGCAATATTTGTGCAGTTGTCCATCTTTATGTCCGGCAGGCACAAGCCAACCTCATCCTTGGTTAGCCGAACATCACAGTATAGCACTGTATCCGGCGAGCTAGAATACTGCACAAATCCATAAGCATCTGGGCTTGAATCAGGGAACAGCCCTGAAAATCCACCCTTGGCTACGATTGCTGGAGCCTTGCCTGAAAAAACAGGCGTATTTGTTAGCCAAGGGGATGCCTGAAATGGTTGTTGGATCCTTAAATCTTTTCATCCGGAATGCATTCGAGAAGCAGGATTCTTATGCAAAATGAGGCATGCAGGTAGGATAAATCGTCAAGGAGACCAGGCTATATGTTTTGCTGTAACGATAAGAAATGTATAAGTGTACAGAGATACTATCAACGCACAGTCATGTACCAATCCTTCATCTCAAAAGCTGCTGCCAGGTCCTAAATGATAACACAACCATCAGCTGGAAGACTAGGCTACCAGAGGGGGAAGGACATCTTGATCAGTCCAAAACAACCCCCGGACGACCCAAAATCTAAAACCCTTAGCAGATTGTAGGAATTTCACGCAATGCTCGAATGGATGATAATCGAAAGAACAGGGCTAAAAGCAAAACAGACGTGCGCAAAAGAGGAATTTTGAGCAAAAATGAACTGGCGGCGTCCAAAAGGGTCATCAATCCTGAAGGAAAAGAAGAGGAGAATGGGGGATGTGTACCGCTCAATGTCTTCCAAGAAGTGGCCTTCTGCGCGGCGGCGACGCCCAGCCACAGCAGCATGAGCTGCGCGAGAACGGAACAGACATGGCAGGCCCTCATCTCCTCCGGCAGAGAGCGCCGCCCTCGGCGCAAGCACACAACTCCGTAAAAGAGCGGTCTGGACCGGAAATGCCGCCCCAAGGAGGCCAAGGAGGCAGCAAGAAACGAGAAATCCTTGAGCCGCAATGGCTATGTTGGATTTTGAGCCCCGAGACCGGGAGAGGGAGACGGAAATGGAGGCGGAAGGGAAGTAGTGCTGAGTTGCGTTGGGGAAGAAGAGGGGAGGGAGTGGAGACCAGGGGGGGAGGGAGAGGAAGGAGGTGGCAGCGGGGAAAAGTGGTGGGGTACTCCGTGTACTCGGGGAGTCGGGGGGAGTAGAGTAGTAGTGGTGGTCAAATAATGAGGAGAACAGCTGCCTCCAGCCTCCATTGATGGCTTCAGGGTCAGGATCAGGGCTGGTCGATCGTTTTGGGGATTCTTCAGGATCAGGACTGCTCGATCGATATGGGGGTGGCTTTACCCCTTTCTTCTCTCTGCAAGAATTTTGTGGATGCTGCTTGGTTAGTGACGCAAGTTAGGCAATAGCACTGTTTCTTTCACATTTCTTGCGAAAGTTGTGGCATCCATATTCTACGCCACACTTGTGGCGGTGCCAGGGATGGAGCGTGGCCGGCGGTGGCCGGCAAGCAAACAGCAAAACCTCCAAACGTCCACAGATTGGCAACCATATCTCCGTGAGAACGATGGTGCCATCTAAGACTTGGTTGGCGATGAGTACATTACTATCTTATTGTGACTTCACGTACGCGTGATAATTATTTCTCTTGTAAGAATAATAATACTATCTAAGACATAGCAGGCGACAAATACATCATCATCCTATTATGGCTCCACGTACGAGAGTCAGTATATTTAGCTTAGGTCAGTCTTAGGCATCGTTTGGATCCAATTTTGGATTATGAAAATCTGGATTTTGGATGGATTTTCAAAATCTGGATTTTGGGCAAAATCTGGATGGAATTGTTTGGATTCCTAGATTCCAAAATCTGATTTTATAGCTATTTGTTGCATACATGACTTTTTTGCCCTTGCTACCATTTCATAGCCAACCTGTTGCTCAATATCAGAAGAGGGGTAAATTAGTAATTTTCATGTGCAGAAGCTGGTGGAATCAAGCCTTTAGCAGATTATGGGATTCATAGAATTTGGAAAATTGGCTTCTGGAATCTGCACCAAAATCTGACCCGTTTGGAGCCACTCTGGATTCTAGATTCTAGATTCACATAATCTGCCATGCTCCAAACGGGGTCTTAGTGGAACTTCTACGTCAAACCTAGCTCAAATAACCTTCCGACCTAGGAGGCCGTTCGTGCTCGCTCATTAGCACCACCATTTCCTCGTCGTTTATGTATAAGAGACTGAGATTACGATCTCGGTCTCTAGCTAGTGCTCTAATCGCGTACTTGCATTTCAGTAATGTTAGCATTTACTATGCTTGCCGAAAGGAACACGAGTCATGACGCAAAAGTGTAAAGTTGTTTGGGTGGTTAAAGAAATCATGGCCGAACTAAACCTTGCTACAAGTACGGATCACCCGTGTTTTGGCAAAGCACCGTGGCGGGCGAACCAGCGGTGCGAACTTCCTGCCGCGTTTGTTTCGGCCAGCTTTCGCACTGGCGATGCTAGGTACGAGTAGGGTAAGCATCCAAAGCCAGGTGAGCAGGATGATGACGTAAGCGGTAACAGTAGCCGGACGGCTGGGCCTGGACCCGCGGCTCGCTGATTCAGGCTGACACAAGGGTGTCCTCGCCGAATAACGCTTAGGTGCAGTGCCGCGCAGGCCGACCAGGGCCTCACGCGCCCCAAGCTGACTGGCAGGCAGGCCGGTGGCTGCGCCCACCCAGGCAGGCTATCACCCGATCGGTGCGCCGCGCCCGCCTGCTCAACGCCGGGACGGCGGCAAAAGGAAAGGAAGGAAGGGTCCAACTGTCCAAGACTCCAAGGACAAGGAGCCGTGCGCGCGGGCCGTCGGTCCCGGCCTCCCGGGCGAGACGGCTCCGTCGGCTCTGGCGTTTTCCAAGACACGGGCTCCATGCGGGGAAAGTCGCCAGACTGGCCGCGCTCGCGGCATGCCCGGATCGCGTCGGGATTCGACGGGATCTGGTTGCGGGATCTGGATCGCGAGGCACGTTTGGTTAGCACACGTCGCTACCGAGGAGCACATGCATTTGCAGCGTGTACCGAGAACGACTGGACCTCGCGCCCTGCCTTACCCATGGCCGCGCGCAGCACCGGCTCATGGTCTCACGTCGCCGCCAGCTTGACGAGCGAAAATCCCTTCCGGAGGTTGCCTACCTCGGAGGGCATTTCAAACTGCCGTGGATTCCGAAATCAACGGAGCGAGAGCAGGCGAGAGGTGAGGTTATCAGAAAGAGGAGAGATTATCCTCCTCTCCTTTTCTCTTATTATTTTTTTATCTATATCCATCCTCCGTCTCCTCTGTCTACATTCCCGATGCTCTCTCTCCTCTGTCTACATTCCCGATGCTCTCTCTCCTCTCTCACATATCCTCTCTCTCATGCCAACAAGAGGAGTTGAGAGGAAGCAGAGGTGACAAGAAATGAGCGGCCGGCGATGGCGGTGCCTGGCGGCGCTGGCTTGCTGCGCGTGGAGGAGAGGCTGGGAGGAGAGGGGATCTGCAGGCTCCCTGGGCAGCGAGCTCCAACGTGGTGGAGGTAGCGCACCCCAGCGGATCCCGGCGATGACTCGTGCCCTCGTCGGATCTAGCGGGTCCATGGGGCTTCACTGACCTTTGTTGTAGGATCCATGGAGGAGCCCGACATTCATCACCATAACCGTGGAGGCGGCTGCATCGAGACTGCCATTCCCGAGATCCCCTCCACCATTGTGAAGGAGGATGCCCGATCTGTGGATGAGGAGGCTAGATTCGGCGGCTCCACATGCAAGGTTGCTCATAACGGATCTCATCTCCAGTTCTCCACCTCCTTCATGCCAGGTTGATTCGCCTTCTCCTCATTCCCTTTGATTGCATCTCAATCTTGAATGGTGTTGAATGGTGAATCTTCCTGTTGCTTCCATTCCTTTCTCTCGGATGTGAATCTCACATTTCCGTTTATTTTAAATTTTGAGTAGATTGGAAAGAATGGACCGGCAACAAGCGCGGCATTTGATTTTCCTTTTTTTTCTTCGCAAAGGTGCATGGAGCTTGCCAATATTGCATTTTTCATCAACCAAGTAGCCATCATGCATTCCATCTGTTGCTTTCCTTTCTTTTTTTCCTTTATGTTTTCCAACAAGGAACAATGCTAACAATCATGTATTCCATTTTGCAGTGTGAGTTTTGTGGTGTCGGATTTGGGATATTTAACTATTTGCCATCCTTATGGATGGCACTCCTTCAGTTGCCATCCTTACGGTTGCCCTCACATTTTTGCCACCCCTCTATAAATAAAGCAACGTATTTGCCATTTTTGCACACATGGCGCGCCAACTCATCCTGCCAGCATGGAATCGGGATGCGAAAGGACCAAATTGCTCCTACCTTATCCTTTCTGCCCAGGCGCGCCTCTGAACCAGCACCCGAGCGGGTTAAGGAGGGATTTTGCTAGTAGGAGCGGCTAATCATGCTCTGCTCGGCGTCAGTAGCATTCACGAGCAATCATACAACAATTTTTTTCCTCGACGCAAATTTTTACTCGACCTGTGTCCGTGTCCCAAATTTTTACTCGACGCAAATCCACCACAATTTTTTTCATTTCATCAACCAGTAACAGACCAACCAACAAGGTGAGCAATCAGACAACTTTTTTGACAGTTGGATACTCCCAGTCCAACCAACATGGTGAGCAATTAGACAATTTTATCACACAACAAGGTGAGCATACTCTCAGTTCCATGAGTCCAAACTCCAAAGTAATTGATATATGTCCTGTCAAGCAGTCAACTACATGATACATGAATGGTGAAAACCTTGCAGTGTCCAGTAAAACTAACGAGAGGTGGGAGGAGCAGACCAATCAGACAACTCAAGTAAAAGCATACAACTCAAGGGGAAACTCAAGTACTTCTACTTCTTTGCTGTTGAATTCTTTTTGACCTTGGTGGCCAACTGTTCCTTTCTTGGTGTCATCTTCTTGGCCACATTTGTTGCTTGCTCCAGTGGTGCCTCCAAAGCTAGCCTTCTGGACAAACAGCAAAAGAGATGGAACATCATGTTTAATCCATGGCTGGAAATGACACAGAAAGGGGAAAAAACAAACAGATGCAAGAATATAAGTCTTTAATAGGTGTACAGGTGCAAGAATATAAGGTTTTAGTAGTATTTCAACGTATACGCTACTTCATATCCTACACAAACAGCACAAGGATGCTTCAAATGGAACACATATGTGACATGTGTGACAAATATCACCTCTTAGTGGATTGTATTGATGTTGATGCTTCTGCTTCATTGGCTTTTGCTTCTGCTTCCTTGGCTGCTGCTATTGCTGCCTCCCTAGCTGCTGCTGCTCTTGTCCTAGGAGTTGTTAACACTATAGCTGAAGCAGAATCTTCCTTAGCCTTTTTCCTTCTAGCCTTGACGTGCTCTTCTTTGTTCTTTTCCTGCAAAACAATGTGTTCAGTATGTGAATGACAAAAATTAAAATAACTTGAAGTTTTAAATAACACACCTCTTCTTTGTCCCAGTTAGCTCACACCTCCAACTTCCCTTTCTATGCCCCTTTTCACCACAATCGTCACACTTTACTTGCCTTTTCACCTTACCAATTCTTTCCAGGCATGATGGTATTAAATCCTTTCTCAACTTCAGGCCATTGGTTCCTGTCAGTGATATTAGGGCATCCATCATATAATTGCCTGAACCTCTGCACAGAATAAGCCATATCCACAAATTTATCATAGTTTGGTTGCTTGTCAGTTGTGATCACAGTCAAGACATGTGAGCAAGGCTTTCCTGTCACTTGCCATTCCCTGCAGGTACACATGTGATCTTCGAGGTATACAACATGCCTTCTTACCTCTTCATCCTTGTAGATCTCTGTGATCTTAGCTTGATCAGGAAGGCCCTTGGTGACTTTGAGGTGGCCTAATCCCTTTGAGCTAGCATTTAGTTGATGAATGATAGCTAGCAGAATGACTCCATGAAGAGCTCTAGAGATCCTTCTCCTCTTTGCCATCATGATCTTACCCTTCTCCCTTATAGCATCTACCATACAGTGAAGTGGCAGATCTTTGAATTCTTTGATCCATGCATTCCATGACTCAGCTAGGTTGTTTAAGATGTAATCACACTTAATGTCAGTTGAAAATTTTGATCTAGCCCATAGAAGATTCTGGTGCTCTTGAAGCCATGTTTCTACATCTGGACTACCTTGAATTACTTTGTCCATGAAATACTTATGCTTCCTAGGTGCATAAGCCCTAGCTGCAGGGCACATGTTTGCTGCATACACTTCTCCTATAAAGTGTTTCTTCATGTTCTCCATGAGATGTCTGAAACATTCTCTCTGTTCTGCCCATGGAAAGACATGCTTGACTGCAGCTTCTAACCCCTTGCAAGCATCAGTGCATACAGCCAACTTTGGAAGTTCTCCAATGGCCTTTCTTAGTTGCTCCATGCACCAAATCCAGTCATCCTTGGTCTCTGATTGGAAGAACCCAAATGCTAATGGAAACATCCAATTATGACTATCTAAAGCTAATGTTGCAGGCATATGACCATTGCACTGCCCATTTAGGGCAGTGGAATCTATGCTAATACAAGGTCTACATCCATATAAAAATCCATCTATGCTACCCTTGAAAGCACAAAAGAATCTAGTAAAGTGCCTCTTGTTGCCAATTTTAATATTGTCTATCTCAACCACACTACCAGGTGCCCTCAATTCCACCTCTGCCTTGAACCTATACAACCAATCAAAAGAATCATCCCACTTACCAAAAAGTTTTTCTGCTGCTCTCTGTCTCCCATACCACACTGTCTGATAATTAATCTGGATTCTATACTTGTCTTCCAAAGCCTCCTGCACTTCTTTAGCACCCAAATTTGGCTTCCTCTACAGAAGGGGAATTGCCCTTTCAGCAACCCATGCTTAGCTAGCCATTGTGCCACACACTCTTCTTCTTGAAGCACACTTGTGGTCTTGGTTGTTTATTTGCACCTGCACATTGCAATAAACTTTAGTTCATGATCATAACACACACATAAAATAGATATGCATCTTATAAATAAAAGTATCTTATAAAATCTGGTTAGTAATTATACCCTGACACACCCATCTGCTTGTGTTCTAGCTCTAATTATCCAAGGGCATCCATTTCCTTGCAATATCCTCTAAATCTACTTTTATCAGATTTCTCTGTCCCAAGCTCAAACTCTTGCACTATAGCATGTTGCTTGACTGCCAATCTGAAATCAACCATGTAAGGATATACAGTACCGACTGCCATCTCTGGGTTGTTCCTGTCCCAATCCAACACTGGCTCTGAATGCTCATTGTCATGTACATCAATACGTGCGTCATTCATATCATGTAGAAGGTCTTCTGGAATGACTGGAATAGCAGCTTCTTCCTCAGCTGCTTGTGCTGCTCTCTCATCAGCTGCTTTGAATCACATTGCTTCAAATACAATTTCCTCATCAGCTAACATATAAGGTTCTCCATCTTGATCAGGATCAAGGATAATAGTCAACTGACTCCAATCAATAAGTTCAGCTACCTGTTCTAACTCTTCTGCTGAGGTAAATGTGTCACTTGCACCTTCAGTATGAGATGAAGGACATACTGGATTAGCATGACTAGTCACACTAGAACTGGCTTTGGACCAAGTTGAACTGTGCAGTGGTTGATATCTGGCCTTATCAACTACTTCAACGACAATATTTTCTATTTTCTCATTTAGTCTAGATCCAATCATCTTCTCAAAGTGCTCATTTTTACTAATCTTCCACTCAGCGGCACTATCAGAATCTACTGCCCACATCACAAGTTCTTGACTAGACCCCCAGATAATCTTGCTTGCCATATCAGTCACAAAGTTATCCAAATTATACCCAGAACATGTATCCACCCACAGATCATGCTATTGCTCTGCCATTTTGTCGTTGTCAAGATTTGCGGATCAAGACTCTAGACTAGTAAATTTCTTTTATGCGCGTAAGGCTTCGGATGGTGGCGTGGGAGACACGGGGTTAGACTGGTTCGGGCAAAAGGAGGCCCTACGTCCAGTATCGAGGCTGCTCGTGTTACCCACGCGGGGTTCTGTAGTAGGGGTTACAGATGGGCGAGAGAGGGAACTGATCCCAAGTCTCTTGAGTATGCTTGTGCTCTAAGGGGGTGTGAGTGTGTACTGTTTGCTTGAGAAAAAGAGTCTGAGTCCCTCTGTCTCAGGACCCCCGGTCCTCCTTTTATAGCGCAAGAAGGAGCTCGGGGTTACAGTTGAGACAGGCGTCAGGAGGAGAGGTAGAAAGGATAAGCTAAGTAGAAAAATAATACAAGGGGAGGGTCCCAAGGCCGCCGCTCTTGCTCCGGCCTCCGGTCCCTGTCAGCACATCCGGCGAGGGAGGGCGATTCCTTCCCGATCTTGTCGATGATCTCCCTGGTCGCCGTCGTCGTCGAGCGTGATGATGATCCTCAGCCTCGGCATCCGCGCCCGCCGAGGAGGAAGTCCGATTCTGTTGCCTCGCCGATTACCGTAAGACCCGGACGTCGCATCCCTGAAACTGCCGTTGGGAGCACGGCGCGCGAGAGCAAGCGATGCGCCCTCCTGTGCCGTTCGGCGCAGCTCATGACTACTCTGTGGCGAATCAGAAGGAGCCGCGGCCACTGCAGCTCGCGCCGCACGGCCGCGCACCGGTATTCGGGACCGGTTACGTTGGGGACGCCGCTCCCTTTTGGCTTGACAGGGCCGCGGCGTATTTGTGGCGAGGTCGATAGGGGGGCCCACGAGATCATCATCCTGATCCTCCAGTCCACGCCCGAGGCGAATATTCGTCTTGTGGACCCGAGCGAGTCCGACCCCTGCACCCAGGGTCGGGTGAGGCGGAGTTTTTGTGGTGGGGGTCGGGCGCTCCTGACCCCGGTCCCCTGGGTCGGGCGAGGCGGAGTTTAGTCTTCTAGGGGTCGGGAGCGTCCGACCCCGGGACTTCGGGTCGGGCGAGGCGGAGTTTAGTCTTCAAGGGGTCGGGAGCATCCAACCCCGGGACTCCGGATCGGGCGAAGCGGAGCCTCGCGGCGAGGGGTCGGGCGCTCCCGACCCTGGGACCGTGGTCGGGCGAGGCGGAGTCCCACCATCGAGGGGTCAGGATTGTCCGACCACGGGGCCCTGGGTCGGGCGAGACGGAGTGGGATGTTCTCTGCCTCTACTGGGTCGGCGGTAATCGTAATTACCGCAGGTGGGCCTAGGCCTTCATGACTGTTGCTTTAAGCGACATTAGGAGGTCGTTAATATTTCCCCCCAACACATTTCTATGATTCCATAGTCATGAATTGCCTAATATCCCGCACATTTAACAACTAATTTAAACGCATTGCCAGGATCAATCCTGACAGAATCATGAAGATACAACAATGTTGGAGTTAGAGAAATCCAACCCCAATACTATGACTACCATAGAACTCTACATTCATGGAAAGGGAGATGATTCACTTACCAAGGAGGGCACTCACTGGGTGTCATCTTCAGGTAGCGGCGCCGCCTTAGCTAGGATTCCAGATCGGTGCCACCACAGAGGACGTCGTCTCCTCCACGCTAATCCCCTCCGCTGCAATGCAAATCTAGCCGCGAGCACACTGCACGCACGCACAAACCAGGTTAGGAACCGAAGCACAACAGCCCACTTGCTCCTTGAAGCGGAACAACGGATCAGAGCCGGCAAAGAGAGGAGTGGCAGCACAGAGAGGGTTGAGGGTGGGCGTGCGCGGTGGGGAATTGCTGGTGGGCCCCAAGGGAGCAGCGACGGTGTCGGGTGCTCACTGGGTGGTGGCGCACAGAGAGGAGAGGGTCGAGGGCGGGCGCGTGCGGTGGGGAATCGCCAGTGGGCTCCAAAGGGATAGGCGGCGGCGGCGGGTGCTCACTGGGCGGCGGCGCCGGAGGGAAACGACCGGCGGCGGCGCAGGGATCCCAGCGGCACACGGAGGCCGTGATCCCCTTTGCGCACGGGAATGGGGAACCCACTCAGTTGCTGGTTCAGAGCGCGCCTGGGCAGAAAGGATAAGGCAGGGGCAATTTGGTTCTTTCGCATCCTGATTCCATGCTGGTAGGATGAGTTGGCGTGCCATGTGTGCAAAAATGGCAAATACATTGCTTCATTTACAGAGGGGTGGCAAAAAATGTAAGGGCAACCGTAAGGATGGCAACTGAAGTAGTGACATCCGTAAGGATGGCAAATAGTTAAATATCGCATCAGGTTTGAATGGAGAAGGATCCGCGCTGCAATGTTCCAATTCTTGTGTAGAGATGACAAAATTTGCAATCTATTTTTTGTATGGCACTTCATCTATAACAATTTGTAATGTGTTTGAATTTTTTTTGTATGATCTAGTTTGTGCGTGAATTCATATGATCGAAAATATAGGTAATTTTTTGGTGTGTTATTTTTTTAAACATCTACCTTCATGTAACAATTGGTGTGATGATATTTTTGTAAATATTCCATCGTCCTGCCGGAAAAATAAATAAATATTATATTTTTATGTTGTCGGTGTTTCGGATCGCCACCAGTGATTGTACGTCGCACTCTCCTTCTGATGGCTAGCACGCAAGAGATAAGGAGTTATACTGGTTTGGGAAAAATCCTTACGTCTAGTTTCTGCAGGAGTCACGGTGCTTCCAAGCAAGCGTTCGTGCAATGTGTGGGTATATGCATTGAATAAGAGAGAGAGAAAGGAGGCCCGGTTCAAGGCTAGAGACCGGGTAACAACATTGGAAAATGGAGGGGGTCCCCATCCTCAGAGGTCGGGGGTTATGGTGTGGACTTTGCACATCTTGTACAATGGCTCCTGTACAGCGTGGGTTGCTTATGCACGGCCTGACCTGCTCCATGGCGTGCTCCCATCCCGTCCGCCAACTCCGTAGCAGTGAACGGGATGGGTGATGTTGCTGTCGTCCGTACTGGTGACGAACAGGTGGGCTGTGATTAGTGGCGTCGACGGGGGGCGCCGCTCGTCCCAGCTTTCCCCAACCTCCCGACCTCTTTAGTACGCTCATGACCGCTCCATGCCGTAACATCTATCACTGGGTCCCACCTCGCCTACGGGATCGTAATGGGCCTAGCACGGTGGCATGGCCTCCTCGACGGCGAAGGCGATGATGACGCTGGGGCGTGTGGGCGCGTATGGCCATGCGTGGCCTCATCCTGCAGGCCATCGTGGGCAGTCCAAAGGGTGTAGCCTCACCCTCGGACCCCCTGTTTAAAGGTTGGCTCCCCTCCCTCGGTCATGTCTCCGGCATGGGGCGGTCAGGGGGGCCACGCCATGCATTTAATGCCTCTCGTACGGCGTAGGTCTTCATGAAGCAAGGAGTGGGTGAGGCGTTGTGGGCCCCTTGCGGGCCCCGCCTCGAGCTCCAACGAGTCGTGGCTCTTGTCTTCCGACAAGGGAGGTCGGGCGGTGGGCCGCAACGTCGTCTGGGCCGCTTCCAAGATGCTTCTAACTTTTGGACCTTTGGCCTTTTGGCACCTTATTGCCTTAGCCTCTTTCCTGAGGCTACCCGTCATATGTGCTTGTGAGGATTTTCAATATTTCATGGGCAATATTTTCCTTTATTTTTTCAATAAGTTAAAAAAAATATAATAGTCACGATACAGTGCTTCAGATAAGCCTGCTGTCTAAAGAATCTGTTGTCTAAATAAGCGGGCTATTTGGCAATCCTGATTATTTTTCATCGATTATCTGTCCTGATTGGTAAAATGACCTGAATGCCCCTAGGCTGATAATAGCTCATTTTTGTTGTGAATACGAGGAGAAGTCAATAATTGTAATACCTTTTGAGTTTGTTAAATTAAATAGAAATTATATTACAATAGCATCACGCAGCAATACCATCCACGATCAGGCATGAATGATTTCATCTATGGAGGCTATGAGCCTGGTGTCAGGCAGACGTGAGGCTCGGTCGAGCATAAATTGCTTTGAGAACCGCAGTACTTTCTAATTTGCTTGGAATGCCAAATTGTTCAGAAAAATGGAATATTATCTCTTAAAAGTTTCAAGCACTGTTAGTAGCACATTCCCTCGAGTTCCATGACGGGATCTGGGCACTAGGCAGAGGAATGGCGGGGAGGTGACTAGGAGCTGGCGGCGGGCAGGGACGCGAGCGGAGGGCAAGGAGGCGCGCGACGGAGGCCACGGAGGTGGCAGCCGCAGACGGACGCACGAGCACGTGGCGACCGCAAGGGTGGCTGCGGGTGGATGTGCGTCGGCGGAGGGAAGCGCGGGAGGTTGGCGGGCAGGCGCTGCAGGGGTATCTAAGGAAAAATCGGTCCGCTCGCCGGGTAAGCGTCCCTGAGGCCGTGTAGCGGAAAATCGGAGCACACATTGTATTCTCGATTGTGTCCTAAGCACTTAGGTGCTAAGAGAAAAATAAGCAGGATGTTTGGGTGGAATTATAGCTTATTTCTAATGATAAGCGCGAAATAAGCGAAAACAAACACGCCCCGCATCTTTTGACACCTTGTGTGCGCAGAGGTCCGGTACCTTGTTCCACATGTTATTTTATATTTAAAAATCAGTCATTAACTTGGTAACTACTCCTAACACAAATATCGAAGCGGAAATCCGATGGGTGTTGTAATGCCCGCCCCGGCATACCAGCATCGAATTGCCTTGTCCCTCGATGAGTGGCTGGCGGCGACGTGAGACCGGTACGGCCGCCGGTGGGTTGCCGGATTCATGGTGCAGTCGTACTCCGACCCCTTTTCTTCAGTACGCGACACGTCTTTGAAGATTTGAGCATTTTCTGACGATGAATTGAATTCTCGCAAAGAAAAAAGAATGGACCAACGGTAGCGCTATCTCATGACCAATGCAAGCGGCTGGCTTGCCCCTCTTGTGGTTTTCCCAAATGCTATATATGCACGTCGCTTTCCTCCTCTTTCTAACCTGCTTGATCGATCGATCGTTCTCTCCCTCAACCCTCACTTTCTACTTAAAGCCCGCACCTTCAGCTACAAATGCGTTTCTCCAGCTGCTGTACATTCTGCTCTTCGTCACGTGAGGCGAGCCTGCAAAACTGGCGACCATCTCGCTTGCTCCGATCTCCTCCATGTGTGGTTCCGCACCATTGTGAGATAAGCACGATGTCGAACCAAAGAACAGAATTGCTAAAAACTAAGTAGCAAGTACCTAACTCTATGTTCAAATTCCAAGTTGTTCCAATTCGATTAAATTTTTTTAGTCTCAAGTGCAGCAATGCATACACACCACACAGTAAAGGCGCGTTGGACCCGCTCTAGCTTTGAGGATCTGTCTAGCACAAACGAAGAGTCCAAAAGTTCAGACCAACGCACAAATGCTCCAGCAGTACACCTGACAGCGGCACAAATGTTCTTGCACGTACTGCGTCCCCAGGTCGGGCTGTCACGGAACTTGGACGCGCTAACAAAATCATTAGGTCCGGGTACGGTGGCGGTGCGCGATCGAGGTGGCGCGAGAGATTGCTCGCCAGTGGATCACAGGGCCCTCCTGTATCTGTAATTCTATATGCTTTTGATCCAGCCATGGCCAGCCGGCGTCCTCCTCCGCTCAAATGGATGGTACGTGCCATGCTGGGAGCGCTGTCTCTCGAAAAATTAGCAGGGCCTTCCTGTATCTATAATTCTATATTTTAGGCCAAACGGTTAGTGTTTTGTTTGTGACCAGGCCAAAGTTGAGATAGTAATAAAGTCGTGGCCCCGGAAAAAAATGGTACTAGTACTACATTAGTATCTTACTTATCATTCTTGAAGTTAGATCTCTTGAAACTGTGAGTCACTGGACAGGTGATGCTCACATATTGTCAACTTTTTTTTATTGATGATCACAAAAGTGCACAGCGTTGAAGCAGCGAACCACAGGACCCCCAAGTCAGCAGGGCAGTTGGTGCATCAACCAACCCAAGATCGAGGGCCGTTTTGTTTTGCTCCCCCAAACAGTGCCGCCAACCTCTGTGGCTCTGTTGGCTGTGTAGTCTGGAGTAGACCGCAGAAGCATGGCGAAAGTTTGGCCTCAAACTCAAAGCAGAACCGCGCGGTGGCACAGGATGATTCGCCGGCACGTGCAGCTCAAGAATCAGGACCCCACCTGCCGCGAAAAGCCTGGGCACCAGCGCTTTAGTAATCTTCTCTCGGTGCAGATGAAGAGGACATGGAAAGCCGAAGAAATCTCAAAGCGCCTTTCCAGGACAGGTTGATGCTTCGCCTAATCGCCTGCCTCTTTGTTTGATGGTGCTTCTCCCTTATCTCTGGTTCGTTCATGCACGCACAACGCCTGCATTGTCTGTGACATGTCGTGTAACACACATCGTTCATCAACACTGGGAGATGTATGAACAACGATCTGCATTCACCAGAGACCACAAAAGCTTGAAGCTTGCACTTGTAGTAATATGCTCAACAGTCGACACGTCTCTATAACTCTTTCTGGCTGGGAAAGAAAGAAAAGGAAATGGGCTATGCTGATTTGTTAAACTAGGCCTGGCTGGCCTCCCGGCGGATTTGAAGGGCACGTTTGGTAGCCTGGGTTGCCTCAGCCGAGCCCGTGAGTCAAGCTCCACAGGTCAGGTTCATGGGGTGCAGAGATGTTGATTAGCAAATCTGTACCCCATGATGCTGGTTAGGCTGGAAGGGTGTTTGGTAGGGTGGGCTGGCAGTGGCCCCCTTAACTAACCCAAACTCCCATCAAAAGATGGCGTTTGGTAGCCTGCACAGGGGAGAGTTGCCCTCACCACGTGCAATCATTGGTGAAGGTTACCCCCGCCCAGGCGCCTAGAAATGCACAGATCAAAGGATTTTGAATTAAACTGACTTAATAAACAAGCAATTAGGGAGGTCAATTGTACACTTGTGAGCATAATTTTGGAGGAACGGAATTACATGAGTTAATAAGGTAATTAGCAACCTAGTTAACATAATTAGGGGCTTCCTTGTATGAGAGCTGAAGTAAAGCCAAGTAGGAACATGGCACAGATGGCAATAATCACTTGCAAATGCCGACATTGATGAAGAGAGCAAGTAGAACCACAATGATAGCAAATTTGAGATCAAAGAATGTCCACCGAGCCATTAATCTACAATCTTAAGAAGTAATGGGTCAAGATTCAGAAAAAAAAATGGCAACCAAGCTATCAAAAGTGCATGAAAACCAAGTCATCATCACCTTAAAATGGCTCAGCCTACAAATAAGCACAAGAACCATAGAAGGTTCCCATGTGCCTTAGCAGCAGGCAACATCTCCAAGCCTCCTTGCCAGCGAGTAAAAGCATCAACATGGGCAATAGAAATAAACTCAAGTTAGAAAAATAAGGTAAAACTGAACAAAAACCTCAGACATAATCCATTTGGTTAGTCAGCATTGGTTAAAAAATGAAGTATGGCTCAGATCAAGTGTAGTATTTGCCTAACAAATAGGATAGAGGCAGGAGTTGCCTCCTAGTGAGGCAGTTAGAGAAATCCCTGACCGTAGGAGCTAACACCTGCTAGGGTCCTAAGGGGTGCGTTTGGTAGCCGGTGTGGGCATCGTCATCACCATCACCATCCACAAAAATAACACTACTGTAAAGCAAATCAACAAGGCGGCAGCATAAGAGACAAGTGGGTTTTTATATAGGCTCAGCTCAGGTGCAAATGCATGTGCCAAGGAGATACCTAATAGTGAGGCAATCAAGGCAAGATATACCTTGTTTGTCTCAGTACGTAGGCAGCATCTTGCGGCATGCATGCTACCACCTTTACATCATCGCCAATAGGAACATAGAGGCATCAGAGAGGGTTGCTTGTGCCATATTGAGAGGGCCTACTCGCCAAGTTCGAGTGGATGTTGGTCAAGTCACCATAAGGCAACTTGGCCAAGGTCCACATCGAGCTTGGGGAATATAACCTACCAAATGCAGTCGCAAGTCTGTTATCGTCCGCATACATTACAGTAAAACCTTAAGAGCAAATACAAAAAAAAATAGAAGCCTCACCATAATGAAAGCATTTTCTTCACCAATCTGATACCCTGCCTCAAACACTTGCATTCAAACAACTGCAATTTGATCACAAAAAGCGACAAGGTGAGATCCACATCTAGCTGGGTCAGAGCACAAAAATTTAGGCTCATCATCCCCAAACAAGCAGACATAACAAAAAAGCAGCCAACATAAAATAGCCTCAGTACAAGTGCATCATAGGCATGGAAAGAAGTATGTTGGGCCTCAGATTAGAAAGTAAATCTCCACCTAATGTCATACAGACAGGTGGACTCAAAAGTGGCAGGAAAAGAGCAGAGAGCAAGAGTAGAATAGAGGCAATAAAGCTTACAGAGACCAAACAAAGAATAGCATGAAGAACAACCAGAATAGAAGTGTCACTTCATCATTGTCCTACCCATTACTAATCATCACAGGCCAAAGAATAGGAAAACAACAGCAGAAAAAAGTAACACCTGAAACATGTTAACAAGTTCATCAAGTTAAAGAACAACAAATTAAACATGGTAGCAAATTAAACATCATCATAAAGAACAACAAATTAAACAGCAAGTTAAGGAACAACAAATCAAACATGGTAGCAAATTAAACAGCATCTTAAAGAACAACAAATTAAACAGTAAGTTAAAGAACAGCAGGAACATGCTAGCATATGAAACACAGCAGGAACATAGTAGCATATGAAACAGAAACAACAAGTTAAAGCATAGCAGAAACAAGTCAACATGGTAACAAATTAGGTAAAGTAAATAGAATATTATCTAAAAAGGCATACATGGCATCACATCATAAGCATCGAAGGTATATAGCAGTACTAGATCCATCATATTACAATACTTACTTACCATGCAGTTCCTTAGCAAATAGTTAGTAGCAATGTTCTTAACCTTGCCATGTTGCCATAAAACTTAATTAGTAATTAGCCACCCCCATGTGAAACAAAAACCATCACAAAAGGTCAGGTGCAAGTGAGGCTACACACTAACAGGTCAGACCTAGCAGATTTGCTCGGTGACGAAGACGAAGGATGGATCCAGTGTTCGCTGCTGATGGAGACCCGGCGCTCGCTGGTGAAGATGTACCCGCGCTCGTCGAGGATTAAGACCATCCGCCCGCTGGTGACGACAACCACGGACGCCTCCGGATCAGGCGCCCCGCCAACAGCCGCGCCGTCGCCTTCGCCCTAACTCGCCGGGTAGAGAGGAGAGGAGAGGAGGAGTCGAGTGGGAACGAGAGAGAGAGAGAGGAGAATGGAGGAGTCGCGAGTGGAGGGTTCGGGGGAGGAGAGGCGAGGTGGCCGGGAACCCCACTATTATACCGACGGGAGGTAAGCCTAGCCAGCCAAAAACTGGCGTGAAGGCCCGCTCAGTCTCGCGCATTCCCTCCGCGTACGCGAAAAGGCGCCCGCGCAAGCCTGCACCGTGTGAAACGGCCAAAATTGACGTTTCACGCGGTGCAGCCTGGCGGGCCATTTATGCAGCCGGCGGGCTTGACCTGTGACCCCCTCCAGCCTACCGAACAAGGCCGGTTGCACCCCGCGGGCCTGGCTAAATGCCCATGCGACCTGCCAAACGCCCCCGAATTGAACGAAGCCTGCGCTGTGACGTGGGCAAAAAAAAAAACGCCTGGTGCAGCTTCCCTCTCTGTTCGGCGGCCTGTGGGAGCCCGCAGACAGCCAGCCAGCATACTCCATTTTCGTGGATGACGATGACGACGTGGTGGCAGCCGTGCACGTCGCCATGTCAACCTCTCTCTGTACTTGCTGATCTGATGATTTTATCAGCCGTGACAAGCACAAGCTAATCATAGATATCGTGCTTTAGTCACCTGTTGTACTCCGTCAATGGGGATTCGATTTGTTTTATCATCGGCATCGGTTTCACGCTCCTTTTAAACAAAACCAGCGCTTCCTGTCGGTGCATATTGACATTACGAGCTTAATTCTTTCTCTACTGGTATGCGAATCATTTTAAGTACTAACGTCTTGTTTGAAAATGTTCTCAAGTTACAGCTTTTGTCCCTACAAACCACACAATTATTTGGCCTCTCAATGATTCGATATACGTGCTTCAAACTAAACCCGAATTCACGATACGGGTACAGAACCGCACATCAGAGGAGACGTTGGTCGCCACCACCGTCAGAAAGAAAAAAAAACATTCCCAAAATCGTACGATCCTGTACAGTTTCTTCGGTTGACCACTTGACAATGGCAGCATAACACTGCCCACCCCTACCGACACGCTGACAACCAGATGCCAGCCCCAGTACTTTACTCTCACCGTTTCTTACGCGTCAGCAACTCAGCATCCACTACAAATCCTCCTCCGATCAGTTCACGGCCTCGCCACGGCCTGAGCTTTCATCTTGATCAAACTCCTCGCGGCTGCACTTGCAAAGAGCTGCAGCGTTTGGAAGAAATGGACCTCAGACCAGCCGTCCTTGCCATCGCGATGCTCTGCCTCGCGCTGCCCCGGGCGGCATTGTCCCAGTCCCAGAACGCACCGCCGGTCGCCGACACGCCGGCGCCGGCCCCGGCACCGCACCACGTTAACCTCACCGACCTGCTCTCGCTGGCCGGCCCCTACGGTACGTTCCTCGGCTACCTCGTCCGGACCGACGCGATCCGGACGCTCCAGAGCCAGGCCAACGCCACCGAAGGCGAGGGCGTCACCGTGTTCGCGCCCGAGGACTCGGCGTTCGCGGCCGTCGACGGCGCCGCGCTGTCCAACCTCACCACCGACCAGCTCCGGGCGCTCGTGCTGTGCCACGCGGCGCCCCGGTACCTGCCGCTCTCGTCGTTCGCGGCGCTGGCCGCGTCGGGCCCCGTGGCCACGTTTGGCGGGGCACGGTGCGCGGTAAACGTCACCTACGCCGCGGGCAGGATCCGTCTCGCGGCGGGATGGACCAGGGCGGCCAGGCTCGTCAGCAGCGTGTACTCGACGCCGCCGGTCGCCGTGTACGCGCTGGACAGGGTGCTGCTGCCCGAGCAGGTGTTCCCGACCGAGCCCGCCGTGGCGCCCGTGCCCGCGCCCGCGCCTGGCCCGGCGGCGGTGCGCGAGGGCGATGCGTCTGCGACCGGCGGCGCGCCGGCCGCCACCGAGCATGGAGGTGACAAGAGCTTGTCGTTCCGGGTCGGTGCAGGTCGCGTTCTTGTTGGCTACTTGGCCATCTTTGCCTTCGGGTTTCTGATGATGTAAACGTCGATTTCGATCTTTTGCGTTGGTGCCGCACGTACGGTGAAACTTTGTCGTAGTTTTGTAAGAGGGAGTGGGTTCTGTTGCACCTTGCTCGTGTGTTATTGCAGACGTGTCGATTCGTTTGTATTGTACCGTGACGATTTCCACAGGTTAATAAAAGAGGACTCTTACACGACTCATCTGGTTCTCCACAGCTGCGTGTTTGAACTCTCAAGACGATCGTTTGGCAGTTGACACAGTCCTGCAGTGTCCTCTGAGCCACTGGAAAAATAGGAAACGAGAGCTGACAGCTCGCACAAAGATCGCATCTCGGCGTCTCCCTGTCTGTGCAGTCGCAAATAGCCGGCAGTTGTTCACGCCGAACTCCGTCGCTCCGGTCTTCCCTACGACACCGCGATCTTTCGCGACATGTTGAGGTGCGCCGTCGCGTTGCTCGCGACCGTGATGTCCGTGTCCGTCCTGCACCACGCCGGGGCGCACCGGTCGCTTGCCGTCAGGTTGCCCCCGGCGACGACGCTGCAGAGGACCGACACATGGCCGCCGACTCCTCAGGCCAAGCGCGCCAACCTCACCGCGATCCTCACCCTCGACGGGCCGTTCCGCACCTTCCTCGGGTACCTGCAGCAGACCAACCTCGTGGAGGTGTTCCAGAACCAGGCGTACCGGACTGACCAGGGCATCACCGTCTTCGTCCCCGTCGACAGGGCCTTCGCCGCCGTCAAGCCGTCGGTAACGTCGAGAACCATCTCAGAGTATTCGTGTAGAATGCATGCGGAGCAAGGGTACGTGATGACATCATCAGGATTCGTGTGTTGAACAATGATGCAGGTGCTGTCGGGTCTGTCCAGGCACCAGCTCAAGGACCTGATGATGTGCCACTCGCTCGCCAAGCACTACGAGCTCGCGGACTTCGAGGGGCTGAGCCGGATCGGGCCGGTGACGACGCTCGCCGGCGGTCTGTACACGGTGAACGTGACCTACGACGCGGGCACCGTCCACGTGCGGTCCAGGTGGGCCGACGCCAAGGTCGTCGGGAGCGTGTCCGTGGACGCGCCCATGGCGATTTACGAGCTCGACCGGGTGCTGCTCCCGGACTCGCTCTTCCGCGCCCAGCCGCCGGTCGCGGCCATCCCGGACGTGCCGCCGGCGCCTCCTCCGACCAAGGAGGACGCCGAGGCGCCTGCGACTGAACCGGATCCCGTCGCGCCGATGCAATACGATCCGGCGGGAGCGGCGGACGCCGCGACCTCGGCGTGCGGAGCCCGCGATCGGTTCGCGCGCCATGCGGCCACCGCGGCTCTCGGTGCAATGGCGCTGGTCGCGTTGTGATCGAGGTTGTGGGATAGTTTTTAAATGTGTGCTAGTGATGAACAGGTTTGGATATTGGTGCAATTGTAGGTCGTTTTGGTATTTTTAGGTGCATAAGTTTTGTTATGCACCTGGATATACTCTATATCTATATGTGTAATAATATCTATGAACCTAGAAAAGCTAGAACGACATACAATTTGAAATAGAGGGAACAATTAATCACTTAATCTCATACTCTCGTGCAATGCCACGTATGATTTTTTATGATATGGAGCAAATGGAGGAAGCTGAGAGAATAATATTATTTCAGGAAGCGATCATCTCATAAGTTAAATTTTAGGAGCGCCTCTTTAGATTCGATAAGCAAAAGAAGTATTAGGATTGCATCTGACAAACTAAAAAAGTCTCCATAGATGACATTGACCTATCCAACAAAAATTAACTGCATAACACTAAAGCTAAGAAATTAGATCATTTAATTCAACATTAGATGAACCATCTAAAGAGAAAGTTCCAATGACTCCAAAAGTTGCGGAACTCATTAAATTAAACACCTAAAAATACTTAAATGATTGAATTTCTTCAAAACTCCTTTTTGATGAACTAACTGCCATATAAACCATAACCAATAATAAATAACATCAAAATCCTTATACCAAACATAATAACATCGAAATTCTTCTCGGCTTGAATAATTGGTTTATTGATCAGATTTATCAAAATGTTTCATGCTAAGAGAATGATGTTTGTGGAGGATACGCCCCTTGGTATTCTCAAGTGGTCCAAGCCGGCTGCCTACGGATAGGCCGGCCGACTACACTATGGGTGGTACATGAAACATGCCGGCATGTATCACAAGGTGCACGGAGGATAGAGATAGATTTTAGTTGGGGAGAAGAAGTTGCAATTGGATCAAATATTTTGCTTTGTAACCAACTAGGAAATAAATATAGTCCACAAACATGTGATCCTGCCTCTTGGACTATATAAGGTGGGCTAGATCACCCTCTTAAAAAAAACCTAACTCAGCTCATTCATCGCAATACAAATCATGAGCATGTAACGTTGCATTACTACATCAGTCTTGAGGTCAAAGCAGGCATGGGGGCAAGAATTGGGTAATGATGGATTTATGTGGAGAATGTTGAGAGCGAAAGGTCTCCTCAAGCCAGTGGCGAATCTATTCTAGCCTAGGAGTTGGAGGTGGGGGACCTCTTCTTTCTTCCTACTCTCCCTTTGGAGGGAGAGGAGGGGGGCTTGAGCCCCTGCACCCTCTGGATTCGCCCTTGCTTGAATCATGTTTAGAGGTGCACGTATAATCTTAATCTTAAAAGTTGCTTCATATTTATTAGCTCAGAAAAGAGTATGAAGCTAGAAAAAGTAGGGTAGGACCTCCTGCTACGGCCAAACTCAATCCACCAAGAGAGCTTTTATTTTGAAGCTAAACTTTTGTGTGTGATCAGGCTCACCTAGCGAGCCCTGACGTTGGACGAAATTTGAGCTGACATCTCTTGGCATGGAGGGTCCTTTTGAATTCTTCACATAAAGCTACCTACAATCCTAGGTGGACACTATAGAAAAAGAGAGAAATTCTTTTAAAAAAAGAAAAAAAAACTCACCATCAATTTGCCATACTCAAATCTTCATAGCCATTAGATCTATTATCTTTTATAAAAAAATTACCCACATCTGTCATTATAAAAATAAGCTAAAGTAACCCCATAAATTTATATCCAAATTACCCACTTCTACCATTATACAAAATAAACTAAAGTAACCCTATGCCATTATAAATGACACACTTATGCCATTATTAAAAGAATAAAATAACCCCGCATCTAAATTACCCACTTTCACCATTATTAAAAACATCATGAGGTAGCTTCAAATTTGAATCGAAATCACCTATGTATGTTATTGAAAAAAATATCCCAAAGCGTACCAATATATAATTCTAAATTATCTATTTCTACTGTTAGTATATAAAATAATTATTAATGTATATGTGCATGATGTGTCACCATTTATATTTATAAATATATAGAGGAAGTGATGAGTATATAGATTTTTATGTTAAAAATATAGCATCTATTAAAAAAATTCAGGCATGTACATACAATGCACAGTGAAAAAAGGAGGACTCCGAAATGTTGAGTCACCGGCTACCTGAGATGGGAGAGATGGGAGGGGGATCGGTGGGGTAGAGGAAGAAAAAGAAGAGGAGGGGGATCCCTCAAAAGTTCAATTTCTTTTACCTTTACGTGATCGAAGGTGGGCTCCGAAATTTCAGAAGGTAAAAGAAATTGACTTCTTCAACCATCACGTATTACTAATTGCAAAACTTCAATCTAAATTTGCCATCCTCCAAGTCTGTGTCGTCTTCCATGTCTGGCCAATGTGCCGGCACCAGCTCCTCAAGATCTCTGTTAACAGCGCCTTAATGGTGAGTCATGTCAGGTTCTCCCTAGAGACCCTCAGATAATCTTTTGAGGGGAGTAACCCAGGCTACTTCGCCCATGAGGCTGAACAAGCGCATCAACGAATTGAAACTGAAGCACAGCATGGCAAGAGAGAAGATATATGAGTGCATGTGGGGGGATGGCTTCCTTATGGGCTGTTTGGATACTTAGCTAAGGTTTAATCCTTGTCACATCGAATCTTCGAATGCTAATTATAAAACTAACTAATTATAAAACCAATTGCACGGATGGAGGCTAATTCGCGAGACGAATCTATTAAGCCTAATTAATGAAGAATCTATTAAGCCTAATTAATTAGGTTTAATAGATTTAGCCTATATTTAATATTTCTAATTAGTATCTAAATATTCGATGTAATAGGGATTTTAGTCGTGAAACCAAACGAGCCCTTAGTCGCCCTCCTAGCTCCATCTCTGATTATTATAACAGAAGACAAGTACCTGGTGGAGGATTGAACACCA
This sequence comes from Setaria viridis, assembly GCF_005286985.2. Classification (NCBI taxonomy): domain Eukaryota; kingdom Viridiplantae; phylum Streptophyta; class Magnoliopsida; order Poales; family Poaceae; genus Setaria; species Setaria viridis. The sequence goes on along the minus strand of NC_048269.2, from coordinate 21,737,261 downwards.
CTTCCTATACTGGTTTGTCATCTGGTGGTACTTGAGCTCACAACATTCCTTCGAATAAATGAGACCCTGATCCCTCAATAGGCTAAAGAACGACTGGATCAGCGGTAGCTTATCAAAAAAATCAGCAGGAAGCAGAAGAATACTGACACTGAACCTTGATTGAACAGCTCCGGGATCGGGCCGTAACTGCGGAGAAGGTCCTTGAGCTCCGAGAACACGTCGAGGAGAACCGACACGTGCGGGTCAGGCCAACCGCACTTCGCCGGCCCGATTGCACGTTCCATGGCGACGATCGACGAGGGCGGACGGGGAGAGTAGAGAGGTTGGGGACGGGGAGAGGAAAGAGGTCCGGGGCGGAGAGAGGAGAGATTGGCGACGCAGTCTGCTGCAACAAGCCCAGTAGATTTATTTGGGGGTTTTCACGCCTCCTGCCCGAAAGGGCTAAAGTCCTGAAGACGACGTTTCCCTCTATGGGTCATGCAGCACGTAAAACTGCCGTTTGGGCATTAATCCCGGCCGGCCCTCGCCTAACTAAACGGCTAACAAATACTTTTTTTATAATTACCCATCTTTGTAAAAAAAAAATCTGATTATATGCCATCTCGGTTGTGACCATTGTGCTTTACTAAAAAGAGCCATCTCTTCTTGTTTACCTCTGAAAACAGAATGTTGCACTTGTGCATGCGTGAGATTGCGTAGGATGTCTTATGTGCAGGCATACAGATGATACAACCAACCTCTGCTTGAGCGCTTGCTTCACGTTGTCGCTTGCTTAATGCGTAACGGGGGCAAGGCTTTCAGTTGCAATTCGTAGTATAGCAGTAAAAAAATTCTGCCTCGTGTTTTCTCATGTGATGGAGGCATAACATTCATTTGTAACACTGCAGTACCTTTTCGTTAGATGGGTGTAACATTGGAGTGTTTAGTTTGTGTACGCAAACGCAGAATGTACACAGCCAAGACATGAAACCAACACAAACCAGCAGGGGGACATCCCAAATGATGTAGCTATAAATGGTGGGGTTAAACCTCCTTCGAGGGAAAGGATTGGGTGGTGTGGGAGGGGATCAACGCAATACCCCTGTATTCCTCTCGCACAGTTTTGTGCAACTTGTGATAAAGGTGATTTGTGCAAAAAAAAAAAAGAAATCCTTTGTCGTTTAGGTTTTGAAACCCAGGGATGTCTCTCTCTAATAGAGTGGTTGAGCACAATTTTTAAGTAGAACTCTAGTGTTTCATTAGCTAAAAGAACATAGTTTCAGTAGTGATCTTTCCATTTTTGGTTGACAATGATGTATTAAAAGTTTTACGGCCTTTGTACCATGAAATCAATAGATGGGATTAGTATTGTGCCACTGCCACGTAATCAATTTCGAAAACGCTAAGGGCTTGTTTGGATAGAAGGGGATCAGAATGGAACGAAAGAAATTGAGTCTAAAATGAACTAATTTTTCCTCCAATACCTTCCATTCTACTTTAATCCACCACTACCCAAACAAGATCTAATCTGGGTGACGAAGCCAAAAAACCAGTCAAAATTCAATACATAACAACCAGGGAAATATGGCTGAAAAGAGACAAGGCAGCCAAACACCACCGCCCGCATCGCACGAAAAAGTTAACACGTCCCCACTAACACCCATTGGCAACAACTTGTGGGCAAAGCGAAAATTCAGCTTTGACGGTTTTTGGCAATGCTTCACAGCTTCAGCTACATATTGACTCAGCTGCCACTTGACGAAAAACCTCCTTTACTCTAAAACACGCGTCAGCACCCACCTGCAGTTGCACTGCATCCATGCATTGCCAGGGGTCCAAATACTGGGCAATAGCTTGGACGGCTAGCGTGCCGGTGATCCATTGCTAGTCCCCCAGCGCTGCAGCCACAGCCTTCATCTTTTTGGCTCGTGGACGGATCAATTTGCAGACCTCAGGGGCAACGATGCACGGGGAGTTCCTGCCCAGCCAGTGGTCAGTCCAGAAAAATGCTAAATTCCCGTCGCCCAGCTGAACTTGAATGGAGGCGCTCAACATGGCTTGCACTACTGGGTCAGTGCCGAAATAGAGCTCCAGGTTCTTCCACGGCCTCTGGGTCTAAGATAGATTGAAATCCCGCTGTTGGAATAATCCCAATGGCTGTTGGCAGGCAACACTTCAGGCCCAACAAAGATACGGTCTCGCTTGCCACCAACACTGCTACTTACTAATTACCAGAGCACTGCGTTTTCAAGCCCAACAAATCTAAAAAATGTTACAGGTCCAACAAACATAGAATCCACAGCATACGTGACCTAGCTTTCCTTGCAGAGGCCGAAGACAATTCATTTTTCTTAAAAAACGTGACCTACCTTTGTTCTTTTATACTTTAGTAATTTTATTTCCATATTACCTTTTATTCAAATGTGTTCGTATGATTTTATATATGCCACGGTAAGTTTATTTCTATAATGTGTAAATATTTCAAAACTTATAACACTTTATAAAAAGAAACTCGGCCCATCGGGGAAAGATCTCTCCAAAGGTATTGTATGAGAGGTAGAAGACAACCTCAACCAGGGATCAAGAAAATCTTCGAACCTCAATTTTTGTTGATGAGGGGATGTTTGTTAGCTCCTGTGCCGTAACTGCACTTCCATGAGGATTTGAGCACCGGCATGCTAAATGCTACTCGGTAACGAGTAGGCTAGATGCCCTTTCACTCATAGCGCTTTTATCAGTGTCCATAAAAACTCATTGTAACGAATACATGAATTTTTATCAAGAAATTTGAGATCAGAATTTTCTTGATATTCTTCGAAACTTATGGAATTCATTTCTTCTAGCGGTAAAGACAATTTTCGCATGGGCGAACCGCGGGTATCCTGACAAAAACGGATTGGCATGTACCATTCAGACAGATGGCATGGTTCCAAACTTTCAATTTTGGTATAATGCGTTGTTGAATTTAAATAGGGCCTATTTTTCTCTCAATGTATTTTGTATCATAAAAAAAACTTGGTGGGGAAAGACCACGAGGGTCCGCCCACCACAAGGATTCACACATACCGCCCACAAGAACTAGCGAGTGATGTTAAATACATATCCATTTAATTTGCACCAGGGGAGTTGAACCTGGACTTGCTAGAAGCTACTCAAGTACTCTAACCAGACCCTTTCGTTATATTTTGTATTATAGCTACGGTATTTTGAAACATTGAGCTTCGATCTTGAAAAGCGAGCATCACAATTCTGAATTATTTCCGGCTCAAAAGAGAGTTGATTGGCGAATTATAAATAATATTGCAAAAGTTCAATTTTTCTCCATCAATTATAAAATGCAAGAGCTTCGCATCCGAATTATTGCCCGGATTTTGCACAAGAGCTTCCAGCCATGAGCAGCTCCGTCAGGAGGTCAGAGGTTGAAGATTGAGGTTGGAGGAGAGATTGGGGGCACGATAAGGTTAGAGGAGAGATGGGCACGATATTTCATCAAGACATGTAGGTTATTTCCACCTTTAGCGGGTGAGCCCAAAACAGGCTAAAGCAATTTTACTTGTATATTTGTGTAAATGACATTGACATCCGAAAACCTAAGTGTGTCACATTTTTTTTTCTTTTGACTATGAACCTTTGAGACGAATTGAACTTCATTCCCCCATCCTCTTTCTCCCTATATTTGGCCAGCCAGCCAGCAAGTGAACGGTGGCGTCGCGCCATAGCTGCTTGCCTGCTTCTATGGAGAAAGAAATTAAGGAAACAGGAAGGGTGGGAGAAAGAAAGAAAACAGGAGTGTGCGGTTTGGCAAAGTGTTTTATCATGAAAGGAGGCCCAGAGGAAAATGAGAGGCCGGCCCAGCCCTCACCAAAACGAACTCGGCATGGATTGATTCATCAGATCGAATGGTAGGGTTCCAAACTTCCAATTTTGGTCTAATATATGTTTGGTGTCATTGCGACATCTTTTTTTTTTTAACTATGGGCTTCGACCTTGACAAGCGAGGATCACATCTACGTGTAGTACTTGAGATTGGGTATGCCGAGAGGGAAATGGTGTGAGCTGCGACACCTGGCAAGGCCACACAGACTCGCGTCGCAGTTCGCAGAGCCCGGCCAGGGGATGCCAGAAACATCCGCGGCGGTGCGGCACCGGCGCGGAGCAAACCAAGCAAGCAGCAAAGCGGCGTCTGCTTTGGCGTTGCATGCTACGGCTCGTGGGCTCCAGATATCGGCGTGGCCCCCGCGGAGATCCACCCGCTGGCGCTGACAGGGAGGTAAAGCAGAGGCAGGGCAACGGACCAGCGCGGCGCCGGGCACGGTTCACTCGTCTCCAGACCGCTCGCCGTCTCTCTCTCCCAGGTCTCCCCTCCCGTCCCAGTTTCACACTCGTGCCTCGGCGTCTCCGATCAGCTCGGCTCGGCATGTGAGATTCTGACTGGCGGACCGGACGGACGGGTGGATTGGATGCCGCCGTGCCAAAAGGCATGATGCGTACGTAGCAGCATTGACAGAGCTTGCGTCTGGTGCATATCTTCAGCACAGTACAGCCACGGAGCCACCCCAGCCGGCTGCTCCTCTAGACCTCTACTCCTGACCACTGCACTGTGCGGTGGTCTACTGGTCTTGCGCTCTTGCTCTCAAATTTCCTAGACTGCCCTCGCGACACTGCAGACTGCAGTGCAGCGCAGCCTCCCCTTGTTTTTTTCCTTTGGGATAAAGCCTCCCCTTGTTTTGAAGCCTTGAAGGAGATTCGCTTGTAGTAGTAGGTAGTACGTGCGATACGGGCGTGTGGTTGGAGGGGGTCGTTGGTCCCGTTTTAAAGAGGAGAGCCTAGTACGGGTAGTACCCCTCTGCATTTGGAGCATGCAGTTTCAAATTTTCAATGCAACTTGGGGGAGAACGGATCCCCGACGCTCGCTCGCATTCAATGGCCCTTCCCAGCCGAGCAACCGATCGAATCGACGCTCGCATTGCTGCCGCGGCTGGCTGAACGAATGTTCTTTTCCAAATTTTGAAAAAGTCAAAAATAGCTGTTTTGATCTCTAAACTTTAGTTTGTTCCTCAATTTTTGTTTCGATCAAGCTAGTCCCTCAACTTTCATTTTTTTACCAAACTCATCCCTATACTACGTGGCGCTCCATACTAGTGTGAGACTAATGCGAAAAGTCACTTTTACCCTTACTCCTCCTCAATTCCCGCCGGCACGTACCGTGCAAGTGTGGAATTTCGGCCGCCGATACATACTGTGCAACGAATGAATAACAACAGAATCTAGCTCGTACCTCAAGGGAAAAATTATTGCAGCACTTGATTATCATGATGCGGTGAGGTGATAATTTGGGCTGCATTTGATGTTTTGATGCCCGTTTATTATACACTATTATGGTAAGTGCATGCACATCCATCGTCAGATTGTAGCCCCGAGATAAATTGTTATCTATCCATGCAACAGTTTATGTTCTATGAGCAGCCACCAATTTTAGTGTTTTTTCTCTCTCAATTGGCCGACATTATTTCCAGTTCTCAACAATTTTATTAAATTACCAACAAAAAAAATTCCAATGTTGACAGAAATAGGAGAGAAGGGGAAGAGGAAGCTAAGGTTAAAAAAGAACATTTCGTATATAGCCTCATACCAGTATAGAGCACAACATCAGCACGATGACGAGTTTGAAAGTTGAGGGACTAATTGACTTATTTGAAAGTTGAGGAACGAATTTGATCCTTGAGATAAAGTTAAAGGACTAAAATGCTTATTTTGCCTTTGAAAAACAAAGGGACTGCTTGAGTTCTCCACGAGAGAGGTTATGATTATCCACCAGAATGAAAATCAAACTTATTGGCCGCAGGGGGTCTGGAACGAAATACGAAGAAATCATCTTCTTTCACGAAAAGACGAAGAAATCTTTCTAGTACCAATCCTATCTTATCCCTCACCATGCGGAGCCAGATGCCCAAATCCTAGCTAGTCTATTTAGGCATGAGCAACGTCGCTTCAGCTGCGGCGCCGGCGCGTGCGGCCCGAGTGCGCGCAGGCGATTGATCGATGGGCCGATGGCCGCGCCGCGCACGTACGATACGGGGGACGGGGAGCCTCTTGATTTGTGGTTGGCATGTCGTACGCCCACGGCGGCCTATACTCGCCGGGGGCAACAACATCAATTCATGTCTGCATCGGGCACCAACTCCGTATGCCTTTTACTCTTCTTTGTTATCAAGGATCGTTCAGCTCTTCCACACGTACTGCCCAATCTTTTCTAGGCAAAAATGAAGAAATCCTCTACAGTTTTACTGTCACGAGCGTGCATAATATGTATGCCATATTGCCAACGGTCAGCTGCGCGCCTGCCCATACGGCATCCAACGTCTCACTTCAGATCCTCGGTTGGGGCCGTGTGCTCCCTTGCGATCCATGTTCAAACTTGCAAATCTGAACTTTTAAGTTAATTTTAAAATACTAATGATAAAAAGATTAAAAATAAAAAATATTCGTCGTGCCTATGCGCGGTCGATGTTTAAACTTGCGTATGTGAACTTTCTCTACACTTTAAAAAGACGGTTGAAACAAGAATCACATTTTTTAGAAAAGAAATTGTTCCAACCTCTATGATCGTACATAGAGTCATTCTTAACTAATGCCCTGTTTGACGGGGCTTTTTCCAGCTTTAGTTTCACCTATTTTACGCAAATTGAGGTACTACAGGATGAAGCTATTTTGGGGGCAGCCCTGTCAAACAACCCCTAAGTTGTGCCAGATGTTCTTTGAAAAGAAATATTTGGAGGCATTTGGTTTATGGTATTTGCCACACTGACATGTGGATAATTGACAATATTATATAGGGTAAGAATTTGTTCTTTAAGCTGTTTAGAGCTTACCCCATGTGTCCTTCCACAATCTAGTTTATGAACCATCTTTTGTCTTGAAGGTCCCACGTTCTAAAAAGTTTTCTCTGACTTTTAATAGATCCTTCCAGAAATGTGAATCCTCAGGTTTAGTCTTAACCTGAGAGAGACATTTTAAGTTTAGATATTTGTTTCTGAGTAAAGTTTATCAGGTAGCATCTTTATTTAGTAGTTTAAATAAGCACCTGCTTAGAAGACATTTGTTTTGAATCCATATATCTATTACCCCCCCATCCCTTAAAACAGGAATCATATATGCCAAGCGAATTAAATTTATCAATTTAAGGTTGCTTGCTTGTTTTCTTAAGGTCATAACTTGGCCTCTTTTGCATATTGTGATGGCACTCTTTGGCTGCGCTTTGGGAGTTCACGTGCTAGGAGCCGTTGTTTTATATTGTATAACTTTCTCCTATTCCTACTTAATAGAAAGACAAACCTCCTACCACTTCCATTCAAAAATCTTGAGAAAACATAAGGTTTGAAATGTTATACTACACAGTCAATGACAAAAAATATTACTTTAGACAAATCTAATAGATTTATATTTATAATTGGAAAAATATCTATTTTATGCATTGTCGTAGTAATGTTTCATTCTACTACAAGTCTGCAAAAACTATCAAACTATGAACTGACACAAAAGAGACCTAGAATAAAACTCTAAAATGATTACACTTTTAAAACAATATATCATGACTTTAAAAAGCTACAAGGTTGATTGCATCTACTAGCTTTCTAAAACTGGATAATTTTATAAACAATAGTTTTTTTGGTGATACTCCATAAATGCTTAGCATCTAAAAAGTCCCCTAGGAAGTTTAATTCCCACAGTCAAGATAATAATCCTCGTATTCGCATGAGACTAAATAAGAATAACACATAACTTGGCGACCGTCATGCAATAACATTTTTCCACACATAAATAAACAGTACCCTACAAAACCAATTCAATATTACAAATAAATAGTAATCAATTTCAATACATATGAGGGGACAATGGACCCTTATCACCATATTGTCTCATATAACATCAAGGACCCTTTTCACCCACGTTCCAAGTAGCTAGATTGCAGTTGAAGAGATTAGTATGAATAGGAGATTTTATTGATGCCAATTTTTGGATTCACCCAAACAAAAAAGGTTGATGTTAGTCTCATCTGTTGTATCCGCCCATAATAACAATAAAACCATCTATAAGAGCCTTTTTGGAATAAAACATTGCAAAACAAAGCAAGGAGGGAAACACAGGAACGAGGAAGAGGGAAAATTGGAAAACCACAAAATTCCAAAACGTACGAATTAGAAAGTTGAGGTGTTTGGATTGTAGGAAACAATTTGCATCATCATCTATTCCTAACAAATAAAACTCATTTATCTTTAGGAGAAAAATTTATTTTTCAATGTATTTTGTCATTTATAGGCAAAATACTCGCCTTGAAATATAACCAATAGAGCCCACAATATAGTTATTTCGACTCCAACCAACTGCACATCGTTTTCTTCTACCTTCGTCTCTTCCCAGGAGCCATTCCTCCTCCTTTCTCTCCTGTGCGAAAAAAATCCAGCCAAATCTCGGCCTCTACCCGTAAGCTCTACAACCAGCAGCTAAAATCGGCCACCCTCCACGCTCTCTGCCGCATCCATTCACTTGATAGCAGCACATTTGATCAAATCAAAAGCTACAAGATTGAGTAGATCTACGCCAAGGTGATTCCTCAACCAAATTTTTCTACGGGCTCAAACCATGGTGTAATGGAGGGGACAGGAACAAAGCGAGCAACAACAAAAGCAAGAGCTAGCGAACTTGTGTTCCCTTGTGTTGGATTGGATTGGATGTTTTATTTCCTGTGTTTTGCACATCGACAGTTTCCTTTCCTCCGGAATGGAACTCAGCTTTCCTTTGTTCCAAACGCAAAAACACGATTCCTTTCCTCTGGAATGCATTCCTCCAAAATTCTTGTGAAAATTCTTCGATCCATACATGGCCTAAATATTGGTTATGAAATTTAAATTTTGAAGTCAAGAACAACAGTTGGCCAACCAAGCAAACCAGCCCTATAGTTACGCAAAAAATATAGTATTAGTGTATTTGGAGAGGATATCATTAAAATGATTCGTCATACGGGTACAAAATTACTATTGATGTGTTAATATTTCTCCTAAAATTGTATAAAAAATATTTTGCGACTTAAATACTTGGTTAAGTTTTGCAATCCATCGTGCAGTGCTATAGCATGAATCTGTGAATTTTTAATAACATACGCTAGACATAAAGGTTGTAAATTCTCGTTTCAAGATGTCGATTTCATATCACACGACTTTTAAATGTATAAATCATTTGTCCTGGTTCTCGACTTCTAATGTATGAATCCAGAACACAAACATGTCTCAATTCAATGAAATGTATAAAATCTGAACAAGAGCTCCAAGCCTAACAAACAGACCAAAAAAAAAAGTTCAAAATTAAAAACCCGAACCAGAAGGAAGGATCAAACGGGAGCTCACCCCACCCGTTCGTCTCGAGTCCCAACGGATCCTTCCGCACATCTCCCCCACCCTCCCTTGGTCAAACCGCCCCTCCTCCTCGCTCCTCACCTCAGCTCCTCGCCTCTCTCTCTCTCCCACCCTCTCCTCTGTTTCTGTTCTCCTCCCTTTATTTTCCCCTTCTCTCTCCAGCATAAAACAATTCTGTGGACGATGAGAGAGAAAGAGGGAGAGGGGAGCCGAGTAGTAATGGCAGGGGGAACCTTCTTTTCCTGACTCCCTGCGGCCGCAGCTCATCATTTGTCCCTGATCCTTGTGCTTCGTTCCTGTTGCGCTTTTCTTGGGCCATCGGTGGACTGAGCCGTCGCGAGGGAGAAGAAGGCCACACCACAGGCGGGGAGAGGTGCCTCGACATTGCCTTCCCCACGATCTTCTTCCTTCATCAATCACAGGTTCGTGTTCCATCCCCCTGTCCCCTCGATGGCCCCGTCAGTGGACTCTTCGTTTATCACCCTGCCATTTGCGAGGAAATGCAGGCCTGTTGTCGCGAGGGGATTCGGGTGGGAGCCCCTCGCGCGTTCTCTCTGTTGTGCGATCTGAATTTCTCTGTTCTTGCGAGGAAGATCTTGCCATTCTGACCTGATTTGGGGAATCATTTTTTTTGTTTTCGAAATTCGGTCATTTTCGTGCTGACTGTTCAGTTTCCGAATTTCGCGCCGTTGCGTTATTTTGGTTTCTTTTTTTTCTTTCTTTCTCGGCAATGTGTGCTGTTCCTGAATCCTGGTGCGGGCCTGTCTGATTTTTGAACGCGAAGGCCCCGTCTTCCCCGTCGCTCCATTTCGTCATGAAGGCGGAAGCTCTGCGCCGATCGACCAGCCGGGGATGAGATTGAATGCGGGCTTTTCCCTCTCTGATCTCTGGTTTGCATCCTCTTCCTCCAGTTCCGTGTTTCACGCGGAATCACTGGCGCATCCGTCTCCCCGCGGATTTCGACATGAAGTGCTCTGCTGAAACTGAGCTGGGCCATTCGATTTTGACAACAAAAAATTCGCCTTTCTTCGTTCTACGCCGTTTTGAGTCATCAGCACGTTCTTGAATGTTTCTCCATTTCTCCTTCCTCGCCTCTGGTGTTCTTGTGATCCATTCCCCCTGAATATTTTTTTCTACCTGGAATTTCATAGTTTGTAGAACTTGCAGCAGCAGCAGTAATTTCGAAGAGCTATTAGGGAAAGTTGTTCCCTGTTGTTATGTGCTTTGTTGAGCTCCGAGCCACAGGGGAGTCCCCAGGCTAGCACGCAACCATTGGGGTCCATGGCCATCTCTTTTTCCTGCTCCCGAAGTGAACGGGATGGAACATCCACGTTCCCTTTTTTTTCGTATTTAATTTCTTTTTGGTTTTTCTATTCGCTCATGGAGAACTGTGCCGGTCGCATCGACTGATCGACCTAACCTTTCGTGTTCCTAAGTTGTCGTTTACTGTTACTGGCCGTCTGGCCTGACGCGGTTTCAGTTTTGGAATCAGCTTCAGAGGGCGATGATTCGGTCTCTCTAGAGAATACGTAATAGTCCTTCCAGTTGGAGAAGATTGCCATCTTTGAGAAATTTTTGGGTCACTGAAATTGAGTTTTCCTCTTCAATTAACCTGGTTGCAGGCAGTCCGGTTTCATCTGTTTTGCTCCCTTCAGCCCCATTCTTGATGCCCGTGGATTATGGTGCTTGCTCCCAAGATTTGTGTGAGACTAACAATTTCCACCCATTTGTTTCCCTTGTTGTCTTGTTTCAATTGGATAGTGTCTCTCCGTATCTATTGCTTTGTAAATTTGAAGCTAATGTTTAGCCAAAACATTGACTACTAGTACTGAAATGTAACTGCTCTTCACCCATCAGGTTGAGCAAACTAAGCTGAGATGGAAGGCCATGTAGCAATGGAGGAGTGGAAGGATCCTAATCCACCAGAATCCTTGATGCGGGGCTTCCAGACCGGAACATTTCCACCAGACGCAGAGGTTGCCAAGGCCGGATTTGAGAAGGAAGGCCGGTCGCTGCCAATGACCCCGCAGTTTGGCCAGAAGTCCAGTCCGGGCAGCAGCCTCGCCGAGAGAATGCAGGCAAGAGCTGGATTCAGGGTGCCAAAGCTCAGCATGCCGTTCAGCACTGCAGTTGGAGCTGATAATTCAGTGCCAGGAGCTCCATCGCCCTACCTCACGATCCCTCCTGGTTTGAGCCCGGCAACACTGCTGGACTCACCAGTCTTCATTTCCAATGGCATGGTATGTGTTCTCTAGGTTACGATTTTGGTGCGAAGGCGTACTGGAATTATTTTACCTTTCATCTATGGGATGCTAAATTGGCAGTTCAAGAATGCTTGCTTTACTGAACTTTTGACCTATTCAGAAGTCTGTGAAAGCTTAACTTTGGTTCCACGATCAGTTTTGCTTTGTTTTCCAGCATCCATAGTCTCTTCTTTCCAAACAAGCTGCCATTGTTTTCTCAAAAGCAGAAAATAGTATAGTATCATTCATATCTTTCAAAGTTTTCTTCAAAGCAGAATTGATATGATCAATCTCCAATCTTTCCACAGTAATCTAGTAAAGCACACCCCACATTTCAAAGCCAAACGTCCCCCTATGTCCCTATTTGGAAGTCTTATAGTAATGGATGTTAATGTTGTGGAAGCTGGGATAGGAATCTTATGTGTTTGTTCAGTTCTTATTATATACACTTTTGAACCATGTCCTCAAATGAACTAAATGTGCATGACGTGTTCACTGTTCATAGATATGAACAAGAACAACTATGATCAACTGAAAAAAGGCACTTTGATCCAGAAGCTATTAGTTATTTACACATTTTTTTCATGTATTGTTTCAGGGCCAAACCTCGCCAACCACAGGGAAATTATTCAGGCTTGGTGGAACAAATGACAATGATCCTATTAGATTTGGAGGCTCTCCACTTGGAGCTGGCCCTGACTCATTTTCTTTCAAGCCTTTAGATCTGAAATCCTCACTCTACACTGCTGAAGGAAAGAAGGTTAGTTGCCCTTTGACTAGGCTATAGGTTATTCCTGTTGACATTCATTTCCATGCTAATGATAGAAGTATCTCTATACTTAAAAAGTATTTCTATAACCACGCAGTTGCAGTGATTTCTGTTTCCAAAATTTTACACCAAGTCTTGATGAACACTTAGTTAAATCAGAAGGATTTTGCTCTGTAAGTTTTTTTTATCGGTTGCATACCTGTAACAGATTGGCACACAGTGTTGTTTTTTTTAAAAAATGATTGGGCCACTGTTGCCTATTCTTTGAGCTTTAGTGACACCAGTTGTAGCGAAGTGGCTGGTAGCTTTGACACTACCATTTTGCCCCTCTTATTTTTCATCCTAAATGGAGAAAGGACAAGTTGGACCAACCAGACTCGGCTAGAACTAGATAATTTACAAGTTTAATAAAATAATACTCGCTATCAACTATATGGTTAATTCGCAGTGGCTATCCAGTAGATGTTTTTGCTCCCACTGTTAACTGGTGTTCTTCTTTCTTCTTCCTTTGGTTCAGTCAGGATATGAAAAAATGTTTTCAAAAGTGCCAATGAACCATTTTATTTTCCTTGTTCCTGATCCAATACCTGTTTGCTCTCCTTGCATTTCAAGCTAATTCAAATTTGCTTCAGGAATCTTTATGCAACAATCAGCCTCCACTACCAAGCACTCATGTTTCTGTCAAGACTGAAACTAAGATTCAGCCTGTACAAGAGGCCAATTTGCTGGGCAAACTGAATCAGCAGAATCAAAGCGGGCAGACCAATTTGAAGAGTGGTTCTCATGACTCCAAGCTCAGCCGTCTTGCACCTGTCACTGGTGCAGGCAATGAACACGTATCATCCCCGCACGGCCAGCCCATGGAGGAAGGCGACGCTAGGGGAGGAGACTACACAGCAATTGCCACATCTACACCGGCAGAGGATGGATACAGCTGGAGGAAGTACGGGCAGAAGCAGGTGAAGCACAGCGAGTACCCGCGGAGCTACTTCAAGTGCACGCACCTGAACTGCCAGGTCAAGAAGAAGGTGGAGCGATCGCACGAGGGGCATATCACAGAGATCATCTACAAGGGCACGCACAACCACCCGAAGCCCACTCAGAGTCGCCGCCCAGGAGTCCCACCCTTGCACCCGTTTGGCGACGGTGCGCAAGCGGAGGCGCCCGACAACCAAGGGTCACATTCAAACGTGGCAGAAGCGAGGCTTAACAATGCGGGTATTGAGGACCTGCATGGAGACGGCACGGATGCGACGTCACCCCCCTCTGTTCCCGGTGAGCTCTGTGACTCGTCAGCATCAATGCAGATCCATGACGCCGGTGGTTTGGATGTGACCTCTGCCGTGTCCGATGAGGTGGACGGGGGCGACAGGGTGACTCATGGCAGTCTGTCCCAGGGTGGTGCCGATGCTGAGGGCGACGAACTGGAATCCAAACGAAGGTCAGTACATTGTATCGTGTATTGTAGATTTCTTACTGTTCTTTCTCGATCTGGACCTGACCATCTGATTATTTCAGGAAGCTGGAGTCTTACACCATCGATATGAGCACCGCCTCAAGAGCTGTTCGCGAGCCCCGCGTGGTGATCCAGACGACAAGCGAGGTGGACATCCTCGATGATGGCTACCGCTGGCGCAAGTACGGGCAGAAGGTCGTGAAGGGCAATCCAAATCCAAGGTCTGTCTGAAATATCCCAACTGTTATTTTTTTCAGAGCCCCAAGAATTGGCCTTGCTCTGTGCTTGCTAATTGCTCTTGGCCTTGCTCTGTGTTTGCCAATTGCCCGTCTCACCTTGCGCGGTCGGGTTCAGGAGCTACTACAAGTGCACGCACCCGGGCTGCTCGGTGCGGAAGCACGTGGAGCGCGCGTCGCACGACCTCAAGTCCGTGATCACCACGTACGAGGGCAAGCACAACCACGAGGTCCCGGCTGCCAGGAACAGCGGCCACCCGAGCACTGCAACGGCGACGGGCGCGGCCGCCGCGCGCAGGCCGGAACACCCATCTGCGCATGACGGCCTGATGAGGCACCTGGGCAGCTGCGGTGCGCCGTTCGCCCTGCCACTGCCGTCTCGGGATCCGCTGGCGCCGATGGTCAACTACCCGGCGTACGCCTCCGCCGCCCTCGGTGGCAGCGGCGGCTCTGGGTTGCTGCCGAGCCTGCTCATGCCCGGAGGAGGACCCCTCGGGCAGGTCGAGGGGCTGAAGCTGCCCATGCTGGCGCAGTCTTCGCTGCAGCAGCAGCACCCGCTGCTGAGGCACCGGCAGGCGATGCAGGCCGCCGGGCTCGTGGCGCCCAAGGCGGCGGACGTGAAAGTCGAGGGCGCCGGTGCCGCGGCGCCGTCGGTGTACCAGCTGATGCGCAACGGGCTGCCGCTGGGCCACCAGATGTAGATAATAAAAGAGAAGAGGATTAGAGAGCTCTGAGCGTGATTCTCAAGTTAGTTGCTTACCAGTCGTGTTAGGATTAGTTCGTGATAAGTACTACAGCGTGGAAACAAGCACCATCCCTTCTTGCTTCCGGTTTTTTCACCCTTTTGTTAGTTCCAGCAATCTTTTACTGCTTCTATTCATTTTAGCTTCAGTTAAGTTTTCGTTCAGCAACAGCATTTCTTTCTTTTAGTGGGTTCAGCAACTGCATTTGGTGCCTCTGTTTTTTGCTTATGCAAATGTATGCAATTCTTGTCCTGAGAAAGACCCAAGCGTGGCTGGGCTGGCCACTTTGCATCATCAGCCCAGAAAGCATGTAGTTCGAATTCCTCATCAAGCCCATCACGAAAGACTCTTATTGGGCCGCATAAAATTTGGGCTGGATTCTGATAGTAGTACCAAAAATTCAGAAGTAGTTTGTCCTATTCTAAAAGAAGAAAAAATAAAAAAGGAAAAAGGATTGTGGTCGAAGTCATGGAGAACCACCGAAAAAACAAAGGCCATCGAGAAAGGGATGGGGTGGTGCCTGACACGTCCCTCTCTGTCAGCCTCACCGACGTGTACGGCGCAGCAGTGCAGGGCACGGCATCCGCTGCGCTGCCTGCCCCCATCCGGGTTTGATTAGTCAAAGCAGAAGGCCCCCCGTCCAGTGCCTAGTGCGCGCCACACGTCGCGCCACCGCGAGGGCAGAAACGGAACAGGCGCGACAGGTGCGTCTCGGAAAGGGAAAGGCCTGCGCGTTGTGGCCGCACAAGCTGCACCGCATGGACGGGCAAATTACGCATCCGCCCCTCAAGCTCGATTCCTGTCTCCACCCACGAGATGGCCGACTAGTTTCAGCCGAGTTTACAGGAGGTGATTTCTTAGACAAGGTAATCTCCCACCAAAATCATAAATACTCCCTCTGTTCTAAATTATTGTTTATTTTAACTTTTTTAGATACATATTTTTTGATTTACACTTAAATCTATACTGATGTCTAGATACATAGAAAAATATTGTATTTAGAAAAGTAAAAATGAATTGTAATTTGGAACATAAGAAGTAATATAGATAGATAGATAGATAGATAGATATATACAGACACACAGCTACATACTTCAAGAGGAAGTATAGGAATGAGGCTTACGGCTCCGTTGCAATAACATGTTAAAGTTGTTTAGTTATCTTTCATTCGTGTGATTTGAACCTCCCATTCTGATCTATACACACATGGCATGCTATTGACATACACGTCATCTGCCATTAAAAGAACAGCTAACCTGAAAGTTAAAATACAAGCATCTGTGTGCAAGTCATTTTATGTTTATCTTAAATTGAACTTTCTTAACTTTGACTAAATTTATAGAGAAAAGTACCAGTATTTATAGCATCAAATAAGTGTATTATAAAAATATCTCATGTTAAATCTAATGCCACTTATTTCATACCATAAATATATGTAGTTGGTCAAACTTAGAAAAGTTTGACTTGGGACAATCCTAAAACGACTAGTTTTTTGGACGGAGGGAGTAGATAATAAGCAGTTTTCACCGTAAAGAATATAGCCAACTAAATTAAGCTTAAAGTTGTACAAATTTATGTCAACATTCATCAACCCATGCTCCTATGTCATTAGTAGTTTTATGGGACAAGTGTTGCTCTTTATCAGGCTATGATTTACTTTATACAAATTACTCTTTATATTTCTCGCATCCCCATTCATAGTTTCCTCACCTTTGCATTGGACCTCCATGAATTTATTTGAAGCCTTTACTTGATATATGTATTTGATAACATGAAAATCGATATGTTAACGCATCTTACTACGTGGTGTATGTGACTCTTTATATTAACAATGGTAAAAGTGGGAAATTTGGAAGCACAAGAGTATATAGTAGTGTTTGAAATTTTTTTACGATGATTGAGGGATGAAATTTTGGCGGTATTATTGCCGATGGTCATTAGAGTCTATCAAATTGGGGGCCACTTTTTCAGATTTTTTTGGGAGATATCTTAATATCTATATCCTTTTCTAACACATCTCGAGAAGGTTAACATGAAACCTCAAAAGGTCTATGATTTGGAGCTAAAAAGTAATCTCTAATTTATTTAACTACTAAGGGAAGAAAATATGTGCTTCCACATTTTCTCCGTTCCTTCAAGTTGACCTCTCTTTTTTGAAACGTAAAGCTAGCAGGAGATTTGCCAGATTTATATATTAATATAGAAGAAGGTTACAGAGACCTAGGCCAAAACGTGAAGAGTACAGATGTGAAAGAGATCGCAATTACTCATGATCTAAAAGTACCTATAGGTGTTTGGCCCCCCGCCATGACCCAGCACTAAACCTCTTCTTTGATCTTCACTATCAAATATCAATTGGTTTTGGCGCAGGAAGTTTCTTTGAAAAAACCCGGGCATTTCCTTCTTCCCAGAGCTCCCAGCAAACAAGAATGAAGCCAAAAGTACCAATTGTACAATCTCACAAAAAAATCAGCAAAATCCCCATGGCTGACGCCTCCCCCGTTTTAGCAAAAGCCATTTGGACGAAGAACATGGACGAGTCCTAGGAAGCTACCTGAAATTTTCAGTGGATTGCACGCAAGAACCAGTGCCGGAAATGCCAATGTACAGATCGAGGGGGCCAGCTGGGGAATTGGGGATGGCATGGAGATGGCCGATGGCGCTTCTAACCACCGGCCTGGGCGTCCCCCGTGTCCCTGTCCTGGCGCGTCCGTTTCTTGCCTTTGAGAAAGGATGCAAAAGCCATTTGGATATATGCTCGATCTCGCTCCTGAAAAAAGGGGGCACCACCTTGTTCCCAGTTTCAAAACCTATGACGTCGTAGGGACGAAGAACATGGAAGCGATTAGCAGCAGCTACGTACTAGCTTCCTTTTTTAAGCCTAAGGTCCTCGTTTGAGTTTCCAGGTTCTCAGCGTGAAAAGCTAGAAGTTAAAAAAAAAGCAAATTTCTCCTACACTTTCTAAGAAGCTTTAAACTCAGAAAAGCTGACTTTATATGAAAAGCTCTTAGTTTTATGAGTTTTTTTTAGCTTTTTGAGCTCAGAAGCTAAACGCATGTTCTAAAAGGCTGTGTTAACTTTAAAAAAGTTTAAAACCAGCAGTAACTTTTCAGAAACACCCTAAATTTAGTAGCTTGGCAAACTGTGTGGCGTGCACAGGGAGGGGACGACGTGTGAATTGTGATGACGCCCGTACGCCGTTCATTCGATCGATCGGTTTTCCATCGATGGATCGAACAGCCGCATGTGCGCCGATCCTCTGAACCTGCCCGGGTTCTGGGGACACGCATGACACGCCGGTATGGCGGGTATAGTAGGTTATCGCCTCGGTTTCTCTCACGCAACTTAACATATCTTTTTAATTAATTCTTTTTGCGAATTTTCATGAGTAACTAATACACGAATTAAATTCGTTAGACGGGGTACTCCAGCAGGCTAGCGGCAGCGGTGGTACATCGTGCGAGAATCATCGGACGCAGCATGGCCTACCGACCGGCGCTGGCGTCCGTGGCTGACGCGACACGGCGCAGGACCTGACGCGGTGGCGCAATCCATCCACGCGCGCGCGCGGGCCACCGGTGTGTGCAAGTGCGGGGACGCGCGCCGGGCCGGCAGGCGCCTGCGCCCACGCACACGCCCGAGGCCACCACTACCGAGCCACCGGCCACGCTCGTAACAAGAGAAGCAAAGCAGGCGGCGGCAGCAAGGCGTGCGCGCGCGGTGGGTGCGGTTACCCGTCCACGTCCGGCGCCGGATCGGGGGCGTCTTCTTAACGCCGGGACGTCGGGGATGGCGGGGGCTCTCGTCCCGTCCCGTCCCGTGGCCGTGCCGTGCCGAGGCCCGGAGACGAAACGGCTCGAGACGGGCAGGGAACAGTGGCGTTCCGCGAGGGTGAGCAGAAGTGAAGGCCGGCCGGCAGGCGGGCAGGGAGTAAAAAGGGAAGACAGGGACGGGGGGGAAGAAAGATGTGGGGGTGAGACGCACGATCTAGCTATTCCTATTCCCGTGCAAGGCGGAGGTGGGAAGGGAAGGGGGGAGCATTGGGTTGGGTGAGGACGAGCTTTCGTTGTCACAATTCATTGCGGGATGGACCCTTTCTTTCTTTCTTTCTTCCGCCCGCCCGCCCCCCACATTTATAATCTTGGAGAGTCGCCACTGGGCCCACCCGAGGCCCAGGCCCCAGGGAGGGGACATGATTAGTGTCTTTCCTGTTGAATTTTCCTTCCTAACATTTTGGGGGGCGGCTCCTAAAAAAAGGACGTTTGGGGGGTGGTTATATATGTATCGTGTCGAACATTTTGACCAATCTTGGTTAGTTGGTGCATGGTGGTTTTGTTTTTCTTCACGGTGAGAAAGATCACAATATTAGAAGTAGGGGCGTGCTCTTTTCCATTTTTCGTTGTTGGGTTATTGTTTGACTAGCTGGTGTGCTTTTTAAAGGAAGCAGTATTGCTTTTGATTCACTCTGGGAGAGAGCATCACCATCGAATATTCTAAATGTTGGGGGCCTATTGAAGAGACGGACATAATAAAAAGACACGAGGATACGGAAAAAGTGTTTGAATTCTCTTTGAAACCATAATGGTTATTACGCGGCACGGGTGGCACCCAAACCCTAGCTACCGCCCACCCCTCCCCACCCTAGGATGGGGCGGTGGGGTTGTTTCACCGCGTTTTCACTCGGCCAGCGCAGATCTGGGAGGTGACGGTGCGAGGCGACGCTCAGTTTCGACGGTGACAACGGGCACCGGTGACACAAACGACGGCCGATAGCGGGCGTAGATGGAGGCATGCGGCCTCGGAGACGGCCTAACGGGCGCGGAGGTGGGCCTGGGGCTTAGCAGCGACTGTGCGATGGCCTCGCGCGGGAATGAAGAAGTCGCGGCTTGCAGCGGCCGTGGGTACGTGCGGAGGTGCGCTGGCGGCTGCTAAGCGTGGGCGCGAACTCTGCGGCGAGGAGGAGCGGCGGGCCAGCCCTGTGTCAGCAATGAGTTGGCTCGTCACGCGGCGGCTCAAGGGCAGCAGATACAATGGCCTGGAGGCTGGATCCGGCGTTCCCAGGGCCTGATTTGCAAGCAGCCCCGACAGCCGGTGCGTGGAGGCCGTGAGTCGTGCATGGAGGTTGGCAAGGCGTGCCGGTGCTCGCGCGCGTGGGCCGGCAAGGAAGCTACGCGACAGCGGCCTAGCGAAGCGTGTGGACATAGTGCGTCTGTGGGTTTGGCACGGTGCGAGGAGGCTGTGTGGCGCCTAGTGTAGCGCGAGGAGGTTGAGCTAGCGACTGGCAAGGATGTGCGGCTAGAGACCGCGCAAGCGAGGAGGTGCGGCGGCTCGAATGCCACAACGCCATGGTGGTGCCGCAGTACAGTGGCTACGTGTGTCGAAGAGGTGGGCCATGCAGCTTGAGACGTGGCGGTGCGGTGGTCGCTCACGTTGTGCCATGGCAACGCGAGTTGTGTGGTGGTGCGTGGTGTGGGTCTTGACAGCGGCCCGCGACGAGGAGGATCTACGCTGGTGGTGGAGTGGCGTTGCCGTCGACGTTCAACTTTGTGTGAGATGGGTTGTGCGCATTGCGCAAACGCTGACGAAAGCTTTAATCAGTTTTACCGATTACGACGACGGTGCTACGCCGCTCCCCTCCTTGGAGGTATTGTCTCGGTGTTTTTGCACACCCCCTCCTCTGATCGACGTTTGATACGTTTCCTCAAGGTGATGAGCCATTATCTCTGGAAGCTTTGTGTCCACGCACGTGGTGTAGCTGAGATTCCAACAGCGGAAGGTGGAGGTGAAGTTATTGGAGCAACTTGGTGGCACCATGTCACCCCCGGCGACAAAGCAAGTCTGGATCCTTAGCGTAGAGTCTAGCGGCAGAAGTGGTGAGGCCCCGTTCGCTTTAAGGTGATATGTTCAAGGAGTGGTGTGCGGCAGTGGATGTGGTGAGGCTCTCACGCATTCAAGTTGCCCAGAGGGCCAGGATCCGGTGCGGCGTTTTTGGTCGTTTGGTGTGCACGACGCTACAATGGTGCTTCGGCGTGAGGTCCTGCATAGCAGTGGCCTTTTTTGGTGTGGTGCCGTGGATTGGGTGATCGACGACCGTTTGTGCGTGACCTGAGGATGACGGCGGCATGGTGGAGGAGTCGTGGTAGCTACACGACTTGCAGCAGACTGCGACGGTCAGTCCTGCGTGGCAATGGCTGGTTCGGCGTGGGACATCGTTGGGGATGACGGCACTGGCGATAAGGGCTACTTGTCGGCTTTTTCTCCCGGGTTGTGGTGGTGCGGTGTAGTGGTTGGTGCTCACACGTTAGCATTGTGCGGCTTATGTCGATGTCTCAATCCGACCAGCCACAGAGTTTATTTTATTTTGAGTTGGGTTGGGTTCGGCGTGATCCGTTGGCAGTTACCACTGTTACTTTGTTGTTGTATCTAGTTTGAGCTTATTCGTTTAAAAAAAATAATGGTTATTATGGTCATATACATAAGACCTGTTTGCATGTCTTAAGAGCGTACTATATATAAGTAAAGTTTGGTGCAAACATTAGTTATATATCAAAGAAACACCTCTAAAAATGGAGGGAAATAATATTTGTGGTATATCTTGTGAAATTGCTTTGATGCATTCCCAACACTTAATTTATCTGTTTTTATTCGCAAACAAAGAGGACATTTTATCTACTTTGACTCATGCATGTTCCTCCCCTTCTCCTCCAAAATCTTTTTGTTCTCGAAATGTCATTTCCATTTCCTCATCCTACAGCCTACTAGGCAAGCACCACCACTACAATCTAGACGTCATGTCTTGGCCGAGCCCCCACACCACACCTCTATACCTGGTCTTAATGATCTCTCTCACCCCTAAAATGAACATAAACTCGTCGGAGTACCGAGAAGATCCCGTGGTGATTATAGATGCCGAAGACGACTCGGAGCACGAATCTCCAAGTAGTTGAATGGATTCTAGCTCACATTTCTATGTAACCTCCGGTTCCCACATGCTTGCACTGCAGCAAATGCACACATCTAGCCTAAATAAGTACACATATCAACATATTTTAGGATCAGTGTACCATCACCCATATAGGCATATAATAGCCACTAACCAACGCTAGCATATGGGGAGCACAGTTCGCGCCGATCCACAAGATAAAACGCGAGCACCAGCACCACTAGCATCAGTGGTGATCATCACTTAGCTATTTAGCTTGTGGCATAACCTTTTTATCCTGGAGTATGCACCAGCTTGCTACCTCTCCTGCACTCGAGGACACTCGATATTTGTTTCCCTCGGCATTCGATTTGTGCACACATGTGACGTGTCTAGGATGTGACAACGATCGATCAGTTTTTTTGAGTCGTTTCACGAGACCAATAAGCGTGGATCGCTTTCATGCCACGCATATTATTCGCGCCCAAAACTCCCTGCTGATAGCTAGACGACGATGAAACCATTTTTCCTAGTGGAAAAACTTGGAAATCCTTTTCTCCCACGACGAGACGCACGCATGCACACTGCTGGTCTATTTTTGGAGCTATGGCAATGGCATACTGGTCTGTTTCCGTCAGTTTAGATGAAGGGCTAGCTGATCGAGGCCATCGGCCATTGCCAATGCGAGCGCGGCTGCACGAGCTAATGGGAGGCGTCGGATCAGGCCATTTGGATCGCGCGACAGAAGGCAGATGCCATTGAGCGGCGGCGACAGATGCGGCAGAGAGGCAGCCAATGGGCAATGGCCGGCGTCAAATCAGCAGGGCTGTGCGGCCTCGCTCGGCGCTCCAGTTCAGTTTCGATCGATATGCATGGCGTGGGTACGATCGCAAACAGTGAAGGCCTGACACAAAAGCCTGCGGGTGGGCCAATGGCGTCGCCCCACGCCCCGCGCTGCACGGAGATCGCGCCACAGTAATCAATCCTCGGCCGCCAATTATTGCAGAGATCAACCACCTACTAGTACTAATGCATGGTTTCTCTCTCTTCACCATAGGCTATAGCGCTGTGTGTGTCAGTGTGTGTGTCTGTGTGTCTGTCTGTGTGTGTGTGTGTGTGAGAGAGAGAGAGAGAGAGAGAGAGAGAGAGAGAGAGAGAGAGAGAGAGAGAGATCCGATTGGAGTATGTTGGTGGTCTTCCGGATGGAGTAGTCGGCATGCATCAGGTTGGTATTGGAACAAGGTGTGGTTCTGACGATCGACGAACTGTGAGTTCTATTCTGCCTTCCTTTGGAACCAGGATTTGAGATCCAAATATGTATTCCAAAACATGGTTATTAAGATCAAACCAATCGGTTCAGAGTTCCATAATGAAGAGGACCAATAATGGCTGGACCGAAAGAACCACCCAGCTCTGAAGTGCAGTAATCAAACAAGTAAACAGCATGGTCGATGGACACAGCAGGTGATGAGGCCATTCCTTCAGTCCTTGGAGATTAAGAAAACTATCGCCTCTAAAGTACACAATTCAGTACAGAGGCAAACTAGTCAACTTTGGAGGATTGAGCTAGGCTATTCATTCGCCTCCCTCCATGGAGGTTAATTGGTCATGGTTTTTGGCCATCTATTCCCACATTAAAATGGTGACATTCATTGTGGAAGTGGGATAAAGTCGGTTGACGTTGTTTAGCTAATACTTGACATTGTTTAGCTAATATACTCATACGTTGCTTCTTGTATGTTGTGGTGGCATGACAACTCTTGCAACCTACCCGCTGAATTAAATAGCTCTTTTCCTCTTTAATTAGTACTGCTATGCAACACAATTTGTGTGGTAGATTTACCTAATAGAGGACTACCAATAATAGACACAGATCCAAGGTAAAGCCCATCCGGTAGAAGAGGAAGTTAGGCACGACACAGATGCTAAAACCTTAATGGTAGCAAAAATATGACTACATACCAAACGATCATACTACCTCCAGTCAAGAATAGATGACGTCGCTGGACTAGAACAGGCACTTCATTCCTTAGATGTACATGGGGCTTAATTTTCGCATTGATTTCTTAAGAAAATATTAGCTCTAGCAACCTTTGTTCACAAATATAATGACTTTTGAGTTTATCCTAAGTCAAACTATTTAAATTTATTTAAAATTATAAAAATACTAATAATATTTATGATACCAAACAAACATTAGCAGATCCATTATGAAATATATTTTTAATAATTTTTTAGGGTGGGGGATCCCTACCTGAATTTCATTAAAGGGCCTTAGGTATGGCAAAATCAATATAAGATTTTTAGTAGGAGAAACACACAACAGGTTACAACTGAAGTACATCATGAGGAGGAAAAAAAAAGACATTCATACAAACACTTTAAAATGACAAGCCCTGAAAGAATAACCACCGATCACAGTCATTACTGAACAACATACTCGCCATGTACGTCATGACTATTGCACATTCAGTCCACCCCTTGTAACTATGCCGCTTCGGTGTCACCCTCCATCTGAGGGTCAAGCAAACAGAATGGGGACTAAAGGTATTATATGTTTTTAATAATTTAATTATATGATGTATTATATGTTAATATTCTTCTCCATGACTGTAGTAAAAACTTACAAAAACTCAGAGAGATCCTAATATATGTGAACGGAGGTTAGCCACTTACAAACCTTTATGTGTGGGTTTTTAAGATGTCACTTTGGGCTTAACTTTCGCGGAATTTCTACTCCTACAAACTACATTGTTTTTAGCAGCAGAGGATCCTATCAACATTTTTAATTAGGAGCTGCAGCCGTCTGTCTGGTTTGTAGCTCAGGGAAGGTACGGTGCATATGCATGACCCGGTAGTTTTTTCCCCAATATAAAAATTCCACCGGTCGATTCCAACCCATCTTTCCCTTTCGCCGAGCTCGCTCGCTACCCCAGCTAGCTAAACAAAGCGGGGGTTAGTGGGTGGGCGCGCGTGATGCCGCTGCTGCGTCGTAGAAGCAATTTTCTATCCCCCCTTGAGGATGGCGACCCCCGAGATATCCTATTGACGCTGCGATTAGGGAGAAGCTTAATCGCGCCGTCCGGGGGGGTCTTAGTTTAGTTAAATAATTCCATCGCGTCCCGTCGTCGCACGCTCGGGACTTTTACCTTTGATCATTTCCGGCGTGCCCACTTTTTTTTTTATTACTTACTAGCTTGTATTTTTTTTTCCTTTTTGCTTCTATGGATCGTCTGGGCCGTCCAGTAATCATTGTTAATCTGGCCTTGGGGTAAAAATATTGTTGTATGGAGATTTTTTTTTGTTGTAAAAGCGTTGAGTTTTAAGAAGCCTCGAGCGAGGTCCAACATGCACGCATCAAACGCGATGCGTATACGTATGTACGTGTAGCCTATCACTTTATGGGCTTTGTGCCGACGACTTCCAAGGACAATCCATGTGGGGTCTGTGGGGGTAGTAGTACGAACGGCGTACGTGCGCCGTCTGATACATCATGCATGTGCTTAGGTACGTGGACGCGTGATGGCTTGTGGATCTGGACAATCTTTCTCAGCTGTTACGACGCGCACGCATGATGCACACACTCACGCGGCGATACTACCTTTATAATAAAGCACATTCGAAAAAAAATATGATATTGACGGCACGTCGCCTACAACTGAAAAAATAATGTATTAGGAAAACAGAAACACTCATAGCAGGTAATTCAAGCAAGCATGTTTCACTAAGCTAGCTCAGTTTTCAAAATATGTAAATTTGACAGATTATCTATCGCGTCGCTTTGGCGTGCTCATATTTTTGTGCTTTTGAGTTCTTGTACAATTGAACTTGAGGTTTACATGTTGACTTTAGAAGTTTCATAGTATACAATCTGGTCAAAAACACTTTGTATGTTCTGGGCATCGTATTATATTTATCATTACAACATGTTTATAAATTGAGTGAATTAAATAGAGGTCGCCGAAATATTTTTCAAGGCAAATCTACACGTATGGTCTTTATATTTTCAAAAGTCATTAACATTCAAGGTTTCACATACAAGATCTGCTTAGATCTCGTCCACAAACATCAGCATATAGAACAAGAATATTACAAATGCAAGCACCCGTCCTGAGCCTAGGACTCGAATACGGATGTTCTGCCACAAGGAACCACTAAACTAGACTTAATTACTTTGCAAGATATGTGGAAATTTGATGATAGCATCTATCGCATCCACTTTTGGCTGCTTGTGTTTTTGCGCTGACAGGTTTCCCTTCTGTTCAACTTGAGGGTTGTATGTTGTCGCTTTTTAATTTTCATGATGATCACTCTGTCGGTCAAAAATATATACTTTGATCTGCTAGACATGCATGGAAAAAAAATTTCGTTACAATACATTTCTAGGCTGAGTAAATTTATGAGGTCGCGGAAATATTTTTCGAGGCAAATCTACATACGTCATGTTACATGGTTTCAATATTTTCAGAAAGTCATTAATAGTCAAGATTTCACAATATCTGCCGGATCTTGTCCAGAAAAAAGAACAACAGAAAAATATAAATCATCAACTTCTTGCATGGTGTGTCCTTCGTGCATATAGCTAAAGTAAGAGGTGCGCCCCCCATCATACTTGATTTTACTCAAAGAACAACACAACAAAAGAAACATGAGCACGGGGGCGACAATATCTGCTATATGCTTTCTCATAGTACGCGGCATTGAGATGCATGCAGTGAATGCAACGAGGATTTTTATTTCATCAGAAAAAAAAAGAGAATGCACGAGGATAATACACCGAGCTAGCTGGCCCTGTCCCTGTGTACCTTCACATGCACGCAGAGAGGATAGGCCGGTGGGTATAATAGTGGTTGCATGCCGGGGAGCAGTACGGCCTGGTTGCATTGCTGCGCTCCCTTCATCTTTCCGTTCCCCCCCATCACCCATGTACCTGCACACTGCAGTAATCCGTCCATTAATGTTGACTCGGCAGTTGCATATGCGTGGCACTTGATTCATCAATCGTGCGGTCCACGACCGATCGATCATCTCCTCCTCGCCGTCGGCGAGCTATCCGGTGAGAAGGGAGCTAGAGAACGGTGAGGCGAGGGTAGGTTGGGATCTTCAGGGTGTGAGACTCCGCGCAGGGTCATATTTTGCGATCACCGTTCAGGAGAAAAAAAGAAAAATAAGACAAACTTTCAAACACTACTACAGGCCGCCCATGCTTTCTACTTGTGCTCTCCGTCCGTACACGTGACTCGGTTGTACCGTACAGAACCTCCCACAAAGCAGATAGTCGCTACGCGTACACGCGGGCAAATTTTCTTTTGACTGTGGGCCTGGGACGTGATTTTGTCGCATAAGAGTGCTGAGCATTGGTAGTTTCACTTTGTACTGTCAAATAAAATGCTAAAGATACAGAAGGAAATCTAAACTACACATATTTTTTCAACTCAGCTAGAGGGTACTTATATAGTTTGTCAACTTAACTGGTTAAACACCACAACCACTACTAGTAACAACACTCAAGGGGACCACAAAATTAGATTCCCCGTCATGTGTTTTGTTGGAGTGGCTCTCATGAGAGAACTTCACATGCTGCCTTATACGTGCTACAATTATTTAAAAGTTCTGTAGATGTATTTGCCCTTTTAAAATAACTGATTATTTTGAGAATTCGATTTACAAATATAAATAAAACATTTTGGTGATGCCTTTTTTTAGGGTGCTAGCATGAGTTAGTGAGGCACAAAATGCTACATGTACCAAACAATACCCCTTTATATCTACCACTTGATCCTCGGGAATAGAGAGGTTGTGTTGTTGCTTCCCTCTGGTTGAAAATGTTTTGTCTACGTTGTGAATGGAGGAATTAAGGAACCACTCAGAGAATTAGTGCATGGTGAAAAGAAGTAAAAAGATGGCAGTGTCCCATGTATTGTGAATCCATTCATATTCATATACGATGGCTAAAATCAACATCCTCCCGCATGTATTTTCAATCCTACATATGTATCTAATGGATTTGGGACTCAAGAATTGAAAACAAATGTGCAAAGTGCCTCTAGCCTAGTGGTTGAATACCTGAGTAGCTCCCAACAGGTTGGGTTCGACTCCCTGTGGGAGCGAATAAAAGAAATTAAAGAAGCTTCCCTAGCTGACTTCGGTCAAAAAAAGAATTCAAAACAAATAATAATTCATATGTTCCAAATTGTTTACTTACAACATATACATTGAGTGTGGTCAACTATTTTTTTATAAGCTATGAAACACAGTTGCTGAGAAATTGATGTTTTGTGACACTTGTGCACATTGATATGGAGAGCATTTCATAGACAATTTAGAGTAAGCACCTTAATGTGGTCTATATATTCTTGAAAAATTGTTTTGCATCATTGTGTCAATTACCCTTTTGATATTTGTCACTAGTTTTGTAATATATAGACTCATGCCACCACTGTGTAAAATTGGTACAACAATGGCATAGGTCGAACAATTCTTAGTGATGGCATGAGTCTAAATGCTACAAAAATCAATGACCAGTATTACAACTGTAATTGACACAATGGAAAATCTAATTCCCCATTATTATTCTACTAATAAAAATGCAAACTTAGAAATATGGCCCACTAAAATAAATGGAACATTTAGCTTTTTAGATATGCAATAGATCAGAATACGATGTCAATGTCGACACATATACCAAGAACCTATCCACAATCTACATGTCACAAGTTTCTTTAAAAAAAGGGGCCATGAATATATTCATGTTGCCACCTAACATATATTTGTTCGAAAAAGAAAAGTTTGAAAATGATAAAGTGATAAAATTGAAAAAGATGAGAGACCATAGATGACAATGCAACACGTCATCTCAAGAAAGTGATTTTGGAAGCCAAGATGTCATACTTTGGTAGGAGCCCCACAAATTGATTTCTCTAAACTCCAAAAAATGATAAAAGGAATTTTCATTCATTATTCCTGAGTGGGATATCTAACAACAACTATCATCTATGATAGGAGAGGTGTTGGAATGGCCAACACAAGTAATCATAAGACTTGCAAACCATAAATCATGAGTTCGAGCACTAGTCATGGCATGAAAAAAAGCTTGCTTCACCAATTCTCGTGGAGGTCAGACTTGGACTTGGACAAACTTGATAGGTCTTAGTTTATGTTAATATTGGCCTATACTTGGGCTGGGTTTGTTGCCTAGGTATATACTCCACCACAATTTTAGTGGCCCAACTTAGTACTTACCCAACTCAGGAGTTAGGTGTGCTCATAGCTCTGATAAAATGCAACGTCACATCCATATAATATGCTACATGTTGAATAGTGCATGGTGACATATAGTATACTAATTATAAAAGATAGATGAGTATCCTTTCCCTCAAAAACATTCAAACTTGATACTATATAAATTACTCTATGCTAATTGTTGATGATGCATCACGCACATATCTAGTATCAAGGCGATAGATGAGTACAATTTTTCTACAATTCTCAAACGCTATACCGTAGATCATCGTATCATTACTGTCGAATGAAGCCTCACATAAAAGGATTTATTACTACAGACATAAATGATCCACCATTGATTTTTGCCCCTTAATTATGTTCAAGTATGATACTATACAAATAATTGTGCGCCCCTTACTGTACGATGCATCTTAAAGATAATATACTGCTAATGTGTAAATGGGAATCTTTTTCCTAGAAATTTCAAATCACATATCGTGTAGATGATTGTGTGCCAGCCGTGAAGCGCCACTTCGCGACAAATAATCTAGTGCTACAACGATAAATGAGTATCCTTCTAATATCAAGGTGATAAATGAGTACAATTTTTCTACAACTTTCAAACATTATATCGTAGATCATTGTATCCATACCGTCAAATGCCGCATCACATAAAAGGATTTACTACTACAGACATAAATGATCAACCATCGATTTCGCCCCTTAAAAATTTTCGAGTATGATGCTATACAAATAATTGTGTGCCTCTTATTATACGATGCATATCTTAAAGATAATATACTACTGATGTGACAAACGGGAATCCTTTTCCTAGAACTTTCAAATCAGATACGCGTAGATGATTGTGTGCCAGCCGTGAAGTGCCGCTTTGCGACAAATAATCTATTGCTACAACGATAAATGAGTATCCTTTCCTTCAAATCTTCAAATCGGATACCATATAGATCATTTATGTGGACAATAAGATGGCACCCCCTATCGGGCTATAAAAACTGACCTAAGGGCAAACTTTGTGAAGAACAACGAAGAACAACAATAGGAAGAAAAACCATATTGCTCTATTGCAGATGAAGCAAAGGCTACCGGGGGACTTCCAACTAGGTGCGATCACTAATACTTATTTTTCACTCCTTCAAGGATAAATAGAAATCTAAATATACATATAATCCTTAGAAAGGAGGTGCGTTGTGAAATTCTCTTTTCTATATTATATATTTTTTTGAGGAAAATGTTTAAACACATTTTGACCACTTTTTTCTCCCAATATTCTAGCACTTCATGAACTTGAGTCCTTTTTTCCTTTTCGAATTTGCGCCTGAAATTGTGGGATGCACTTACCGGTTCTTCTTTTTTTCCTTCTAAAATTCGGGCTTACTTGGACACATAAATTACTTATAAAAGTGTCAAATAGAATACTACTCAAATCTAAGTAGTCAGTGCTGCACGATTCCAATTTGGATTTTCACTTGAGAAAAAAATTGATACTATTGAAGTATTTTTGCACGACTGGTAATAATTTTTCATGTACATAAAAAGGCAATGGTTAGTGGAAAATAATAGATCGGCCATAGGGAAAGAAGGACGGTGGCATTGCTGAAGTATTTGCTAAAAGAGGGGACCAAACGTTGGCGCTTTCTCCAATACAATCAACAAGACAACAAAGAGAGAGAGGTAAGAGAGAGAAAGAGAGATCGAAAAAACTTAAATATATACTAGAGTTGGTGTAGGATAGGACAGGCCCCAGAAAAAATCACTCATTTTCTCGCCTCAGCGCTCCCCCCCCCCCCCCGGCTCTCTCTCTCTACCTCCTTTTTCTCACTCTAAAAGCAAATACACGCGCTCTCTCCCTCTACCCCTTCTCTCTCCTCGTCTCTCTCCTGCGCTGCTGCTGTTAATGGTACAGCCTTTGGCTTGGTGGAGAACCAGATGCCTTTGATGTGTGAGTGGTTGGTGTTTCCTTCTCTCTCCTTTAATTTTTTCTCAGCGATTTCTTCTTCACCCCTATCTCATCTCTCGTGTGGGACGATGAGAGAGAAAGTGGTGGTGGGATAGATAGCAAGCCAACAAAATCAGCAGCCCCATTTCTTCCCCTTTTCCTCGTCTACTCTCCTCTTCCTCCCTCCCCCTCCCTCCCCATCTGCTTCCAGTCCCCCAGCCAGAAATCGAGCCTCCCACCACCACAGGGCTCCGGGAGCTCCTCAACCTCCTCCTCATCTGCTCGCTGCGTGGATCTGCCGGCGGGATGGTCGCCCCCTCACGCGCGCGGCCGTGGGAACGGGTGTGAAGAAAGGTGAGAGCGGAGAACTCTCCGGTGGTGTTCTTCCGAGTTCTTGCCGTGTGATTTCTTAGGCTGTTCTTGGCTTCCTCTACCTGAATCCGTGGGATTTTTTTCCTGGTTCTTGCGCGTCGGCTCCCCCTTCTTCTTCTCTCGCCGCCGGTAGACTGGCATCTGCCGACTGGATCTCTCTTCGCCGGGTTGGGAGTTCTCGTATTTCTCTCGCTGCTTGTGAGCTCTAGATCTCCGCTGTTTTTGGTTTTGATGCGCGTGTTGTTCTTGGCTACCCGCAAAGATTCTCGATCCCTGCATCTGCTTTCTCTAGATTTGGTGCGGATTAGGCCCCGTGCGGAGCTCCTGTGCGCCCATGGCTCGTCCTCCTCCAAGCCACGGAAATCCCGATTAGGCCAGCGATTAAGCAGCAGAAATACCTTCCTTTTCTAGATTTCTCTCTATATTTCTCGTTAATACGCTCCCTTTCCTCTTTTTCTTCTTTCGCTATTTATTTCCCCATCAAGAAAGCACTACCATACAAGCTACCCTCCAGTGCTTGGTGACTGTTCATGTCTCGTGCACTGCTACTCCCTTTCTGCGAATCCTTTGCGAGAGCTGCATGATCCGTGTTGGCTTCTCCTTAATCTGCTCCTGGACTAGCATCTCCACTTGTTGCCGTGGGATGATATTTCATGTGCTTCGAGCTAATCTGAGATCAGCTTCCTCCCGGCCTCTTCTCTCCTTCCTCCCATCCGTATCTCTCCTGCAGCATCTATCTACATAAAATCATGCTGTTAGATTCCCCAAGAACATCTCGTTTGATGTGTGGACATGAAATAACATGGGGCTTGGTTTCTCTCTGCAGGTGCCTGATGAGGTAGTGGGCGGCCAAGGAAGCAAAGTTTCTTGCTCTCCACCAGTTGAACTTACCAACTTGGTATGCTGGAGTGCAAGGATAAGAGCAGGCCCAATTGCTTCACAGCTCTTGGGTTCTTGGTGCGGACTGTAGCAGCAGCAGATCTGGGGGGAGCACCGAAGGCGTTCATCAGATGTTATCCAGTGAGCACCCTTCAGGCCCCTCATGTTCCTCCAAGTCTGCTGGCCTGGGTGTGAGCGCTGATCCGGCGACGTCCGCGGCGGGGGAGCCGGCGAGCCAGGATCCCAGAGATCTGGTCCAACCGTATCCCAAGTTCTCCATAAGGTGAGAGAGATACATGTATACCTTTGATTCAGTACCTTGGGAGATGGATTATTTTCGGTGCTTAACTTCTTGATGATGGTCTCTGTCTTTCTGATGCGTCGATTAATAATTGGGTGCTGCTTTGAGGGGTCGGATTGGGTATGAATGGTTGCTTTCAGGGTTAATCCGTGTTATTGTCTTGGGGTGTTTAATTAGTTTAATTTTCTGTTGATTAATATAAAAAGGTAGCCCTTTTTTTCACCCCCAGAATCTGAAAATAAAAGGATGCTCCTTTGATGAATCTTTGTCCACTGCCTGCTATTGTTTTTCTTTTCCATACTTGGTGGTTCTGCAATAAACAGGCAGGCGACATATTTTTGGAGATTTCAGTTTTGATATGACAGCATGTTCAGTAGGACCATGTTGATGTTGTATTTCTCTCTTCTTTTCAACATATTGCGGATGGTTTGAATCTTATACAGTTCGGCAACACTATACATGGAGTGTTCATCATCTTGGCACGTATTAGCATATGCTAATGGGTCCATGTTTCTGTCCCTATTTTTCAGAGATTATGTTTTTGCTTCAAGGAGCAAAGGCGTCAAGAGAAGCTGGCCTTTCCATCCACACTCGTTGCAGCTTTGCCTAAAGCGTGGTGTTAAAGATCCACTGCCTCCATTTGAGCCTCCCGATTTGATCCGGTCACAACCATTAAGTACTTTCACAGACGTTGAGCAATCTGCTGCGTGTTCAGAAGCCATTGCTAGTGTTAGTCTGGTGAAGACTAGAGATGCTGGTTCGTCAAATGAGGATACAAGTGATATCAACTTCCAATCATGCCAACCAGTAGATGAGTCATTTGGACCTTCACCATACACATCACCGGAGGATGGGAAATCTGGTATCGACCAAGTGGGGAGTACAAACGGATCAGACCATACTGATGAGGCTGTACCTATAGATCTGCAAGATAATAGCTCTACAAAAGCAAGTCGAACTGAGGTTGCTGTGCCCTCGTGGCGGTTGAGAAATCTTGGTTCATCGTGTGAGCCATCTGAAAAGAAGTGCAAGTTTGTAGTCAAGTTAGGCACCCCGACAGATATTCGCCGGACGGAAGACATAGCATCTAACTCTAGCTCAGTTTCAGATCCAATGGCATCAAAGACTTGTCCTGTTTGCAAAGTGTTCGCTTCCACTTCGAACACCACATTGAATGCCCACATAGATCAATGCCTTTCTGCTGAATCTAATACTGAGCTTGTTGAAACAGTCCTTGTGAAACCTAAAGTGAAGCCAAGGAAGAAGCGATTGCTGGAGGACATATACAAGACCGCCCTTCCATACACTCTTGAGGATCTTGACCGGAGAAATGGCACTAATTGGGCAGTTGAGTTGGCTATGTCCACAGTGAGCAAAGAGGTTTGCACTGAGAACCAAAGCCCAGAAGTGGCACCATTTGACCGAAGAGATGATGAAAAAGAAGGAGATGTCTATGTTGATTCTAACGGAATAAAAATTAGAATTTTGTCCAAGTGTAGTGATGCACCTTTGGTGTTGAGGGATGATGATTCAAGGAAAGTTGCGAAGCATGAGACTGGAAAATGCATACTGATGAGCAAAAAGATACCAAAGTCGAAAATGTTGAAGAATAAGAAGCTCAAGATGCATAGAAAGAAGTACAACAAAACAAACCATTTGAACTCCCAGGTATTGTCTTTTAACTTGCTCTACAGTTTGTTTTTCACTCTTAAATTCATTACCGTGCTTACTGACTGGGATGATGTAATCATGCACCGTTATTCCATGGAGTGCATACTCATTATTTCCCAGGCCTCTTAGACTGCAGTTCATAACGTTTGGACATATGTGGCTATATCTTTTATAAACTTGCTACATATTATGTCTCGTTTTAACTCCACGTGTCAAAAGATTTGTAAGAACAGAGATTAGACTTGAATTTGCTGTTGTTAACTCCCAAATGGATTTGCAAGATTATGGAATTCATTACTTAATTACTACTAAACCCTTTGTTTCATTGAAGATAACAGTGGCTATGGCATTTTACTGAAAAACACTTTCAGGTCTTGGAGGCAATATCCTTTAAAATTTAATTTTGGTGAACTGAGTTGAGTTCTGTACGAGTTAATTTACATTTGATATTAGTTTAAAGATGCCACGTTTTTAGGTGGATGTGAAGATATTTCTTGTTTTGTTAGGTGTAAAATGTTACTTGATTGCATATGATAATAGTTTGTTCTTCCGTCGATCTCATTGAATTGTTTTTTATTCTGCACCTTTGATTTATTGTTGTGAGATATGTAGGTTCCAGCATACTCACATGACGATATCAATGAGGAAACCTCTGAGGAGGAGCGGCATTCGCGGAATCCTTCTGGAAGCACCAGCAATTGTGGTTCTGTGACTATGAGGCGGTGGGCGTGCTCCAAACGCTCAGATATTACCAAGAATTTTAGCAGAAAGTTTAGTGATAAAGTGGCATCTGGAGCACAGAAATCAGATAGGAGCAGCATGCTTGGCTTTAATGATTCCCAAATTACAGAAAGTCCTGCTGGGGTGTTTTCTTCTGAGTCACCAGAAGACATGGCCACTACCTCAGAAGCCATTGGCTTTGAACAGAGCAATGCAAGATTGCTCGGATCAATTCCTACATGGTCGTCAAAGACCCCTCTGCAGAGTGGCATCGTGCCAAAAGTACCTAGATCAGCTGCAGCTCTTGCAAAGAGGAAAATTAAGGAGATTGGAAGGAGAGAAGCTAATAAGCTAGATAATTATGATATAGAGAGGAATCCCTCCTCAGCTAAAAGATCTGAAGCTAGGAGTCTTTCCTTCTCCACTGCAGGGCCAAGCAATGGACCAAACAGGTTAGTGCCTACATCTAAGAAGATCCGGAAGCACCGATCTATGTTGAGGACTGGCAAGCGTGCATTTTCATCTTCTAGTAGTAGGCTCGTTCATGGTTTTGGCCGAGATCACGAACCTGACACCGGACATGTAAATAAGAAATTCAGAGTTTCTAATAATGAGGGCCCCAAGAAGTTTGTGAAGCACACAGAAGAGGATACAGCGGATAATGACTCCTCTTTTGGAACTGACATGCCAGAATCAGGACAGCAGGATGATCAGTATGATGTGCCACAAGAAACAGAGGGTACACAAATGTATTATGAAGGTGAAGAACCTGAAACTGATGTACCATATGATTCAACATCCAGAAGTAATCCTGTTGACTGTCAAATAAGCGATGGTTCCCTGAGTCCTGAAAATAACAGATCAGCAGGTAATGTTTTAGTTGAAGGCTACAGTGTAGCTGTGGAGGATCCAAGCTCCAGTGAGCAATTAGCACATCATGGCCAGGAGTCCAACAGTGTTGTCAATAATGAGACGGAGGAATGGCAGATAGATCCGGCTTCAACAAAGGAATCTAGTGCCTGCTTGACTAATAACAGGGACATGGGTCCTGGAGCTCCTCAGGATAACTCATCAATAACGTCAAATAGAGAAGACTCTAACCAAGAGCAGGGTTTGCCACTCGGACGGGACTCGCTGGATTCTCCTATTTCAACTGCATCAACCATGTCTCCTCCAGCTGCTTTGAAGGATTCAAGGATGAACGAATCAGAACCAGGTCCTTCTACTGGTAGAACTGTTGAAGAGCGAACCACTGGGAGCTTAAATCAAGAAAACAAGTCTATACCTATAGCAAGAGAAGGTGAACAGATGCCCAATGAAAAGCCTTTCCGTTGTTCTTGTCAGGAGAATATTGCCAGGGATTCTAATCAAAGTGCTGTAGTCAGACCTCCAATGCTGAATTTTACTGGAAAGCAGGTTCCACAGTTGCACATTGGTTTAAGGGCATCATCATGTTTCAGCACATACCAAAGAACCAGCACAAAGCCCAACCCTTGCTTGGATACACATGATCATCCATTAGCAGCTAAGGTGTCAGCTGAATCTGCTATGAACCTCCCATCTTACACAGCAGATTGTATGAGCCCCGCATTACAAAATCAGCTTCCTTCACCATCAAATCCTATCTTGAGGCTGATGGGTAAGAATTTGATGGTGATGAACAATGAAGAGAGTGTGCATCCTCAGCCACCAAGTTCAGACTATATGTTGAGGGGGAATTATGTGGCGCCTGTTGGTTTTGTGCCTCCGAAATACCAACATCTCAGGAATTCAGCGTTTATCAACACACCCCCAACCACAGCAAGTCACCAAATGCCTCTACCAAGTGTTCAGGCTGGCAGCTTTGTTGGTCCTCCATTGCATGGTGGTTCAGTGATGCAATCTGACCATCATGCGCTGCAGAAGGCCTACAGAAACATTGTGCCAGTCATGCATCATCCAAATTACATGATGAAAGAAGTGATTGTGATTGATGATTCTCCCGAACACAGAAGTGAGCCACAAGTTAGCATGCTTCTCCCCCATGCCCCATCTCCAGCAACAATGCCCACACCAAACACTATGCCACCCCAGCCATTTTACTGCCTTCCATCACAAAGCCCAATTTTGCCAAGGGATAGGGCTGTTGGATCCATGCCTGTATACGCAAATGTTGGCTCAATGGTTGGTGTCGGATCATCAAGTCAAGGAAGCCAAACAGAAGTAGCCAATCCTTACATGCAAAATCCATTCTTCGCGCAGTCTGCAACTGGTTACTTAAACCAGCCAATGTACTATTCACAGAATCTGCGGCGATAGTTTCTCAGTAACTCAATGACCAGGAGAACTCCATTTAGCTTGCTGGTCATCACTGTCAAAGTGGGGGAATGAGAGTTTTGTGATGGGTCTAAAATGCTGAGATTAGTGAACCTGCATGAGGATTTTCGCATAGGTTGCTTCTTTAGTTTTTTCCCCCTTAAAGGTAAACATGTTTGCCATCAAAAGTATTTTAATTACATCCTGCAAAGTTGCAGTAAATTATAGTATGCAATTCCCAACAGTTCCCCAAAGGAATATATCTCAGTATTTATCGAAGAAGCTAACACCTTATATTCCCAATAGCATGTTTTCTTTTTCTTGGATGTTCTTTTCCTTTCCACTCTGCTCTGTGAATGGTTGCTCATCAGTTTATTACGAGCGTTGATAGTTGATGTAAGACTGAAATGGTTCGCTGCATCATACAAGAAAACTGCCTGGAGTATCTTGCATGGATGCGTAACGTGTTGAAAAGTTTTTTTTTCCTGATGAACCAAAATCTGTATTATTGCAAATTGTATAAATCAACTTTGAAGCTTTCCATATCCTTCATGAGGCCAGTTGTTAGGTGGAAAAGATACTTTGATTTGCTCTTCAAAAGACTCTTGGATATGGCAGTAAATTTCAGTGCTACCACAACTGTGAGAACCTTGGGTTATGTATTGTTTCATCATTCATTGTGTCCGGTAGCCTCTTCTGATAGCGTTACCTGTAGAATTTGAACACTCGATGATTTTATCAAGATCATCTTAACAACGAGTAACCACATGTGATACTAGAGAACATAAGCCCAGCAGAGCGGTTGCAATCTCTGAAAAGGCGCTTCTTTTGCTTGCTAGGGCTATGCCGATCGATCTTCACTGTAACTGATGTGATACGCCCTTCTTGTTTAGCCCCGAACAAGAATGCGTCCCATTCCTTTTAGGTTAGACAGGTTTTGAATCTTCTGATGGCTTTGGTGCGTTTGTTCTTTGGATGTTTTCACAGGTTGAAATCACGAAACGGCCTGCTAATTCATCAGTGATGTAAAAGGTTCTGTCCATTGCTGTCTGCTCGAAACCAGGCCTCCCTTGTTGCCCGTACCCTTTAGAACACCGACCCCGAAACCAGGCTCCTCCACCTTCGTCGCCGATGGGGTCGAGATCGAGCTCGAGCATCACGGTGGTAACGGCGGCGGCCCAAGCTTCGACGCTTCTAAGCATCCTCTAAGCCTTCATCTCAGAACTGGTTATAGTAGAAAAAAAATGGCGGGGAACGAGAGGTTGGGAGCAGCTAAGAGCGACAGAGTAAAAAAAAAATAGCAGCAGCAGCAGCAGCAAGCCGAAGAGCGCTGTAGCAATTAGCTCAGCGAAGTGACGGCTGTTGCTGCAGCGCGGGGAGCGACAGTGGCAGAGCCCTTTTTTTCTCATTCTTGGCCTGCTCCACATCCTCCGGCAGCAGCGTCGCCCAGTACCAGTACGGCGCCAATGAATGGATCGGAACAGCCGGAGTGGCGGGGCAGAGCGAGAGCCGAGAGAGAGAATGACAGATCGATCTGGCCGGCGATCAAGAGGTCGAGACCGTGGCTGCTGGCTGGCCTGCCGGACAGGGCCGGCGTGCGATCGATCTAGCGAGCGAGGCGCCCGACGGCCGACGCCGGCGCCGCCTCAGTCCTCACCCACCGTGCCGGCGAGGCCGCGCTGCGTTCGGCTCCGGGTCCGGTGAAGGAGCAGCAGGAGCAGGAGCCAGCTGCCCCAGCCCCGTCGGCAACCCCGACCGTCCCCAACCGCAGCAGCAGGCACGCAAGCAGGTGCCCCACGGCTTCCGTGGTTTTCAGCCGAGACGGATGGTCCCCGACTAAGGTAGATGCCTACAGCGAGCGGGCCCCGTACCAGCAG
The DNA here is from genome assembly GCF_005286985.2 of Setaria viridis. Classification (NCBI taxonomy): domain Eukaryota; kingdom Viridiplantae; phylum Streptophyta; class Magnoliopsida; order Poales; family Poaceae; genus Setaria; species Setaria viridis. Next base: position 21,698,204 of record NC_048269.2, on the reverse strand, counting down.
CAGCCACGCCATGATGAGCCGCGGCTAGCTGTTGGCTGCCGCCCGTACGCCGCGCTCCACCACTCCACGTCTCCACCCCGCATTTCGTATTGCCACTCCTAATAAAGGGCTCGATCTGTCTCTCTCTAGATCTCGGCACAGCGATCCATTCCTGTCGACCTCTCTCCTCTGTTGGATGAACCATGTGTCGGGTCGATGTGGGGCTTTTCCCTTGGTTGTGAGTGAAACAGTGGACCAATCCATCCTGCAGGCAAAGGGAGGGAGGCCGGCGGGGAAAGGGGGAACGAACGATGCATTGTTGCTTTATAGCCACCATGCATGCCACGTCAGGCGCCATGATCTTTTACTTTCCAGCTCGTATATTTTTCCCCCCTGCTATAATAAAACTCGCATCTTGTTTTGGGTTTCTACTTCTACCCGGATGTATTGTTGGACTGCTACTGCAAATGCAGTGGCGTGCTGTGCTCTACTACGTACGATTACTCCTGTACTAGGAGTTAGGAGAGGAAGGAAGCACTGCAGAGCAGAGGCTCTGCGTCCTAAAAGGGTGGCAGGGCGCCTTCATGGTAGGCAGAACAGTGCCCCGTCCAAGCAAGTGGTTTACCTCGCCTCGGATGCCACGGTAGCTAGCGGCCGGTGAGCAGCGCGCCACCAACCGGTTACCGGCCCGTGCCTCTGCTGCGACGGGGTGTGTTTGTTTCGGCCAGGCACGAGGACGCTCGATTGAGACTTGGTTTCTTTTTTTTCTCGACGGCGAGGGCATGCGGCGCTGGTGCCTGGTTACACGCGTACAACGGCAGGTTGCTTCCCTTCCGTGGGTTGCTGTGTTGTGTGTGTGTTTCCCACAGCCCCCGTAAGGCCCGCGCATAAAGGAATCTTCCTGCACATATGTTGTACCACGTCAGTGATCTGCTTACCCCCTTTCTCCTTTATTGCGGCCCTACACTTACCGCTTTTGAATATTCCTTCTGCGCTTTTCTTTTTGCTAGGAAAATGCCCCTGTGTTTGGCTATGCTTTTCGAAAACCAAGTTGCAGGAGGAGGTACCATATGATTCCGAAGTCACATTCTTATCAACGGATTAAGCAGGTGATGAACAGATTCTTTTGTTGCCATCAACTGTAAAAAGAACTTCGCTAAAGCACGGCCCAAAGAGAAAAGGCACCGCACGGCCTTTTTATCTACTCTCTCGCTGTCCATCATACGGGTCTCAGATGGGCCGGAGACCACGCTGGATCAAGCCGCGGCCCACGCACGAGAACCTGGGACCGAATCCCCGGCGTCATCCGTGGCGTTGGTTGACAAACTAACTAATCAAATCCTTGTTCTTCCTTGGCGGACATCCTTTCCTTCCTCGGGGCATCGTTCCGTGCTTTCCTCAACCTTCCCCTCTTCCGTGGCGCGCAGTTTCTCCGCCGCCTCACGGAAATTCCCCCCGGGGTTCATAAATATTCGCCGCCGCAGCAGGCGGACCCGGTTGTCGTTGTTGTCTCCCATCATCATCCGCCACCGTTGCGGCGTCCCGTTTCCAGGAACTTTCCTTGCGTCAGGTGCGTGATTTCTCTCCGCCCACCCTAGCTTCGTACACTTTTATTCCGGAATTTTCAATGAAAGTTTTTGGTTCGTTGCAGCCGAGGTCTGCGGCTTGTAGTGTAGTTTCTCGGAATTTTGTTCGGCGGGTTGGTTAGGATAATTGTTGGAGGATGAATCGGGCGCAGCAAGGATGGGAGGGACGGGGACCTATAAATGCCCTGCGTTTGTGTTTGAGGAATCATATAGAACCAAACATTTCATTTCAGAATCGTGTGCCTCTCTATCCTGTAGGGCTGAGGTAATTCGAGTGAAATCAGGATGGTTGTATTGGAGTCTGTGACTGGGGCACAGGATTTTGGCCAGTTGCCTCTAGAGCCACCTCTTGCTTCTTCTCTTGTCGAGATGAATTGGGGCAAGGTAACTCAACCTGGTGCTGCAAGTGTGCAGTTAGCCGAGCTGCGCTTTATGGATATCGAAACAGCTAGCCTGGGTCGTGGCGTTGGGAGGGAGAATATTATCCTACTGCTTCCGGAGTTACCTTTCGATGGGAAGGCCGGGCTAGTACCCAAATTAGCTCTACCATGGCTGGTGTCGCAAGATAAGTGCTTTGTTCAAACATCGCCGAGGAAATGTTCTGCACTAAGGAGATGGAGAAGAGTAAGGAGGCAATCACGCGACAACCCGCTGCAGCTTAACATCGACTTTTTGGTGCTAGCGACGGGCTATTCGCTAGGGATAATAGGTCCGAAGACAATTGGGGATTGTAATAGGGAAAGGGTTAGAGTGAAGGGTTTCGGTGTTGCAGGAAAAGGGCGCAAGGCGCACCGTAGAGCAATTAGGGGCAAGAGACATGGTTCCCTTGTTAAATCTTGCTTGGTAGCATCTGATGCAGGTGATGCTTTCAGCAGCTACAGGCTGTTGATGAACTATGATGGCGGTTGTAATAGGAAAAGGGTTAGGGTGAAGGATTTTGGTGTTGCAGGAAAAGGGCGCAAGGCACACAGAAGAGCTTTTAGGGAGAAGAGACATGCTTCCTTTGTTGAATCTTACTTGACAGCATCTGGTGCAGGTGATGCTTTCAGCAGCTACAGGCATAGAACAATGTTGTTGAACTATGATGGGGATAGAAGTGAGGACCGGCAAAGTGAGGAGGTTCAGTCAGCATACAGGAGAGACAGTGACATTGGCGAGGAAATGGTAATAAGCGAGGAGCAAAACGATGAAAATGAATGGAGCTAGGTGAATCAAGATAAAGATGGCGATCCTCTAGCGGAATCAGTTTCTTCACTTCATACGACACAACAAGTCCTTGCAAGTGGTAAAAATTCTTCTCTTTGTTCAGGTTTTTCTCATGCCCTCTGTTTTAAGATTTGCTTGTGTACACTGATCAGCAATTCAGTAGGTGCTTTCTTCTTTTGGCCTATGCAGTTCTTCTCAGCCATCTTAGATAATGTGTGATGGCTTAGCTGTTTAGAATTTTTGTTCCACGAATACTGCTCTAATATGTTGGTGGGATATTGAAGACTTGAATTTCTTGGAGCTCTGGCTGCTATAATTTGTCCCACAACATCTTCCTTTATAGGAAGCCAAAAAATCTGTTACCTTTTATCAAGTATGTATGCTGCCAATGCAGTAGGTGCTTTCTTAAATTTTGGCCCATGCAGTACTTTTCAGGCATAGATAATGTGTGATGGCTTGGTTGTTTAAAATTTTTGTTTAAGGGATACTGGTTAATATGTTGTTGGGAACTTGAAGAATTGACTTTCTTTGAGCTCTGACTGCTATAAATTGTCCCAGATATCTTCCTTTTTAGGAGGCCAAAAAAATTGTTGTCTTTTATCAAATACACGCCTGCCGCACTAGTTCATTCATGCATTCACTAATGTAAGGACAAAACATATAGTTTGCCCACTTATATGCGATGCTATTTTTGGTCAAACCTCCCCTTTATAATGCTATCGTGTCTTGCTTGGTGCTGCATTGATGCAGTACCCATATCCACTTCTGGAAGTGTTCGTTTTGCTAGTTCCCGTTCTGATGGGTCGATTAGCTCTGTCAGTTATTGGTTATAAGAAAGTTGTGACATCCCAGTTCTTGTCAATTATTCTTTCGTAGGCACCACTAATTGGCTGCATCTTTTAAATTATTTTCAGCCTTTGAGGTTTGACCTTTAGTTTATGTTTATGTTAACCACCTCTTTTTTTTTGTCTGTGATGTATAGAGATACAAAAATTGTCAGAGCTTGGCAAAGAACTTGAGGCAGAGGAATCCACTTCTGGAAACAAAGACCAAGATGTGATCGTTCTGCCATATGCACATGTTGGTATGTTAGAACTGAATGAAAAGATGGAGCACCTCGAGCAGAAACTGAAAGAAGCGTCAAACACCATCCGAGAGAAAGACTTGAGGCTATCCAAGCTTCAGGTACTCATCAGTACCGCGGACAGGCCAACGCTGGAGGAGGAGGAGGCCGCCAGCATCGACCAGCTGGTGACGGAGCTCGAGGACCACCTGCAGGAGAAACTGGAAGCCGAAATCCAGTGCCTGGTGATGATGGAAGCGAGGCAGAACTGGCAGGTCCGGGCGGAGGACCGCGCCGCCCTGGAGGAGCACAGGGCGTCCGCCGGGGACAGCAGCAGCAGCAGCGCGAGGATGCTGCGCAAGCTACGGGAGACGGAGAGCAAGATCGTGACGCTGAAGGAGCAGGTGGACAGGCTGGAGGTCCACGAGAAGGAGCTCTACCGGGCGACCGAGGCCCTGAGGATGCAGAGCAGGACCTTCAAGGTGTCCCTGTTCGGCCTCGTCCAGCTCATAATGCTGTGCCTCTCCCTGAAGGTGTTCTTCGCCTGGGTGCCCGCTCCGTTCGACGAGGTCGTGCCAACATGATTCGGGTTCAGCAGTGTTCTCTACTTCTCTTCAGCCTGTGTGATGATATCTTAACGTCTCACCTCTTACGGCAGTCAGTAGGTGCTAGGTGGTAGAGGTTCGTTACACTGAAATGCTGCAGGTTGTGGTGATGTACATCAGAAACTAAACTACGCGTGTTCTGTAAGATAGTACTAGGTCTGTGCCTAAATTGGGTGATTGACTAGTCGGGTGACTGACGGTTAGCAGCTAGCCAGCTACTGAAAGGTGCCAGCTTCAGTTCGTCTCGAGCTCTACTTGTGTTTGATAGATGAAACGCTTGGTTAATGCCCCAAACTACAATTCTACTAGTGGTGGTGGAGTTGAGGCTTTTTGATGTGTCGGTTCACTGCCCAGTGTGCAAAAACTCTTTACACACTTGGGCCCATACACATCTTGCAGGCCTACGGAATGGAGGAACAAGGGCCCATGGTTTAAATGAGCCCACTGTTATCTCCCCACACCACCCCCTGAGCTGCTGGGCCGAGCGAGCTTTGCTCTCAGAACGTGTACCAGAGTTCAGCCCAGCAACACTACCGTTCCCGGGAGAGAGAGGGAGGAAGAGAGGGAGAGGGAGAGGGAGAGGGAGAGAGGTCAGACGTGGTGGATGCGCCATGCGCGTTGGCGCACGGCCGGCCCCTCGCCTGCGGGCGCTCGCTCGCGCTCGACCTGTGTGGGAGGCGCGGTCCGCCGGGCTCGATGGGCTCGCTCAACGTCGTCACGCGTCGGCAGCCTCGCCTCGCGTCGTGACGTGATTCCCACTCCCGGCGTCGTACCGTTCCAGTGCCACGGATCTCGGCACCCGCGAACGGGAAATCCACGCGCCGGCGCAAGTCGGGCCCATGGTGTCGTCTGGTCTGGTATGATCTCGCGGACATTATTTTCACGGTTGGGGGTGACCTGGGTTCCCGTGTAGATTCTGGACAGCTGGTAGGAGCAGGCGAGATTGTGGCCTTCTGGCTGGTTAACGGACTTGGTCACTGCAATGACCCGATGCCGATGCCTGATGCAATGCAGGTTTGGTGCGCAAGGGGTTTTGCTGCACCAGTAAAGCCAACGGTTTGCTTGTTCTTGGCTAAGCTTCTAGCTGCTGTCCCTTTAAAAAAAAATTCTAGCTACTCAGCTAGCCAACATGGCAACATTGTTGTTGGAATGACATCGCTACGGTGTTTGCCGGAGGACGTGATAGTGATGCATATGCATCCTTGTAACACGAGTTGTATGAAACTCAAGAAGTCCTGTGTTTCAACTGTTTTAGCAATCGCATTTATTTTCTTAGCTGAAAAAAAAAACGTAATCCTGACTGCTAAGTAGTACTACTAGCATGGAGAAAAATAGTCATGGACAGTAACTATAGCAGGAGCTCGCTACATAACCGCTGCAAGAAAGTAAGAAACTAACACAGATAATATGCTCGAGAAGAAATAGTAAGGCAGCCTTCCTCACAAAAATGAAACAGAAATGTCTACTGTAAATGATAGAGAAAACCAACTGTAGTTTGATCTCAGAATTCCTCACGCCATAGTGCTACATTTGTCCCAACAGGAACCTGATTGTTCAGTCTCAGTAGCTGGTACATCAGAATTTCAAACATTTTACCTGCTACATAAAAAGATTACAAGATACGACTCCGAGCTCATGTGTTACGAAGCAAGATCACTAAGAAATTGCAATGGAACACTGCCAACTCCTGACTGACACACTACACGCTAGGACAAAATTCAGTGACGATATGCTTCCTGTGATATCCCTTCAAAACTGACGCTGCTTCCTGTGATATATCCCTCCAAAATTGACGCTGCTTCGTCCTTCAGCAGCACGGATTCCAAAGCAAGACCAATGTTCCAACTTCCAAGGGTAGCTAGGGCTGATTGTTCTCACCTTCACCCTCCTCGGGCAGCTCGTTCAGGTCGAAGTCCCGCGCTGCTGGCTCGGCCGGCGCAGGCGCTGGCGCTGATAGCTCGGCCGGCGCGGCTGCTTTGGCCTGATGCTTCTCCGGGAACCAGTGCTTCCTCTTGTGGCCACCGAGCGCCTGGCCGGTGGGGAACGTCATGTGGCACTCGGAGCACACGTGCGGCGCCGCGCTCTGTGCTACCGCCGGGGTCGGCGGCTGGACATCCTGGACGTGGAGGTCCAGGCCCCAGCCCGCCCCCGCGCCACCGCCGGCGGTGATGAAGACGCCGCCGCCGCTCAGGCTGCGGTGCGCCAGGATGTTGTGCATCGCCTGGGCCGCGACGAGGTCGTCGTGCCGCGCGGCGTCCTTGCCCTTCACGTGGCTGGACATGTGGCCGCCTAGGGCTTGGTAGGTGGGGAACGACTTGCCGCAGGTCGGGCACCCGTGCTTCTTGTCCGACGCCGGCGACGGTATGCGCCAAACCGCCGGCTTGCCGTCGGCGCCTTCCGGTGGTGCAGGCGATGATGCCGCCGTCTGCTCGAGGTCCGGGGCGGCCCGACGCTTCTTGGCCTTCTTGGCGCCGGCGCCGCTGGAGCCAGGGCTGGGGGCGATGGCGGACTTGTTCGCAGGGACCACGACCAGGACAGCTTCTGTGGTAATCTCCAGGTTCGTGGGCTCCTTGACCGCCGGCGTCTGGGACTCCGCGCTGACCTCGAGGACAATCTCCGGTTGAACGATCTGCTCGGCCTCCGGCGGCGTCTGGTTCCCGGCGACATGATCGACAACCATAGGCTCCTCGACATCCGGCATCTGGTGCCCAGAGGCGGCGTCGGGGGCATGCACGGCCTGTTGCACCGACTCCTGCTGGGTTTCGGACGTCGTCGAGTGGCTGGAGGAGGCCAATCCCAAGAGGATCATCGCGGCCTCCTCGTCCTCGCTGCAGCTGCTCGCCTGCTTCCCCGCCTCGAGCGCGCGCTCGCCGCTGGGCGCCAACGGCGCGCGCCCGCGCTTCGCCGTGACTGGCCACTTGGTCGAGAGCTCGGCCTCCTCCCACGGCTTCTTTCCCCCAGCCGTCGCAGCAGCGGCCGTCATGTTCATCGCCGACACGTCAGCGTCCTTCCGCGCCTCCTGCTTCTTCGACTTCTTGTCTCCGGCCACGGCGGCGGCGGCGCTGGCCGTCGCCGGACGGATCGCCCCCTTGTAGCCCCTCTCTGGGTGCTTCCTCAAGTGCCCGAACATAGCCTTCTCCGACGCGAACCACTTGGGGCACTCCGGACACTTGGTAGGCTCCGCGTTGCCGACGCCCATCGGAGCAACACCATTGCCTTGGCACGGCGCCGGCGGCGCGTCAGCAGTGCCTTGGGCCTCGTCGAGCTCCAGCAGCAGAGCCTTCGGGGTTGGTGGCTCCAGCGCGTCGTCATCGACGGCATGAACTGGAGGCGCCTCTGCCGCCGCCTTGGCGGCCTGGAGCTGGAACTGGTAAGCTCGCGAGTTCATGAGGTCGCTGCTGATCAGACTCAGAGAGGAGTTATGGTGCTGCGGCCTTCAGTTGGGTGGCCGTATCCGTTTCAACGCGCCGGGCAGATTGAACCTTCACATTCCTTGATGCTAAAAGCTAGTAACCGAAACAGAGACTGGAAACCAAGAGTCCCCCCATGCATGCATCCGAGAACTAGTCCTTTCTCACCTGGAAAAGAAAGAATAATGTAAAGTGAGAAGAATCAGCAATCAGATGAGAACATAGCCTATAGTACAATAATGGTCACTGAGTGAGTTTGTTTCAAACACAGCTAGCACAGATAGATACTAGAATGAACTTAAAAAAGCAAAGCAAATGCATTGGATCAATTTTAAGTTGGTAAAAGTAACATGAAATAATGGGCAAGATGTAACAAGGAAGTAGTACACGTCCAGCATTAATCTTTTCCAATTACAAAACAACCCAAAAAGAAGAACCAAAATAACCTACAGTACACTAGTATGTGAATCAGTAAAAGTAGTAGTAGGCCTATAGGTAGCTACTGCAAAGGTTCACCTACTTGAAGTGGAGTAAACAAGAGTGAGATCATGCATGCAGTACAAGCGGTGGTAGAAAAGGGAAAATTCCATGTACTGGAATGGCAGGAGATCTTGCAGCCTTTGTATCCTCTTTCCTGCCAAAAGAGTACCGGAAGCCCAGAGATACCAACTACCTGAAGTGCACTGCTACTCCAGGCACTGCCTGCACTACCACTGGGGAAAGAAAAAGCAACTATTCTTTTGCAGTAAAACAGAAGAAACTGAACGATTTGCACTGCACTATAGCAGTAGCACCCTACTGAAGTAGTAGTAGTAGCAATCGAAGGCTTGGATCTGCATCCCAAGCACTACTGGATAATTGCAAACGGAAGGAGATCAGTAAAAAAACAAAGGAATGAAGCATTCATTAATTAGCAGTGGAGGCATAGAGATATTTCTTCCCAAAGTTAAAAGGAAAGCAAACCGGGCCGCACAGATAGGAATGAGCGAGCTGGAAATCAAGCGCAAATTAGGAAAGAAATCATTCGGACTGGGGTGGAGAAAAACAGATCCGGCAGGCAACGAAAATCAACCCGCATTGGGCGACGCGGCGGCGAGCTCATACGAAAAAGTAGAAGACGAGCTGACGAACAGATGGGTCTGAAACCAGAAACCCCACCTTGGAAAAAGAAAAAAAAAGGGGGGGATGGAGCTGAAAAGGAACGACCGGACTGGCGCAGCACAAGACGATCTCGACGGCGACCCAAACAAAAGGGGATCAAAATCTCGCGGCTGCTAAAACCCCATGAACTCCAAGGAGCGGCAGCAGCCCTAGTTGTACTAGAGCATCATCTATCACCGAAGGAGGGTGAAATAGGACAGGAGGGCAGGCAAAGCGAAACCCAAATCTCGCCCAAATCCCAAGAACAAAGCTGCCTTGCAGGTCGTAACCGAACGAACCAGTATACTACTACGCGCACGACGAGCAAGAACCCACCGCCGCAGCTGGAATAAACGATCGCTATTCCAAGGGATTAAATAAAAAAAATCAGCAAGGAGGCAGCATGCCGCGCTGATAGGAGGAAGGGCCAAAGTAATCGATCCACACACGCAAACGAACGGAACGAACACAAATCATCAAAGCGACCGACCGAAACATGAGATAGATACGCATGGCAGATTCGGCGTCGTTCCAGACCCTCGCGCCCACCGCACCTCCCCGCAAAACCTAGCCCCAGCTACCGGCGGGGACGACGAGGAGGAGGTACGGCGGTGCTCACCATGACCGATCAGGTACGAACGGTGTTCGTCTTCCTAGGACGGGAGGTAGAGAGAGAGGAGGAGGAGGAGAGGGTGGGGATCGGAGGGGAGAGATGGGGGCGGTCTCACCTCAGGAGCAGGGAGCTGGAACAGCGGCGGGGGAGCGAGCGAGCCAGATGGAGCTGGCTCATCCAGTGCCTCCTCCGATCCCTTTATTTGTAACCGCCAGGATCCTGCAGGAGCAACAAGGAAGCTAAAGAGGAGGGAGGGGGAGCGGAGGCGAGGTGGGTGGAGGCTCAGTTGGCAACTCTCACGCACGCACCTATCAGGTGTGGCTATCACCTATTCACCTCACCTCACCTGAGTGGGGCCTAGCCTAGTAGTAGTATCGTATCTCCCAGACCCAGAGAGAGAGAGAGAGAGAGAGAGAGAGCGCCGCGCTTGTGTGGGGGGAAGAAGGGCGGAGTAGGAACGCGCGCCGCAATGGGAGGGAGAGGGTGGGGAGATCGGACGGCGGGGCCGGCGCCCCGGAGGAATCGGTGGCGTACGGACGTGCAAGCGAAGGTGAAAGTGAAACAAACTCCATCCCCGTACAGTACTGGCCTGCCTGATGACCGTGATCGATGCGCTTGCTTTTGTGTTACTCACCGCGCCGGGTTTTTGCCGATATCTTTTCAGATATTTTCGTGTTTTTCTTACAGTGGGAGTAGTTTTATCTTTGAACACCTCCCGCCCCCTTCTGGTTCTAGAAGCTGAGCCGTACGTGCTCTCCGCGCTGGGTTAGCGATCGTGGCAGTACGCTTTGAGGTGAGCGTATGCCATTACCGATGGTCCGTTCAGTTTTGTTGTAGCAGCAGTGGCGATGATCGAGCAAACATGCATCGCATCCATCATGCGATTGGATCCACTCAACAAAAACACAATTGTAATGTGTTCCGTGCAAAAACCACAAGTAGCACATTATTGCTACTTGCTACTGTTACGCGAAAGTATGCCATATATCCCCCAACCACCACCAAAACTAGGAACTCCCCGGAGAAGATCGAGGGGGTGGGGGTTAGGGTTTTTCGAGCGAGGTAGTGTTCTCCACCAAATCGAGAGCTACCCATTTCTAGGTGGTTAGCGATGGACAACAGGGGTAATGCGGGTAGTGGTGAGGCAGCTGCGGCTGCCAATAGCGAGGCAAGGCAGTGGCACCACGACGAGACGATGGCGATGGAGAGAAGGGAGGTGGCCATGAGACGAGGGAAGTCGAAGCGCCAGTCGTTACACCTATGACTAATGGGTGGTCACGTGATAGAAAAAGGCAAGATGCATAAGGAGGGAGGGTTACGTGAGTATGATCCATCATGATACTAGATCTACCTTGTATCTTAGTCCTTGCTTTATTTGCATGGTGCTAATATAAGTCTAGTGTAGCCTTCCTTAACCTTCCCGTACAAGATCCACGTGTTTGGTCCATACTATCCCTGAAGGTTATTAAGTGCAGTGTGATATCGTTACGCTTTTGAAGAAAGAGGGGGAGGGGGGAGTTTGTCTCCCTTACCAAACGTAGCCTCACCGACAAGGCTTTGTCGGAATTTGGGAACACGAACAACCAAACGTGTGTGCTCTTTCATATATGGAGAGTATAGTTTTCTACCTAGCATAATACTATTGGAGGAAGAAAAAAATCATTTATGTATCTATATATAACAGTCTGGGAAAATAAAAATGAATGCCTTCCATATTTACTTAAAAATGATTGTGGCGTTGGTCTTATTCTTATATGATCCAACTATGAACCATTATAATTAGCTGGCTAATTATTGGGGTTCCAAGTGACCAAGTTAGATTTACAAATTTGATCCAGGATTTAAACCCTTCCATTTTTAGGTTCCAAAACATTCATGTACCATAAAAGGCACACAGGAAGAATCATACCTCATTTGCATAGTCTTTAGATGTGTCCATTGGTTCATCAAGCGACGAGTAAGGACAATAGGTGGAGGGGTGTTCATAAGGTGCAAAGGAGGAACACAGGATGGAAGGCGTGCCAAATAGGGTGGAATTGGGCAAAGATGGGTGGTAGTCCGCTAGAATATGCACGAGGAGGCATGAGGGTGTGAGGGCGTATAAGACATTTGGTGAAGGTGATGCCGTTGGAGATTGGACCTTATAAGGTATTGGGCAAAGATGGGCTAAATAACGATTATGCATAAGGGGCTACTCTTTGAATTTGGGGATTCTGTTGCAACGGGGAGGAGGAAAATCTGGAATATAATTCTAGAGTCATGAGCTGAATGGCACGTCACAGAATTGTATGAGCAGCTTGATGGAAACGAATCAGAAAGTGCTAATTGTGCTAGCAGTACACTACATGTTATTTGTAAAGTAATTAATGGATGTTCTAATAAATCCATGTGGATATGCACGAAAAAGAAAAGAAATGAATATTTCTTTTTTTTCAATCGCACGAAAACGGAAAACAACAACTAAGCACCAAGAAAAATAAAACAATGTAAGTTTGTTGGACTAAGCAGATTTGGGCCGGGCCTGCGGACATTGGCCTTGGCCTGCAGTTACATTCCGAATGTCAGTGATGATCCACGAACAATGCAGCGGTGCACCGTCCACGTGTCCTAAAACTCTACAGCCTTACTACTCTTCTAGCTGGTTTTGTACGGGAGGGAGAGTGGCACCATAAACGTGCTAGCGCCGTCCAGATGGCCTGGACGGACAAACAATCCCGGCGAGTGGTTAAGAAGCTTACAGGTCGGTCCAGGAAAGGCCGTCCAGATGGGCCTGGACGGACAAACAATCCCGGCGAGTGGTTAAGAAGCTTACAGGTCCGTCCAGGGGGAAAAAAAAAGTTCTCCACTAGCGGAACCATATGCCAAATGATTTGCTTGTACCTTTCAGTACGCGAGTAAGTAGTTTCTTCGGGAAAGATCGGGGAGACTCTGCTACTCGGCTTTTTTGGAGCGTGAAGGATCATTATTCTTGTCTGGACAAATATGACTTAGAGATACGACGTGGCTTCAATTAACCAGTGCTGAAAAATACCATTTCATACGGTCGACGATTTTACCGTTTGATCTACATCATGCGGTGTTGTTTCTTCTTGATTACTAGTCATGGGCACTTGTTCTTCGTCCACTATGATTCTTCCTCGCGTGCACACTTGCTTACGCCCGGAGTCCGTGAAGGATCCCGGCAACACCTCGCTACAACTAACCCGCGCATGCTCACACTGCCAAATGGGAAAATCCTCAACCTCAGCCTCAACAATACTAGAAGCTGTGTATTATTAAAGTTACGGTCAGACGTATCCGAAAATCTCGGACCTAAACATCCATTCGTTCTCACTCAAACTTGGTTTCTTATGTGTCAGTGTGTGAGAGTCTGAGATTTCTTATGATTTGAACGTGGGCTTATTTTAGATTTGTTTTGATTTGAACATCACGTATTGGTTGGCGAGGCTGAATGATTTGGTGGTAATCACATCAGGACGCAGTTGGAGGAGCCAATCGGAAGCAGGGTCAAACACTCAAACTTGGGTACAGATACCTACACCGTCCTTTTCAGAGGAAGACATTCACAAATCACAAGAAGGGGAAAGAAAAAAAAAAAGAAATGCTGCTAGTATAAGATCCTCCCAACACACGCCATTCCCCCCTCGAGTGATCTAGCCGGCCACCACTCGCCAGGTGCTCTTCAAATAGCCGCCCCGGCAGGTCAGAGGCACAACCAACTAGTCCCCCTCACCAAGCGTTCGCTCCTCCGATCCGCAACCGCGGAGGATTTGGTAGCAGGCGGAGACCGGTGCCGGCCCGCGCGCTCAACCCCGTCGTCCGCCCCGGCGATCCATGGCGCTCGGCGAGGGCGGGGATGACCACCACGGGGCCGCCGCCGCGCCCCTCATCGCGCACCACGAGAAGCATGACGGCGGCATCGTCCGGAGCGGTGAGCCGATCGATCCTCTGCTCGCACTCGCTACTGCCGATTGCATACCGCCTGCCGCATTCGAATTCGATTAGGCCACTCCGCGACTGAAAATCGGCCGGTGAATCATTCTCACCAGGGAGCATGTGGACGGCGGCGGCGCACGTGATCACGGCGGTGATCGGGTCCGGCGTGCTGTCGCTGGCGTGGAGCATCGCGCAGCTGGGGTGGGTGGCCGGGCCGGCGGCCATGCTCGCCTTCGCGGGCGTGACGGCGCTGCAGTCCACGCTCTTCGCCGACTGCTACCGGTCGCCGGACCCCGAGCACGGCCCGCACCGCAACCGCACCTACGCCGGCGCCGTCGACCGTAACCTAGGTACGCCGTCCTGCCCTCCCCACGGGGACCACCATCTTCTCTTTTCGTTTTCGTTTTCGTTGCCTCCCCCCGGTCCTCGTCTTTTCTGTTCTGCCTTTTGTTTTAGAAGATGAGTCTAGTGCTGCTCCAGTTTCTTAGAAATGGGCGTTTGACTGCTCGTGTATCTTCGGCGCGAATTAAGGATCGATGGGTGGCAGAACAAGCCGGATCGTTCGGAACTACCAGAACTAGCTGACTGCTGACATGTGTTCGGTTCGGGTTTAAGAGGTTCATCATTACTGTTAGAGGCAACAGAAACATGCGGTACATGTGACTGATTGAAAATGTGCCAAAAACCCCATAACAACTCAAATGCAGGATAGGCTGGAGCAGCAGGCTAAACCCACCACCAGATTTTTTTTCCCTTTATTTTTTTAAAACACCACCGGAAATTCTCCAATGTTGTTTTTTGCACTTTTTTAAGGCAATTTTTAAGGCAACGTTTTGCACTAACACTCACAGGCCACACAAGGTTAACCTGGCCAAACAACACCCTCATGTTTCCGAGCATATAAAGAAATAGTCGGTCAAGGCAAACTACATGTGCCGGGGCGAGCAAAGATTACCTTGGCGTTCGCTTCGCTTCCTCATACGAGGAAACTCGTAGCTGCCCGCAAGAAAGGAAGAACCCACGAGACACGAGTTATCTCTCTCCGATTGGCGCGACGTAGCTGTCAAATTCGACTGGACGCGATGGCGAAATGCGGAGCGGATAGAGACGGAAACAGACAACCAGAAGAGAAGGCTCGCGAACCCCGTGGAGGGAAAGGCCGGGCTTGTTTGGATGGAATCCTGGACCAGGCAGCGATCCTGACCCTGGCGTACAAAATTAAACGCTGGATGAGTTGCCTGGCTCAGACAGATTTCACAGGACTCGATCCAAGCGCAGCTCGGCCAGGCTCGTGTGGCTGGCAGAGGCTCAAGAGGGAACACGTCAGCGAAAAGGACCCACCCGCGCGTTCCAACTCGAACTCCTCCCCGCTGATCAGCGGTGGCTGGCTGGTCGAGTTGGCCGTTCGGAGCCGGCAGGAGCGTAGGCGACACCTGGCTTCCGAGACGAGAGTGAGTGGCTGAGTGGTTGACTGCTGAGTACTGACAGGTGAGGAGCGGTGGCGATCCATGTGTTCGAGTCCGACACGACTGATGAGCCGCTTCCGGGCTCCCCCCCCCCCCCCCCCCCCCCCCCCCCCCCCCCCTGTGGCAGTGAGGCTTCGACCTGGATGGTCCAGCGTACTCGTCGGCCGGGCCATCTTGAAGGCGACCTTGGCTTTACTAGAGTAGCATTTGCCACGGCATCGATCAGAGCAGTTGTTTCTGAACAATGGCGCATTCGGCCGATTCTCAGTTACGAAGCCGTAGGAGGTTAACTACTTAACTAGGCAATAGAAAGAAAAAATATCACAGGAACAAATTATACACTGGCAAAGAGGACCTACCCATCACTGTCGATTACAGTGTTGTAGCAGGGGCCAAGGGTTTAGGTGTACCAACGATGAAAGCGCTTGGTGTGAACCGACGCATCTGGAGTTCATCTTGACCTGACAAGTGTCGAATACTAATGCTGTCACAATCTCCCTCCATGTTCAGAATTCGTGTTCCTCTTGTTTTCCTCTCCCTTCTCGAGGCACATGATTGGCTGCACTGTGCATCGGATGATACTTGCATGAACCACAAGGATATGTAGGCGCAAGTTAATAATTAAAACCGTTCAAAAAAATGTTAATAATTAAAACTATTTCCTGTTTACTAATTACTAGTACATCGTATGCGATGGCTGTTCGATTCTGATTTCTGAACGGCCAAACGCCATTTTGAGTTTTGACAGGTAGCAGCAGCTCGTGGGTGTGCATGCTTCTGCAGCACACGGCCCTGTTCGGCTACGGCATCGCCTACACCATCACGGCCTCCATCAGCTGCAGGTACGACTCCTCTTACATCCCCTCCTGTACTGTGCCCAAACATGCTGCGTGTGCTTTTTGGCAAGACCACACCCTCTAGCAGTAGTGCTTGTACATGCTAGTACACGTCGACACCGTGTGGTTCTGTGGTGCTGGGCTGCTTGGCGTTGCCGGATCGGCGGTGGTGCCCAGAGCCGCGCGGCCGGCAGGGACTGACTGTCATTTCCGCTGCGAGTGTTTTGGCACAACGGGCCGATCCCACACGTGGGCCAACAGCCCAAGTAGGCTCGTTCTACTCTGTAGGCCTTGGGCCCGCGCCCACCCTGGACAAGTGATGCAATTTCACCTGTAGGCCTTGGGTTGGGTACAATGGTCAATTAGTCATGTACACGCCTTCTGCTAAAAAAAAAAGCTTATGCCCTCGCCCAACATCCAGCATTGCTGATGTCTGGGCCTTGCTTGGGTCCAAGAAACAATTAGCCCACCTTCATCAAGTCCACGAAAAGTCACTGAATTTGAACTTCCCTCCTCGCATTTTCTTTAGCAAATAATGTTTACTAGAAAATCTAAACTGATCTACAAACAATTTAGAACGGAGGAAGTATGTAAAAGTTAAATAAACAAATGTTCAGATCTCACTAGGGTCCCATCATGACTACCATGGTCACTTCATGGCTGCATCGCTAGCGTTGTTATGTTCTCCGGTTCCAGATTAATGGTCGTTTTCTCCGCATATCATTTCCAATCTGAGAGGAAAAACACAACACACGCACACAGCTTGTCTCCATGTTGTCGTCACGGTCCGTCTGACGGGTAGCGAGCTAAGAAATGCGTCGTCGCTGTTGAGAAGCTAGCGACGGGGAGTAGTTTTCTTGAGCTGCGCGCGAGAGGACTAGCGAGTCAAAAAGGCAGCTCCAAGAGCGCGACTTCGAGTTCCACCTTTTGACCTGCAAACGATTCTCTATACGTGCCCACAGTAGTTTCTACTCCATCCATTCTAAAATACTATTCATTTTGACTTTTCTAGATACATATGTCTTGATATGTATCTAGATATAGTATATATCTAGGTATATATTAAAAACTATGCATCTAGAAAAAATAAAACGAATGGTAATTTAGGATGGAGGGAGTAGTTGGTTTTTTACTGCATACGCATGTATCCCACTACTGGACAGGCTGAAATTTTAGTCGATACGGAACGATGATGTTGCCACCATTTCGATCCAATATGGAGCTGAGTACGCCGTAGCGTCATGCATCTAAATCTCGCCCCCGCATCGTCCGCTCAGGGTGACTCGGGCAGCCACCCCATCCACCGCCCCCAGCCCTCATTCCCCTCCCTCCCTGCCTCCGCCGCCGCCAAAGCTGCCCTGTCCGAAGCCGGGCAAGCAGCGAGGAAGGCGGTGGCGGGGCCACCTTGCTCCTTCCTCTCACCCAGGCCCCTTCTTCCTCCCCCTCTAGTTTTTGCTCCGGCGGCAGCGCCATGTCTGACGGCCAGATCCTCCTCAGGGAAGGCCGGACCGTGTGTTTGGACGCCGAATCTGTGCTCTGCTGGGTCTGACGGTGGCGTGCTCCCTGCATGCCGACGCGGGGCTGCTCCTCTTGGCGTGGCCTGGCGTCCGCTAGCTGGCGCGGCACGGCGGCGTCAGCGGCGTCTGCGAATGGCGCGATCCGGTAGTGGCGCTAGTGTCAGTGGCTGGCTCGGCCCCGCGTCACGACGGCGGCGACGTGTAGCTGGCGGCAGCCGGATTGGACGGAGTGGCGGCTGGTCACGGGAGCGGAGGAGATGTGCGGTGGGGCAAGGAAACGGCCGTGAGAGATGCGTCCGGGAGGAGGCCGCGCGTGCGCGGAGGAGGCCCTGACCCATCCCGGCAAGCGACGGTGGCGGTCCGGGTGTGACGGCGGGCGCGGCGGAGGCCCCAACGCGGGGGAAAGAGACCCCGCGCAGCAGCAGCAGCCTAACAGAGAAGGAGACGTGGAGGGGCTGCCAAGAGGAGGAGACGCGGAGGAGGCATTGGAGGAGGAGACGCGGAGGAGGTGCGGCGGTTGGTGGCGGCCCACGGAGGATGGCGGTGCGGAGATGGTGCCAGCACGGAGAAGGATGGCTGCCGACGAGAGAGTGGTGGTGGGGGTACAGCGGCGTGATGCGAGGAGGTGCGGTGGCAACGCCGCCTCGGATGGACTGCCTTGACTGTGGCCGGGAGTGCCGAGCCGTGAGTGTGCAGGGGTTGGGATGCTTCGGGCGAAAGCCCTCGCCGGCGTTCTCACTGGTGGAGATGACGGCGGCGCCCTAGGGTGTCGAACTCCCCGCTGGGGGCATCATTTCTGAGCTACAACCCTGCTGCATGGGGTCCTGTAGGTGAAAACCCTATCCAGATTCTAGACGAGCGACGGCGGCACCATTGGCGTTGTGCCCTCCTTTGAGGCGTCGTCTCTAAAGGCCCATCTCGGTCTGTGGCATTCCTGATCCATTAGTCATGGACGGCCACAACTGGTGGCGACAATTCTGCCGAGTGGCAAGCTAGACGGGTATTGACGAGGCCACGTGGACGCGATCGCACTTATGGTGCCGGCCAGGGGTTGTCGCATGGTTGTCGGTTTTGGCCGCTTGCAGCGGACCACAGCGGCTGTCGTTGCTTGACAACGGTCAGTGCGGCGTGGGATTGCGTCGAAGGACGGCGCTTGCAGCAACGACATCGTGGGACAACTAGGCTTGCAGCGGACCGCGGCGGGTTGCTCAACTTGGCTGGACTACCTGGTGCGGTACATCATCGGAAGACGACGCAAGCGACTTCTCTAGCTTGCTAACATGGTGGTGGATGCTTTTGCACGGGTGAAGCAATGAGGTGAAGTCGACCTGCGGCGCCGGCTTGGCTAATCGACGAAGATCTTGTGGAGCGGGGCAACATTGCTCACCACTCTGACAGCGATAAAAGAAACGGATCCGGGACGTGGAGTACTATGGCGGGTGTGGCGAGACCCCGCACGTGGTGTTTCTTCGAGGCGACGTGAGTGATGTGAAGTCCAACGGCGGATGTGGCGAGACCCCCGCGCGTTGTGTTATAGCGATGGCGATTGCGAGGCAGCCTGCGAGAGGTCCGAATTCAGTGGTATCACTTTATCAGGTGAAGTGTGGTGTTGTAGCGGTACTACAACGGAGGGTCCCGTATAGCGGTGGCCTTCTCGGTGTGGTGTAGTCTGTTTCTATCAGTTCCTGTCGACGTCGGGCCACGCCTGGAGGTTTCAGCGAATTATGAGCGTGGATGTTAGTGGGTGCCGTTGAGGCGAGCGGAGTGGTGAGGTCGCGTTGATATCCCAATCCAACCGATAGGGTGTAGCAGTTTTTGAGTTGAGTGGCTACCCTTGTTGATGTCCCAATCTAACTGGACGAGTATGTTTTGTTCTCTTTTTCCTTGTTTTCTTTTCCTTTCTTGTTTCTTTCGAGTCCAGAACTCCTCGCTACCCGGTCGGTAAAAGAAAAAAAATACACGTAGCGTCAGGAGGGCAATATGGATTTTGGCTGGAGTGGCCAATTGCCAAGAGGGAATCAAAATGGTCCAAATTGTCTGCAGATTAAAGGGTGACAGAAAAAACCTCCATGATAATAACAACTCCACGATATCGTCAGGCAATGGCAACTAACAAACAAGTCAAAAAAAAAGGGGGAGATGCTCGGTCGCCGGTCTTTGGAACCGAAATGTTTTGGAAGTTCTTGCTGCATAGGCAGTCTGCCCAAAAGTTACTGAAATACTCCTGTACGAGTTGTATGCTAGTTGCTACATTAGGTCTCCGAGAGTGCCCTGATGAGGACCTAGACTGCTGCAGTGTTGCCAATTACAGTAAGCTCTACTTGCGCCAAAAGTCTCCTGTTACCGTTGCGGCCAAATGAGGAAGTGTTTTCCAGCAGCATGCCAACTCGATGCGCCAATAAAAAAGAAAACCATTCTTGTTCCACTCCACATGCAGCGCGCCAATGCCTTCAATGTGCAAACACGCCGTTTTCCCTTAGCTTGATTCAGAACATTGCTACAGTACTACTTTGTTCGTTTCAAATTGCAGGTCGTTTTGATTTTCTAGATTCATAAATATTATTATGCATCTAGATATACATTATATATGTATAGAAAAAACAACTTGCAATTTGAAATCGAGAGAGGGAGCGGGCGCTATAGATGTCAATTTCGCCGTGGTCGTACGGAGCAGGTGGCGAGCTCCCAGTTACGTGTACTCCTCCTCCGGAAGGAGATTCTGGCCGCGAATGATAGGTGATGGCCTGATGGGGCTGGGTCACCCAGTTGCCCGGGCGGAAGCCGCACCATGTCGTGGCAAACAAAAGTCGGGACCGTGCCGCGCCATCCGTGCTCTTCTAGCTGTAGCGTCCGTAGCCATGTCCCTGATGAGACCCTGACCCGTCGACGGCCGGGGGTCCCGCCCCGGCCGGTGGACATCCCCCCCACCCCCACCCACGCCCTGCCGACTCGTGACATGGTACTGTGGCCTGTGTCTGTCTCTCCTCTCCATGTGAGGGACTGAGGGTGCAATGCATTTGCTCGTGCTCGTGCATGGGTAATTTCCGTGGCAGCCCATTTAGCTGTTCAACTTCGTGCGTCAGATACTACCAGAACAACAAACGAGAAACTGCAGGTACTGTTGCAGCTCCAGATTTCCGTCCCTAACGAAGTCCTGGACCGTGACTTGCAGCAGCCTATGCGTTTCACCATCAATTTCATATTTCCATCCACCCATTTAGCCCAAGTCCCGGACCGTGACTTGGCACAGCGGATCACGCACGTGCTTACTTTCCACAGCAGCCGGCCGGATCGCCAGTTCGCCTTCGCCACCCCGTGAGGTTGCACGGCGCTACGGCGCATCCGATCCGGCCCCCCGCCAGTCCAGATCGGACGAAAATGGCGCGCCGCAGCAATGATAATCCCCGGCTCGAGCAGCAGTCAGTCAGAGAGGATCGCCGCGCGCATACGGCCATCCCGGCTATACGGTGACGCCGGTCTGACCAGCCCGTCCCATGCACTGGGTTGCTACTTGCTACTCCAGTTGAAGCTCCACCCGCACTGACCAGTTGAGTCCCAAACTCCCAAGCGAGAGCTGCCGAGCTTGCTGCAGACGCTCCCGGCCGGCCAGATCAACCGAAGCTAGCCGCCGAGCGGCACCTGCGATGGCCGTGCGCCACTCCCTCGAGGTGGCCGACGACCGCTGCGACGACGACGGGCACCGCCCGCGCCGTGCCGGCACGGCGTGGACGTGCGCGGCGCACATCATCACGGCGGTGATCGGCTCCGGGGTGCTGTCGCTGGCGTGGAGCGTGGCGCAGCTGGGCTGGGTCGTCGGCCCCGCCTGCATGTTCTGCTTCGCGCTCGTCACCTACGTCTCCGCTGCGCTGCTCGCCGACTGCTACCGCCGCGGCGACCCGGAGAAGGGCCCCAGGAACCGCTCCTACGTGGACGCCGTCCGCGCCTACCTCGGTATAGTCAGCACCACTCGTTATTACAGCAAGCGCAGCTAACAGCGAGAAGCTATGACTATGTGCGAGAGAGAAACTTGCGTATCGATTGAATAACTAGCTTTGTGCCGGTGTTGTTTCATGGTGGCCTTGGCTTAATACTCCGTGTACTCTGTGTGTGTGCTGCCAACGTGCTCAGGCAAGAAGCACACCTGGGCTTGCGGCTCGCTGCAGTACGTGAGCCTGTACGGCTGCGGCGTCGCCTATACCATCACCACCGCCACTAGCATAAGGTAGCTAGCCGCGCCGCCGGTAACAAAATTTTCCTTTCCTTTCCTTTTTTTTTTTGCGCACACCTTTACCTCTCTGTCACTGTCATCGTGCTTCCTGTCTGTGTATGTCGAGCAGAGCAGGGCTCTGATGCTAACTGTTTTCATCGTGCTGCTGCTGGTCAATTTCGCTGATTTGTTTTGACCCTGACTGCGTGTGTGTGTGCGCTTGTGTGTGTTCTGCGTCGGGTGGCTCTTTTTTCTGATTGCTGCAGGGCGATCCTCAAGGCCAACTGCTACCACGACCACGGCCACGACGCGCCCTGCGACTATGGCGGCAGCTACTACATGCTCGTCTTCGGCGCCGCGCAGCTCTTCCTCTCCTTCATACCGGACTTCCACGACATGGCGTGGCTCTCCGTCGTCGCTGCCGTCATGTCCTTCTCCTACGCCTTCATCGGCCTCGGCCTCGGCATGGCCACCACCATCTGTAAGCACCTTTTTATTTAACTAACTAATCCAATCTGTCCATCGTTTGAGTTGAGTGCTACTGGTTGTATAGAAAAGGAGTTACGTGTAGTTTCCTTCAGACATCCGAACTGAGAAGTTATGTACTTTGCAGTTAAACATTTAGAGGGTCCTATGAATGCTTGACATCAGACAAGCTTTACTGACTTGTTTCTGTTCTTCAGCTAACGGGAGAATCAAAGGAAGCGTAACAGGTGTTCCGATGAGGACGCCTATGCAGAAGATTTGGCGCGTCTCGCAGGCCATCGGCGACATAGCGTTCGCATACCCATACTCCTTGATCCTACTGGAAATACAGGTAAACAGTTTAAGACTAGCAGCACGCTATGCTTTCAGAATTATACTACTCAAAAGTTCATGCCTAGAGCTCAGTTATTAGCGATTCAGTATCTGTATTAAGCACATTGAAAAACTATTTCATTGCCTCTGTTAATTTAGGACACCCTGAAGTCCCCGCCGGCCGAGAACAAGACGATGAAGAGGGCGTCGATGATCTCGATCCTCGTCACGACGTTCTTCTACCTCTGCTGCGGCTGCTTCGGCTACGCCGCCTTCGGGAGCGACGCGCCGGGCAACCTCCTCACCGGCTGCGGCTTCTACGAGCCCTACTGGCTCATCGACTTCGCCAACGCCTGCATCATACTCCACCTGCTGGGCGGGTACCAGGTACACACCAACAGCCAGCCAAGGGGGCTCCAGAAGTTCAGAATCACAGAATGAGATCCTGAAACACTGTTGCATGTCTGAAAACCAAAACCTTCTTCAGGTGTACAGCCAGCCCATCTTCCAGTTCGCGGACAGGTTCTTCGCGGAGCGGTTCCCGGACAGCGGGTTCGTGAACGATTTCCACACGATGCGGGTGCCGTGCCTGCCGCCGTGGCGGGTGAACCTGCTGCGGGTGTGCTTCCGGACGGTGTACGTGGCGTCCACGACGGCGGTGGCCGTGGCGTTCCCCTACTTCAACGAGGTGCTGGCCCTGCTGGGCGCGCTCAACTTCTGGCCGCTGGCCATCTACTTCCCCGTCGAGATGTACTTCATCCAGCGGAACGTGCCCCGGTGGTCCGCGCGGTGGGTCGTCCTGCAGACCTTCAGCGTCGTCTGCCTCCTCGTCAGCGCCTTCGCCCTCGTCGGCTCCATCGAGGGGCTCGTCACCCAGAAGCTGGGATAGGACTGGTCACTGGTGTCCTCCATCTCTGTTTTGGATTGGATTGTGTTTCTTCTTCCGGTTGTGATGGTAATGGAGAATGCAGCGAATGGGGAGGTGGTGTTTGTCTCCTTGGGATGATGATGAACAGGAGCAGCATACTAGTAGCAGGTCATCTGCAGCCTGCAGGACCAGGGAGTGGCAGGTTTTGCGCAGTGTCTTGTTCTGTGCCGTGCACCTGCATCAGAGTGGAACATGTACACAGTGTCAGAGTGGCAGAGTGCATACATGTCATGTTGATATTGCCGATACTTCAGAAGTTCAGAAGAATGGGAAGAACCTGTATGCTGCCGATGTATTTTTTCAGAGTTTCATGATGCTGTGGACTGATCAGTAGACTGTTCTCATTATAAACTCAGAACCCGGCCCCCACACAATTTGCATCTCTCGGTTTTGCATGGTTGTCTGAGATTCTGAGCATGCATAAGCCATTAAGCCGTGCATGCATTCTCGTATGACTGATTTTTACTGAAAAATGTGGGAAAGACAATACGTTCGGTGTCGCCGTCTCTATGTATGTAGTTCTAGAGTTTAAGATCTGCGGGCTGCTCAGTACGCTCTCATTGTTTTTTTCTCAAAAGACAATGTGCTCTCATTATAACTTGCTAGCTCTGAATTTGCATCATTGCATGGTCATTTGAGCACGCACAAGCCGTGCACCTTGCTTTTTACTGAACCAGTGGGAAAGAACATGATCCGATGTTGTTCTTGAAGTTGCAATGCCCTTGGACACCGTGTTCTTCATGACAGTGATGGCAGGATAAAGTAGCATCATCATCGCAAGAGTGTAATCGAAGTGCAGCGCATAGAAATATCGCTGAATATACTACAATCCTCTGCTACGGTGCAGCATAGTTTATCTGAACGAACTGCGTTGTTCTTACAGTACAGGCACTAGTGTTAATCTTGAAGAGGATTAGCAGTACCGTTAGTTTAGCACTGCAGAGTTCACTCCGTTTCACTCTGCCAATTGCACCGCTGGACCCTAGAACACCAGCACGAAAGCCATTGCCAATTTGACCGCTGCCTTGACTGACGGAGGTGAAAGAGCTGATGATCCTTGCACGCACGCCCTCGGCACGGTGCTTTGTTCTCCCAGGAAGTACGTTGCCAATGCCACCCCATCCGCGGCGTCGATTAGCGCCGGGAGCCGACCGATCAGACGACGCCGAGGAGAACAGGAGAAGAAGGGAACGCGCCGGGCGCCGGGCGACGAGGGCTCTGCTGCTTGGACCGGGGGTTGACCCGGCGCTGTACGGGTGGGCAACCTGTCCCTGCTCCCGGGGGCGCCGTCACGCGTTGCGCGGGCGTTGAATTCTTTATGCCGCTCATGCCTCCTTCGCCCGTGCGCGCCGCGCCCGCCCTTCCCGCGCGCGGGCGCACGCCGCCGGCAGCACGCGCGGGTGCGGCCGCGGCGCGCGCGCCTATTTATGCGCCCGGCGCCCGAGGTGAGCGCCACACACTTGGACACTCACCATCGTCAGAACCAGCATCGCAGCAGGGTCGTGCAACGCGGGCTCGAAGTATCATCGGCGTCGTCAGGGCGGTGCACTACCGGAAGCGGCGGCGGCGGCGGCGGAGATGGGGCGCGTCCCGTGCTGCGAGAAGGACAACGTGAAGCGTGGGCAGTGGACGCCGGAGGAGGACAACAAGCTGCTCTCCTACATCACGCAGTACGGCACGCGCAACTGGCGCCTCATCCCCAAGAACGCCGGGCTGCAGCGGTGCGGCAAGAGCTGCCGCCTCCGGTGGACCAACTACCTCCGGCCCGACCTCAAGCACGGCGAGTTCACGGACGCCGAGGAGCAGACCATCATCAAGCTGCACTCCGTCGTCGGCAACCGGTGGTCGGTCATCGCCGCGCAGCTCCCCGGGCGGACCGACAACGACGTCAAGAACCACTGGAACACCAAGCTCAAGAAGAAGCTGTCCGGGATGGGCATCGACCCCGTCACGCACAAGTCCTTCTCCCACCTCATGGCCGAGATCGCCACCACGCTGGCCCCGCCGCAGGTCGCGCACCTCGCCGAGGCCGCGCTGGGCTGCTTCAAGGACGAGATGCTCCACCTCCTCACCAAGAAGCGCCCCACCGACTTCCCCTCGCCCGCCGTGCCGCCCAACATCTCCATGGACGGCGCTGCCGCCGCGGGGATCGGCGCGCCCTGCGGCTTCCCCGCCGCGCCGCCGCAGCAGGCCGACGACACCATCGAGCGCATCAAGCTGGGCCTGTCCCGCGCCATCATGAGCGAGCCCGGCGCCGGCGCTTGCGCGCCCACTGACAAGCAGCAGCAGCAGCCCTGGGCACCGGCCGACATGCCCGAGGGGCTGGCGGGGATGTACGCCGCGTTCAACCCCGCCGCGCACGGGCAGGACGAGTTCCGGTACGACACCGGGGCGGTGCCGGACTACGTCCTCGGCGGCAGCGGCGGCGAGGCGGACCAGGGCACGTCGATGTGGAGCCACCAGAGCTTGTACAGCGGGAGCTCGGGCACCGATGCGGCGGCCAGGCCGGCGACGGCATTGCCGGAGAAAGGCAACGACAGCGTCGGCAGTAGCGGCGGCGGCGACGAGGAGGCGGACAACGTCAAGGACGGCGGGAAGGGCGACGGCTCCGACATGTCCGGCCTGTTCGGATCCGACTGTGTACTCTGGGACTTGCCTGATGAGCTGACCAATCACATGGTGTAACTAATATCAAGATCAAAGAACAGCATTTTCAGGATTAAACTGAAATGAAGAAGTAACCGAGCAAAATATGCTGAAAAAAAGAGAGGGAGTTATAAACTTAGAATAAGGAGTATGAAAATCATGTATATTTTGCCACGTGAAAAAGGAGAATGTGCATATATAGAACAGAGGAGTTTTATTTGGAGTCCTCTGTTGCAGGGGGTAATTGACAGTTCCAATTCAAACAAATTGTTTAGTTCGTTTCAACTGTGGTTGTCTGGTTATTTTACAAAGTTCATTCCCAAGTTTTTCGTTTTTCTTCTGCACAAAAAAGTTTTTCTATTTTCTCATTTTTAATTTTTTATTTATGTGAATTCATTTTATTAGTATTTGCTCAACTATGCAGAGAGCCCAGCCCAAGAGCATCCGAAAATTCTACGATTGGGCCTAGTTTTCCAATCCCCCTCTCTCTGATCAGATGGCCATCTCGTGCCCGTTGTGGGGTCGATAGCATCCGACGGCTACAGAGAGCCCAACCCAGGTTTCACCTTCCTCCTCTTGGAGATCTTCTGGCGAGTTTCCGTTTCACTGTTTCAGGTCCCATGGCGGCGGCGGCGGCGCAGCTGCATGGATCGGCCGCGGCCGCGGCGACCTACCGACGGACTCGAGCCTACTCAGTTCCATCCTCATGCCGGTGGCTACGGACCCCTCTAGCCGCTTCCCCGAAGGTATGAATCCGATCCGAGTGACCCTAATTTGGTGTTCGTGAAGCCTTTGCCCCTGTGTGTAACTTTGCGAAGAACCTGGTGTAGGGGTTAGCTGAGTCATGACAGTATGAAATCCGATCGGGCCACGATTCGCTGGACATCCGGGCAGCTCACAGATATTTTTCTATTTGCTGAAACAATAGGGATAATTTTTTTACATGTGAGTTGAAGGTAGAACTGGTGCGTTTGTGTTCTACCGGTGTCACGTGTCAGCAAATATCCAATTCCACCGAATCGGGCTCTTGTCCTTGAGGAGTCAAGGATTTTGTCTGCAATTCTGTGTTTGTTAGAAATTAGAAGGACTGTCTTTGGAACGTTCTGTTCTTAAGCGGATAAAATTTATCCAGGATCTTGATCTGAGAAACAAGAATGTTTTTTATTTCTTTTTATCTATGCCATCACTTGAAGTCTTGAACAATGAGATGAACGTACTGTGTACACAGAATCAAGTGCATTTTGTGTGTGTGTTGATATTTGTATTTTTTAATCAAACTATTACAACAAGACCTTTTTTTTAGCAACTATTACAACAAGACATTAATGTTACAGCTCTGTATGGATCTGTGGTCTTTGCTATAGCTATTGGAGGGGTTAACATATTTTGTTGTCCCAGCAGCTTTCGATTTCTTCCACTGAAGTTGGTATGAAGCCATTAGGTTTTGCTGCTAAACTTTCAACAAACGAGAACGCTCGAGTTGAAGAGTTAAACTTGCAATCAGATCAGATGAAGGAATTTGTACAGGCAGAGGGGCATGTTATTCCCCAAAAGAGGAGTGCTAAAATTCATGATTTTTGCCTTGGGATTCCTTTTGGTAAGTTCGAATTTCATGAATGTTTTGTTATGTGATTAGATGGATATAAATCATGCACAAGAGTACTTCTATCTTGTTAAATTTCGTTTTTAACCTTGTATGTGCAGATATTTTGCAGCTCCTAATTTCAAGGAATTATGAACTTTTCATAGCATAAATTGTTCACAGCAGTTAATCCTAATGCAATTTTCAGAAATTGTTTTATGGCCTCTGGTAGCAAACTCTTCTGATCTCATATAACATGTTATGTCATAGAATCTTAAATAGTAGAAAGCAACATCATTATTTCTTGTTTCCTTTGCTTCCATACTCAAACTTGATTGACAAATTATTCTGCTGCTATGTTCAATATTCTCACACGAAGAGTATGTCATATTCCTGAGTGGTTCAATATTATAAGTTTTTGGAATATGAACTTTGTTGTCTTGCATGTAGCCTTTTCACAAATTAATGAAATAACTATATTTCATTTGGTAATGCAGGTGGTCTTTTATTTTCTATGGGTCTTCTAGGATACATCTTTTCCAGAAGCACCATAAGTCTTGTCTTGGGCGTTGCGCCAGGGTTCGCCACTCTGCTACTTGGTACTCTCAGTCTAAAGTTTTGGAGGAGCGGCAGATCCAGTTTCCTGTTTATCTTGGCCCAAGCAGGTAGGATATCATCATTCTAGCTTTGTCTTACTGTGGATTTGAGTTGCAATCACATTCAACCTTAGTATAAACATTGCTTACCAACCTGTTCCACTTCTGTTTTTGCAGCAATATCTGCTTCCCTGGCATGGAAATACTCTCACGCTTACTTCTTGGTAACTTTTCCCGCTCACATTCATATGGAATATGGTGCAATATTACTGTCTCAAAATTGCATTAATTGTATACTTCTTTGTGCAGACAAACAGACTCCTTCCTTGGGGTTTCTATGCTTCACTGAGGTAATTTATTCTGTATCCATCTTGGTGCAAGGCTTTTTTGTCCATTTGGAACAAGATCTGATGTCCCCTCCCACTTGAAAATTATGCAGCACTGCAATGACTTGTTTCTACGGGTATGTGCTGCTTGCCGGAGGGAATCCCCCACCAAAGAAGCTGGCTGCCATCCCACAGCAGTAAAAAGAGAGATTCAGTCTAGGATCAGCGTGGTTGGCAGCATGTAGCACAATTTTGATTATCAAATTTGTATATTCCCCAACCTGTGGTTCACTGCTGGCTGGGTTTCTTTTGGCTCTGGTAGTCTGAAACTTTGAGCTAATAATGCTTCAGAGGATGATAGCCCTGCCTCCAGTGAACTTGCTCTGTTTTCTTCTACATGATGAATGTACGTGATAAGGATAAGCATGCTGAGCTTGTACTTGAGACATTTGTTTTCGAATTCGAAAGTTGGAGATGTTTTGTAGTCAGGAATCAGGATGGCTTGTAGCTTCAATTCTCAAACGAATGAACAGAGTTTCGAATATTCTGATACTTGGCATCTAGTTAAGATGACTATGGTTATCCTCTCAAAAACAAAGATGACTATGGTTATGCAGTCGTTTTATGGTTCCTCTAAAAAAAATCCAAAATCAAAGTACTTTCGGTTTTGAAAAAAAAATTAATATCATATTTACCTTATTACCCAAGAGCAAGTAATAATAAACTAGTGAAGGCATGATGCCGTATTTGAATGGGCTTGCAATTGCAAGAGAAAAGGTAGGCTATCACCAAGGCTAACCAGATGGCCCAGCAAAGGCCCAACGAAGCCGGTCAGAACCGCCTCCCAGTCCCACCCGTCGGCCAGATCAGCCTTCAAACTAGGGTTTACTCGTCCCGAAGCCAACAGCAAAGGCTTCCTGCACGCTTGAGCTCCGCCTCCGCCCCCTCCCTCCGCCGCCTCCCTCCGCCAGGACCGCGAAGATGAAGCTCGTCAGGTAAGCCTCCCGTTCTCGTTCGCCTCCTTTTCCGATTGGCTCCTCTTTACCCTTGCTTCGCCGCTCCGTTTGGTACGAACCTCGCCTAATTTGGTGCTCGATTTGGGGTTTCGCCGCAGGTTCTTGATGAAGCTGAACAACGAGACGGTCACCATCGAGCTCAAGAACGGCACGGTGGTCCACGGCACCATCACCGGTACGCTCCGACCCACTCCTCCGGCGGGGAAGGGTTTGGATTTCTGTGATCTACAACTGCTTCGAATTTTAGGGTTTGTGTCTGGTGCTTGCATTCTTAGGATTTGTGTAGCTCGGCCTAGGAGATGGTGTGATTTGCTTGTGCGCTACGGTGCTGTTTGTAGTTTTGGAGACTGTAAGATTGAGCATGCCTTTTGCACTAAGCTGTTGTGATTTTGATGAGGCTAGAAATTATTTCAGATAAAGCCATACTTTGGGATTACGCTATGCCACAGAAATCTGCTATTTAGGTATGTTCAATTAGACTTGGCCATTTTAGTCTTTTATCCTGCTTGGTTCGTAGGTGGTTTGCCCAACCCCGTATTGGTTGTAGGTTGTTTGCATTTGGTAAACCTTTTGTTTCTTCGATCAAGGGAGCATTCTTGCTGAGTATTGACTGCATATGTAGAGATTGCAGAATGAACTAATTACAGGTATTTAGTTTTAGATCCATCAGTGCTAGGGAATGGCAGGATGTCCTTTTTAAAGTAATGAGCATTTCATCAGTTGTCGGTAGTTCAAGTATGCAGTTGAATGTGCAATGGTTTTAGCTTCTCATGGACTGCTTTTGTCGTTTCCTAGACGGATTTGCTACTTATGAGACTTAGTTGATATCATACGCTATTGCACATATAGAAAGGTGTAAATAATGTAAAAATATTTTTATGAAATTCAGATGCTAATGTGCATTGTTTTTTCTTCCTAAGAAGGGTTTCCTGGACAATTACAAAATTTTAGATTTTCTCATGTTACATAGGGTGTTTTGGGTGGATCAGGTTGTTCCTAAATTACGTTTTGATGTTGGGGGGGGGGGGGGGGCATGCAGGACTTTATTGTTCACAAGTAGGGGGAATATGCATCATGAAAGGCTTATTTTGAACTTTCCTTCCGTTCTTGCTACAATACAGGAAATAAGCCGCACATATTTTGCTAATACTGATGGGATTAATTTGGGACCATGGTTAAGTTTGTACAGCATATCATCTAATTCATGCACATTTTTTAGGTGTTGACATAAGTATGAATACTCATCTGAAGACAGTGAAGCTTACACTGAAAGGGAAGAATCCTGTAACCCTTGACCACCTCAGTGTGCGAGGAAACAACATTCGCTATTACATTCTTCCTGACAGCTTAAACCTGGAAACGTTGCTGGTGGAAGAAACCCCTAGAGTCAAGCCTAAGAAGCCAACTACAGGTTTGATTTCTTCTGCTCTATCTTCATTTTGAATCGAACCACTACTGATGCTATGATCTGACTGGAAAATATTCGATTGAAATCAGGGAAGCCTTTGGGACGTGGTCGCGGGCGTGGGCGTGGGCGTGGTCGGGGCCGGGGGCCGCGCTGAGCTCTGTAGTTCCCTTGCTGTCGGCTCTCTTGCATGACAAATTTCCCTACAATGTAACCTCTTTCCCCTGCACGCTATGTGAAAGAATGTTGCGTTGTTACCCTTCTGATGAACTTGGACCTAATATCTCAAATCTCAGTAGTTCTTGTTGTGGAATCGCCCTGTCTATTTGATCCATGGTTCATGTCTATCTTAGGTCTACATTGTAGTTAATTGGTAATGTGCTTCACCTGGCATGCATATAAGATGCCGCAGACCATTGGATACCTAGGTTGTATGCTTTGTTTTCGCTACATCGGAATTATTGCTCTGGAGTTATGCTTTGCAGTCGCCTGCCTCTACTTGATCTTTAGCTCTGCTTGAAACTAAATTTCGGTTGGGCTGCTGGTTCAGTACTGAGGTTGCACATGGCATATACTGATTCATCTGAATCACCCTCCATCTACAATTTCCTCTTATGTGTGACATGCTGTTGGCCTGTGTTATTTTTGTTCTGATGTACAGACGAAATACGAGTTAGAGTAGAGAATGCGTGGATCGTCTGAAGCTGCTGAAGCTTGCATTTCCTTGGTCGTTAACAGTTGGTTCTTCTGTTCCAGGATGTTCTAATGAAAGTCAAATGTTAACTTCGTAATGGTTACCATCGCTCACTGTCAGTCAGTCCAGGTAGAAATGATGAAATGATTACTAGTCTATATTAATGAGGTGAATATTTTAGTAGTAGTGTTTATCTTTGAGGTTGAGGCGTGTATATTTCCCCCCCACGCTATCAAAGCAGTAGTGTTACATTGAGGTGATTGGACATAGAGCTACCTCTTGCGGCCCGCCTGTATCGTCGAGGTCTGTTTGATGCGTCCTCGGCGATGCCGGGCATCCAGAGTTCCAGACTGTTGATTACTGAGAGGTCGGGTCGCCACCAATGTGCCGTTGCCCTCGAACACCGGCTGTCGGGCTGTGGCCAGCAATCGCCAGGCACGAGACGAGCGGCGAAGGCGCAAGCCCGTGCGATGGTTTCCCTTGCTGTTGGTACCAGCCGGAGGGTCGTAGCGCAAGCCACGCATCGCTCCCACGTGCCGCTCGCGACCGCGACCGCGACCGCGCCATGTCGTGTCGCTCCGTTGCAGGCCAGCCGCGGGGCAAGCCACACGACCTGCGCTGTGCAAGCCGATGAACGCCGACGCGCCGACGTGTCCGAGGGCGTCCCGTTCAGTCCAGTCAAGTCACGCTAAAGGATGAGTCGCGTTGATGCACAGGACCTACGACGAATTCCGACAGCACGGGTGGCGATCATTCTGTTAATTGCCCTCCTGACCTCCTCCATCACAGCAAAGCACGCGTCGCGATCGTATGTTCACTGCTGCTCGGGACCTCGTCCTCCGTCCATCCATTCCTACAGTTGTACAGGGCTACCGGATCACAATGCCATTCCCAGCAGGGCTCCATCATCGATCCGGTCCCAGTGGCCAGAGGAAACACCACCACCGACCGCCTGATAGCGGAGGCACCCGTTGCTCTCTCCGAATTATTTTCTCCCACATGCCCCCGGGTTCACGCTCGTCTATCCTTTTATCAATTCCTGCCCGCCGCTCTATACCATAGGTTCATTATAGTATACGGCAATCATTCCAACAGTTGGAGAGGGATAAAGAGAGGGAGAGGCCATGTGTCGTGGATTAGTCCATACAGCCCGCCGCGATTCGATTCTTATCACACGGCACAAAGGCGGCGGAAAAGGCACAGCAGCATCTCTCGCTCTCTCTTAGCCCGCACAGCCCCCTGGCTGTAGCTTCACTAGCAAGCGATACCGCCGCCATACCGCCGAAGGGACAGGGCGACGCAACACTTGCGGCCTCACTGGCTAGCAGCAGCCTTCATCTCTTCCTCCGATAAGAACCTGCAAATCGTCTGGCCCGGGCAGAGAGAGGTAGAGAATCTGAGAGAGGGGGAGAGGTGATCAGGCAGCAGCAGCAGGGGAAGACGCAGGCAGCAGCAGGGGAGACTGCACCATGTGCAAGCTCAAGTTCACCAAGGAGCGGGTGGGCTGCTACATGCTGGTGATCCTGGTGATCGTGCTCCTCATCGGCGTCCTCTTCGGCCTCGGCGTCTTCCGCCACGGATACGACCACATCAAGGACATCGGCCGCAACCACACCTGCTTCGACTGCAACAGGTACTGACGAGACCCACTGGGTTTGATCTTGCTCCGCGCTGGCCCCGTCGTAGCGTGCGTGTGTCAAACGGGCTCTCGTCGGAGCTGCCGGTGCGGGGCACCAGATGCTGTAAAATAGTTTAATTGCTATCTTTTCTTTTTTTGAAAAGAAATAGTTTTTATCATCGGTGTGTAGTAATTTTCTGATGCCTATGTGCAGTGTGTAGGCAACAAGTTCGTGGTGCTCTTTTTTTTTATTAGGGACAGTTACTATTATTTTGGCCCCCTCTTCTTACAGTCAAGTTCATGGTGCTTTTGGCTCGAAACCTTCAATTTTGTTGGGTTTATACCTTGGCAAGAGCTAAATGAACTGTCGCGGTACTCCCTGTTTTCCTCCTCTGCTTCCCCTAAAAGAAAATTTTCAAGGAAATATTCAAGAGCTACGTCTGATGAGATTGTTTTCTTAAAAGAAAAGGCACCTAAAAAATTGCGTCTGATGAAATCGGTATATAAAAAGACAACAATAGTCCGGTATATAAAAAGAAACGACAACTTGACACAAAACGATATCTGAAAAATAAAATTACACCGAAGATATAAATACACGTTTGACGAGAATTTTACTGTTACGATCAGAAAGACTTCGGCATGGAACGTTACCATAAGAATTATTTACAGCCGGTACTAGAATTTATAAATGATTGCCAAAAGCTATCACAATCCCAAGGAACGTTCAGGCCCTCTCCTTACGGAAGCAGTGCTAGTCAATATTCAGTCGGACGACAACTTTACAAGCCAAAGGATCAGAGGACGGAGACGTTTGGAGACGATAAATTAACAGCATCAGACCAAACCAAACAACATTTTATATTATTTTATTTACACATCAAACGGAAAGAATTCGTGGATGCTAAAAGACTGGACACAGATAGTGGTGGAGCCTGGCAAATTACAGAGAATGAACAGATTATGAACACCTGACATAATTTAACTGAATCTTTCAAGTCGTTCAGGGAACAGATTCCATTGGTGCGTGAAATAACAAAGCACCCTGGAGCAAACTATTTTCCACTCAGAACCACGAAGATAATGCGACTGGAATGTGCCACATGACAGAAGC
Organism: Setaria viridis; assembly: GCF_005286985.2. Taxonomy (NCBI): domain Eukaryota; kingdom Viridiplantae; phylum Streptophyta; class Magnoliopsida; order Poales; family Poaceae; genus Setaria; species Setaria viridis. The sequence continues at coordinate 21,663,917 of NC_048269.2, read as the reverse complement.
CTTTGTACATAATCGCATTAGCTGATTAGCTGCAGCAGCCACCACCTTGAGAAGACGATGAACCAGCACCTCCAGATTGGCCAGGGACTGCGTATCCAACTTTGATCCCATACGACTGCACGTTTGACAAAAGACAGTATGAGCTCATGCTCATGGGGTAGTTTGGGAGGAGGGGGCTAAATTTTAGCCCCCGTCACATCGAATGTTTGGACACTAATTAGGAGTAGTAAACCTAGACTAATTACAAAACTAATTACACAACCCCTAGGCTAAATCGCGAGACGAATCTATTAAGCCTAATTAGTCCATGATTTGACAATGTGGTGCTACAGTAACCATTCACTAATGATGGATTAATTAGGCTTAATAAATTCGTCTCGCGATTTAGCCTAGGGGTTCTGCAATTAGTTTTATAATTAGCTTATGTTTAGTCCTCCTAATTAGTATCCGAACATCCGATGTGACAGGGCTAGAGTTTAGCCCCCTCCTCCCAAACACCCCGTAACAAGTAAGGATCTAACAAAGCAGAAGTGTTTCGGAGAGCAGGACAAGGTTCCCAGGTGGGCAGATGGCATTTTAACTGTCAGAGAATAACTACTTTCCAGCCAAATACTTTTTCTACTAATCCTTGGACACTAACAAGTAATATTCTCACTTTCTCTAGCTCTTTCTGTATCAAGACAAACACCTCGGACACTAACAAGTAATATTCTTTCTCCCTACCTCTTTCAGCATCAAGATAAACACCACCTCCACAAAATTACATTAAAAAATTATCCAATTTATCATTTCAGAGAAAGTTAGTGCTCTGCGATCAATTATAGAAACTATGGGTACAAGGTCTTTGGATTCCAGTTTCTTTATTTCCTTTTTTTTGAAATAAGATTCCAGTTTCCATATTTGGCAGTTCAATCTTTCAGTATATGATGATTTCAGAAAAAAGGGATGAGCTTTCTACAAGGTGGGAAGCAGAGACTTAGGCTTCGATGCATATCATAAGGTAGTCCATATATAGTAAAATGGAACAGAAAGGTGGTATTGGCTTTATCTCAGGGAAGTTTTTTGAGCCTCAATAGCTGGTTAAGAATGTACTGATGTTCCATAAATGATGCTTAAAGTACTATCAAAGGGGCTGGCAATGTTTTCCCTAAGCAGAGCAGAAGTAATGACTTGAAATTCAAAAGGCTACCTCATTAGATACATCGAAAACACCATCTTGGATTTTCTTGTAGATTGCTCCAGCAGTCTTAACAAATGCCTGCATTTTAAATGTCCATATGAGAAATTTGGAATATTCTTAACCGCTCATAGACACACCAAGAACCAAGCATCACCTCCTCAACGTTTTGTGCGGTTTTCGCAGATGCCTCCATGAAGATCAGGCCATGTTCTTTTGCAAACTGCTCGCCTTCCTCGTAGCTCACTGCACGCCTGTGAGACAGATCACATTTGTTCCCAACCAGCATTATCGTCATGTTGGCGTTGGCGTGCTGCCTCGCATCCTCCAGCCAGCTGATGAGGTGATTGAAAGTCTCCCTCCTGATATCAGTTCCACATGGATTTGAATGCCAGGGACAGCACAATTCAGGAAACCATGCACATAAAAAGACTACGCAGGCAAACTTTGACCTATGAAGGGTAATTACCTGGTGATATCATAGACCAAAAGAGCACCAGCGGCCCCTCTGTAGTACGATCTAGTTATAGATCTGAATGACTCTTGGCCTGCCTGTAATGTTAAAAGGTAATCACATCAGATCAGATGAATGATCCATGTGGCCACGTGGGTGTTCCATTTCTTTTATATACTAATGGGTATTCCATATTAACAGTAGCTTAAAAAATTTAAATGGCCCAATGTGACAGTGCTAGCTAACACGAATTTCACTGGGGATGGTGCAAACTGACAAAGGATATCCATTGTATCATAATTTCAGAGCTCAGCAAACTCCAAGGTTTTCATCTTGAACTTCAACACCCATGCCCTGCCTCCGTTTTTTTTAAAAAAAAAACATTATGCCACGGCAATTGGACATAATAAATTTTAGTTTGCAAGCAGACTCGAGTAGCTCGAGTCTCATGAGTAATCAAGCAAGCAAGTACTTATGTCGCCCTAACAAGTAGTATAATAGATCCTATATCAGCACCAAAACGATCTCTAGCGTACAGTACAAACAAGGGATTTGCGTAGGAACGAAGGGAAGTATCAGCCAGCGGAGGAGGGCGAGGAGAGGCAAACCGCACCGTGTCCCAAATCTGGAGCTTGATGGGCTTGTTGTCGATGGTGATCATCCGGGCCCCGAACTCGACGCCGATGGTGAGGTCGTGGACGGGCTGGAAGCGCTTGTCGGTGAACTGCAGCAGCAGGCACGACTTGCCGACGCCTGCACATCACATCACCGTCAGCAACCAAGCAACGGGAAACCCGTCAGTAGCGTTACACGCAGGCAACCGCACGGGCGGATAGATTCGATTTAACTCGCCGCCTGCGGCGGCCGAGCACCCAAAGGGCCGCGCGGATCCAGCCGCGGAACGGGGAGAGGGGATCGGCGGGCGGGCGGGGTGCTCACTGACCTGTGTCGCCGATGATGATGTACTTGAAGAGGTAGGCGTACGACATCTCCGGCGGGCTGGCTGGGCTTCCTCCGGGGAACGAAGAGCGGCGGCGGCGGCGGGAGGTAGGGGGGGAATTCGCGAGGCGCGCGTGCTAGGAAAAGTGGGGGTTGCTTAGCAAGGGGGCAGGAGGTAGAGGAAACGGGGCGGCGGAGGAGACGTGGTTACGTGACGGAAGGAAGGAAGGAAGGAAGGAAGCGACAGCTAATTCGGGGGCGGTTCCTTCCTTGGGTGGAGGCGGACGGCGTGCGGATGTTGTTTTGTTGGATTGTTATCTCGGCCGACCACGCCACCGGGGACGCCGCGGGTGGGGGCTTGGGGGAAAAACTGCAGTGCCGTCTGGTGCCAACCCGAGCCGAGCTGACTCGAGTCCGGGAGCCCAGAGGCATCCGAAGAAAGGAGCACGGATGACGGATGGGGGGTCGCCGGGTCGTGGTCTCGCGGACGGACGTGGCTTGAGCTGGACTGCTGGAGTTGGGAGCCTGGAAGTGGAAGGATGCTGCTGCCAGATCGGCGGGTTCCAGGTCAAGACGGTTCCGGAAGGGGGAGAGTGCCCGTCGCAATCAGCTCTGGACCGAGTTTTTTTTAGCTCTCTCTGTTGAGCAAGCCAAAACACACCCTCTGGCTAATGAATTTTTCTAACACTAGAGAAATTAGCATTTGTCCTGCCGATAATCCTCCATTCATTTCAGCTTGGCGTACCTTTTTCTGTCTCATTTTTCCGCATCCGCCGTTAGCTAAACATAGACTTAGCTTCCGCTATCTTCTTTTTACCATTTAATAAAAGAACAAACGTGGTCACTACATCCCTCGTCACTTGTGCACCGGTTTGTGTCTCTGCTTGGGCAACTGTGTTTTCTTCGACATACTACATTACTACTTGGTAGCTAACTGGGCTGGCACTGGCAGTGGCCGAGCAAAACATTTAGACTAACAGAATGGACAGAAATGTTACGTCCGCTTTCCACTTTCTCGGCCTGTTGGGCTTTCCACTTAGACAGCGGGAAGAGGCCTCTTGCGACACTACTACTACCCACAGGCCGGCCCCTCTCCTCGTAGCAGCGCACCACGGCCCACGCCTGCCCGCTTGTGCACAAGTAAGTGGCGCCAGCAGCGAGGCGGCGGCGGCGAAACACACACAACACAACCAGGCCCCGCGCGCGTTTCGCCTCCGTCCACACGCCGGCGCTGCCCCGGCCTTTTGCCTTTGGTCCATGATGGCAACGATCCCGGATGAACAAACCATCACATCAGACGGAGTTGGCGGAATTTTTTTTGAAAGTACAAGTGTTGGCGAAATTAGCGAGCGAAAATTCTGCAGAAAATACCGCCCGGGTGGCCCGGTCAGTGGACGCCCATGCACGTGGGCCTCCCATCCGACAGCGATCTCACGTATGTACGTCCAGTACGTACATACCGAGATACACGACGAGACGAGCGCGCAACTACTGCTACAGTGCTTGTACCACTGCTACCTGGCAGGCTAGCACACGTGAACGTGTTGCGGCAGCTACTGTACATCGTACCTGTTCACCAGAGGAGGAGGAGGGATATCGATCGCGCATGCATCAATCAAATCGCGCCGCGCCATGCGGCACAGTGACGACGGGCCGGGTCACGTTCACCGGTTCGATAACGTCCCGTACGCGTACGCGCGCCGCTCGCAACAGTAGACGGAAAGGCAATAACCGCGCGCGTGCGCGCATATGCATGCACGGGACGCGTCGCCCTGCCGGCCCGGCCGGCCGGTCGGCGCCTGCCTCTAGCTAGCTGCGAGCTGCGGCTGTAGTGCTATACTGCTACTGCACCGGAGGAGGAGTAAAGCCGTGGCCGTCGGCGACGCGCGGTGCGTGCGCGGCTCGAGGATGGTTGGTTGGTGGGTGGGTGCGTGCGGCGCGGCACGGCGGGATGAGTGGCCGGTGGGTTCGACCACCGAGCAAAGCGTGCGCGCGCGCTGCGCGGCCAGCCTCTCCAACAAGGCAACAAAGCACGCAGCGGTGGTGCATGGTAGCTAGCTCGGTCAAAAAGCTGGCTAGCTATGTGCTCAACCGCCACGGAAAGCCAAAGCGCGATCCACCGAGACAAACCTGATGTGATCGAGTAGCTTAGCCATCATCATTACGAAGCAAATCCCAGCCGATCGGTCGTCGGCAAAGCGCTAGTACTATTAAATCTCAATCAAAGGTTTGCAGCTTTGGGGATTAGTCAATGCTCGCACACGACCGAAAGTGCACGGGCTGCCGATCGAGCTAGAGATCATGGCGTTTTGCGGCGCCGTCGCCTGTCTACATGGTCACTCGCCGGCCTCTCGATCGGCCTGGGGTTTTGCCGCGAGAGACCGGCCGGCGTTGATTCAGTGTACGTGCGCCCCCGCGTGCCCGGCTTTCTTTTGGGTTCGTACGGGGCCGATTCGGCCGAACGACTGGGTCGAATCGGATGCCACTACTGCTCCATGCATGTGTGTGGCTTTACTTTGGTATCGGGAGTACTCCATGAATGCGTAGTAGTGTGTCGTAGAGTTTGACCTGACGGCGGCGGCGGCAAAAGGTTTGAGTTGAGCCGAATGCTGAAACGCGTGTCGCCATGTAGCAACAAAGTTAACATGACTATCATTGCATTGGACGCGTCGTAGCAGCGCGGTCAGTGGTACCTGAACGAGGAAGTTAAAAAGGAAATCACATGAGTGCATTTGCGAAAGGCCCAGGCGCATGGTTGCGTGGAGCAAGATCAAGTTGACCGAGTGACCGTGATGCATCATCTTTCTCTGCCTCTGCATGCCGGAGAGTCCTTGCCGACTGCGATGCACGAGTTCCACGTGTCACGCTGTGCTTGGTAAATGATCCCTAAATGTGCATAATATACGGCCATGAGTTTGTTGTGTCGTGCAAAAAAAAAACACAAGAAAAACTAATGAGTGTACTAGAACTTTCTAGCACGGCCCAGATCTATATTCTACGCATATAATTGCCAATCACAGCGAGCCTCTATATATTAAGCTTAGACTAGCTTACATCTAACAATGATTAAAGGAGCGCGCAACACCAGCTAAAATTAGCTTAAACTACTAGCCTCTTTTGGGCATAACTTAAACATCTCAATTATGAGCAGATTACAACCAAGATCCAGAGGAATATGTTTCCCACATGCACTCCAAAAACAAACGCCGCGATGACAGAACATATAGCAACGTAAACAAAACCCCACACACCACATCATCAACGACCGCTGAATTGTTAAGCAGGAAACCGATCGAATGAAAAGCAGCCACGTCGCCTCCGTTGCCTCGATTAAGCATTTGTAGCTTTAGCCAGATGAGGCAAGGGCCACCACCTCGCACGTGCACTAAGGATTACTTAGATCACCGAGCAAATAAGGCTGCTTGATTCCTTTAGTCCATGCACTAAAGGTAGTCCCTACCCTGTTTGGATCCATGGATTAAAATCCATTAATGTAGATGAACAAAGATGATAATACATCTAATCAATGTGCAAAACTCCTGCTCCATGCGGTTCCATGATTTTCCTCCTGCTCCATCAATCTCCTCTCTCATCAATCTCCTCTCTCACTTCTTATCTTCCTCTTGCTCCATGCGGTTGGATCCGGCGAGCTGCAGGGAAAAAAGAAACAAATGTGATGGTGCTTGTGCTTGATTGGGTGGAGATGGACTGCGTGGCGGGATGCACCACCTCCGATCCGCCGGGTCTCTCGCCACCGCCCATGGGTAGTGGAGATGCGGCGCACGACGCACGTGGGCCAAGGACGGAGGCCGCATCGTGCCTCCACGCCAGGCGCTGCCCACCCCGGTTGGGCGTCACTCCGATCGAAGCATGCGAGGGCGGCGGTGCGCAGGAAGCGGCAGCACACGGCGCAGGAAGCGGCAGCACACTAAAGGGTCTTGGGGCACCCCTACCCCTCATTACTCCCCGCCCCACCCGTCCCCTCGCGCTCCCCTCCCAGCCGACAGTTGCGCCCTTCCTCAAGAAGCCTCCTCGCACGCTCTTCTCCCCGCTCCCGTCGCTCGATCCCCTCCACGCCGCGGCCGCTCCCCTCCCGGCTCCGACCACTCCCGCCGCTCGCTCCCCTCCCCGCACCCGCCGCCGCCACCGACCCGCTCCGTTTGCTCCCGCCGCTCAGTCCCCTCCCCACTCCGTCCGCCGCCACCACCCCCAGTCCTTCCCACGCTGGATCCACCGCCTCCGCTCCTCCCCACGCCGCCGCACCCGGTCCTCCGCACCACCGCACCCACCATGGACCGCTACCGGGACTTCTTCTCTCAGGCGGCTTCTTCATCCGCGGCTACCCGCAGCTTCCCTTCTTCCCCGGACGCCCGCGATGAAGACGACTTCGGCCCCTTCTCCTCACCGACGGCCCCCACCCTCTCCACTCCCCGGATGCGCATGGAGCATCTCGACCTCAACTCCCAGGCTGACGGCTTCCCCAACCTTGGCTTCTACCAGGAGTACCTCCGGGCGGATGATGCTGGAGGCGACCATGGGCTACCTCCTTTTGCCCTTGGAGGCAGAGTGGGAGGTCGTGGTGGAGGTCGTGGAGGTCGCCGCTTGAGGTCCACAAACACTGGAGCTGGATTCGGCGGACGTAGAGTGGGAGGCCGTGGGGGAGCCGTGTCTACTCGCGGAGGCAGAGGGGGAAGTTGTGGGGGATCGATGGTACACCGCGGAGGCCATGGATCCTCTGTTGCCGGCCACACCTTCGTTCCTCAAGCAACTTGGCACCTTCAAGGCGAAGATCCATGCTCCTATGCCTGTGATGTCAATTTGTTCTTCTGAATGCCTGAGATGCCCTGCTAGCTGTGAATTTGTGAAATCAATTTGCAGTAGCTCAAGCCCTGGTAGCTGAATGCCTTTGGTTTTGTGAAATCCATTTTTAGTAGCTTATACCCTGGTAGCTTAATGCCTTTGGTTTTGTGAAATTCATTTTCAGTACATGCCTTGGTATCTGAATGTCTTTGGTTTTGTGAAATCCATTTGCACTAGCTCATGCCCTGGTAGCTGAATGTCTTTGGTTTTGTGAAATCCATTTTCAGTAGCTCATACCCTGGTAGCTGAATGTCTTTGGTTTTGTGAAGTCCATTTTCAGTAGCTAACTCACAAATCAGTAGGTCATGTCCCGTACAAGGGTACAAAGTATCATCTCCCGGAGTATTGACAAGGCCCAATGCTAAGAGGTAAAAAAAGCAATTTAATTATGCACATTCTTCACTTCGTAATATCATCGAGCGGCCTTTTGGAGTTTTAAAGATGAAGTGGAGGATTTTGCTAGATCTACCAAGTTATTCGATGCCAAAGCAAAGTCAAATAATTATTACATGCATGGCACTACATAATTTCATTCGAGAGAGTTTTTTATGGGATGCGAACTTTGATTTGGTTGATCATGATGAGAACTATGTTCCATTCTTCGAAGCATCGTCTTCTCAAGAAAATATATCAAATACATGTCATGGGGACGAAGATCAAACTATGAATGAATTCCGTGATTGTATAGCCAATGGTTATTTTAGTAGGTCATAGCTGTGATGGTTTCAAATGTATGGACAGTTTTTCAAATGTATGAATAGTTTTATGAATGTATCACAAATTTTGATTATGTGCCATGCGCCCACAAGCCAGCAGCGCGGCTAACTTGGCGCCAGAACAGGGTACCAGGCACCTAGAACAGGGTACCATCAGCGCCCAGAACTTGGCGCCACAAACAGGGTAGCGCTAGAAACAGGGGTACCAGTCTGGTGGGAAGCAGGGGTAAAAGGGTCTTTGTTCAACTGCATTAATGAACTTTAGTGCATGGAACCAATCAGGTTAGGGACTAAAGTTTAGTCCATGGACTAAAGAACAGCACCCACGTAGGTAGCGTATCAAACAGCTAGCAGATCGAAGCAAAGATGACCATGCATGGCTTGCATGCATGCAAATGATTGGATTACTTGTAGTTGCAGCAGCAAGATACTAACGGTAGTTTGATGGTGGTTGTTGCTAGCCGATGATGGGTGATGCGGCTCCCTTTGTGAAATTGCATTTGCGTGTCTTTTGGGAGGTTTGAGAGGACAGTGTAGTTGCACGTACTGCAATATTCCATTACCTAGCAGCAAGTGGCCATGGGATTATAAGAACATGGCATCTTTGATCCACCCAGCATATCCATACTTTGTTTTTGGTGGTCCTGCACTCCTGCTTGACCTTCTTTTGCAGCCTGATCGATCGATCGACCAGGGAAAAGATCCCTTTGGGAAGACTAAAGGAGCTAAAGCTTCAGACTAACTCATAACTTCATAAGCGACGTAGCAGGTAGCACACTAGAGAAAGCTTGGGAATGCAACTGATCGAGAGGCACAACGAGGCGTTGGTTTAAACAATCCCTGCTCGCCGTGTTCCAAATCTGATGTCCATATTATGGTTGGTGATACATCCATGTCAAAAATCTGAATGTACTCTTTACGTGTCTGTGCAGCGGTGGCAGTCTTGTACTTTGTTTTTTTTTGTCCCAAGTCTTGTACTTAGCTAGCCAGGTAGCTAACGACATGGCCTGTGATGTGGGTTGTCAAGGACACAAAGTTTAACGCTAAGTAAACTACGTGCTGGTAGGACGAAGGCCAATAGTAACACAGTACGGTCGTCTGTCCCTTTTGTTACAAAGATATACGGACGTTGCGCACCGGTTGTACTTGCGCGTACGTGGGTTGAGTGGTTGACAATCATGTTCCCTGTACGTGTTGTTGGTAGAGAGACGAAGAAGACGGCCGGGAGAAAAAGACCGAAACACCCCTTGTAAGACAACGCGGGCTCGTCCTCTGATGAGGGGGAAAACACTCATCAACTTGCATGGACGTACGCTAGCCACTACGTACCTCTATAGTAACGTGTGTACAGACCTACGTACGTGTGGTCCCTTACGGCTATACGATGGACACACATGTGGTAGTTCATTACAGCATGGAGACAAGGGCGTCTACAGCGCTGTACTCTAGCTTGTACTGTAGCCATGTGGGTACAAAGTGATCTTGCCCTGCCCTCGTGCACACGCACGCACGCACGCTAGCTATGAGCCTATGACTAGGTGGCGTACGTGCACCTGCATGGTCCCTTTCATCGAGTAACGCAAGTGCGCGGCGACGTGCCGGCAAATATACGTGCATGATTAGGTCCCTGATTGATCGAACATATCGCCAGAATAAGTACGAGTGCGCACGTACACGCCCCCCGTACGGCCTTCCGAATTGGGAACCAGTGAAGCTCGCAAAACCAGTTTGCATACGTGTGTGTATATATATCATTTTCTGGGATAACTCTGAGGCGACAACTAGATATGATACACTATCTCCGTCCTCAAATATTAACTCCTTCCGTTTCAAAATGTAGGTCGTTTTGGATTTTTAGATGTATAAATTTTGCCACCTAAATATAGGGTTATGTTTAGATATATAGCAAAATCTATGTATCTAGAAAAGTCAAAACGACCTACATTTTGAAACGGAGAGAGTAATATTTATAAGACAAAAAAATTAGTTAAAGAACAAATGAGCTAATTTATTTATTCTATAAATGCCATATATTTAAGTAGCTTGTACAATTTGCGTGGAGATTACAATCCTACCGTATGCCACTTAGGGGGTGTTTAGATTAGGTAGGGATTATGAAATCAGATTAAAAAAGTTATTAGTTCTAAATTACTATTCGTTTTGATTTTTCTAAATTTATGTATCTAGATATATACACATGTAGGTTCATAGTAAAAATTATGTAATTAGAAAAGTCAAAACGAATAGTAGTTTGGGACGGAGGGAGTAGAAATACAGCCGCTCAGATCTTTGTAATCTCATTATCTCCTTCGACCCAGCTATTTTAAGATCATAGACACGACTATAATCTATTTTAAGATTACATATGCAGAGTATAGAGATGGGACGTTCCGACGACGTTGGGTATGCTCACATCCGCGCACATGTTTGCGTTACCGCGTAGCGGTGTGTAGCCCCTACACGTACTACACGTCTGCACCGCCCTCGTTCTCGTCGTCTAGTGCATTAACGATCGTATCGTATAGTACACTCCACTCCACGCACCCGTGCGTGGCGCGTCCACACCACACGTGCATGCATGCACGTACGCGCACCGGCCGGCTACAGGGCGGCTATACGTACGTGCGCTAGCATTACGATCGATGGAGCTAGGCATGCACACTTATTACGACCACATGCAAGCATGCTGCACCGTGCAAGCATGCTGCAAGCATGGCTAGGGTCGGTGTAGTGTGTGGCCGTGTACGCTGCGCGTGTAGCGTGACGTGCGCGTCCCTATTACTACCGCTGATCTACGTACCACCGATATAGGCGTACTATAACGAGATGGGCGTGGCGGGCATAACCTATAGAGAGTCCAATTCAATGAACTAAATGGAGTAGCTACTCCTTCCTTTCATCGCTCTAAGAGTAGATTTAATTTTGACCGTTTTCTCTTGCGTTATTATATTAAAAAAGTTGCTACAGAATCAAAATCTTTTTTCGCGACCGTGTTTAGCATGTTTTTTTTATTAAAAGAAAGTACAAAATCAACATCTTAAAAGTAACTCAAATATGAATCTAAATGGTCCAAGTTTTGTACAATAACGGAGATTTTAACTAACTGTTACTCCACAGTCAAGATTTATAGAGTTTTGACTTCTTTGGAATAAAAGGCATGTACTGGCATTGGTACAACACAGAGGGTGTATGCAGGAGAAAAGCTCGGGATGATAAGAGGATCTCAGCCTCGGTACTGAGAAGAGTGAGCTTGCTGAGTGTCGTGGGATGAAACTTTCCACTTTTATTTCTCGTAATACTGTTGCTAAATTAGCAACAATATTGATGTGGTACGATCGGTAGAAGTACTAGTCGAGCGCAAACACACACAGCTATACCGTACCCCTCGGAGTCTCGGAGGTCATCCAAGCCCACTGCAGAGTGCAGACAGCCGCATGGCAATCCGATCCTCATGCATCGATGTTTGCAAGGGAATTCAAGGCGCCGGACACGTCTCCACACTGGTTTGGGGTTGACCATCGGCCATGTAGTACATCTCTAGTCTCTGCTAGCTGCCTCTCTCTCATTACGGACTGAATTTTTAATCAACATAGAGGACTCATCATACATCACATCATCGGAATAAACATATCGGACCGGAGCCATGCGCACACATGTGTATTGCAGGCCGCACGGGTGCGATGAATGATAGAGATATTGCGCTGTCGTCTTGCCACTGGCTGAACGATCGGTACAGGTGCCATGCGGCGTTGCTCGCCGTCGCCAGCCGGACTGCCGGGGCAGAAGTGCAGAGCAAGCAGGCGAAGACGACTGAAGACTTGCTAAACAATGCTCCCGTACCCTATGCATGGCGTGGTACGCAGGAGTACCGTGCGCATGCAGTCATGCACTTGCTCTGCTCGCTCTCTGAAAGTGTATGGGAATTGGGAGCAGCTAGCTAGTTCGGTCTTGGGGTTCGGAGAGCTGGGAACCTGGGACTGCTGGGGTATGGGAGCGAGGACGCACGGGGGGCCACGGCGAGCGCTGACTGCTGACGCGGGGGAAATTGGCATTGGGCGGACCGATGCGGCGATGCCGAACGCGATGAGACGAAATGAATGCGCCCCTCGTGCGGGTGCGTCCGCGCATGCAAAGCAAGGCCATGTTTAGTCGCCTAATTTTGAAGTGCTAAAATCACTGTACCACCACTGTAGCACACTGTAGCATTTCGTTTTATCTGTGAATTATTGTTCAAATATTGACTAATTAGGCTCAAAAGATTCGTCTCGTAAAGTACAACAAAACTGTACAATTAGTTTTTAATTTCATCTACATTTAGTACTCCATGCATGTACCATAAGTTTAATATGATGGGGAATTTTTTTTTGCATAGTGCAAAGTTGGGATTTAGAGGTGTACTGAACGAGGCCAAACGCGATTACGCAATGCGCTGCGCGCACGGGCGGCCGGCCGCTGGTCAAAGGCCCGGCCCCAGCAGCGGGCAGCGGCCAGCAGCCACCACACCCTGCCGCTCTGCGCGCTCGCTTCACAGCCAGCGGCCCAGCGCATGGGGTCATGGGAGTGTGTCGTCGTCGTCCTTGTCCTAGGCGCGGCGCGAATCCCCGCGTGCCCGGCATGGCCACGCACACGCGCGCGGCCTCTGCCTGGCTCACTGGCCTGAGCTCTGTCTGGACTCTGGAGTGGTACGCCGCGCCGCGCGCGTGCACACGGCCCCGCGGTCTGCCTCAGCCGGACGACGGCGAAATCTGTTCAGAGCGCAGAGGTCAGAGAGCCTGACACGTCCCCCCCCCCCCCGTGCCATCTCGAGAGGCGCGCACTCACGGCCCCAGGCACGGCCTCCGAGACCGAGACCGCGACCATGCAGGGGCAGGGGCAGCCGGCAGGTCCTGGTCCTCCGTGTGCCCCAGGCCCCAGCCCCGGTCATGACTGTCTGGAGGAGGTCGAGAGGGCAGGAAATGCGGTGCCCTGCCCCCGCACGTACGTGACGTCTGGCGTGGCGCGGCCGCTCGCTCACCTCACCTCGGTTTGATTTGATTATTGGCAGCAGCGAGCCAGCGTCCAGCGAGCGCGGCGCGCGGCCTCGTGAATCACACGCTCTCTGCTGCAGAGGCCGTCCGATCCGGCGGTCGCTCCGGCCAGGGTGCGCCATGCCATCGCCACCTCACCTAGCTTTTCCTTTCTTTCCCTATCCCTTCCTTTCCCTCTTCTTTTCTGTACTACAGCATTTAGTAGTACAACGTTTAGGCGCTGCCTGCATCTGAGTCTGAGGTATCGCAACACCAGGCGACGACTCGATGCTGGCGTCGTAGGTTCAAGGAACCCGCCCAAGCACAATCTTGCGTCTTTATCCAAAAAAAATCTTGCGGACTCGATGAGGCATCTGCAACGATCCAAGCACAGGTCCGGCGGCATTCCATCAGCGACACTGTCGACCACGCTTAAGCAGAAATAATATTCTCCCGACCCCTCAACCACAGCACGAGCGCATGAGCCGGCAGAAGCTGCTGGGAAACAGAGGCACAGACCGATCCACCACCATCGTCGATCCATCACTGATGTGCTAGTCGGCAGAGACGATCGGTGAACGACGACAGCACGTCCATGTCCAGGCATCCTAATCACCTGCAATTAATCAGCACTAGGCACGCATTAACAATCGCGGATAAAACAAGCGAGCTGCGTAATTAAGTACGAGCAGCGATCCAAATCTGGCCCTGGCTGTGGCTGGCCGCTCAAGGACGAGCAAGCAGGGGTGTGCTTCGAATCCATAGGAAGATACGGGGCAGGCGCGAGCGGACAAAGCGGCGCACGAGGGGGCATCTCGACCTCTCGCTGTCGCTGGCGCCGGGCCAGAGGGAGAATGGGACGGATCGCGGCTGGTTGTGCGGCCACAGTTCCCCGGTGCCCTGCTCTAGTGCTCTACCAGCTAGTCCTAGCCGCCCCCACATGCATGCTTGCAGCAGTCGAGGCCTTCGCTTCCGATCGACCGATTTGGCCTGGTAGCAACCACACACGCAGACTCCTGCTTTGATCGTGTTCTTGCTGCCGAGCACGCGGGTGGTGAACAGGTTCATGGTTTTCTTAAGTACGCCCGCTTGGAGGATATACAGTACTTGTCTCGTTTGACCGTCAATGTCGCTACGCTAACCATGTTCTTCATGGATGTTAACAAGATTATTCTTCTTCCTGGACAAGACAACACCACCTTCGAGGGCTTCCGTAGCCTTGCACGTTCCAGCACCCTCCTCGTGCTCCATCTCACTAGCGATGAGTGTGGGTACGTGTACGCGAGCATAGTGATTTAAAAAAAACATTAGCGTTTGGAAAAAAAGTCATGTCACAATACCTACAGCAGCAAATTGTACTCCACTGAGCGGGGCCTGCCAAATGAGGGGCAAATTTTGTAGGAATACGAAGGGTTTATTAATATTATCTTTTAAGCTAGATCCGGAAGAAATCTAAAACCATAACCCTTACAAACTCCGTATGGACACCAGAGAGAGCGATGCAAAGTTAGAGGTTAATTTATCTTTTTTTTTTCATAATAACACAGGTGAGTAATTTAGATGTAAACTTAAGAGATTTTTCTTATTAGGTTTATCTTTTATAATCACATATATGGGTAATTCAGATTTATATTTGGTATACATTAGATGATTTTTTTAAATATTAGAGGTAATATTTTTTTAGAAAATAGAGATCCCCTCACTAAAATTGCCAACGATGAGTAGAATCACTAAGATGTTGAGGAATGTTTCTACTTTTTTATTAATATTTTCTAAAATTTATCTTTTCCAGCATGTCTTGAAACTCCCAAATAATTGACTCTAATTTGTTATAGACCTCTAAAGGTTTCTTCCAAAAAAAGTAAGTTTTTTTTTGCATTAATGAGTTGTATTTGGTACGGACTCTTGTCTGATCCAATTAAACTATTTGATAATTCTAGGCCATGAGAGCTAGCGACTGTGATGGTTTGATTTGACATCCCTTTGATTGGGCTTCAAATAGCAGCTCCACCGACGGCTTCAGCTGAAGCTCTATCAAAGAGTAATTCATAGGTCAGTTTCTCGCATGAAGCCGTTCTGAAAATGAACTGGGCAGGGGGAGTTGAAAATAGTGGTTCCTCCCAGCTCCTCCTCCTTCCCCAAACGGCTGTTACCAAACTGCCCATCAATTTGATGAAAATAACATCCGAAATTGCCACCACAAATTTCCTCTCCCTTTGTACCTGGAGTAGCTGGAGGTAGCGAACATGGCTCCATTAAGCTAGTTTATGATTTTGGTGATTGAGTAACAAGATAGTCATTGGGATTAATGGTTTGTCAAGCATATAACTTGTAGGTTTTCTAGGTCTTAAGTATAGAAACCAAACCATGGCAAGGTCCAAATCATGGTATTTAAGTATCCAAGCTATGATATTTTTGATGTTCAAATCATGGTATTCAAGTATCCAAGCTATAGTATTCAAGTGACTAAGCCATAGTATCTAGAATTATTCTATGATATTCAAGCATCCAAGTGATGGTATTTTTGGTGCTTAGAACGTTCAGTACCATCGGATGATCCGACGATCCATCGGAGCAACCATTGGAGCAAGCGTCGGAGCAATTGGTATAACGAGAAATAAGGGAAAAAGAGTCGTGACCATCGGGTGTTCCGATGGTAGGATTTCTAGTAGAGTCGGATGAATTCTTGGGTGAAGGAATTGAAGAAAAAAAACCCTATAGCACCGGATGATCCGATGGTAGGCTAAGGGAAGCGCGGACGAAGCATATTTATTTCAAAAACTTCTAGAGAGGTTTTGGGCAAAAACCCTTTAGCACCGGATGTTCTGACGGTGCCATCGGATGAAGCGTCGGATGAATATGGGATGATTCATTGAAGAACTTGGACGCGGGGAGGCCAATGGCTAGTTGCACCGGATGTTCCGATGCATGCCAAAACAGACCATTGGAACATCAGATGGTATACTTTAGCTAGCCGTTGGAGCAACAGCTCTTTGATGCCTTGGGCTATTTATACCCCCTCCTCGCCCATTTGAAGTAGTTGGAGTGTGCAGAAGTCCATTGGAGATCAGGACCCATCAATAACACATCCAAGCCACCAAAAGTGCTTAAGTGATTATTCTAAGGCTTAACACAAGCTTAGGAGAGTGATTAGTACTAGGATAGGTGTAGAGAAAGGGAAAGTGCAAGGTGTGCCTACCGTGTGATCGGTTCTAGGAGTGGACCACAGTTGTACAAGGTGTGCCGGCGCCTTGGAGCCTTGGTGGCTCACCGGCAAGTCTTCAACCCTCCGGCTTGGTGTGGAGCGGCGTCGACGACCGTGTGCGGGTGACGTGGAGACCTCCTCCTTCATGGAGAAGCTCCTTAGTGGAGACGTGGAGAAACTCCTTAGTGGAGACGGTATCAAGGTGACTGGGGAACTTGGCGTGAGCCTTAGTAGCCAAGCCTTTGTGGCAAGTCAAGGGTGCCCCAGAAGAGACTTGTGACCGGGAAGTAATACTCTTGTGTGAGTGCTTTAGTGGTGGCTTAGTGTCTACCGATACCACGGGATAAATCTTCATGTCAAGAGTTTGCTTCCCCTCATCTTACGTTTCCGCATTTTATACTTACAACTTATTAGCCTATACTTTCTTAGTGCAGTCTCTTGGTAGGATTGGGTCTAGGTTGCAAAACTTGTTTTGGATGAGGGTTCCACACCAGATCAACCATAGAATGCACGTCTTGGATAGAATGATCTAGTTTATGTTCATGCAAAATAGTGGAAACTAGATGCTAAGGTTTTAGTTTGCCTAATCACCTTAACGGGTCCATAAACTCGGGGTCCCTAACGGGACAGTCTTCCTACAACACTTGATCCAATGAAGAGCACCGCAACAACGTACACCTTGGCCGGCCTGGCTACGCGCTGAGGCCTTAATCCGGCCATCAGCCAATTCCTCCGACCAGGAAGTTTAGTCGGTACCCCGACCGAAAGGAGCCAGTCAAGGGTAGGGCCACAATCCGACCCCGACTGAGTTCTCCCGACTAAGTTCTCCTGATCGGATCCTCCGACCAAGTCCTCCTGACAGAGGACACACCGTACCGCGCGTACCGCTCCCCCGACCGACTCGGTCAGGGCTGATTAGGACAACAAATCGGGGATGCCTACCCGGTGTGAGCCCAGGGAGTAGGTGGGACAGATAACGATGAAGCGCTCGGGTCAGCCGGCCGTACGCAGAACCGTACCACGCCACACCCTGCGCACGCCTTGCACAGTGCCGCTGTAAACCTACTTGCTACGACAGAGCGGTTTGGCGAGGAGAACAGGGACCGAGGACGGAGGCCATACCGCACCAGACGATGTGGGCTTCAACTAGACTAAGCAGTGCCCGTACACAAACTCTCTTATCCTTTCCGACCTGTAAGGCCGTTCCCAAGGGGACGGACTCTCCACCTCTACGACTTACGCACTCTTACGTTCTTACACTCTTACGCTTTCACACTCTCACACACTTAGGGCATGTCTGAGCTCCTGCCACTCTCTTCCATTGAGACGAGAATAAAGTCAGGACTCAGGCACCCCCTCTCATGCTCCTCTCATTTGTACCCCGACTGCAAACTTTGAGCATCTGAGCTCAGGAATAAAGTCGATCGACTGACCCCAACTGGACGTAGGGCACGTTGCCCAAACTAGTATACATCCTATGTCTACAAATATTTAGGGCATGTTTGGCTCCCACGTGCTAAACTTTAGCACCTGTCACATCGGATGTTTGATACTAATTAGGAGTATTAAACATAGTGTAATTACAAAATTAATTACACAGATGGAGTCTAATTCGTGAGACGAATCTATTAAGCCTAATTAGTCCATGATTTGACAATGTGGTGCTACAGTAACCATTTGCTAATGATGGATTAATTAGGCTTAATAGATTCGTCTCGCGAATTAGCTTAGGGGTTCTACAATTAGTTTTATAATTAGCTCATGGTTAGTCTTCCTAACTAGTCTCCGAACATCTGATATGACAGGACTAAATTTTAGCCCCTAGTATCCAAACAGCCTCTTACTCATCGGCCGGATTTTGCACGGACCCACCTCCTCCCCTCTTAGACTACGGTACCGATTCCTTCCAGAGGTTTAGGGTTTAGGCTACGACTGGGCGCCCGTTGCTGACTCGACTGGAGCTGGCCTGAGCATGCTGCCCGCCATCTTGGGGAGCAGCGTGGGAGCGGCGCCGCGCGGCATGGACGAAGCAGGGCGAGGGCGGGGAAGTAGCGCGACGAGGCCAGGGCGAAAGCGGCGCAACATGGGATGGACGATGCAAAGCGGTGCAAGCGGCGGAGGTGCGGAGCCAGGAAGATCACGCGACACCGAGCAGATAAGGAGGAAGCGATCGTGTTGACCGGTAGAAAAGGATAAGGTTGAGTAAAAAAAAGGAGCGTTGAAAACTAAAGAAAAAGGAAGGGGTATCGTATACGAAGAAAAGAAAAAAAATAATCTACCGTAAATTAAATTATAGATTGAGGAAGAAATATAAAAATCATGTACAACCAAGTTAAATATTCAAGGGCATAACGGGCATTTGACATCTTCATCAACTCATAACAAAATACAAGGGGTCGTTTTACCAAACGTTTTTCAAAATGTCTTCTTCTACATCATAGAAGCCGCTCCATCAGAGGAGTCAGAGTTGGAACCGTTTTAGCAGAAGTTGAAGCCTTGGCCCTAAAATAAAACAAGTATTTTATTTTTTTACATGAATAGCCTAATATGCAATATAAAAAGACCATGGAAAAGCAAAGGGATACGGAACAGGGAGCCCTTTGTCCTCGGGTGTGCCTGGCGTCGATATCCCTTTCTAAGGAAATAAATGCTTGTCACAAAATTAGAATTTCTCTTTGAAGTGTGGGAATGTTTTTCCGTTAAGCTAAAACATTTTTTTGCTTGATCGATTTTTCCCCCTAAACAGAACATATTCATAAATACGATTGATCGATATGTGTAAAAAATATTGGTCAGCTGCTGCTACCGGTAATGTGACATGACAGAAGGCTAATAAACATTTTACGCGGCATATTAGGCCAGCCGCCATTCCCTGCAGCCAAGTGGAGAATAAACAGCACAAAATTGACATCCTTGTATATCTCATCCTACCATAAACTAAGCCATCTTCAAGCCAAAAGCCATTGTTGGTTCTCCTCTTCTGCCCGGAATGCAGCTTGATCACACACGAGGGGGGCATCCAGGAGGTCCAGTGTCTAGTAGCGTCTAGACATATATTCTGGCGTTTCCTCATCAGTTCAGCTGATACGTAACCCTGAAGCAAGCAGAGGCATCGAATGCCTTATCAAAGTCGCAACCGAGTCGTTTATTACTGCGACGCGATGCTGTCAATTCAGATTGCATGAATATCTTAGATCCCTCGCCCGGCACAATTGCCCATTGTTTTGGGCACAAAAGCGCAATCTTTCCTTAAACAAGACAGATCACGATCGAAACCGGGCCAACAAAACAGATCACGATCGAAACCGGGTCAGATTCTGTTTGGATCCACCCACCTAAAGTTTAGCTGGTTAAAATTTAGTGTCTCTTTTTTAGCCAGCTAAATTTTAACTAGGTGTGTTTGGATCCAATAGCTAAATGGTGATTGACAAGTTATTTATCCATCTTACCCCTCCCACCTCTCATCTATCTCCTCTCTCCTCCCCTTATCTCCGGCACCTCCCTCCAATCCCTCACGTCCATCAGCCGCCTCCCTCCAATCCCTCGCGCCCGCACCTCCTCCACCTTCCCAGCTTCAGCCTCCACCACCTCTCTCTTTGAGCGCCGTCCGTCCCTCGGCCTGGAATCGACTGATTTTCGTCCACCGGCTCCAAGCTCTGCCTCACCATCGCCGGCTAAAAATTCGCCGCACCTACTCCATCATTTCCAAATCGCTCACACCCAAAGCTCGTCCACCACCCCGGCTCCGCCCCTGAGCCATCTTCGACGCGCTCCGGCGATCGAACCGCAGGGAATCTCAGTCCCCCCGCCCGTGCGACCCGCCGCTTGGAGCTCCGCTCACTGCCGATGAGCATCTCCCGACCATCCCCGACTCTGCGAAGGCGCCCGCGGCGGCGGCCCTCCGACTCTCCAAGAGGGCGCCCACGGCGGGGTCCCCGCATCCCCCGGCGAGGGCTGCGGTTGAGGTAGCACCATCGGACAAGGTCGGGCCCATCTCCCCGACCACGTCGGCCTCCTCCGCGGCCTCGAGAGGAGCAGCTGGATTTGGAGCAACGCATGGGGTGGCGGCGTGCCGATGGGTGAGGTGGTAGCCATGAAGGTGGCGGCGAGCAACGAGTGGACCGACGGCGACAGGAGGAGCGGCAACGCGCGGGGATTAGGGCGGACTGGCGACGAGCAGTAGGTGGACCGGCGGTGTGAAGAGTAGCAGCACGTAGGGATTTTGGGTGCGGGAGGGGAAGGAGGGGTAGTTTCCCGAGAAAGTTGGAAGGGCATTTTGATCTTTACTGGTTTAGCTGGTTTTAGCTAGGTTCAACCTGCTAAAGGGATCTTTAGGCAACTAAAATTTAGCTAGGACCTTATTTAGATCTTTAGCTGCCAAATTTTGCAACCTAAAGTTTAACGGATGGATGCAAATAGGACCTAATAGGACCTAAGCAAGGTGAGGTCAGATCTGACCAAAAATCTGGCAGGGGGGCAAAGAAAAAAAGAAAAAGAAGAAATACCGGGAAAATAAAAGGGTAAATGCGGGATTAAACATCTGGGGTGGTGTGGGCACCCCTATCGATGAGGCTAAGGTGGACCTATCTGTACTGCAACCGCTGCCACTCGTGCGGCTCCTTAAATATGCTACCCACCAGTCCACCACCATTTCTCTCGTCGAGGAATATTTTTTGCTCCGCTCCACGCACGGCTGCCCGTGTCGCGGTGTCCTTTGGGTCGGGCGCTCCAAGTACATCTGGGGTGCGCCCGTGCTGAGTGTACAGGCCTGGTGAAAATCACGGCAACTTTGCTCTCTGACTTGGCCTATTTTCTGATCGGAAAGTGCCCGGTTGCCCAGGTGCCGTAGTCCAAATTTATGTTTGACTATGCGCGCGGTGCCCGTTTCCAAGCCCAGTGGTACTGTCTGTACATTGATCATTTGAGGAGTGGCAAGTATGTAAAATGATTGGCTTATGATGCTATACTGCACAATGTCGTGGATCATTAGAAAAGCATTACGAAATTACCAAAGAGAGAGATAGTACTTTCTTCTAATAAAATCTTCACGGCAAAGTTCTTGCCGTCCTTTCGGGGAAAAAAAGAGAGATAGTACTTAATATAAGAGGTTGAAGCTCATGTTCCAAAGGGGAAAGAAATCCTACTCGTTAAAATCCTTTCCACAACATCCCTTGGAAATTCTTCCGATCCGAAGGATGTATGAATTAGTGAAGCCGAGGCTAGCCCTAATGCCGGTTCCATTCTCAATGAATTAGGTGCAACTCACATAAATCTAATGACAAATGCTTATAATTATAAGAGGAGAGTGGTTTCATACTTTCATCAGTATATGTTTTCACATCATGCATTAGGCGACGTGAGGTTTCATTATTTGATCATCAGACAACCTTCGATCCCGTATATCGGAACTAAATGATATGGCTAGTCTAGAAAAAATAAACGAAACTTTTCAATAAGATTACCCTTCCACACCTTGTATACATAAGAACTAAGTATAATAAAGTGGTACAAGCTGGCTGTAGATGTTGCCATATTAGGTTGGTGCTGAGTGAAGCAAAGAGAAGAGATTCAGGTCCATCCAGTTTTCATGGGCGCATAAAGTTACAACAAGAACTTGTTCTTGTAATGTAACACTGGCTAGCAACTAATTAAATTATTAGGCATACTCTAATTATATATTTTTGTGTGTGTTCGGTTGGGTTCATTTTGGTGACGGTTGTGGGAGTAGGGCTAATAATAATTGCCAGCACAGGGCAGGTTACTCGGGGTGGGGAGTCTTGCAACAGTGGTTGTCGGAGTCCCATATGGTACCAAAAGACCTGACGACTCTCTGTTACCCCTTCTCTGTAAATGTAAGCCCAGCTAAAGTTACAAGAACATCGCGCACCATATATCCGAATAAATTGTTTAATTTGCTGTTAATTCGGTACTATGGCGATAAGCAAGTATATGCAAAGTCAAACTATATATAATCAATATTAAATGTGAGGATTTTTTCTCCTAGATAGGCACACATTGACCTAGGATGATGAGATTGTACTTGCACTAGGTGTAGTTTGACCATCATGTCGACAAACAGAGGCAATAAGATAATCGGAAGAAAATCTTGAGTACTCCATAGAACATAAATCATTGCCTCGCCAATCCAATCAATGTACTACCACTGCTAGAGGACACAGTATTGTCTGAAAGTGTGTTTGAACCTATTTTAGAAACAGTCTCTGATGCGTCCCTGGCGATGCGTTCAATTTGACTACGATCAAGGCAGCTCATTTGCTACGTTGTCTGAACTATATATAGCTCCAAGGATTAGAAGCCACCGTTCGTATTTTGTTTTTATTTTTTTAAAAAAGAGGCTTACGTGGTCACAAGTTGAAATTTGCAAATCTCCACATTCGCCTGGCTTGACCTTGTCCAGACTCCAGAGCACCGCAGCCCTGGCCGTTTGCACAACTCTCTCTCTCTCTCTCTCCCTCTCTACCTGCGTGTTTGACTGCACCTTTGCAGCCTAGATGCTAGGCTACCCTACGCTGGACCATCCTCCTAGTCCTAGCTATAGCCCCTCCCTTGATAAAAGCTACACTTATGTTACTGTTCTGTACTGCATCACTGAGGTAATTTGGCTGCAGTAAAAACAGAGATCATACTGCCAGTACCTTTTGTTTTAGGGAAAAGAACAGAGATCATGCTACTTCAATGCATGGAAGAACACTAAATAAACAAACGAAAAGAAGGCGGCCAAAGAAAGGAAACAAAAGGCAGCCTTATTTTTTTTCCCCCTCCCCTCTCCCTTTGCCAAGATCCTTCCTGCCTCGCTTCTGCTACTATATAGCTCCCCCCTCGCCTCGCATTCCAGAGAGAGAAGGGAACAGCAGCCCAGGGGTGAGCTGTGCCTGCGTGAGCGTTTGAGCAAGCTAGGCGAAGCATTCGTACTTACAGATATACATATACATATATACATATATAGATATATAAAGATAGACAGAGTGATTCTTGCTGGCTCCATGCTTGTGAGATGAGACTTGCGAGTGGTGGTCGATGATGGCGGGGGAGCTCGCGCTGGCCGCTCTGGCGATCCTGCTCTCCTCGCTCCTAGCCCTGGTGCTGAGCCACTTCCTGCCCTTGCTCCTGAACCCGAAGGCCCCCAGGGGCAGCTTCGGATGGCCGCTGATCGGTGAGACGCTCAGGTTCCTCACGCCCCATGCTTCCAACACGCTGGGTGGCTTCCTGGAGGATCACTGCGCCAGGTAAATACTCCAGCGTTTCATTTCCTTTGCTTTTACCACCACCATCCGTGCACAGCAAACCACAGATCCTCTTAACTATATATTACCGCGACATCGCAATTAAGTATTGCACCATTATTTCATGTGGCAGCAAAAGCTGCTGCTGCTGCTGTCCTGTCTACGCAGCTTTATCATGCATCTATCTTTCATGTCTGTGTTTTGCCTTGTTCTGAGCCCGTGACAGTGAAGTGAGAATCGATTGAGAGTTAAAAGGTTAAACGATGATTAACATGGCCGCGGTAACAGTAACACCAATGTTGTTGTTGTGGGTATGATGCTGCTGCAGGTATGGGCGGGTGTTCAAGTCCCACCTGTTCTGCACCCCCACGGTGGTGTCGTGCGACCAGGACCTCAACCACTTCATCCTGCAGAACGAGGAGCGGCTGTTCCAGTGCAGCTACCCCAGGCCGATCCATGGCATCCTGGGCAAGTCCTCCATGCTTGTGGTCCTGGGCGAGGACCATAAGCGCCTCAGGAACCTCGCCCTCGCCCTCGTCACCTCCACCAAGCTCAAGCCCAGCTACCTCGGCGACATCGAGAAGATCGCGCTGCACGTCGTCGGCTCATGGCGCCAGGCGGCCGGTGGCAAGGAGTGCGGCGGTGGCGGCTGCGTCAAGGTCATCACCTTCTGCGAGGAGGCAAGAAAGGTTAGCAACTGTACTCTTGCTGTTAATCCCTTGGAGACACATGGAGAGAGAAGCTCTGCACATGTCACCGACGTGCATACATCGTCCTGCTTGTTGTTACTCTTGCTGTTGCTGCTGCATGAATCTTTTTCCGTGGCCACTTTGACTTACACAGGGTCTTTTTTCTTTTTCCTCTGCGGTGGCGTGTTCTCTGTCCTTTGAGAAGCACAGTTTGCATTCAGTGTGATAGTGAAGCAGGTGCTGGGGTTGTCGCCAGAGGAGCCGGTCACTGCCAGGATACTGGAGGACTTCCTGGCCTTCATGAAGGGCCTCATCTCCTTCCCTCTCTACATCCCAGGGACCCCATATGCCAAGGCTGTCCAGGTAAACCATCCAGACATGCCTTTATTAGCACACACTATGCTTACAATAAATAAAAAAACATACCATGCTTACACTAATAAAAGATGCGTTATGATCATACAGTATATAACAGTGGTTTTTTCTGTTGTCTGCTGCTCCGATCCTAATAACTCACACAGGCCAGAGAGAGGATATCCAGCACTGTGAAGGGCATCATCGAGGAGCGGAGGAGTGCAGGGTCATGCAAGAAGGGCGATTTCCTTGACGTGCTCCTGTCGAGCAATGAGCTCTCCGATGAGGAGAAAGTGAGCTTTGTGCTGGACTCCCTGCTGGGAGGATACGAGACCACCTCGCTCCTGATCTCCATGGTCGTGTATTTTCTTGGACAGTCTGCGGAAGATCTGGACCTGGTCAAGGTAATACATGCATGATTTTCACTGTGAAGACACAGATGATTTGCTAGTAGCTAGGCCGGTGGCCATCAGTAAACTATATGCATGTGAATATGCTATGCACGCAGAGGGAGCACGACAGCATAAGATCCAACAAAGGGAAGGAGGAGTGCTTGACTTCAGAAGACTACAAGAAGATGGAATATACCCAACATGTAAGATGACCATTCACTACCTACTGTACAGGATTTGTTAGTAAGCAAGGGACCTTTTTTTTCCCTCCTGTCAGCAGCAAGCCATACAATTGACATTTTTGTGGATATTCAGACTAGTTGTGTGTTTGTGATGCATATGTGCATGCTCTTGCAGGTTATCAATGAGGCTCTGAGATGCGGCAACATCGTTAAGTTCGTCCACAGGAAGGCTCTCAAAGATGTCAGATACAAAGGTAAATTAACAACCCTGCATCAGCACCGTATTGAGGCTTTCGTTGCAGATTCCATTTGTGCTCATCACATGATAATGGATCGGAGGCAGAGGGGATGGTCGCACCTTTAAGCCTGATTTTTAAGCATTGTTATGCCTAGAAACACCTAGCTTTTGATAGACGAAGATGCTCAAAAGCAAGTGGCTCTCGCTTTTGCTCTGTTGCAGAGTATCTGATTCCATCTGGCTGGAAGGTCCTACCCGTCTTCAGTGCTGTTCATCTGAACCCCTCGCTTCATGGAAACGCACAACATTTTCAGCCCTGCAGATGGGAGGTATGCTCTTTTCTGTTCATGAGTAGTACTTTACCACCTGCCATGTATATTGGTAATGAACTAATGAGCTGATGATTCGCACAATCATATTTCATTCCTGTCAGGCCATAATTAACAGCTTAACTTTGTGATAATAAGCTACTTATTCAAACCTGAAATATATAATTAAAAGGCTAGAGCACCTATCAAAGAAGCTTATCTGGGGCTTTTAGGGAATCTTCTTTAAAGTGTGTACTCTTAACTAATTGCTGCCTTTAATTAGTGAGTGTCCACCTGTGACATAATTACCTGCAACTATCCT
The DNA here is from genome assembly GCF_005286985.2 of Setaria viridis. Lineage (NCBI taxonomy): Eukaryota > Viridiplantae > Streptophyta > Magnoliopsida > Poales > Poaceae > Setaria > Setaria viridis. Next base: position 21,637,831 of record NC_048269.2, on the reverse strand, counting down.
GGTGTCTTCAGATGCCAAGCAAGCTGCCTGAGGCTGTAGTGCCTGTTGTCAATGGTCCTGGCCATGATTCCTCTCATTCAAAGCCAGCATCCTTGGCTTTGCTTCACTATTTTTCTTTTGGTTTCTTTGATTTTTTTTTGAATGAATTCTTTGATGATCTTCATGGCTTGATTCATATGCACGCACGACTTATCTGACTGCTGTACCAGGGCTCAAGCCAAGGGGCAAGCAAGAGGTTTACGCCGTTCGGCGGAGGGCCCCGGCTCTGCCCAGGATCGGAGCTTGCCAAAGTAGAGGCTGCTTTCTTCCTCCATCACCTTGTGCTCAATTATAGGTAAAAACAAAAGGGAATATTTGTCCTATCAGAGTTTGAGATGCATACACAAATCAGTGGTACAGTCACAACAACAAACCTGGCAAATCAAAGCAGCACATGAACATCGTAGACATTTCGATAACCGGCGTAACAAACTAATGCGGTGGGACGGATTTTTAAGTTTAAGTAGGGACGAGACAAAATGAACAGGAAATCAGAATAATGTGCTTATCGTTGGGATTTAACCTAGTAAGTATAGTAACACATACTAGTAAGGAATGGGAAGGAGGTTATGGGAACAATGTTGAACAGCGAAATCGATAAGACAAAACATGAACAAGGACGCAAAACAATGAGGTTAGCGGTGTCATACTAGTAACAGAAACTGTTGAAAGTAATAGCAAGAGGGTTGTGATGTACCATCGACAGGGACCGCAAGTCTTAAATTAAGTATTATGTAGTTGTGGATCCAGAACTGTAGAACATATTATCAGGCATGTCTGCGTGGAGTTTTCTACAAGTAGGATATGCAAGTTGAGTTGTACTGCTAACCAACCAGAGAAACAACATTATCGTGTGATCAAACTGCCAAATCTGGTTCATAATAATCTGCGACCATCTGAATATGACAAAGGACCTGGTATTGTTTTCCGGGAGTAATAGAACTACCTACGGTTACCGAAGAACCGCTAGCTGATCATCCTTCCCCTCTCTTGAATTAAAACTTGGCGCCTTGCAGATGGAGAATCGATGGCGATGACGTTCCGATGGCATACCCGTACGTGGAGTTCCAGAGGGGTCTGCCAATAGAAATCGAGCCAATCTGCCCTGAATCTTGACTGGCCTGAAGGTGAGTTCGTCAGTTACAAGGCGCCTGCACGGGGGCCATCCATGTCCATGAATAGTCAGTCGTTCAGCGGCTAGAGAAGTTTCGTGAAGTGAAGAAACACTGGGCACTAGCTTGTAAGTAGCTAGCATGAGGCAGCTGAGACTCTGATTTATGATGTACATGATGTAGATATATTGGCAATTGCTTGAGGTGGTTGGTTCACTTCACCCTGTATTATTCTCTCCACTGGCTCAACTACTGTTCTATACGAGAAGATTGGGCTCCTGGGATTCGCAAGGCTTTTACTTATCATCTTGTGAGTTTGTAGACCTTTTAAGAGCGATATTAGCCAGGTATCTCGTTTGAATTTGGCCGGGCAGTCCCTTCAGGCTGTCAATCTACAGAGCAGAGGATGAGAGAAGCGTCAGAGACGAACGCCAAGATATGGGGAACTTCTAAGACTTACATATGTAAAAATGGTAAACAAAACTCGACTGGAGTTTTTTCTAAAAGAAAAAGCTACAGAGTGCAGACGCAGCTCGCGCAGACCAAAATGTTGGAAAAACCATTGATTGGCCCATGCAGGTCTCGAACCTGCGACCTTCGCGTTATTAGCACGACGCTCTAACCAACTGAGCTAATAGGCCATTTTGTTTAAGGGCTGCTATTGATATATTTTAAATTATAAACCTAGCATACTTTTACTCTATGATCTTGCACTGACAAACAGCTGACAACAACATTTCATTCGAACAAAAGCTTCATCATGCATCAGTTATTCATAAGAACGACAATTTAAACATTCGTACATGCACAGCTTGCTACCTACATTCTCAGAAGAGTTCCACAAGCACACAAACTGGAGGGGACAACATCTACCATCTTATTGAACAGAAAATAACCGGGGAAGCAACTGGATCAGAGAAATCCATTTTAACATGTGCAGGGAGGATCAGTGATCTTTACAATTTGGCGACACCACTGAGCTTCAGGTCTTATGCTTGGGATATCAGGAAATCTGGCTGATTTGTGACTGATCTGACCCATGCCCATTTGTGATCATTCACATCAACAGGGTTCTTCGCCACAGCAACGTCTTCCAATGGTATGTAACTGTATGTCCCATTAATCGGACCAGGCACGAAGCCAGTAAACCCAGCCATGACCCCATGTATTGCCGAATGAGCCAGCAAGGTGCAGTACAAATTATCGGTAGCATTTGCCGGAACCGCTCGAATCATGTATGTAGGATCGATGTATTTCACAGTGAACAGTTCATCAGGATGCTCTTTCTTCCACCATCTACCCAGCTCAGATTTCAGCCAGGGGCCTACATCAAGAAACACAATGTTGCCAGACTCATCCTGCTCACGCTTCTGATCATCAGTACGGGGAATCAATTCCTGACCAGCTCCTTCAGCGACTACAATGACAGCATGCCCCTTCTTCTTTATCCGCTCATATAGGAACTCAAACAGACCTCCCTTGCCCTCCAGGTAGAAATCAACCTCTGGAATCAAGCAGCAGTCAACATCACGGCTGCTCAGAGTGGCATGAAGCGCAATGTGTCCTGTACTCCTGCCCATTAGTTTGACAAGGCCTACACCATTGACAGCGCTAACAGCCTCCACATGTGCTGCATCAATTGCCTGCTGAGCAATCTCCACCGCAGTTTGGAAACCAAATGACCTGTCTATGATGCCAATGTCATTGTCCACAGTTTTTGGGATCCCAGTAATGGATATGTCCAAACCACGGCGCTTGAACTCTTGAAAGATTGCCACGGCTCCTCTCATGGTTCCATCTCCGCCAATTGCGTATACCTTCAGCAAAGAACATGTAAATTTGAAAATGTTTTAGTGGCAAGGATATATGGAAGGAATTACACAACTAGCACGTCGATTGTCAGCATACCTTCATGGTTTCATCCTATTGAGGTTAAAAAAATGCAACAATTGGTCATCTACTTCTTTCTTGCCCCTAACTGACAATAACGTTCTATGACTCGTTAGGCTTTTCTGTCATACCCTGAGTAATGTGATTATGTGAATATCTAACACATATGAAACATAAAAAGGCCCTCAAAGCACTTTTTATAATGGTCATGAGGTATGCTTTAACACTCAAGGAGAGTGCAGAAGTCTTAACCAGTTTGATTGAGATCTTACATTATTTAAAGCATATTTTTTAGAAAATAAATCCTCGCATCACCAATTCAGTACAGCACATTGCGACCTTGCAGTCTAGAGGTAGATGGATAGACAAGTAAATACTAGGTGACACGGAAGCTGCAATTGAGAGTTTCTGACCACCGTCTGTGTCAAAGTCTGAAAGTCGTGTGCGCTGCGCTCACCTGCGTGTACCCGCGCGCAACGATGCCATCGACGATCTTGCCAAGATCGAAGCCGCCCCGCGTGGTCTTGAGCACGGTCCCGCCCTTCTTGTGCCAGTCGTCGACGGCGGCCGGGTCAAGGCGCACGTGGTCCTCGTCGCCGCCGTAGAAGCCCCGGTAGCCCGCGGCGACGCCGAAGACGTCGCGGACGCCGTAGAGCTCCTGGAGGCCGACGACGAGCTCCCTGAGCACGGTGTTGAGGCCCGGGCAGAGGCCCCCGCAGGTGACGAGCGCGGCGCTCGCGCGGGCCGGGTCGACGGCGATGTCCCTCCGGGGCCCCGCGCGGCGGTAGGCGACGAGCGGGGACGGCGCCGCGGAGGCGAGGTCGAAGAAGGCGTGGCGGAGGGAGACGTCGCCCGGGGAGATGTAGAAGGTGGTCGGCGGGTGGAAGTAGGGGTGGCTTGAGATGGGGTTCTGGACCGCCGGGGACGGGGAGGCCAGCGCGGCGGGCAGGCGCGGCACGTCGCGGAGGGTGAGCGGCGGGAGCGTCACGGTGGTGTCGGTCGGGCCCGTGGCGTCCGCGGCGGCGGCGTGGTGGCCGCCGGAGGAGTTGGGGGCGGTGGGCTCCATGCGTCGGCGAGCGAGAGGGGGCCGCGGCTTCGTGGGCGGTGGCGAGTGGCGACTCGCGGCGAGGCGATCGAAGAGGACTGCGTGGGGAAGTGGGGGTTTAACTAGCCGGCGACGTGTGGCGCTTTCGGCACTGAGGTTCGAGAAACTGTGGAGGCGCCGCGTCAGGGGGGCACGTCATCGCCCGGCGGCTTAAACTAAACGGCCAAACGGCCACGTAACAGTGTCACGTAACGGAGAGCTGTGCGGTCACGAGTTAACGACGCGGCCTAATCTCGGGGTTGAGACGCCGTGTACACATACATAATCACCGCGAATCATTAAGTATAATTTGGCCCAGGAAAACAACACACGGCCCAACGTGATAACCATACCACCTCATCAGCCCGGCCCATTCACCGCCCTGCACGCACGCCTCCGCCTCCGCCGCCGAAGCCGAAGCACACCGCCTCGACGGAATCCTCCTTTCTTTGGTGGCCATCCTCCATCGTCCTCCCCTCCCTCGTCGGCCGGTGGGCGCAGAGCGGAGATCGATCCGGACCTTGAGTTGGCTCCCTCTTCTGCTGGTAAGCGAAACTAGGCTTGGCTTGTTTTCTGGCTTGGACACTCCGTTCGATTTGATTGCTGCGCGGAGTCACTCACTCCCCTCAAAACTCTGGGAATTTAAGTGAACCCCCTTGCCCCAAGCTCGCCGCCGGTCCTGTTCCTAGTATCGTGTAGCACGACTGCACGAGTTTGTTGCGGCTGGGTTGGCATTTCTGTTGTTTGTTGATTTCTCCGGCTCGTTTGGCAGATCCATGGCTTACACGCCCTGTTCTTTTGTCCAATCCGCCGTTTGCAGGGTACCATGAAGAGGTTGGTGTCGACCGCCCTCGTCGCGAGGGGGCTTGTCAGATCGTGCCGCGCGCCAACGACAGCGGTAAGGCTCGCAAATCCAATCACACCTCGAGGTTTCTCATTCGTCTGTCGTAGCTTGCTTCGAGTGCTACTGCAGCGAGATTGTTTGATACAGTTGTGATGATATTACTAGTTTTTACTCTCCTTATTCTAAGATAGTTTTTCCTCTTTATTTCCTTCCTGAGTACTAGCACATCTGGGGTTTGGAATTTAGATCAATGTGACCTTGTGCGTGCATTATTGAATGGCTAAAGTTAATTTTTTAAACTTGTAACTCTGTAATTTGCGTAGCTTGCATACTTCCAATTCATTGGTTTTATTCCGAAATCGGGTAATTGAATAAACCTAGTAGTATACATGTAGTTTCCAGAATTTTCCAGTTCTCCTGTTCTGTGGCTTTTAAGTTAACAGTTGCCATCATATGTCTGGACACTGTACTATACTAACTCCAGAAATGAGTGAATTTCTTTATTGCTACCTCTTTTGTTGCCTGTATTGATTTGCAAGTGCTTATCATGTCTCAGATAAGGCTATGAGTGCTACAGTTCTCTCACGCACTACATGTAATTAAGATGTTCTTTGTCCCATGTCACATGACTTTAAAAAGTTGTGTGCAACATGCCAAAAGAGTGTGCGCAAATGTACTAATGGGAAGTGGGGCAGTTTGTCTAATCTTGGCATAAATATTTTTCCCCTTCTGATCAAAATTGAAGGTTTGTTCTTTTATTACAATTATCATTCTCTGGTTGCAACCTTCAAGTTTTCTGCACAATTATTGTCTATGGAAACTTTTTACACCTCTGTTGAACTTTAATACTTGTGCTTTATGTGTGCCAATTTGATTTGTAACCTGTGTGATTAAGAACCAGCCAATTATAGAGTTCTCCTTGAGAATATGTGATATGATGCATGAGTTCATATGAGGTAGTCTCTCTTCTTTTTTTTTTCTAATTTGGTTTTGAGAAGAAGGTTTGTCTCCATACCTCTTTAAAACAACACACCATTATACTTGATGTATTTACTGTTCTATTAGTGTTTAACTTTTGCACCTTAGGTAATTTGCATTTCCTTTTTAATTTTTGTGAATCCTTGTTTGCATGGTAACTGGAAGAGCAGGCTGTGTCACGACCAGCTTTCCAGCAGTTTATGAACTACTCATCAGGACATGGTGGTGATGATCCTAATGCAACCGGGGATTCAACTGCAACACAAATAGCTGCTGATCGTGATACACATCAAGATTTCAAACCAATGAGCAAAAGTTCGGACACATCTTTGCATGACATTGTTGCTCAGGTATTTACATGTAACATGAGATTTCAGAATGTTTAGACCAAAGCTCCTAACTTTTTAGGGTTAACCATGGGGAGGGGGATTGTCTCCTTTTGATTCATTTTATTAGACTTCTAGCAAGCTGTAAAAATGCATTAGGGTTCTGTGGGTTTTGAAAACATGTTAATTTGGTAGGCATAACCTGAAGCTTATTAATGTATCATATCTTGCTGCCATTTCTTCATTGTAACAGCAAATTTTCTTGGCAGGATATCAGGGAGAACCCAGTTTTGATCTACATGAAGGGTTTCCCTGAGTCTCCAATGTGTGGCTTCAGCGCACTGGCAGTCAAGGTCTTCCAGCAATATGGTAAGTTCGCTTTAGTTAGTCGATTACCGATTTGTTTGAATTTCAGTCAATAACCAATGGTGCTTTCTAAATTTTAAGCTATATCTTTCTATTGCAGATGTCCCTATCTGTGGTAGAGATATTCTGGGAGATCTCAGGCTCAAAGAGGCTGTCAAAGCCCACACGTAAGTGTCCTCTTTACACCTCCCGTAAGATGTGTTCTTAGATGGCAAGCGGTTACAGTTATACATGTGCAGGGAAAACAATCTAGATTGAAGTAGCTCATTTAAATTTTGCATGATAGAAACTGTATGAGATTATATGGTAAAGCCATGAAGGAAATGATCTTCAAGCTTGCCTTCAAGAGGGAAGAACCAGCTTTAACCAAAAATTAAAGAACAAAAGATTCAGAATATGGTAGAATCAACAAAATGAGTTACAATTATCAGGTTGACATATAGTTTTAAGCCTGCAAGGGTTGATTTATATCATCCTCATGTAAACAGTGTCAATATCAACTGTTTGTGTCTTGTGTAATGATATTGCAGATTTCCTTTTTATCCATCTGAATTGCCGTGCACCGATATCTATGAACACCTTTTTTTTATCACACGCCATTCAGCATGCCCTGCCAATTTCAATATTTTTTTTTGTCTATGCAGTAACTGGCCTACATTTCCACAAATATTCATCAAAGGAGAGTTTGTTGGGGGATCTGACATCATTTTAAGCATGCACCAGGCAAGTTCGCCTTTCTCATTTAATTTTGTTAGTGCATTAATCATATCATCTTAACCAGTGTCTGGTTCCTTCTTCATAATTTTCTTCAGAAGGGGGAGCTAAAGGATCTGCTTGGTGATATCACACAAAGATATGGACAAAAGCCGGATGCTAACGAGCCATAAAGGAATCCACGGTGCATACTTTTTCACTGTGCAAGCTACTTTGTGACAATATTATTCTCAGACAATCATTAGGTGACCTTGCATGCGGTTATGTGCGGCACCGGATATGGATGTGGTGCCAGGTTGTTTAATCTGGCATTCTGGATGAGACAAAACCATGATCGGAGTGTACCGAGTTCTTTGTCAGAATGAATAAGTGCCACTACGCAATTGCAGTTCTTTGGTGCATTGTATATGGAGCTTTAGTTCATAGGTTGCGCTGCATTCCCATATTTTGTAATTCAACTGAACCTGCAATGACAGATATGGCTGTAAAATGCTTATGCGAAACATGTTCTGAATTCTGCCACCGTGATCACATAAACAAGTTGTGAGCTTGATGATTACTATTTACAAAAAAAAAACTATGATTCTGAGTGGACTTGTACAAAAGTTATGTTTTCACTTTCACAGGTATTTGATATCAGTTGCAGCATGCATATTCACCTCAACTGTGTTTCGCTGTGAAACTAAATTTAAAATCGATTTGTTTCCCTGGGTCATTCAATAAGACCAAACTTGTCTTCGGTACTACGCTTCATCGGCCTTTTGAAGATATATAAATGCACATTTCTATTATGCATAAAAGTTTCGAGTTTCACGCACGCCTTTTTGAAGATATAAAGCAAATTTATATGTATATATTGGATAATTTTGTTTCATCTAATGAATAAACTGGTAGTAAGATTCAGAATCCCCAACATATTCATAAACAATATGCTACCAAACCATCAATTTGATTATTTTTATAGCTAGAAAAAACTCTCAAAATTGAATTTTATTTTGGTTGGGTGTGCCAGGCCTAACAGCAGTGCAATGCTTAGGCGACACTTGAGAACTCTAGTGGCAAAAAATAAATTTAATATCATTGTGGTACTTGACCGACATATCAGATATTAATTGATAATAATAGATGCTACACTTGATCTTAGCCAAAAAACCGAGAAAGGTATGAGTTGTTAGGATGGGGTACCCTTGTCTTATGTTCTCCTCCACCGGCTCATATGATCTCCCCTGGCGATGTGGTACTAATTATCAATCTGGAGCTTAGGTTACAAGTTCGCTTACCTTTTTTCTTTTTGAGAAAAACAAGTTCGCTTAGCTAAACCAGGTTACCGTTGCCAAGTTGTTATGTTGGGCTTCGTCGCGTTGGGCGGAAGAGCTGCCTGTTTCTTTGTTGGTGGCTTGGTGACCCACTTCACAAATGGGCCCGAGGCGTGCGGCCCAGATTTGCGATATACCTTCTGAGTTGGCCCATATACGAATAACAAGAGCCATATCCAAAAATCCCTGCAAGCTCTCGACGCCACTGGTGGCATGAGCGTCCGGCTCCCCGGGGCCTCCAAGCCCGCCACCGCCATGGCCGCGCTGTCCCTCCCATCACTCCCCAACCGAACTCCACCTCCCGCCGCACCCGCCAGCTCGCCTCCCAAGTCCACCTCCGCCTCCCTGTCCCTGAAGCGTCTCTGCAAGGAAGGCGACCTGCGTCAAGCCTTACGTCTGCTGACGGCCCGGGCGCAGCCTCCTCGGGAGCACTACGGCTGGGTGCTCGACCTCGTCGCCGCCAGGAGGGCGGCCGCGGAGGGCAGGCAGGTCCACGCGCACGCCCTGGTCACTGGTTCCCTTGACGAAGACGATGACGGCTTTCTTGCGACCAAGCTGGTGTTCATGTACGGCCGGTGCGGGGGGGTGGACGACGCGCGCCGCCTGTTCGACGGAATGCCCGCGCGGACCGTCTTCTCCTGGAACGCGCTCGTCGGCTCATACCTCTCGTCCGGGAGCGCCGGCGAGGCCGTGCGGGTCTACCGGGCCATGCGGGCGTCGGTGGCGCCGGGGTCGGCGCCCGACGGGTGCACGCTCGCGTCGGTTCTCAAGGCGTGCGGTATGGAGGGGGACCGACGCTGCGGGCACGAGGTGCACGGTCTGGCTGTGAAGAGTGGGCTTGATAAGAGCACCCTCGTGGCCAATGCGCTTATCGGGATGTACGCCAAGTGCGGCATGCTGGATTCGGCGCTGCAGGTTTACGAGTGGCTGCAGGAGGGGAGGGATGTTGCGTCCTGGAACTCGGTTATAACGGGGTGCGTGCAGAACGGGAGGACCTTGGAAGCCCTGGAGCTGTTCCGAGGGATGCAGAGGTCCGGATTCAGTATGAATTCCTACACAGCTGTGGGGGTGCTGCAAGTTTGTGCGGAGCTAGCTCTTCTGAATCTGGGCAGGGAGTTACATGCAGCACTTCTCAAATGTGGCAGTGAGTTCAACATCCAGTTCAATGCTTTGCTTGTCATGTATGCGAAATGCAGCCGGGTGGATAGTGCTCTAAGAGTTTTCCATCAGATTGACGAGAAAGACTACATATCATGGAATTCGATGCTCTCCTGCTACATCCAAAACGGTTTGTATGCTGAGGCCATTGATTTTTTTCATGAAATGCTTCAACATGGTTTTCAGCCTGATCAAGCCTGTGTTGTAAGCTTGACTTCTGCATTGGGACATTTGCGTTGGCTAAACAATGGCAGAGAGGTTCATGCCTATGCTATAAAGCATAGTCTTCATACTGATTTGCAGGTTGGGAATACATTGATGGACATGTACATAAAGTGTGATTCCATAGAGTGTTCAGCAAAAGTATTTGAAATCATGAGCATTAGAGATCACATATCTTGGACAACAATCCTTGCTTGTTTTGCGCAGAGTTCTCGGCATTTTGAAGCACTGGGAATGTTCCGAGAGGTGCAGAAACAAGGGATCAAGGTGGATTCTATGATGATTGGAAGCATTTTAGAAACATGTAGTGGTTTGAAAAGCCTCTCTCTGCTAAAGCAAGTGCATTCTTATGCTATTAGAAATGGGTTGCTTGATTTGATACTGAAGAATAGGCTGATAGATATATATGGGGACTGCAGAGAGGTTCACCATTCACTAAATATATTTCAGACGGTAGAGAAAAAGGACATTGTTACTTGGACTAGTATGATAAACTGTTGTGCAAATAATGGGCTGTTAAATGAAGCTGTTTCCTTATTTACTGAGATGCAGAAAGCAAATATTGAACCTGATTCTGTAGCACTAGTAAGTATTTTGGTGGCTGTTGCTGGTTTGTCATCGTTGACAAAAGGAAAACAGGTTCATGGCTTTCTTATCAGAAGGAACTTTCCTATAGAAGGTCCGGTGGTTAGTTCCCTTGTGGACATGTATTCTGGTTGTGGAAGCATGAACTATGCTACCAAAGTATTCTATGGGGCTAAATATAAAGATATGGTTCTTTGGACAGCGATGATTAACGCTACTGGCATGCATGGACATGGCAAGCAAGCCATAGATATTTTTGAGAGAATGCTACAGACTGGTCTGACTCCTGATCATGTTTGTTTCCTTGCTCTGCTGCATGCTTGTAGTCATTCAAAGCTTGTTGATGAGGGTAAATACTATTTGGATATGATGATGAGCAAGTACCGGTTAAAACCGTGGCAGGAGCACTATGCCTGTGTGGTTGATATTCTGGGCCGCTCAGGCCGGACTGAGGAGGCTTTCATGTTCATTGAGTCTATGCCTGTGAAACCAACATCGGTGGTGTGGTGTGCACTGCTTGGGGCATGTCGTGTCCACAAAAACCATGACCTTGCTGTGGTTGCAGCCAATAAGCTTCTCGAGCTGGAACCTGACAACCCAGGCAACTATATTCTTGTATCAAATGTTTTTGCTGCGTTGGGAAAGTGGAACGATGTCAAAGAAGTTAGAGCCAGGATGGAAGAACTAGGGTTGAGAAAAGATCCAGCTTGCAGTTGGATTGAGATAGGAAACAACGTCCGCACTTTCACTGCAAGAGATCACTCTCATAGAGACTCAGAGGCAATCCATCTGAAGCTTGCCGAGATAACAGAAAAACTGAGGAAAGAAGGTTACACAGAGGACACAAGCTTTGTCCTTCACGATGTGAATGAAGAGGAGAAGATAGGTATGTTGCATAAACACAGCGAGAGGCTCGCAATAGCATTTGGCTTGATGAGCACTCATTCAGGTACACCTTTAAGGATAGCCAAGAACCTCAGGGTGTGTGGTGACTGCCACGAGTTCACCAAGCTGGTGTCCAAGCTGTTTGAAAGGGATATCGTGGTCCGAGATGCCAACAGGTTCCACCATTTCAGTGGAGGCGCTTGTTCTTGTGGAGACTTCTGGTGAACGTGATTTAGGCCATAGAACTAACTACATAGGCATCTTATTGGCTGAGAGGTTACGCCAGAGGCAAAAATTGGTGATGAGGCTAAGCGTTTTTAAGACTGAAATTGTCTGTTCTGGCAAGAGGCCCCCATGGCCTGCCGTTCTGTGGACAGAGCAACCGAGAGAAACCATTTGTTATCAGTCATTTACAGTAGGGCTACTACCTATTTGGATTGGTGTTATGCAATGTAAATGATTCTTCTTTTAGCCATTATACAGTCACTAACTTTTTTTGTTAAAAAGATGTGCAAACTGGATAGTATAATAGCCAAAGAAAAAGAATACATGTTATTGTTTAAAGAAACTTTTTCACCTCTACTGAACTTTTATACCTGTGCTTTATGTGTGTCAATTTGATTCTGTTACCAGAGTTACCTGTGCTTTATGTGTGTCAATTTGATTCTGTTACCAGAGTTAGGGGGTGCTTGTTTAGCCCCTGTTACATCGGATGTTTGGACATGTTTGGATACTAACGAGGAGTATTAAACATAAGCTAATTACAAAACTAATTGCACAACCCCTAGGCTAAATCGCGAGGCGAATCTATTAAGCCTAATTAATCCATGATTTGATAATGTGGTGCTACAGTAACCATTCACTAATGATGGATTAATTAGGCTTAATAGATTCATCTCGCGATTTAACTTAGGGGTTATGCTATTAGTTTTGTAATTAGCTCATGTTTAGTCCTCCTCATTAGCATCCGAACATCCGATGTGACAGGGCTAAAGTTTAGCCCCTGGTATCCAAACGCCCCTTTAGTAAGAACCAGAAAATTATAGAGTTCTGCCTCTTTTGTGAGTGTGATATGAATTACGATGCATGAGTTCATAGACTCCTTTTTTTTGTAAAGGGTAAGTAGGTTAGTCTCATTGCCCGGGGCCGCGCTCGCTAGCAGAATGCAAAGGAAAAGAAGGCCAAGCATAAGGAGGCTGCTAGAGCTGTGGTAGACTTGAGTCACTCAGAAGGAGAAGGAGAGTAGTGATGATGATGCTGAAATAAATTCTGTTGTGCTAAGGAAAGAGAGAAGCTCAAGTGGACCTATTGAGAAGTTCTACAAGCTAACACCAGAAGAGGTTATAGCTGCAAGGAAAGGCAAAGGGCTCGCCGAGAAGGTCCAGTCAAAGATTTCAACTCAGAAAAGAGAAGAGAAGAGGGATCGTGCATGTGACTACATCTGTAAGTTTTTCTATGAAGCAAGCATTTCACATAATGCAGTGACCCTTCCAAGCTTTGACCTTATGCTTGAAGCAATTGGAGACTACGGCAGAAACTTGCAAGGTCCTAGTCCATATGAGATGGGTGGCCCATTCTTGCAGAAAAGGAAAAGAACGATGCTGGATTCATTTAAGGCACATAGGGAATCTTGGGAGCTCACTGGTTGTAGCGTGATGACAGATGCTTGGACAGATAAAAGAGGCTGAGGGGTGATGAATTTGGTAGTTCATAGTGCATATGGTGTTTGTTTCCTTGATTCTGTGGACTGTTCAGCTGTGAAGAAGGATGGGAAATACATCTTTGACCTAATCGATAGGTGTATAGATGACATATGGGAGAAAAATGTAGTTCAAGTGGTGACTGACAATGCTAGAGTTAATGATACAACTGCTAGTTTATTGAGAGCAAAGCGCCCCACCATATATTGGAATGGTTGTGCTGCCCATTGTATTGATCTCATGTTGGAGGACATAGGGAAGCTGCCATCAGTGGATGAAACAATTACTAAGGCAAGATCTTTGACTGCGTTCCTTTATGCTCACACAAGGGTCTTGGAACTTATAGGAAATTTCTTGGCAAAGATTTGGTCAGGTCTGGTATCACTAGGTTTGCTACAGCTTATTTGAACTTGAAGAGCATACACGACAACAAGAAACAATTGATGAGGTTGTTTAGGTCTGATGAACTCAATGAAATTGGGTACTTGAATAAGGTGAAAGGGAAAAATGCCAGCAAAGTTGTCCGCCCTGATAAATTTTGGAAAGGAGTTGATAATGCTGTTAGTTTCTTTGAGCCATTGGCTAATGCCCTCAGGAGAATGGACAGTGATGTACCAGCTATGGGCTTCTTGTATGGCTGCTTGTTGGATGCAAAGGAAGAAATCTCTCTAAGATTTGACGATGACCGTAGTCGATTTCAGGAAGTATGGGATATCATTGACAAGAGGTGGGACAACAAGTTGAAGACGCCACCACATAGGACTGGTTACTACCTGAACCCATATTATTATTATCCAAAGAAGGTAGATATTGAGTTAGATGGATCATTCAGAGAAGGACTAGAAAGCTGTGTGACAAATATGGTTGAAGATATTGAAGTTCATGACCAAATTATTGCTGAGTTGGAGCACTATCAGGATGCAAATGGTACATTTGGAAAGGAAATGGTTATAAGACTGAGGAGAAACAAAAACTTTGATCCAGGTGAATATGTAGTTTTTATGTACATTTCTTCAATTCTTTCTTGAGACTAGCAGACACATGACTAATTTGTTGTCATCAATTCCTATTTTTAGCTAAATGGTGGCTGAATCATGGGACAAGTGCACCAAATCTTAGAAAATTGGCAATAAGAATCTTGTGTTTGACATGCAGCTTCCTTGAAAGGAACTGGAGTGCATTTGAACAAGTAAGAACCGAGTACATTTCAATTATGTAATTCTGTACAATTCTTCTATTATTTAATTCACAGTTCACCACTTCACAATTTATATGCAGGTTCATAAAAAAAAGAAATAAGCTACTTCATGATAGTATGAAAGATCTTGTCTTTGTTAAATTCAACTCTAAACTCAAGAAAAAGAAGGATGACAAAGTCAGGGACCCAATTTAGAAGGCAGTTGCTAATGTTCTTCTCGAGGATGATGAAAATGAGTGGCTCACTGGCATTGCGCCAAATGCTGAACAAGGATATGAAGCTGGGCAAGCTGGAGCATCATCAAAGGGAGAATCTTCATAGGGAGCAGCAGCAACACAGTCCAAAAGAAAGAGAGGTATCCAGCTCCAGCGCCTTAGGAAGAGGAGGAAGATTGTTCCTGTCATGGATGATGAAGTGCAATATGCTTTCTCTTCTGAATCAGAAGATAATTTGGACATTGGCATGCAATCTCTATCAGCTTCTGACGAGGATGCTGACAAGTCCATCTCTAGCTCTGGTGATGATGAAGATCTTTAGATATTGCAAGCACCTGTGACCTGTGGGATGTTGAGACATGTATCTATTTGTTTGTTATTAATTGAAGTTGTTAGACTTTGCTTACTGTTATGAACTGTATGTCAGTCCCTCTGTATTGATGTCAGAACTGAGAACTTTTGCACTTGTGCTGTTTTATTGTGTGCCTTGAAATGCCAGATGAAGTATGCATTCAATATATGTTGAAATACCCGCTGAAATTCCTTATTTTGTGGCTATATATGGCATGTATTTTTTGAACTGCTATTTGCTTTAGCTGCCGCTATAGCTGCGCTGTAGCTGCCGCTATAGCTGCGCTGTAGCTGCCTTAGCTGTTTGAGCATGCCTTCGCTGAATTTCATAGCCCCGCTATTTAGAATATTGTAGTTAACTAAGCATGCCTCTGCTAAATTCCATAGCCTGCTATTTAAAAAAGCATGACTCTGCTAAATTTCATAGCCCGCTATTTAGAACATTTTGTATCAATTTCATAGCCCGCTATTTAGAACATTTTGTAGTTAACTAGGGGAAGGGTGGTTGCCCTTGCCTCCACTTGATTCATTTCATTATGCTTCCATCAAGCTGTGAAAATACATTATGATCCCGCAACTATCAGAGCCTTTTTTAGACAATGAGAACTTTGAAAAAGAATAATGCAAATATTCATGCACAAAAGGTAATAGATTTTATCCTAGTTACTAATGTAGCCTGTGGTAGGATTAGCACGTATAATAGGTTGGTAAGGTGCTTAAGTCAAACCATCAAAATTTAATTTTGTTTTGGTTGGGGCGCGCCAACCCTAAGAAGTAGTGCAAAACTTAGGTGACACTTGAGAACCCTAGTGACAAGCCACTATGACGAGCTCTCCCCCAAAAAATAAATTTAATATCCTTGTTTGTATTTGACCCACATATCAGATATACACTTGATCTTAGCCAAAAAGCCGAGAAAGGTATGAGTTGCTATGCTGAGCTACCCAATGTTTTATGTCCTCCTAAACCGGCTCAAATGACCTCCCGGGTGTGTTTGGTTGGGCTGTGACTTTTGAAAAAATTGCTGTGAGCTGTAGAAAAACAACCGTGGAAAAAAACAGAAGACCGTTTGGTTAGGGCAGCAGTGGCTTTTGGTAGGAGGGATGGTTCGAATAGGATAGACGTGGTTCTAACACCGTTTATCCTGTGGGACTCACGTGTCAACCTACCTTTCCCATCATCTCTGTTATGTCCCACGATCGTCTGCAGGAGTGGTGGGGTGCGGCGGGCGGCAAGCAGCATACGGCGGCTCGCCGGGGGCAGTGGCCGAGGGCGGCGCACCGCTGGGTGGACGGGTGCGCTTGGTGCGAGAGTCGGATGGAAATAGAACGGGAAAATGAACCGGTATCTTCATAATCAGTGGTAGATTGGTATTTTTTTTCCCAAAAACAACTGAAAGTAGAGGGAAAGGTCCTTTGGTTTTTGTACTAGAGTAAAAGCAGCTTTTGCTAAAGCATTTGCAGCTTTTAGATTTTTTGGTTGGCTTTTGCCTTTTGCAAAAGTAAAAGCAGGCTGGTACCCAGCGATGTGGTACTAATACTAATAAACGATCTGGAGCTAATTACGGGTTTGCTTAGCTAAACCGGGGACAGGTTGTCATGTTGGGCTTCGTGTTGCGCTTGCGCCTAGCCGATGAACGAGATGGGCTATATTTTTCGCCACACGATTTAGCAGACAGGACTGGGTGGGGCGCGACCAGATTTATAAATGGGCCCCAGTGTTGCGGCCCATATTGTGGCCCATTTTTTGAATTAGGCCTTCACGTTTTTAGGGCTCGGGCGGGACGGCCTGCCACCATGATGGTCATCGTAAAAATTGGGATGGTCAGACCAGTAAGGTAATGTCCGTTCGCGATTGATGCTCGTTCAGGGAGAAGAAAGGAAAGAAAAAAAAGCGCGCGGTTCGTCTAGATCTGATGAGCTGCTGCTGCAGCACACCTGAAGCAGGCAGGCTCATGTTCGGCCGTCACGCGCCGGCCGGCGAGCCGCTCCGCTACCGTCGGAACGCTGCCATGTTGGCCACTTGGCCGGCCTGTTCAGTGGTGCAGAGCGCAGAGCCACTTGTGTGTTCCAAGTCTGAACCATTCGCTATCCAGCGCTTGCAAACTGTGACCCGAGTTCGTTAGGCGATGACCGGCGACCGCGCCGGGAGTCCACGAAAAGGCCCAGGTTTCTGTTGTCCGACTCCGATGGTGCCGAGTGTTATTGCTAAAAAATGGTTCCGAGTGTTCCACCATCCCATCCCACTTTCGAGTCCAAAAGCTAGCACTATCTGAAAATGGTTCCGAGAGGACGAAAAAAGGAAGAGCCTGCAAACCATGATTTTGGAATACTATATGGTTGTACTAGCATAAAACTAAGACGAGATGGACAGGGCCCGGCCTATTCTGGTTGTCAAGAGTCAGGGCCACTGGTTAGCTCCGCTCCACTGTACGGCGACTCCGCGATCGATTGACTCGGTTTGCGCCCGGAGCCGCGGCTTCCGAGTTGACCCGGCCCGGAGCTGCGCAAGTCAAGTCTCTCGACCCCTAGTAGATCTGAAACCTCACCAAGTCACCAGTCTCGAGAACGCGTGAGCTAGTTAGGTAGTTGCACTTGTCAATTCGGGGCCTCACCTGCTAGGAATGTTCTTACGCCATGGACGATCCTCCTTTTGGCCTTGGCTCGTCTGCTCCATCGCCCCTCCTATATAAGAGCTCCAAACCATGGCTGGCTCCCTTCACAAGCCAGCTCTTGGTTGCAGGCACCTCAAGGGAAAAAAGATCGATAGGAGTAATTAAGCCACCCGATCAGACTACTCGCTCTGCTGATCGATCGCAACTGTTTCCCCAGTTCCTCTTTCGACGCAGCAACCAGAAGCAAGCGATGAAGGTAACTAGGCAGGCAACCAGCCACTTGAAACGTCTCGCTGTAGCTCTTTCGCGTTCCTCTGCTTCGTGACGATCGACGCTGATAATTGCTCTGTCCCGTGGCTCTTTGTTGCAGCAAAAGATCGTGATCAAGGTGAGCATGTCGTCCGAGAAGAGCCGGTCCAAGGCCATGGAGCTCGTCGCCAGAGCAGACGGTACGGACGCGCCCCCCGGCCACGCATGCTCAGTTGCTTCTCCTAGCTCTCGTGCATTCCTTTTGGCCGGTGCTAACGGTTCCAATACGTGTGTGTGTACGCAGGGGTGAGCTCGATGGGGGTCACCGGCAACGGCAAGGACCAGCTGGAGGTGGTCGGCGACGGCGTCGACACCGTCTGCCTGGTCAAGTGCCTGCGCAAGAAGCTCGGCCACGCCGACATCCTCAAGGTGGAGGAGGTGAAGGACAAGAAGCCCGAGGAGAAGAAGCCGGAGGAGCCCAAGGTCGTGGACCTGCCGCCGTATTACTACCCCGGTTACTACTACCACCACCACCATCTGCCGGCGCCGTGGTGGTGACAACTGAAAAGCCCAGTTTTTGCAGTAGTAGTTTGATTCATATTCGTTTCATTCCATACTCGTATTTGTTTGTGCGAGGGAAAAGCTATATATAAAAGAACAGTTCTGCAATTGTCCGTTCGTGTGGAAAATTTGATTTCTTTTATTACGAGACCCGGGAGCTCAGCGAGCCTCGCGGCATGGTGTATGGAGTGAATGTAATCACGTACTCCCTCCGTATCAAAATAATTATAACTGTTGACTTTTTCTTATAATGGTTGCCATTTATTTTATTAAAAGGTTTATCGTAAATATGCAAAAAGATTAGTTATGCTTAAAGTGCATTTCATAATAAAAGTAAGTCACAAACAAAATAAATGATATTTTTGAATAAGCCAAATGATCAAACATTGTGATAAAAAATTAACAGTAATAAATATTTCGAAACGAAGGTAGCGTTATCATAGAGTTTAACTGATTCTAGTTTGATTGCCCAATGGTTGGACTCGAAAACAATAGTCGGTTGTCGTGAGTTAGCAACCCAGTTAAGTTCCCGTAACGGATCCGGCCAGAGAAGAAAGTTCAGCGCGACGAGAATAGACATGCCATGTGAAGATCCGGCCAGAGAAGAAAGTTCAGCGCGACGAGAATAGACATGCCATGTGGATTCATGTTGCATTGAAACCCTTTCTGAAAACATATTTTGTGAAAATGTCTAGTGAAGCATATTGCTGTATTGCAATTGCAACAATAGGACCTGTTTCAAGGGCTATGACCTTTGGCACGATTGGTCATGGTCCATGACACAACACCAATACCTCTTGCCAATGGTGGATCCACACTTTTTTTTGAAACTGAAGATCCACACTTTAAAATATGGATCCTATGTTTTTGAAGTTGCCTGATAGGAGTATGCTCTAACACCATGTACCAATGACGTTATTTCCTTCAGTGTGGTCAAAGGATCCACTCTTAATAATTTTTTGTTAAGGTTATATTTTTTTAGGAAAGGGAGATCCCCTGATTATATATTTATAAATAAAAAGATAAAGGTACAAGTACAAGGGGTCCAAATTAGGAAACAAAGAAGGAAAAAAATTTAAGAAGATTACCAGGTTTGCTCTAGCCATTCAGATATAGGTTGTTTTCAAGTGTCTTTTACTCGGTATATATTCGTGCAATATATTTAAAAAAAGGGTCATTTGCAAAAACAACCAACCCCGATTGGGCATGTTTTGTCGTTATGTGTTGGTGAACTGGTTGTTTGGTATTTGGCTTCTGTCTAACAGTACTATGCTGTCCTCTTGCTTGACCCGTGGAGTGGAATATTTCTCTGATGAACCATTCAACGTTTGCGCGGACTACTACCCAGTTGGGTCGGTGATGACTGTTGAGTGTTGACTGCACCGCGAGTCCAAGAAAAGTCTGAAGGGACTGTGACGCTTCTAGAAGAGGTGAATTTGGTGTTCTTAATTTAAATCCAAGCATATATATAAATTTATATTAATTTTTATCTAGATGTGCACTAGGTTTTTTATGTTGCTATCTCTACTGCAAAAGAGTTGCACTAGGTTTTTTATGTTACTATCTCTACCGCAAAAGAGTTTTGCACGCTAGGTTCCAATCCTATAAACTACACATCGTAATTTTAGGAAAGATAAACGCAGAATGTAAGTGAAATAAGAAATGCGGAAGGTAAATGAGGTAGAAAAGACAAACTCCCGGCGTGGTGACAAGGCGATTTTTACCGAGGTATCGGAAAGCAAACATTTCCACTAGCCCTCGTTGTTAGAGCACTCTCAAAGGGAATGCTTGCGCAAGGGTATAAATTCCTCGGTCAAGTAACTCTGTAGGATAGCCGACGGTCCTTCCCCACGCGCAAGTGGGTCTCCACCTAGCCTCTCCCGGATGCTCCTTGCCGCTCTTCACTTGGTAGAGCTTCGGGAAAACACCGAGGGCCTCTCTCCCTCTCTCTCACAAGCACCGACGGCCACTCCACAAACGTGGTTGGAGGGTCTCACAAGACTTATAAGTCCCGGATTTACAACTCCTGATGCGCACAAGCACCGGTACGATGGAGGTGTGCAAATCTCGCCTAACTCTAGACTAAACTCCAAAGCAATGCGCTAATAGATCTAAAGTAGCACTAATCAAGATCTAAGCCTTATGCTAATTGCCTTAATCTTCTCTTTAGCACTTTAGTGGTTAGATCACTTGTGTGTATGTGAGAACCAAGCCTATAGCTTCTCCAAGCTCTAACACACTTGAAATGGCCGGTGTTGACGCTCATTATTAACACACTTTTAGTGTTATTTAACTACTTGTTTCATACTTATTCTTATACTAACCCGCCACTTGGCTCTTGAAATAACCCCATTATTGCATATATGTTATATCTTAGAGCATATTGTATTTTGGCAGAAAATACGACATAATGAAGGGGGTTCGTTTAAAGAGCTTAATGGATATTTGGACATGGGTCGTCGAGGGAAGCCAGCACGAGGAAGGAGAGGACCAGAAGGGCCCAGGCCGATCGGCCTGGGACCCTTTGGGCTGATCAGCCTGACCCATTTCAGGGCTCGGTCGACCTCCCATTTCTTCAGTGTGAAGTCTACGATGATCTCTAGATTTTTTCATCAACATTGACCCAGAGCCACTGCCTATTGGAGACTATAAATACCCCCTCATGAACTTCAAGGAAGGAGAGTTGGAGAGAAGAGGAAATCACCACACAAACACCATCCACCGCCGCCACAAGTAGGAAAAATAGAGAGAAGATTCGATCCAGAGGAGGCCACGCGAAGAGGAGCACCAGGAGGGAAGGAAACCCCCTGAGCCGATAGGCTTAGAGGTGCCCAGGCCGATCGGCTTGGGTCTTCTCTGCCCCCACTCATCATCGTCTTTGGTCCAGTTGATCTACCGGGCATCCTTTACCCCAAAATTTGTCAACATGTGTAAGATCATGGGGTAATACCTCTATTTGTCCTCAGGGTTGTATGGAGATCTTAATTTGTAATCGCTGAACCTTTGGTTGAGATTTGTTTTGTTATCAATCATATCTTGATGACGCTCTTTCATGTAAAGGATGGCTAGCGCTACTTTAGGTTGCTTATTTGTTTACCTAGAATAATCATATTGACGTGTTCTTATGTTCCGATTGTTGAGTACCCCTGTGTAGTGATAGTATTGCGGGTGGGAAAATGTTGGGCATGGTTCACAACCACTCATGATAACACCTAGATCTAATTCATTCATGCATGGCGATTGCATCTACAAGTGATTCTAGATCCCTAGGACAAGCGTTTAATCTATGTTGTTCACAACCTTTACTCTCTTTCCATCTTAATCTAGATTGCTTAGTTCTTTTGTTAGAATAATCATATCCTATTCAAAGAGCTTTTGGTTACATCGATTAGTACTTAGTTAAGCGTGCAAATCCCTTGTGCTGTAGATTGATAAACCTTGGAGAATCTCTAAGGGAAAAGCTACAACTGATCTATGCATTTGCGGTTCACAATTTGGGGGGCTAACTGCCGTCAACAAGCTTTTCTAGTGCCGTTGTCGAGGAACAAGTCAATTTTTCTACGTTTAACTTAGTATTAATTTTTATCAACCTCTAATGTCTAACTTTTTCTCTAGAAAAGAAAATATTTATTTTTGTTTTTGGTGTCTAGATGGCTCTAATCAATCACTACAAGGAGGAAGGAGAAAAGTTGCCAAGGGACTATGCAATTCCGTTAACCAATCAATTCGACATGTAGAAATCCAACTCAGTGCTTGCAGCCAAGGAGTACGATCTGAATAAAGGAATAATCGACATGACTAAGAGCAATCCTTTCCAAGGAGTGGAGACTGATAATCCATACAGACACATTGAGCGATTCACGATGCTTTGCAACACGCTACAACAAGAAGGAATTCCACCAGCTTGGTTCAGGTGGAATCTGTTCCCGTTTTCACTTGCAGGTGAAGCAAAATGATGGTATGCAGAAGCTTCTTTCAATGCGAAGGGGAATTGGGAGACACTAATGATAAAATTCTGTGGGAGATTTTTCTCTGTGAGCAAAGTTCAAAACCTTCGGAAGGAAGTAATCATGTTCGTGCAAGGAGAAGATGAAGGAATAGATCGAGTTTGGAATAGATTTAGCAGACTACTCGAACAAGGATCTAAGCTTAAATTCTCAGGTGATGTGTTGTTGCATACATTCTATTTTTTACTAACTCAAAAATGCTGGGAGTTTGTTCAAATGTGTGGAGGAGGAGATCTTATGGAGAAAACACTCAGGGAGGCCGCTCAATTGTTACAGAAGATCAGCAGATGAGCAGCTATAAACAGAGAATGGGATAGTTATCAATCTGGAGCGCACTAGCAAAAAAATCAACAACATGAGCTTGCTAGAATTTTCAGAAAAGAACTTCAGGAGGATGCAAAAGAAGAACCTGTGGTGCAAAAAGAAGAAGGACCGACACACATAAAAGAGGAACCTACTCGGTGCATCAAATATGACGAACAAGAAACATCAGAAGTTTGAACAAATGAATTGGATTCCTATTGACTTCAGTTTGATAAGCATAGACCATATCCAAATCAAAGGGAACGTATCTAGTGCAAACCATCTACCCTGTGCAACATTGGAAACTATGAATCAAGGCCACAAGATGCTAATCCAATGGATAGGGTTAGTGGTGGGATTATTTTGCAGTTAAGCCCCCCCACCCACTGGCCACTTTTGCATATCATGGAAAAGGTGCTGCATCAAAAGTGGCCGGCGGGTGGGGGGGGGGGGGTTAACTACAAGATAATCCTACCACTAACCCTATCCATTGGATTAGTATCTTGTGGCCTTGATTCATAGTTTCCAAGGTTGCACGGGGTAGATGGTTTGCATCAGATACATTCCCAAATCAAAAGGGGTCGGCTAGAGCTGTTGAGATAGATTTTCCACTGGAGAGAAACATTGGCTATGTGCTTGACAAGGAGACAACTGGAGAGATAATTCAAAAGCTCGTTAGTGAAGAAGAAGTAAACCCAGAATATGTCACTGAGGTGAAGAGAATCATGGGAGTGAAGCCGGAGGCATCACCATTTTCTAGACTAGGAAAAGTATACACGATTGGGGCTAATCAAGATGAAGGAGAATCTTTGTCTACACCACATATCAATTGTATGATTCATGGGGAGATCATCTACAAAGCGCTTTGCAACATTGGAGCACATGCAAGTGTTATATCTTTGAAAGTTTATCATGAGCTTTATAGTAAAACTTTACAGCTTGCTCCAACACCGATAAATTTAATCATGGGAGATGGTAGAACGACCAAACCTCTAGGTGTGCTTAGAGATCTAGATGTTGCTATCTCGGGAAAAGTTCTACCATATGACTTCTTTGTTATTGATGCTTGCCATGATGAACATGATGATATTATCCTTGGTAGACCTTTTCTTAAGTTGGTTAATATTGTGCTTGATGCTGGGAAGGGCAAAGTTCCGATTAATCTTGACGGTGCTAAATACACTTATAATTTTCTACCTGCTTCTCGACAAATCCTGCCTCTACTTCCTGATAACGAGGAAGTAGAAAGTGTATACTTTGCTGAAAATTTCAGAAATCCTCTACTAAGAGTGATGGAAAACAACGAGGATAGTTAGGATGATGAACTAGGAGAAGCAACCGAAGCATTATCACCGCAATATGGAACTTTAGAAGCAGAAAAATTTGAAGACATTGGAGATTTAGAGCAGCAAGAGCCTGAAGAACCAGATGTTGAGCAGAAGTCATTACACAAGGGATTAAAATATGAATATTTAGGGAACAACAAGACATATCCAGTCATTGTTAGCGACGAGTTAAGCAAGGAAGAAACTGAGAAGCTGCTGAATTTATTAAGAAAACATCAGAAAGTGATTGAATATACGATCAAAAACTTGAAAGGAATAAGTCCAGCCTTTTGCACTCATCGAATACAATTAGAAAATCAATACAAACCAGTTGTGTAGAACCAGAGAAGATTGAGCCATGCTATGCGTGATGTAGTAAAGAAGGAGGTGATCAAATTGCTTAATGCTGGAATAATCTGGAGTACCACATAGTGAATGGGTGAGCCCAGTGCATTGCGTGCTAAAGAAAGGAGGATTGACTATTGTGACAAATGAGAAGAATGATCTAATTCCTCAGAGGACAGTGACCATCGAAAGTTGATCTAGTCCCTTTGCTTGTTGTGTATTGACTATCAGAAGTTGAACAAGGCAACTAAGAAGGATCACTTCCCTTTGCCTTTCATTGATGAAACGCTTGAAAGGTTAGCAAAACATTCACACTTTTGCTATCTTGATGGATATTTCGAGTTCTTTTAAATTTCTATACATCCAGATGATCAATATAAGACCACGTTCATCTGTCCCTACAGAACTTTCACTTATAGAAGGATGCCTTTTGGTCTATGCAATGCACCCGCATCATTTTAACACTGCATGATGGCTATATACTTGGATTTTACAGAAAACATTATGGAGGTATTTATGGATGACTTCTCTGTACATGACACTAGTTTCAATAATTACTTGGAGAATCTTGGTAAAGTTCTTACACAATGTGTAGAAGTTGATCTAGTCCTAAATCTGAAGAAGTGTCACTTTATGGTGAAACAAGGAATAGTGTTGGGGCATGTCATCTCAGAGAGGGGTATAGAAGTTGATAAAGCAAAGATCAAAACTGTAGAAAAGTTACCTCCTCCAACGGACATCAAGTCATTAAGAAGCTTTCTCAGACACACCGGATGCTATAGAAGATTTATTAAGGATTTCTCGAAGATAACAAAACCATTAACGCAACTTCTGCAGAAGGTCATGAGCTTTGAATTAATGAAGACTGTCTTCATGCTTTTAGAACTTTAAAGCAATCAGTTATCAACGCACCGATCATTCAACCTCCGGATTGGAATCTACCTTTTAAGATAATGTGCGATGCGAGTGATTACGCTCTTGGAGCAGTCCTTGGATAAAGAAAAGAAGGGAAGGTACACGCAATTTACTATGCTAGAAAGACATTAAATGAGGCTCAAATAAATTATGCAACTATAGAGAAGGAATTGCTTGCCGTAGTATTTTCTTTTGAAAAATTCAGATCATATATTGTGAATTCTAAAGTGATTATGTATACCGACCATGCTGCAATTAAATATCTTTTGTCCAGGAAAGATGCTAAACCATGTCTGATTCGTTGGATATTGTTACTTTGATGTGGAAATTAGAGATAAAAAGGGGTCAGAAAATATGGTAGTTGACCACTTGTTAAGGATGTACCAACAAGATGATGGGATGGAGCCAATTGAAGATCGAATGTGAGATGACCATTTATACAGAATACTTGACAAGGATGATTGGATGCATGACATTATTAGAACAATCAAAAGGGTGCCTTTGCATCACTTGGATAGGAATGAAAGAAGAAAAGTTATTGCTGAAAGTAAGAAATACTATTGGTCTGCACCATTTCTATATAGATATGGAGCAGATGGAGTATTGAGACGATGCATTCCTAGAGAAGAAAGAGACGCGGTGCTTAGAAAATACCATTCATCAGAATATGGAGGATATTATGGAAACTTTAGAACTCAAGCAAAAGTATGGGCAAGCGGATTTTATTGGCCAGAGATGCATGAAGATGTAAAGAGGTTCGTTGCTACTTGCTCAGAATGCCAAAGAACAGGAAATATTTTATCTAGAAATTCTATGCCTTTGGACTATAATTTGCAAGTGGATCTATTCGATGTTTGGGGTATAGACTTCATGGGACCATTCTTAAATTCACATGGCTATGAGTACATCTTGGTTATAGCTGATTATGTGTCTAAATGGGTAGAAGCTATCCCATGTCGAAATGTATCAATGGAGGAATCAATTCACATGATCAAGACGATGATATTTCCTAGGTAAGGAGTGCCTAGAATAATGATAAGCGACAGAGGATCGCATTTCATAGGAAAAGATTTTGGCAAATGTTTGAAAAAATTGGGGATTGAACATAGAATGTCTACAGCTTATCATCCTCAAACAAATGGCCAAGAAGAAACTTTGAACAAGTAGCTCAAAGATACATGGAAAAAGACCGTAGTCAAAGGAGGGAAGGATTGGTCAAAGGAACTAGACGGAGTATTATGGGCATATAGAACAGCTCATAAAACATCTATAGGTATGACCCCGTATCAATTTTTCTATGAAAAAACATGTCATCTTCCCATTGAATTTGAACATAAAGCTTATTGGGCCATAAAAGAGATGAATCTTGATGTTGATGTTGCAAGAGTAAAAAGAAGCATTCAAATAAGTGAATGAGAAGAGATCAGGCTTAAAGCTTACCATAGTTCAAGCATTTACAAGGAAAGAATCAAGAGATGGTTCAATAAAAGGCTTCACAAGAAGGAATTCAAAAAAGGGGATAAAGCGTTATTGTTCAACTCCAGATTTAAACTCTTCGGTAAGGGAAAATTAATAAGCAAGTGGGACGGACCATACATGGTTCATTCTGTGTCACCTATCGGAGCAGTAACAATCATGAACGTCAAGGGAGATCAATATATTGTGAATAGACAGCGGCTAAAGGTATTATTGGAACCTGACGTCGTGCCTATCAATTATGTTTACGTCTATACCATGGAGGAAGAACGGCCATGTCAAGCCCGACAACACTAAGGGTGTGTTTGGTTGGACTGTGGCTTTTGGAAAAGCTGCTGTGAGCTTTGAGCTGTGGAAAAGCAGCTGTGAGAAAGCAGCTGTGGGAAAAGCAGAAGACCCTTTGGTTAGAGCAGCTGTGGCTTTTGAATAAATTGTCGAGTGGACCCAACATGTCATCCACAGTCCACTCCACTCAACTCTCTCACTCTCTCACTGACGAGCGGGTCCCGCTCGCCAACCCCTCCTTCTTCCTCCCGCTGACCAACAGTTCTCATCTTTCGCTTGGGATGAACAGACGAACGAACGAATCATGTTCTGCAGCAGCAACCTCTTCAGCTTAGAAAGGGCATGGATTAAGTTATTCTATAGAAGTGTCGTAACTTTCGTCCAAGCTAATGATTCATCAGCCATCAAGTTGATCAATCCTCTGTTAGCGAATCGCCAATTGCAACTTTGAGAACAGTACTGAAGGAAATATCCCGATTTCAATTAGCGAAACTAGGACACCTACTCATGAACTCAGTAATGTCTTACTCAAACATAACCTGCACTGGACCAATCGATCGGAGCATTGCACGACAGAAGCAAATGTTCGATGGGTAATCACTACGGATCGAGCGGGTAGGCGAGCTCCTTGAGGACCTCGGCGAGCGGCTTGCTGATACCCTCGGTGGGGGCGGCAAACTTGCCGCCGGCGAAGTCGTTCTCCTCCTCCGATGGGAACTCCGGTTCCTGCGGGAGCCATGGCAGGGCGGAGGGACGAGGGAGCTCCGGTTCCTGCGGGAGCCACGACGAAGCACGGTGGCGGAGCCCGCACCAGGCTTCTCTCACGCGCCACAGAAAATGAAGGAATCAAACTGCCTACTCTCACACGTCGGGCTTCTCTCACGCGCTGGGGGCAGTGGACGGAGGGTCGGTGGCCGGAGGCGGCCTGCCGCCGGGGGGAGCGGGCGGAGGCGGTCCTGTGGGAGATGGACGGTTCCGCGGGGGAGGAGCGCTGCGGGAGAGAAATAGAACGCCGAAGCGGTATGTTTCATAAACAGTGGTAGGTGGGTAATTTTTTACCTCAAAAGCACTTGAAAGCAGGGTGGGAGGTGCTTTCGGTTTTGTACTAGATCAAAAGTAGCTTTTGGGCAAAAGCACATGTGATTTTTTAGCCCTTTGGTTGGCTTTTAGCTTTTGCAAAAGCAAAAGCAGGTTCTAAAGCCCAACCAAAGGCACCCTAAAACAGGTACCTTGTACATACTCTATCTTAAATTCTGTTATTTTCTTTTGAATTTTGTGTGGGACTTGAAAAATTAGATATATTTTTAGATGTACATGCTGCCATAAAATTTTGGGAGGCAGAGGGGCTGAAAACCCCCTAGGACGATCAGCCCAGTAGCCCCCAGGCTGATCGGCTTGGGAGGTTTTAGCCTCTGATTCGGTTTCCCTTTCTCATCTTTGGTAACGACAGAATATGGAAGTGAATTTTTGCGGGAAGGGGCGAGGAAGTTTTTGGAAATGTGTGGATCCTTAGCCAAGACTTCAAGAGTATATAATGAGGTCAATTGGAACTCAAGTTTCGCATCTACACAAGCAATTCAGATCCACTAAACCAGAAAAAAAGTGCAACGGCGACGTCCAGGAGCTCAGGAGACGAGAGGGGGTAGCAGCTGGCGAAGGAGGAGGCCAGGCCGATCGGCCTGACCTCCCCAAGTCGATCGGCGGCACCGGCCCCCCTTGGCCACAGCCTTCGCCCTTCACATGAAAACCAAGAGGTGCGAGTGGGGTCCCAAAACTCCGCTAAGGACCGCTCATAATGCTCGCATCAGTGTTGGAGGCAAGGCGCCATCTGGAAAGCTTACGGATCGCAAGTTGATCATCTTCTCGAGCGAAGATGAAGCACCTAAGAAGAAGAAAGGGGTCGTCGTTCCTCCCATAAGGCATTCAGCAAGGCTCCTCAGGATGAAGCACAAGAGCTACATAGAGAAGATGCCCAAGTATACGCCGACTGACTATGGAGGTGATAGCGATTGGGAGGACGATAGGAGCCCCAGATCGTGGGGTGTTGCAGGATGTGACAATAAAGAAGATGCTAACACGTACTGGGATTAGGCTGATGAGATGAAGAAAAGCAAGGAGCAAGAGGACCGCCGTCAAGACAAGGGCAAAGAGAAGGATCTAGAAGATGACAGACTAGAATCAGAGGAGCATGATGGTACGTGTTGCACAGCTTGCAGGAAGAACATCCACTACCTCTTCGACGCCGTCGATGACATATCCAAGCCTTGCAAGCTTTGGATATAAATGCAGAAGATAATGATCGCTGTCAGGAGGATGACTTCAAGTTCTTGTAGAGGAGTGCGAGGAAGCTCTTCGGGATGTGCAGCAACATGAGGAAGAACAGAGCTCATGGCAAAGGAAGCAGCAACCATCCTGTGTGCAAGCAGTGCAGGCAGCGTCACTAGTGCGTTTACGAGCGTCTTTCCCTTTGTACTTCATATGGTTACACCGAGGACGCCGTAGATTTTAAGTGTGTGTGTGGGGGGGGGGAGAGATCATCGCTCGTATGAGTTTTTGGATCTAGTTTGGTCGAGTCGAGTCGTGTGAGAGTCTAAAGTAGTATTTTTTTATTTCAATCAAAATTAGATAAAGTAGTAGTCTTCTTAAGCTTCTAGGAAGACTGAGGCCTAGATTGCTACGTTAGTGTCTTTGTGAGAAGAAGCATGAATAAAATTTGAGGATCGTGCAAGTGTTTTTAGTGTCTACCTTGGCTTGCTTATCTTTTATTTTGTTTTTGCAACTTTGGACCTGAGCATTGTCTTGAATTCTAAATCTTAGTTGTGGAGTTTTAGTAATCAATTTGTTTATGCAATACCCATGCTTTATGATGATCAAGTGCTTCGGTTTTGATTATGCTTTATGAGTAAGGTCTGAATTGGAGGTGATTTAAATTTTTATTGTTTATTTAAAACCTTTGCAAAAACAAGATTGACCAAGATCTTCTAACCAGGTTGAGAGTTTTTATTTATCCTACCCAATGCCTAAAAATATTTATTCATACCACCATAAACAAGATTTGACACTTTGAATTGAATTAGGATCCCTCTGTCTTGGTTTGCTATAACTCTGAGCATTGATCATATCCTTTTTACCATCTCTAAATGCTAGCCTCGTCAATATTCAGTAATGAGAGTTTTTCATTAGAACAATCATATTTTCTACTGAATTCCTTAACCCGAACCATAAATTTCTTAATTTTATTACCTATTCCTTGAACACAACCCATGATATGAAGATCTATTCCATTTCTAGTCGAGTATGAAATTTTTCGAAACATACAAGATAAGGAAGCTTCACCAGAAAAAAGAACTAGAGGGGAGGAAAGGAGAGGCTAGGCCGATCGGCTTGGGGTCTCCTTGCCTTGATTTTTGCACAGCAAATTACTAGAAGGTCTTTGGAAGGATCTAAAACTAATTTTATGGTGTGGTGTTCAGAGGAGAGGTTCGGAGAAGAGATTAAAATAAAGAAAGAAAGAAAGAAAGGAAGAAAGACAGAAAAGTATTGAGAAAAAGAAAAAAGAAATAATAGGAAAAGAGAGAAAGAAATAAAGGAGGAGTTTTTACTGTCATGAAGATCAAGCGAGGTGCAAAGAAAAGATGAACTTATTTACTGAACGGATTTTCATTCCAACCATGTGCAATCCGACGACTAGGACATCGCTTGTGCCTTAGAGTCACTATTTTATTTGCCTTTGCACATGTCTACCATTCTATATATTCTCATCCTTGAAAACCTCACATTATGTGGATATATTTATGGTCATTGTCTTGGAAGGTAGGCAACCATTAGTTTTCTTAATTTGATAATATAAGTATTGATTCTAGCTAGCCTTACCCAAGCTCTGTCATATAATTGAGTGACTTTTGAGAGGTGAGAGCTTGCAAATAAGTAGGATAGCCACCATTCATTTGAGCGACATGTAAGCACCTGGAAAAGAATTATTGTTTCAATTTTGTTGCAGGGAGATTGTTTTATAATGAAAGAAAAACCCTCCGAAGAAAGTCAGAAAGTAAGTGTTATTGATTCTTGAAGTTACTTGGTTCTAAATAATAGCTGTGGAGGAATCTTTACTTAGATAAATCTTTGAACACCTATACTTTGATTATCTTTCTTGCTCCTTCGATCTTTCATTTGAAGGCTAGGTACTTGACTCGCTTGCTCCGATTTAGTTTAGGATCTTTGTTCAACACTGTTGGAGAAGTTTATAGTCGCTTGACCTGCTCAAGGACGAGCAAGAGCTAAGCGTGGGGGGATTGTTGACACTCGTTATTGACACACTTTTAGTGCTATTTAACCAGTGTTTCCATGTTGATTCTTATACTAACCCGCCACTTGGCACCTAAAATAACCCCATTATTGTATATGTGTTGTATTTTGGAGCATATTGTATTTTAGCAGGAAATACGACATAATCAAGGGGGTTCGTATAAAGAGCTTAATGGATATTTGGACATGGGTCATCGAGGGAAACCAGCACGAGGAAGGAAAGGACCAGAAGGGCCCATACCGATCGGCCTAGGACCCTCTAGGCCTATCGGCCTAGCCCATTGCAGGGCCCGGTCGACCTTCCATTTCTTCAGCGTGAAGTCTACGATGATCTCTAGGGTTTTTTCACTGATATTTACCCAGACCCGCCACCTATTGGAGACTATAAATACCCCCCATGGACTTCAAGGAAGGAGAGTTGGAGAGAAGAGGAAATCACCATGCAAATACCATCCACTGCCACCACAAGTAGGAAAAATGGAGAGAAGATTGGATCCAGAGCAGGCCACGTGAAGAGGAGCACTAGGAGGGGAGGAAACTCCATGAGCCAATCGGCTCAGAGGTGCCCAGGCCGATCGGCCTGGATCTTCCCTGCCCCTACTCATCATTGTCTTTGATCTAGTTGATCTACAGGGTGTCCTTTACACCAAAATTCATCAACATGTGTAAGATCATGGGGTAATGCCTCTGTTTGTCCTCAGGGTTGTATGGAAATTTTGATTTGTAATCGCTGAACCTTTGGTTGAGATCTGTTTTGTTATCAATCATATCTTGATGACGCTCTTTCATGTAAAGGCTAGCTAGCGCTACTTTGGGTTGCTTATTTTCTTACCTAGAATAATCATCTTGACGTGTTCTTATGTTCTGATAGTTGAGTACCCCTGTGTAGTGATAGTATTGCGGGTGGGAAAGTGTTGGGCATGGTTCGCAATCACTCACGATAACACATAGATCTAATTCGTTCATGCATGGTGATTGCATCTACAAGTGATTCTAGATCCCTAGGACAAGCATTTAATATATCTTATTCATGACCTTTACTCTCTATCCATCTTAATCTAGATTGCTTAGTTCTTTTATTAGCATAATCATATCCTATTCAAAGAGCTTTCGGTTACATCGATTAGTGCTTAGTTAAGCATGCAAATCCCTTATTTCGTGGATTGATAAACCCGTGGGGAATCTAAGTAAAAAGCTACAACTGATCCGTATGCTTGCGGTTCATAAATTGGCATGCTAACTGCCGTCAACAGCCGGGCAGAGGGGTATTTATTGCCTCAAGCCAAGAAACTAGCCGTTGCTACAATAGTCACAAATACAGTGATCACCGACTTATACTATGACCCCTCATAGCCATCACTGTATCAATCGGTGATCACCGATTCATACTATGATATTACAACTATGATCACCGTATCATTTGGTGTATGCATAAAAACTTCCAGAGCTGAATTTAAGCTGATGCCGAGCCGATCACACTGATTAATACTATGATTGCGACTGCGATCACCGACTTATACTTTGGTATTGCGATTGTGATCACGCATCATCCAATGATGCATGTTGACTTCAAACCAAGCCAATCACCGATTCATACTATGCTCCTTTCATGACCATCACCGTATCATCCTATGGTCACCGACTTATACTCTGATATTGCGACTGTGATCACCGATTAATACTCTGATATTGTGACTGTGATCACCGATTGATCACCATTTTGCTTCATTTTTTCATGTGTCTTTATCCCGGCTTCTCTTTTATGATATATTGGGTTGCTTTATGGTCTTTTAGGGTCTTGTACATGTCCTCTTGACCTTTGTTTTGATGTGTTTGATCACCCAAGTCTATTACCTTACATCCATGTGACTAAACCTTGTATACTTGCAAACATTGTTAGTCCCATAGGTTAGTGTTGACACACAATCACCAAAATCACTAATGGCCTAGCTAGGACCATTTTCCTTACAAAGTCAAATTTTATCTTTTGTCTGATGCTGTAGAAACTTGAAAGGAACTTTTTTTTTTGGAACTGGCAGGAGCGCTGCTATTCATTGGAGAGTAGAAAAATTTCAGAGTACATATTGTTCGATATTACATAAATGATTAACACTCTTAGCACTAACATTAACATATAAGGTATTCCCTCCGTTCCAAATTGTAGGTCATTTTGACTTTTCTAGGTTCATAGATATTATTATGCATCTAGATATAGATGCATAATAATATCTTTGAACCTAAAAAAACTAAAGTAACCTATAATTTGGAATGGTGGGAGTAAATCACGAACCCAACATTGGGTTACCACACGCGCTCCTCCTCAACTTGAAAGGAACTTAAAGGTAGGTAACCAACTACAACATATTCTAGAATGCAACATGGTACGGAGCACGATACCAACTATGGGGGTGTTTGGATATGATTCTAGAGGGATTCTAGTCATTTTAATCCAGCAAATGACCCAAAATGCTTTGATTCTGGTACGCTTCTGTGGGAACCAATTCCCTAGGCATCAAGGGAAACAACGTGCACTGAGAATCATTCGGCTTGTCGCTTGGGGAAAAATCCCGCTGATTCTATGGGGTGAGTTACCAGTTTGCCCTTGAGCTTCACACAAAATTATACAAAAATTGCCTTCGTATATAAACCCAGAGATAGGGTTCGGCCGGCACTCTCCCACCCATTCCGCTGCCCCGCAGGTAGGGACGAGCGGAGTCTCCTGTCATCCCTTGCGGGCGCTGTCGCCGCCGCTCTAGCCGCTTAGGGCTCGTGCGCCCCTGGCCGGCGTAGCCGCTACCTGACACGCTGCCTCCGCCGCTCTCGTCACTTAGGGCCCGTACGCCCCTGGCCGGCGCGGCCGCTGCCTGACACGCCGCCTCCGCCGAGCCCCTGCCATTCGCGTCCGTTGAGCCCCTGACACGCCGCCTCCGACTGACACGTCGCCCCTAGCGAGCCCCCTCCACCAAGAACGGGAGCGGCAAGGCTAGCAGCGGCTAGCCCCCTCCCCAAGATCTGCAGCGAGTAGCACCACCAAAGGCTGGCACTAGGAGTCCCAAGGCACATGCTGGACGCCTCCCTGCATGCAAGGTAAGCAAATTTCCCTCCTCTGATTTGTCTAAATGATGGATCTTTTGTTACAAAAATAGGTTGCTAATGATTCATATGAGTTCTATGCTATCCATCTACTAATTTCTGCATGATTTAAGCAATATTTATCAAGAATCCCATGTCTCTGTACATCTTGTAGTTAGAGGGTCCTATCAAATGTTTTTGTACATTTAAATTGATGCATTCCTATGATATATGATTAGATAGAAAACCCCCAAAAGAACATTGCAAAGTAGAACCCATTTGCTGCAAAGGTTTTCAATTAGATTTGTGTGGAAGAAGTCACTACCAAAAATAGGCCGCAGCACTGTTTGAATAGCGTAGGATATGCAAATTTGATTAGGAAGTTTACTGAAAGAACCAAGAGGCAGTACACCCAAATAAAAATGAAGAATAGATGGGATGCATTGAAGAGGATGTATACACAGTGGAAGACTTTGAATCTTAGGGCCAGTGGTTTGGGCAGAGATCCTAATATTGGATGCATAGTTGCTGATAAAACTTGGTGGGGGCAATAGAATGCGGTGAGTTATTTTTTGGGTTGCACCACTATGTATTGTTCTAATGCATAACAATTGCCAAATTATTTCTTATTCTAATATATTTTCAATCATATTTTCAGGCTATGCCAGGTTGTATGATGTTTAAAGATGCACCACTTGAGCATGAAGATGATCTTTGCATTATGTTTGATTCAATTATTTGTACAAATGAGAGCTCATTTGTACCAAGGGCTACTGAAGAGGACCTAACAGGTGAAGGTGAGGGTGCCATTGCATGGGCAGATGGTGTTGATGGTCAGACTAAGGAAGGGGATGGTGCACCCAAGTCATCACCCACTGTCCAGCAACGTATCACAGGGAAAAGGCCTGCTCATGATTCTCCCAAGGGAAAGAAGAAGAAGACTATGAGAGATGAGTATATGAGACGATTGGTTGAAGCATATGAGTTGAAGGTACATAGTAGTTTTGCAACTTCTCCTGCTGTAGATCCTGTTAGAGATGAGATCACTCAATTGATGGACTTGGTCATTCAAGGTAGGGCTGAAGAGGATACTGATGAACACTTTTATGCCACACAACTCCTTCGTAAAAAGGAGAATCGTGATGTTTTTATAACTTTAAAGACATCAAATGGTAGATTGAACTGGCTGAGGAGATCATGGGAGGTGAGCAAGCGTTAGTGTGTGTTATGTGTAGGCTACTGTTATTT
Source organism: Setaria viridis (assembly GCF_005286985.2). Classification (NCBI taxonomy): domain Eukaryota; kingdom Viridiplantae; phylum Streptophyta; class Magnoliopsida; order Poales; family Poaceae; genus Setaria; species Setaria viridis. Next base: position 21,602,143 of record NC_048269.2, on the reverse strand, counting down.
CCTTTATGTCTAGCACTGGCTTTTCGAACTTATTATGTTCAGCGCCTTACTTGTGTAATAATGTGACCTCTTTGTTTATCTACTGACACTATTATGATTTAATTATGTACCGAGACCAGTTTGTTTATCTAATATCACTTATATGAATTGTGATGGTGCATGCAGATGAGCTCTTGTAGTGAAAGTGAAGACTCAAGTGATGATGGTTGCATCAACTCAAAAAATGTTAACACTGGTGATGATAATGAAGGTGATTTTATGATTGCATATGCTGCTTTGGAATGTATGAACTACCATGGAGGCTCAGGTATAGTGAAGGAACCTAAGAGAGTGCCCCTCGTGATTGGATTTCAATGGGTACAGAAAAATCTTGAGAATAGTAATGATTGCTATGACATGTTTAGAATGAGAAGGACAATGTTTCACCAACTACATGATTCTTTGGTCAATGAGTATGGCTTGCAATAAGTAGAGGAATTTGTACCATGGAAGCTTTAGGAATGTTTTTATGGGCATGTGGTGCACCATAATCTTTTAGGCAAGTCAGAAATAAGTTTGGACACTCACTAGAAATTGTCAGTAGGAAGTTTGAAGAGGTACTGGATAGTATCAATCGCATGGCTGGTCACATTATAAAGCCAAAAGATCCTCACTTTACAACAATTCATTCTAGGACTAGGGATAACTCAAGGTTTTGGCCCCATTTTAAGGATTGTATCGGTGCAATTGATGGAACACGCATACCTGTTACGATCCCATTGAGTGAACAACCAAAATACTTTGGCCGACATGGTTATGCATCACAAAATGTAATGGCGGTATGTGACTTTGATATGAGATTCATATTTGTTGTCACTGGTTGGTCTGGTTCAGTTCATGACACTCGTGTATTGCTAGATACTTTGGAAACATACAACCAGCGATTTCTACATCCCCCAGAAGGGAAGTATTATCTTGTTAATTCGGGATATCCTAACAGAAAGGGGTATCTAGCCGCTTACAAGGGTCAAAGGTACCATGTATCTGAATGGCAACATGGGAGACAACCGGTGGGCTCCAAAGAGGTGTTTAACCATGCACATTCGTCCCTTCAAAATGTGATTGAGTGTTGTTTTGGTGTTCTAAAGATGAAGTGGCGCATTCTTTTGAGCTTGCCTGCCTATCCCATCAACAAGCAAGCTAGAATCATACCTGCATTTATAGCTCTTCACAATTTCATAAGGTATAGTGCCATACATGATGCTGATTTTGAAAACTATGTTGATGATAATGATGGTCAGGATGGCATAAGTATTACTCATGATGGGAGTGCTTTAGCAGATGACAGTGATATGGGTACTTTGCGGGATTCCATTGCTGCGGCTTTGGTAGCATGATTGTTCATGTAGTTGTTTTTCTTATTTTGGACATATGAGGAGAGATTGTAATAGGCTCTAGTAATGACAATTGATGCCTTAATTAAAAATTAATGAACCTGTAATGTCAAAAAATTAATGCAGTTATTGCATTCTGTGCTTTTTTAGCAACTAAATAAGGTATTATCATCCTCAGGGGCATACATGTCATTACACACTCAACACAGATAATCTCCTAACAGAAAATCAGGTTGGCAAACACTTTGCTTCTCTTAACAGCAGATTCTGTGGACAACGTACGAAACAAACAGGCACTATATGTTCCATCCATGTATATTAGTGCAACGCCCAACTAGGTTGGTGAGACGGATCATTTACTCTTGCGTTGCGTTCAGACGTGTGCACCATTCCAAGCAAAGCAGAAAGTGAAGCACAGGATGTGAACAACTTCTGCTGGAGAACGTAAGGACGATGCTGCACGGCCATGGCGGATTTGAGATGATGGTCAGTATCGTCACACTGGTGTGAGATGGAGAGAACCAAATGAGCCTTAGCTATTGAGGTTGATTTTTGTTGGTATTTCTTCTTCTCACTTGGGCCCAAGAATTGCAGCAGGCGGGCCAACGTAATTGGGTGCTGAATCCTGAAGATAGGATAAAGTGGGACAGCAAAACCCCAAAATTCAAAGGAATACACTGCTGCTGCGGAGTATTGCAGTAGCTAGCCTTTGCATAAAGGCAACCGTACAGTACTCAAATTTCTTTTGCTCGATCGGTCTCTGCGTCCGTGGCTGCCACTTCAGACTGGAGGCGGCCTACACTGCGGCTGATTGTGTTCGTTAATCTGGGATTGTTGCCGCGGAGACGTAGCCTGCCTATGTTCCCCGTTCACGTACGTTCGTTACATGCGCCGGGCGATCTGCCGATGACGCGGCGCCGAAACGCTCGATCGTGTTGTAGTGGAGGCGCGCGGAGGTGGAAGCGGACGGTGATTGGCCGCCCGGCTGGTGAACACCCAGCACACACACGGCACCGGTCGCACGCGACAGCGCCATCATCCGAGAGCATCCGGCAGCGACCTGGCGACGACCCCACCCGGCTAAGCTTCCGCGCGCGCGGCACGGTGAGAGAGAGAGATTGTTGGAGTATGTGGCGACCAGGTCTCCGCTCCGCTGTTGGCATGTCCGCGTGTCGGCCCTCCACACCACAGGCTTCTTCGATCTACTGCTGCCATCGCTGTCCGAAGCTGCGTATTTGCGGTTAGAACTGGCCCGGCCGTGTTTCTGGATGATATTCCCTTGGGCGTTCTCGCGGGCTGAAAGGTCCAAGCGAGGCCTGTCGCTGCTGGTCCCACAGCATCTGACAGGAATACTAGGTAAGAACGGCCATTATTCAATTCTTTCTTTGTTCAACCTCGCACACGCGTTAGACTATGGGCTTGTTTGGTGGCCAGCCACAGCTGACCATACCACGCACGCCTGCATCACAGCCTGCCGCAGCAAATGCTGGTGACGGTAGCGCGGCGTATTACGCTGTGGCGCTGGTACTGTAGCTGTGGCGTGCTGTGGTTGGCAACCAAGCAGCCCCATCTATATCGCAGCAGAACGCACGCGCGGGGAAGAACTAGCTCGGCCAATATTCGTTTCCATATGCTTGCAACTAGAGGAACGACGAGGGAGAACCTTCGAAGGTTAAAATCAGGTGCACTCTGAGCTAGTCTTCCATGCATGGTGTGATTGTTGACTCTGATCGGAAGTTCACGCTTCACACTGATCGATCGAGGTGTTAGAGCGTTCCACACGGTACGGCCGGGCAGATTTGGAATGCTACTGTTAAGACAATAAGACGCCTGAAAGATGCTGGATCTAGATCGGACGATGGATTCCTTTTCTTCTTTTTGAGGTAGGCATTCTCCGGTTCTTCTTCTCAGACGCAAGTCAGGGAATTTAGCGACACAACACCACACTCCGCCGCCGCCGACTTGCCAAGAAATGGCCCCGGCACTGCTACTGGTCGAGACGAAACGTTGTTCACGTACGCTTGTGCACACCCATCGAAGGATTTGCAATTTTCAATCATCTATAGGAGCTGTGAAGATGTAAAGAGTAAGTATATATCCGCACTCGGACCTGCTGATGTAAGGAAAAGAATCTGGATTAAATTGACTGACATGCTATTTGAGGGACAAAATTAGAATGATATAATGACTTGTTTTTGAAACGGAGGGAGTAGGTCTACTCAAATCTGGACGCTGACGGTGGTAGGGTATATCAACGCTCTCATCCACTAAGCTACGCTCACGCTCTGCATCATGCTGTTAAACCTTGTCCTATTTGTCGGATCGTGCTCGCCGAACTGTATTGCTGCCAGTTAAATCAGTCGTCGTCGCCTCGTGGTTCAACGACTTCGAAAGATCTACGCTCAGATCCTCGGTCGTGCCTTCGGAGGAGTGGCAGCGCACAGGTACGTTTTGCTTGTCCGGTGAGGCGGTGACAAACTCACAAACACAACGTCGTTGGCTCGGCTCGCGGAGACAACGCCTCGTCCTCGGATCCGGTCATTTTCTGCGTCCATATCAGTTGGAGTTGTCCGTTGTCCAAGTAGTTTTACTTGGAAAACTTACTTGTTTGCTGCCACGAACATTCTTACGATCGACGTGCGTATGGTGGCCTCTCGTCTAGGGTTATCTCTCCTTAGCCTTTTTGCCGTCCGTCAGGCGTCGCCTCCTCTCCCGCCGCGTTATACGTGTATATAAACAAAGCCGCGAGCGTAGCTTGCTCGTTCACAGCAACCTAGGCTCTTGGCCGTTGCATATACTTGCATTGCATCACCGATCACTGCAGTAGCAGCTACTAGCGGCACGTAAATCGGGACGCCATGTCGAAGCCGGTAAAGTTCCTCACCACGGCCGGGACTCGCTCCGCTTGCATTTATGCCAGCAGCTCCTTCCGTTTTGCTCTTGCTTTATTGCTTTCGCGATCCCCTGTATATGAGAGCGCGTGCCCTGCAGGAAACTTACGCGAGCTAGGGTTCTTCTTCTTCGTTGTTGTTGCAGCAAAAGATCGTGATCAAGCTGGGCATGCCGAGCCCCAAGAACCGGACGAAAGCCATGGTGCTGGCGGCCAAAGTATACGGTACGCGTCCATCGCACGCAAAAGCAGACAAGCTAGATCAAATTAATGCGTGCGTGATCGATGTATCTATATATGCAGGGGTGAGCTCGGTGGCGATCACCGGCGACGACAAGGACCAGCTGGAGGTCGTCGGCGTCGACGTCGACACCGCCTGCCTGGTCAGCTGCCTGCGCAAGAAGGTCCTTCGCCGCGCCGACATCATGGTGGTGGAGGAAGCGAAGGACAAGAAGAAGGAGGAGGAGAAAAAGAAGCTGGAAGAGCTGCTGCAGAGGGGGTGGCCCGGCTACTACCACCCTCAGCACCACTACCCGCCGTTGATGGTCGCCTGCGAGGAGCCAGTAACCGGTTGCTCCATCATGTAGAAGTAAAAACTACTCCTTCCATTCCAAATCGTAGGTTGTTTCGGTTTTTCTAGATATATAAATTTTATTATGCACTTGATATAAATCATATGCAGACATATAACAAAATTTATGTATTCAAAAAATTATTATGATCTATAAATTAAAATGGAGAGTATTCATGATCGATTTTGTCGCAGAGACGTATCGTGTGAGCTCTAAACAATGCATGAGAGATATTCGTGCAGTGCATCCCTGCCGAGATGGCGAGATACCTTTTTCTCCCGGATATAGTGTCACTACTAGAGAAATGGCCTTTCGTCCAGCACCTTAGTACCGGTTGAAATTGAGCTCGGTACTAATGTGAGCATTAGTAACGGACCTAACGGATAGTTCCCGAAATGCCCCCCGTGACCCCCTTTAGTACCGGGTGGGGGCTCCACCCGGTACTAAAAGTCACTATTTAGTACCGGGTGGAGCTCCCACTCGGCAGTACCGGGTACTAAAGGAGCTCCCATCCGATACTTATCCATCCCCCGTACCCGGCCGCTCCCGTCTCCCCCTTCCTCTATCTCTCTCAGCACTTCTACTCTCTCCTCTATCTCTCTCCCTTCCTCTCCCCCTTCTTCTCCTGTGCCGCCGGCACCTAGCCACCTCTGCCTCCCACCCCCTCCTCCCTCCTCTCACACCTCACCGGCGGTGAGGAGCAACGGCGGGGCAAGGTGAGGCAGCGGCGAGCGACGACGGGCGGGATGAGGTGAGGCAGCGGCGGGCGATAGCGGGCGGGCGGCGGGAGGGCGGGCAGGTGGGGGCGGTCGGAGCGGCGGTGGCAGGAGGGAGGGGGCGGCAAGGGCCGTCGGGGCTCGGGGGCGGGGGCTGGCGGCGGGAGGGAGCAGCGGTGGGGGCCGTCGGGGCTCGGGGGCGGGGCGGGGGCCGGCGGCGGGAGCTAACGAGGGAATTTCAATTTTTTTATTTTTTAATACCACTTTAGTACCGGTTTTTCCTTTAGTACCAAACTAGCAATACCGGTTGCGAAACCAGTATTAAAGGGAAGTTCCTAACCGGTACAGAAGGTCCTTTCCCTAGTAGTGTGTATTGGAAGTTTTGTATCCATGCATATATAGAAAGTGCATATGGACACGCGCATGTATAGACTATGGAGCATGTAATGTACGGAGTATGTAATGTACGTATACAATTGCACACTTCTTTGAGAGTTAACGTGGAGTTCATTTTCTAGCACTCAAATAGTTAACGTGTGGGTACATACCTATGAAACGATTGTCGTGTAATAATGCACATTTTCTCGTAGATTGTCTCCTACGATACTATACAATATACAATATCTTTTATGATGCGGATGACAGAAAGATGAAGATAACAAGTGTGGAAAAAAAGACAACATAGTTAATAAACAATTCCACTGCTCCCATCATAACCCATAATATCCATCAATTAATTATATATTACTCACCACTGTCATCATAAAAAATTACTCGTATACATCGTAATTTTACTAATGCAGGTTTTTGTTGCACATTGCAAAAGTTAAGAAATAAAGTTGCAATCCTCATCATCATTACCATAAAAAAATCTAAAATACCACTATATTTTTGTTTATGCAGCCTTTTTACCATTCTACATAAAGGGGTATCAATTTGGTATCTAACTACTTCTAAAATTGATAACCCCTTAGTTAGAAATTGGAGTACATTTCATTACTATTCGAAGGACCAAAACACCAAAAAAAATCAACCAGTAAAGAAAGACCGCCCTATAGCGTTACAACTAAGAAGAAATCTCAGCCAAACCAGCCGAGAAAACCTCTGAACCCTGGCTTCACCCTATAGTGCCGCGCCATAACTTAAGCCGACCACGACCCACTGGGTTGGGGACTAGTACAACTACCCTCAGCAAGAGGGGCCAAACAAACCAAACAAACCACAAATGGCACAGAAAGGCATCGTGCCACTATTTTATGTGGGGTTGCCAGCGATGAGATTTTTTGGTGCCACCAAGATTTGAATCCGGGGTAGTGTCTCCTTCACTTGGAAAGGTTATCATTACACAACAAAGATGTAGAGAAGTAGATGGAAAAACACCACATACCTAAATGGGGGGTGACCTCTGTATATATATTGCCAATATATCTTGGAGTACAAGGAAAGGATAAATACATCCTAATATACACATATACTTCCTAATACCCGCCCTCAGCTGGCGAGAGGATCACGAACGCACAGACTGGACCTAAACTCAGTAAACAAAGGAGTCGGCAGGCCCTTCGTCATGATCTCCACGAACTGATGAGAGGACGGCACATGAAGAACCCGGACCTCACCCAACACCACCTTCTCACGGACGAAATGAATATCAATCTCGATGTGCTTCGTGCACCGATGATGCATCAGGTTGATTGTCATATAGACAGCGCTCACGTTGTCACAGTAGACGACAGTGGCCGAAGCAAGTGGGACATGAAGCTCCTGAAGAAGTTGACGCAGCCAGCAACACTCTGCCACAGCATGAGCCACAACACGGTACTCTGCCTCAGCACTGGAACGAGACACCGTGGTCTAGCGCTTAGAGGATCAAGACACCAGATTGTCGCCGAGGTAGACGCAGAAGCTGGAGGTGGATCATCAAGAGTTCGGGCAGCCAGCCCAATCGGCGTCGGAGTAGGCAGTCAGAGACTGAACAGAGCCGGTGCCGATGTGAAGCCCGGAGGAGAGCGTGCCCTTCACATAGCGCAGGATGCGCTTGATCAGGACCATGTGGGGTTCACGCAGGTCATGCATGAAGAGGCACACTTGCTGAACCACATACGCCATGTCAGGTCGAGTCAGAGTGAGGTACTGAAGAGCCCCAGCAAGACTCCGATACTCAGAGCCATCCTGAAGCTTGGCACCGTTGTGTGCCGAAAGCTTGGCATGAGTGTCAACGGGAGTCGCGGTAGAGTGACACTCAGCCATGCTGGCACGCTAAAGAAGATCCAGGACGTACTATCACTAAGACAAGAATAGGCCTTGAGAGGAATGTGTGACGAAGATGCTGAGGAAGTGGTGTAGGTTGCCAAGATCTGTCATGGCAAACTCGGAGTGAAGGTGCCCCATGATGTGCCAAAGAAGAGTCAAGGACAAGACGGTTAGGACGATGTCGTCGACGTAGAGCAGCAGGTAAGCGAGGCTCGGTCCCTCTTTATAGACAAAAAGGGAGGTGTCAGAGGTGGAGGTGACAAAGCCGAGCTGACAAAGGAAGGAGGCGAACCGCTGGTATCACGCTCGCGGGGCCTGTTTGAGTCCATACAAGGACTTCTGCAGGAGACAGACATGATCGGGGGGCGGCGGGGTCGACGAAGCCGGGAGGCTGCTGGCAGTAGACAGTCTCTGTGAGGTGTCCATGAAGAAACACATTCTTCACGTCCAGCTGGTGGATCGTCCAGGGGCGAGAAGTGGCAATGTTGAGGATGGTTCGTATCGATGCCGGTTTGACAACCGGACTGAAGGTCTCGTCATAGTCGATGCCGTGACGCTAAGAGAAGTTGTGAACCACCCAGCGCGCCTTGTGCCAGGCAAGGGACCCATTAGTATGGAACTTATGCCAGAAGATCCACTTGTCCGACACGACATTGGCACCGGGCGGCCACGAGATGAGGCGCCAGGTGTCGTCATTGATGAGGGCCTAGAACTCATCGACCATGGCAGCATGCCAATTGGTGTTAGCTAGAGCACTGCGATAGTTCGTCGGAATCTGAGAGGGTAGAGAAGAAGTCGAGGCTATCATGTCCTGGTAGTGGACCCGTTGGATTGCCCCAGTCGTAGACCGAGGGGCAGGGCGCGGAGGGGCAGGTGGTGACGAGGAGGGCGCGCTCGCCCGATCGGTCGGAGCACTCATCGGAGCGGTCGGGGTGCTCGCTAGTGCGGTTGGGGTGCTTGCCGGGATGGTCGGGGCGCTCGCCCGACCGGTCGGAGCACTCGCCGATGCGGTCGGGGCACTCGCCTACACGGTCGGGGCGCACACTAGTCTGGTCGGAGCGGTCGCTGGCCCGATCGGGGTCGTTGGCGAAGGAGAGAGTGGCGTCCTGCCCACAGACAGAGCAGGGTACACGGTCGATCAACGTACCAAGATGGTGGGGTTGTCGTCAGTGAGTTCGTGCAAAACAACGGGTGAGGGTTGTGGCTGCTCGACGTTCAAGGACAGAGCGACCGAGATGGGAGTAGGAGCATCGGAGGGGCTGGACAAGAGGAAGTCGAGCTGCGACGAGTGAGTGCGGTGGAAGGAGAAGGGGAAAACGGACTCGTCGAAGACAACATATTGAGAGATGATGACTCAACGAGTGGACAAGTCAAGGCAGTGGTACCCCTTATGAGAGGAGGGATAACCGAGGAAGACACAGGCTGTGGAACGAGGAGCAAGCTTGTGGCGTGCCGTGGCTTAGAGGTTCGGGTAGCAAAGACAACCGAATACACGTAAGTGAGAGTACTCGGGAGGCTGGAAATAGAGGAGGCGGTAGGGAATGTGATTCTGAACGGCAGAGCAGGGGCGTCGGTTCAGAAGATAGGTCGCGGTAACGAGCGCCTTGACCCAGTATGAGGCGGTCATGGAGGCGTGAATGAGCAAGGTGCGAGTCACGTTATTAAGGGTGCGTAGGACATGCTCGACTTTCCCATTTTGAGGAGAAGTATAGGGACACGAGAGGCGTAAGTGGATACCGTGAGAAGTCAAAAAAGATGTGAGAGGCTTATTGACAAACTCGGTCCTATTGTTAGCTTGGACGCTTCAAACGGGAAGACTAAACTGCGTATGAGGATAGGCGCAAAAGGCAGTGATGTGTGAGGTGACTTTAGACTTGTGAACTAGAGGAAACATCCAACAAAAATATGAGAAGTCATCCAAAATGACTAGGTAGTAACAATAACCAGAAACGCTAGCAGCGGGAGAAGTCCAAATATCATAGTGAATTAACTCAAAAGGAGCAGAGCTGCGAGAGCTAGAATGTGAGAAAGGTAACCGCACATGTTTCCCTAACTGACATGAATGGCATAGAGTGTGACTGACTTTATTACAGGCAATAGATGAAGTCTGTCTAAGCATAGCAATGGCGGCAGGACCAGGATGACCAAGACGGAGATGCCACAAACTGGAGGAGATGACGAGACCGGCGTGGGGCGTTGCAAAGCTGGCTGCTGGAGGCATGGTGTAAAGGTCGTCGGCACTATTGTAGCGAAGGATCACGCGTCTAGTCGAAAAATCCTTGACAGAGAAACCAAAAGTGTCAAACTCTATAGTGCAGTTATTATCCTTAGTAAACTGACGAACAGAAATCAGATTACGAATTCAAGAGGGGATAACAAGGACATTGTTAAGACAAAAGTGGGAGGCGGGGGTGGTGAGGGTGGAATTGCCACAGCACGTGACGGGAAGGGTGTAACCGTTACCGACAGTAATGGAGGAGTAAGAGGAAGGAAGGCGGGAAAGAAGAATACCGTCCAAAGACGACATGTGGCCGGAAGCGTCTGATTCAACGACCCAGCTGCCGTTCTGTAGCGCCATTTGGTTCAAGGCGGCAACCTCACTTGCCTGGTCCCAGGTTGGCGCCTGAGGGGGCACCTGAACGGGGGTGTAGGCGGCATAGGCCTGCAGAGGGGGGCCAAGGAGGCCAGGAGCACTGGCACACCAGCCCCCACCATTCTGACCGCCGGCCTGTTGGAAGCCCATAGTGTCATCGGAGCCAGCCCCTGGACTGAAGCAGAACCATGGACTGGTGGGCCGTGGGGGCTTGTCGCCGTGAGAGCCACCGCCGCCAGAGGGTGCCTGGAAGCTACTTCCGCCCTTCTTCTGCTGCCACTTCTTCTTGCTGCTGCCGCCACCGCTGCCGCCGGCGCAGCCGCCGCCGCTAGGCTGGACAGAACCAGACGGCGGGTGACACCCGCCCGTACAGCCGGAGGAGGAAGACGACGAGGAGTTCCCGGCGAGGAGGACGGTGGAGTTGGAGACCTTCTCCTCGTTAGCGAGGCAAAGTTCCTTCAGTGCGAGCATGTCGCGCGCTTGGGCGAAGGACGGGAAGCCGGCGGAGGAGTTGGCGATGTCGTCGGTGGTGTTGGAGAAGCATGGGTTGAGGCCACGGAGGAGGTACAGGACAAGCTGAGAGTCCTGAACGGGATGGCCGATGTCACGAAGGGCGTCGGCGAGAGTCTTCATGCGGCTGCAGTACTCGGGGATGGAGGAGTCGCCTTGCGTCATGGAGTGGAAGTCGTGGTGGAAGAAGATTGCCCGGGACTGCTTGTTGGCGCGGAAGAGTCCCTCGATGGCGAGCCAGAGTTCCCGGGCGATTTGGTCATCATCGATCATGGCGAGGTCGAGGATGGAGTTGTCGACGGAGCCGAAGAACTAGGAGCGGATGCAGCAATCCGCTTGATCCCAATCGGGGTCCTGGGGATGAGGAGCCACCGCGCCGTCGATGTGCGATCGGAGGCTGAACTTGCCGCACATGGACTTGAAGAAGGACGCCCATATGGAGTAGGTGTTGGACTTCATCATCAGCATCATGGGAATGTGAGACTTGATGGAGACGATGGTGTAGGGGTGGATAGAGGGCGGCAGCGCCGGGTACAGGATGAAGCCGCCGTTGTCGTTGCCGGGTGCGTCGCCGGCAGGAGGAGCTTGGGGTGTGCCGCCAGAGGAGCTGCCGGTGCCAGGTGGTAGCACAGAGGCCCCGCTGTCGGCAGCAAGGGACGAGACAGGAGGCGGCACAGTTGCAGCAGAAGGAACTGTGGTGTCGCCGAACACAGAGGAGTCGGCGAAGGAGAGGGTGGCCATGGCGCACGACAGGGAGGGGGCACGCCGGACAGGGAGGTGCAGTAAGGAAGATCTTAGTAACAAAGAGTCCACATCATCGGCAACTTCAGGAAGTTTAAAGAGGCAATGGTCAGGTGACTCTTTTACCTCTATGAAGGCTGAAAAAATGGACAAGTTCACTGAAGCACTCAAGGAGGAAGCACCTAAAGGCCCAACATCAAAAGAAATTCTAAACACACTGAATGAGATAGAAGGATTGGACGAAGACACTTTGTTGGATCTATTTGATATCCTGACCGGTGATGCACGCAAGTATGAGTCTTTGTTGGCGCTTCCGGTGGAGATGAGGAAGAGGTGGCTACTAAAACAACTCAATAAGTGAAGAAACTAGTTCATCTATAAATTATACTATCAAGTGATGGATAATATCTATTGAACTTGCATTGTCTTGTAATAATACGTGGCTTCAACTATATGAAAGTTTAGATACTATGTCTGTCATGATTGCATTGTCAAGTGATGTGTTAGATGCCTGTAACTGACACCCATGCAACAATGGTGGAGCTTGGAATATTTCATTTAAATGTTTGAATTGTAGCATGTTGTCTGATTTGAATATCTAACAACAATGGAGACTTCATTTGAATGTCTGACAACTCCATGTGTTAGAGAGAGAGCTATGCTGGTAGCATGTTGTTCCATTTGAATTTCTAATCAACCAAACAATATTTAAAATCTAATTCTAAGAATTAGTTTGTTTGTACATCCAAATAAGAAAATTGAAATGAATATGATTCTGTGTAATTTAATTCCTATTGAATCTAATTGCTAGAACGAGATTCCTAGAATGAGATTCAATTCCGACGAAACAAACGGCCTAAGAGTATTGTATCTATATGAGTTTGTGCTCGAATATTTGTACAAACCAGAGCAAAAGGTAAATAATTTTGATTATTAGTTATGAGCTTTATTATTATTTTTATAAATTTCTAGTACTTATGCATCTCAAAATTATTACTCCTTGCGGGAGCATGGGGTTATGGACTAGTATATATCCAATGGTACTGAATAAAAAAAAAGATAAAATGGAAATCACTACTAGGGCTAATTTTCTAATAACAAGGTGAAGGAAAAATTGATAACGAAAGGCAAGGCGGTATTACTGGCACATGCACACTTGGATTCTTAATATCTTGCCGCATTAAACACGGGCCACTCCGCTATTTTCTCATGACATCTGTCGTATTTCGTAGCTCTTACATCTGCCGCGGACTGCTCATATCTATCAGTTCAGTCAAGAACCTGCATGTGAGTTGTTCAGATGTTTCTCTGCTGTACCTTTGAAATTTTGACCCGTAAAGTGAAATACTACATTTCTCTGAGATGCCTATTGCGCATAAAGTGAACACCCCACTTTGTAGTTGTTCTATATTCTGACAGTGGGATCGAAGACGTGTATACAGGGTGAAAACTCAACAATTGGCAGCACATGGTCGTAAAAGTTCAGAGCCATGTGCCCTTTTAAGGTTCCAATTGTGACCAAGTCACCATTATATTTACTTAGAGATAGAAAACGAATCAACAAGACTGATGACTAGCCGAACCAATGGAATTTAACGTACGCGTTGTGAGGTCTTTGGACAAACAAGCTTACACTTAGCCTTCTATGTTCAGATTGGGTAGCTTCTGAAGGTGTATACTTTTTCAGACGCTTCAGACCTAACTGAAATAAAAGCTGAGAACTAATGGAGCACTTAGTAGTTACTAGTTAGTATTGTGAAATTTTAAGGTGTTTGGTTTGTGGAATTGGATGATTTTGTCGTCTATTTTTGTTTATTTTGGAATGAGTTGATCTGTTACCTCCTCATTCATTCAATTCCTCGCAAGTACATAAGTAGTATAAACATGAGTCTCACAAAAAATTCATAAGATCAGCCCATGATGGGCCACACCATCTAAGACGACCTAATTACTGAAACCAAATATCCCATTTTCCCATTAGTCTGTCAGGGGACAGTGCGTCTCACCACACGATCAACATGTGTGGAATGGAGGTGAATTCGTTTCTCCCTTCTCTCCGAGTTCCAAATTGATTTTTTTTCCTACCTGATGAGCTGGATTATTTCTGTTGAGAAAGGGAGTGTTACATGACTCTGAGAAATAATACTCAAACCATCTTAGAGAGTACTCCCTCCGTTCCAAATTATAAGTCATTCCAACTTTCTTGGAGAGTCAAAGCATTTCAAGTTTGATCAAATTTATACAATAAAGTGCTAACATTCATGATACCAAATAGGTACCATTAGTTTCTTCATTAAATATATTTTCATAGTATATCCATTCGGTGCCATAAACTTTTGTGATCTTCTCTATAATTTTAAAATGGTTTGACTCTCCAAGAAAGTTAGAATGACTTATAATTTGAAACGGTTGAAACGGAGGGAGTATATATTAGAGTTGGAGTTCCTCTACTAGTCAGACAACCGACTTTCACGAAACATATCAAAATTGAAACAAAAAGCATGTAAATGTTGCGCGCACTAGCTATAGCACTTTGACTGTGTCAATTCTTGCATCTGTTCTGGTGAAAAGGTAGACACGGCTTAAGAAAGCGCGGAATGAAGGGGAGCTTTGCAAAGCAAGGTCTTAAAACTATATTCTTCTTCTTTACCCACGGCATGGATGCATTGGTAGTTTGGCTGGGTCTAAACCGCATGAGATCTTCTTCTTAGCTCAAAGTATAATCGGGGCATAAAGCACAATTCTCGGGGCTATACCCACTTGTTATACTAGTCTATTTATTACTTATATAAGCCGCATAAGGGGCTCTCCTTCCGTCCCCAACAACACTCGGAGCTTCAAGTGTCAATTCCGAGCTGTAGGATTAGTAAGGAACTCTCACGTTGGACCGACCGAAATCAGCAACAGAGCAACAAAATGAAGGTAACACGAATTCTCATCCAAACGCGAAGCACCTGAGTCTGTTGTCTACTGTCTAGTGTCTACTTTGTCACTGTCTGCAACGGAAACACCTGAGTTTGCATTTCCTTTTTGTTTGCTAGCAAAGGGTCGTGATCCAGGTGCAGATGAGCGGTGACAAGAGCCGGTCTAAAGCTCTGGGTTTAGTCGCCTCCACGCACGGTAAGCATCATTTTCTTACACTGTCGGATCACGCTAGCTCGCGAGCATGAGGTGGCTGTCTGGCAGAGCTAACCGTACCGGCCGGTTTCGCCGTCGTGTTCGCAGGGGTGCAGTCCGTGGCGATAGAAGGGAGGGAGAGGAACCATCTGGTGGTGGTCGGCGACGGCCTGGACGCCGTCAGCCTGACGAGCTACCTTCGCAAGAAGGTGGGCAGCGCGCAGATCGTCCAGGTGGAGGTCCTCGGAGCCGGCGCCGCCGCCGAGAAGACGAAGCCGCCGGCGACGACCACCACCAGCGTGCTAGCCGCGGGCTCGCAGCAGTGGCAGCCGCGCTACTACAGCGGCTACTACTCCCGGCCGGCCGCCGTGCACCCGTACGCCGGCCAGTACGGCTACGGCTACGACGACCCCCGCCCCGATGCGGACTCGTCGTGCGCCATCATGTGATCCGCAGGCGAGAGGCGACGCAGCCGATCGAGAGGAGCGTTGGATGATCCATCCTCCGAATCTCCGATACATAAACGAAGAGAGAAAAAAATGGCTGATGGTTGCAATCGTAGATGTAGTATATTTGTGTAGGAGTTCATGCGCTGTTAAATTTGATTGGTTTATTTACTTGTGTGGCATGATTTCGCCAATGTTACTGTAAGAATGAATGAGGCCAATTGAGCTCTACATGACCTTTTAATTTTCCTTGTCTTGACTATAGCCAGTGGCGGACCGAGAGGACTAATAACAGAGCCTGGGCGAAATGCAAGACCTCTCTTCCTTCACATCTTCGGCAGAACACAATGATACAAGATTTGACAGCTCAGCTCTTGCGACCATAGCGCATGAGCCCGGGCAGGTGCCCAGGGTCGCCGGGCCCTGGGTCCGCCCCTGGCTATATAGCTGCTATACTTTTTTTCAATGATCATATATTCCTTAGAGGGGATTGGAACCGGCCAGGAGAAATAAAGTACTTGATCGTGAGCGATCCTGCTGCACTCGATCATGAAAGTACCCGATCGAGTATGAAGATCCCAACCCACCAAAAGTACGCTATCTGAACTCTCGTCAGAAAACTGAGCTCTTGAAAGGCCCAACGAATTAAAATGACCCCATTACGCCTACGTGCGGCGCTCGCGAGATGATGATTTTCTCTCCTGATCACGCGATCCCCGGGGTACGGTGCCGGGCGCGAGCAGGGGCGGACGACGGCGACGGCAGCATGCGCAAGGTCCTCGAGCGGTCGTGCGGTGGTGGAAGGCAGGAACTGGGTGGCGCACGGCACCGGGACGGGTGGGACGGACGCGACGGCGGCAATACGCGACACGCTAGAGACTAGAGGCCGATTGGCGCGATGCGCGGTCGACTTGGCGAGACCCGGCTGGGGAGATCAGCGAGTTACGGCGACAGCGCTAATAAGCTGATGATGGAGAGGCAGCGGAGCTGGGCTCTTCCGTCCCGTCCAATGTTACTTGTTCTGACCTGGTACCGGCAGTGTTCCTTAAAACTCTTTCGCCCTTCGGTATTGTGAAGAAGGCATTTATGTGAGGAAAGGCAGTTGCTTCGCTGCCACGGTTGCTGCAAAAAACAAGAACCCTAGGTATCCTTAACTACGGTTTCGCCTACGTAGCGCTGCATGTGTACCGTGACATCATGAGTCTTTTTTTGTTTCTTGAAAATTCTAAGGCTCCTCATTGCTGTCTGCAGAGATATTATCGAATCCGCAAACGTTGCCCATCAACCCAGGCTGTCAAATGACGACTGCGGGAGACCTAGGAACACCACCGCGATCGCGTCTTCGCTGAAAGTGGCAACCCACATCATCAGTCTCCAGTGGACGGCCGCATTGTCCCGGCTCCAACACATCTCCATCGTCCAGTTCCTGGTCCCCGTTTTTTCTATGGCTAATCAGTAATCACTCGCTCGGGGTCGCTACCTAGCTTGACGCAGCAGACGTTCAACTGCGCACGATCGAGCTTATTATCAGCTTCCACACGCTACGTACGTAGGTTCTCGGTAATCTCCCTGGCCGGATTCCTAGAACGATAAGAACAAGACCTCTGCCCCCGGGCCCCGGCCCGTCCGTCGCTGTAGCCTTCCGCGGGGTCCTCTCCACCCTCTTGCCCCCGCGCGCGCGTGTATATTTATACACCAGCCATGAGCGCGGCTGCTAGCTCCTTCACAAGCTACTCGATCAGCTTAGCAGGGGCAACTGGGAACACCCAGTCAGAATTATAAGCCTGACAGGGCAGGCTCACTTGTTTCCTCGGCGGAAGCGTACGTGGATCTATCAACGATGTCAAAGGTAGTGAAGCGTGGATCTATTTTCATTTCTGCTCCTGCCGTTTTGTTCTTAATTGGTCTCGCAATGCTTGCTTGAGCATTCTGCGCGCGAACTGATGATGGGCTGGGCTCTTTTTTATTGTTGTTGCAGCAAAAGATTGTGATCAAGGCGACCATGTCCAACGCCAAGAGCCGTGCCCAGGCCATGGTGCTGGCCTCCAAAGCAAACGGTACATATGCTCCATACATTACCTCTGTTCTCAAATACATGTCCTTTAGGATAAGCAGATGAACTAACCAGCTTGTCCTAAACGGTCCATTTGTGCATGAATGAATTTTTGCAACTGCAACGTGCGTCTATATATATGCAGGGGTGGGATCGGTAGGGATCACCGGCGACCTCAAGGACCAGCTGGAGGTGGTCGGCGTGGGCATCGACATCGCCTGCCTGGTCAGGTGCCTGCGCAAGAAGCTCCGCTACGCCGAGATCGTCAAGGTGGAGGAGGTGAAGGACAAGCCCGAGGAGGAGAAGAAGAAGCCCGACCCCACCTGCACCTGCACGGGGCCGTGCCGGTGCGCTGCCGCCGGTTACTACCACGCGCCGCTGCCGCTGTATCTCTGCGAGCAGGACCCGCCGCCAGGCAGCTGCCTCATCTTGTGAACCTAGCAGCAGTAAGATGGGCTCCGTCATGCATGCATCTGTGTGATTTGGGTTCTATAAGAACCTTTTGAGGCAACAGCTTCTTCGTGTGTGCAGTGTGCTGTGTGCATGTGCGCAAACGTGGTTCTGGTTTGCTTTTGCTACCGCCAACCATCGGTAGTGTCATTAGATCACACCACTACAAGGTATTAATATCATATAAACCCCAATATGTGTGTATGTTATACGTGTAAATATATGTATATGTGTTATCTGTACGAGTATGACTTAGTTGCATTGGTTTATGCATCCCATTGTGAACCTTATGCTGAGGTCGTATTTTTTTCCTATTACTATCAAAGAAAAGACATGAGTACTAATTAACGCCGTATGTGAAAACGTATAAAGTCACAATATGCCAACAGGTACCTAGTGTTTTTATGCTAACATATATGATATATTGTAAAAAAAATGTCGACCGGCGGAAAATACTGCTCTACGACATTGCACTAAGAAGAATATTAGCTAAGCCGACCGAGAAAATCCATGAACCCTGGCTTCACCCTATAGGATCACATTGTAACCTAACCTGACCACAACCAATTGGGTTGATGATTAATGCAAGGATTTGAACTCTGATTGGTGTTGATCTCTCTTAACTAGGGAGCTTACCACTACACTATAAGTGTTGGCATATGATGTATCATGATACACCTATGGATTTTAATTTCCGTGGATCTCCACTGGTATTTCAAAAAATATATAGGGACAAAAATAATACATATGGTGAAAATTTGCTTTCTTTAGATTTTTAACTTTAAAGCGAGTAAATTATTAAGTTGAAAGCCCAAAAGTCGTCGTAATATCGTTCTCAATGGCAAACAAATCTCCCACGTTTACAAAATCCCACCCTTCCTCCTTTTTCGTTGACAGTTTTCTAAGACTGGCATGTGGGGCTGACATAAAATGGGTGGGAAGAAAATAATGCAACCTTGAGATTGGATTCAAGGCCTGCAGATATCGATTTATTTGCAAGTCAGTCGATATGTGCAAATAAAATAATACTTGGCATCTTTATTTGTGATTTCAATCAGTTTTCACTTGACACCGACCTGAACCTCAATTTCTCAAGTGTTTGCTTATAGGTGTAAGTTTGCATGTGCACATGTGATTTGCGATTGCATGAGCCAACCTGTGACGGTAATGTAATAATCAGGCCGCAGTCAGCAGGTCCTGTAGCAATGTAGCATCAAGAACGGGTAGGGTAAACTGAACTGCGAACGTCATCTACTGATCTACCAAGAACAAATTAACATCACGCCAAAATCGTAGTGTCTGTTCGCACCCTGATCGAGATGGATCATGATGAGTGAATGATCTGCATTTTTGCCGTCTAATATAATGCCCGGTAAAAGCATTTTGAACTGATGATGATGGTGATTGGAAAGCCACGCTGATCAATAATGCAGTGGCCTGGTTCCGCACATGACTGAATTTGGTGAATCAAGCTGCCAATCATATGCCACAAATAAGGGGGTGTTTGGATTTTAGAGCTAAAGTTTAGTCCGTGTCACATCGAATATTCGGAGGCTAATTAGGAGGACTAAATATGAGTTAATTATAAAACTAATTACACATATGGAGGCTAAACGGCGAGACGAATCATTAAGCCTAATTAATCCATCATCAGCAAATGGTTACTGTAGCAGCACATTGTCAAATCATGGACTAATTAGGCTTAATGGATTCGTCTCGCCGTTTAGCCTCCATCTGTGCAATGGGTTTTGTAAATAGTCTATATTTAATACTCCTAATTAGTATTTAAATATTCGACATGATAGGGACTAAAGTTTAGCTCGGGGATCAAACACCCCTAAGTGGCCAATCATATTCCAGTTTATACGGATGCATAACTGCATTTCCTTCCCTCGGAATCCCCGAACAATGATTAGAAAATGACCTCCGACCTTATTTGTCGCTTCTATCAGAATTTATCTCTTGCGCGTGCATATTTGCATTTTTATCACTAATTGCTAATACAAGGTACTACTCTTTAATGCATGATTTTTATTTTCACTTTGAGACTACTTTGCTTACAATATTCCATCCTTTAAACGATTTTTCATAGAACGTCTTTAATTATTTTGAGCAAAACCTACAATTTGAAGTGAACGGTATATATATCAGTTCCGAGTCAAATCTATAAAATTTGTCTCTCTGGCACCGGCGCCAACGCCTATCGCCATTTGCCGGCCGAACACATGGTCAAGGATCTAGTTCGTGAGATATACATAAAGTGAAGGTGGGCAGAGGGCGGTGACAAGAGTGATCGAGGCACAGTGTGGAAGCCAAAAAAATAGATCGAAACTTGTACGCTCATCCAATCGCCATCACATCCACTTAGATATAGAATAGACCAATCAAGAGAAATCTCTAGGCAAGTAATTTGGTCAGTATTGCAAGTTGGTCTTTTTCCCTTTAGGTAATAAGGCATGTGGAATTCAATGTATGCGTTGCAAACTTGCAGTCTCTTCAGTCATTAGTTCACTAGCTGCCACCTGCGTCACCTAAGCTTTTCGACGAGTCCTCCACCCTCTCTTGCCCCTGTAGTTATTTGAACCGGATTGGACCGGCAGTTGGACACCAGAGCCTATATCAGCTCGGTTCACATAAAAGATCGGCCGTGCAATCGAACCGTTAAAAACCGTCGAACTGGCCGATTTTTTACGGAACCGGTAAACTGGCTGGTTCCGATTGAACCGGACTGGTTTTGATTTTTACCGATGCGAACCCTCCTCCATCGATTCAGTTCAATCTTACCGGCCTAGGCGTATAAACGGAAAGACTTTTCTTTCTTACGAGCAACACTTGTTTGGCTTTGCATCTGGCACAAATGGCGGCCGCGGCGGCGCATCTGCTGCCTGTTCTTCTCCGGAGGCGGCCGCTCCATGCCTCCACCTCGCCAGATCGAGCTCGTCCCGTGCTCATCTTTGCCGGTGGCAGCCCCTCGACGGCGGCCCCTCATCTCCTTGCGGCTCAACGGCTTCACCACAGTGACGGCCGCGGGGGCCGGCGGCCAACGCTGCGCTCTAGTGCTCCGTGCCTCCAGTAGTCTAGTCCTCCACTAGCTCGTCCTCGTCGTCATCCTATCTCGGCGCTTGACAAGACCACAAGGAATCTGCTGCCCGCGATTCTCCCTGCCTACCTGACATGGCTATCGGTTGGTAACTCAGCACCCAAGGTTCCAGATTACAATGATTCAAGTTGTGCAATGATTAGAGTTCAGACTTGACGAATCTAGAGTCGAAATTGTTTGCAACTCAATAGGCTATTGAGTAGTATACTGAATGGATAGAGCACACTTGCAGTACCACTACGTGAGAGCTCAATTGTCAATAGGCTATTATTCAGTGAATACGTGCAATTTCCAGTAGATGGGCTAGTCCTAATAATTTAATAAATTGTTATTTGAATTTGTGGTTCGTATGCTGAACACTTGAACTTGGAATGCAACTACTATAGTTATATATTGTGTCATTTATGAGGATATTTTTTCTATGATCAACTATATAATATAATATGTACAGTTCATCATCAATGGTATATTGGACCGGTTCACATTATTTGTGGCTGGTTCACTTCAACGGTTCAAAGTTATTGACCGGCAGTTCAACGGTTCCTAACGGTTGAACTAATGAACCATTGAACCGACCCCCTCACCAGTTCGATTACTAGTCTGGTCCTAATAACTATGCTTGCACGGCGCGGGCGTGTACATATTTATACACCACGAGCGCGCCTGGTAGCTCCTTCACAAGCTGCACGAAGCTTGTGTTCTTTGGCTCTCTAAACGTCGATCTGTGTAGTAGAGCCACACCCAGTCAGAACAATAAGCTAAGGCTGACAGCCTCAGTTACCTTGCTCAGCTATCTTCTCAGTGTAGTTCGTGATCGGATCAACGATGATGAAGGTAATAGTGAAGCCACCCAGTAGCAGTTCGCTTCTGCTCCTCCCGTTTCGTTCCTCATGTCGCTTTTATTTAACCCATCAAACTGTACTCTCGCTGGGTTAATATTTTTAAAAGCTATTGAATCTAAAAATTATTTAGAAATTAAACTCCTAACTAATAATTAAAATTATTTACCTACTACTCTCTTATTTTTTCAATACTTCAACATAATACTCATATAGATATGTACTTATCTTTATTCAGTTGTGATTGATTTTTAATTAGTAATTACTCTATAAACTTTTTGATCCACATTCACACCTTTTCTTTCATTTTGTATCGCACCTCCATACATTGTGTTTAGCATAAAAAACCAATATTTTTTCATTAATTCCTCACACACATGTATAAATGGTCTAAATGGTGACACTCATCATGTGTATATACTTTAACTTAGTATTTCTATATTAACAATGATATAAATAGGTAATTTAAAATCATATATTAGTTTATTTTTGGACGTTTCTGTATAATGCACATCAAGATAACTAGATTAAGATTTAAGTGTTTACTTTATATTATTTTAATATGTGGGTAACTTAGCTACAAATTGAGAATGATATTTTAAATTATTCTATATAATGATATGTATGAGTGAATTGGATGAAGATTATGAGGTTACTTTAGATTATTTTTTATAATAGTCGACCTCAGTAATTTAGACATAAGTTCAGAGTTTATTTTTGAATATTTTCCTAATGGTAGTGGTGGGTAACTTTTTAATAAATACAGTAGATCAATGACTATGATTATTAGAGTTTACAGGATTAGTGTTTGATTTTTTTGAGAATTTCTAGGAATTATCTTTTTTTTCTAGCATGTCGGGTGGGAACTAATGCGTAGTCTCTAATGAAAAAATAAGATCACATTGCTACAAAACTATTACCACGAGCTACATCTCATTCGTTAAATATTCGAACACAATACTTATATAGATATATACTTATTATCTTCATCCGATTGTGATGTATTTTAGTTACTAATTACTCTATAATATTTTTGTCCACATTTATAATCTTTAACTTTTCACTTTGCATCGTAGGTATGTGCTTGAATTTATTTAATGGGCCCTAAGTTTGCCCTATAATTTTAACGTAGAAACATATATTCTCGTCACTTTGTCTATATCTTTATAAATGGTTACGCACATCATGCGTATATACCTTAATATTATATCATATACCAATAGTGTAAGAAATAGACGATTTAGACTCATATATCGCTGTATATTTTTAATTAAGATGATTAGATTCAAATGTAGGGTTACCTCATGTAATTTTTAATAATGACATATGTGGGTAATATAGATGCAAATTTAAGGGGTTACTTTAAGTTTTTTTAAGTGTTAGTAGTGGAAAATTTATGCAAATTTCGGGGGTTATTTTAAATATTATTTATAATGGTATAAGTGGGTAATTTTGATGAATATTAGGGGTTACTTTAGTTAATTTTATATAATGGCAGATGTGGGTAATTTAGATATCTTTAGGCTATCTTTATAATAGCATAGGTGGGTAATTTTTTAGAAAACATAATAGATCCAATGGTTATAATGATTTGAGTCTACTGATTGATAGCTAGATGTTTTATTTTTTTTTTGAGAATTTTCAGAATTTCTCTATTTTTCTAAAGTGTCCACCTAGGAATCCTGGCTTCACTGACCTCCGATTAGCAATAGTAAGATTTGTCCCGCGAACTGATGATGGGCTGGGCTGGGCTCGTTGGTTGTTGCAGCAAAAAATTCTGATCCAGGTGACCATGCCCAACCCCTGCAGCCGCTCCCGGGCCATGGAGGTTGCAGCCAAAGCAAACGGTATAGTACAATGCACCCCTCATCATACGCAAAAGTACGCAGATTTATGCACGAATAAGTCAGACAACAATATCTGTATGCGTCTACATATGCAGGGGTATGCTCAATAGGATTATAGGAATCACCGGCGACTTCAAGGACCGGCTGGTGGTGGTCGGAGAAGGCATCGATATCGCCTGCCTGGTGCAGTGCCTGCGCAAGAAGCTCTGCTGCCATGCCGTGACGATCCAGCTGGTGGAGGGAAGTGAAAGACAAGAAGCCGGAGGAGAAGAAGAAGGCGGAAGATCAGCTCAAGCTTTGCGCGTGCCCAGCGCTGTGTTGGCGCGCCGGTTACTACTGCCCCACGCCGCCGCCGCTGCCGCCGCCGCGTCGGATGTGTTCTGCTGCGAGGAGACGCCGGCAAACGATTGCCACATCATGTGAAGCTAGTAAGATGGGCTCTGTCGTGCATGCAGCTGTGTGATTTGGCGGGTTCTGACCTTATGCCACGCCTATCGGCTTCTTCGTCCGTGGAGTGTGGTGTGGGCATGTGCACAAACGGGGTTCTAGCTATACGGTTTGGTTCCTCTTCTGTCGTCAACCGTCGGAGGTGCTCGTATAAGATCATTACAAGCTATTATCATAAAATGTAACATGTATACGTACATTATACATGTGCAGTAATATGTTTATGTGTTATGTGTATGCGTCTATGAGTTGCATTGTCATTATGCATCCAGTTCGTGAACCTGATGCTGAGGTCGTATTTTCCCTGTTATCAAAGAAAAAAACATGCGTACTATTAGTGTCGTCTGTAAAAACGAATTAAAGTATCCGAAAAAAAAGAGGAAACCAATAAAAGTCACCATCTCTAATAGACGAATTTTGGTCAGGCAATCGGGCCTTTCTCGAGCGCTCATCGTGCCACGTCGACTACTCATCCGCATCGTCGATTAACTATTTTTATTTAATCGCACGGTCAGAATAGGCCCCGTCAGTTAGCAATAGCATTGTCCAGAGCCTTCCTCAGAGTTCCCCATCCCTCTGGTCTAGAGCGGCGATGGCAAGCCGCGCTGACGCTTGTACATACACCAGACACCTACGGTTGTACATATACCAGACACCATTTATTTCAATCCAAACCAGCAGACCAAATCCCCATGACCCCATCCAAACCCCACAAGCTAGACACACAGTGGAACATCCAATTAACAGGAGCACGTCTACAACCGATCAAAAAGAAATAGACGCAAGCAAATAGACACCGTCGCAAGCAAGTTTGGCAGGACCTAGCTTTACTTTGTTACTAGAATTGCGGTCGATTTACCTTAATCTTTCTTTCCCTTTATCTATACTAAAATCGACTGGATCTCAAGTACGGGGCTGCCTGCTAATACATACTGAATTGCGGCCTGCTGGCTGTACGTCGCCGTCTATATATATATATATACCGTACGTGCACCTAGCGGAGGTAGCTCCGTCGCAAGGCAGCTGCCGATCGCACCTGCAGTTCTTCTTTCCCTCATCTCTTCTATCTCCTCGGCGGCGCGTAATTAAACCACCGCCACCAACAACGCCATGAAGGTAACTTTGCTTCTTCCTTCCCCTCATCATATCTTTGTTGGTGTCCCCCTAGCTCTTTTGGTCGCGCTCTGTTAAGCTAAAGACTTAAAGGGACCCTGTTGAACGCAGCAAAAGATCGTGATCAAGCTGAGCGTGGCCATGGTGCTGGCCGCCAAGGCAGACGGTACGCAACGCACGCGTTGTTCATGTTTGTTCTCTCTTCCCGTAGATTAGCCCTGGGCCATCCGGCCATGGCTGCCAGTGCTGACTGCGCCCGGTGTGTACGCGCGTGGTTGCAGGGGTGAGCAAGATGGGGATCACCGGCGACGGCAAGGACCGGCTGGAGGTGGAGGGCGACGGCGTCGACGCCGTCTGCCTGGTCGAGTGCCTGCGCAGGAAGGTAGGCCACGCCGAGATCCTGCAGGTGGAGGAGGTGAAGCCCGCCGAGAAGAAACCGGAGGAGAAGAAGCCGGATGAACTCAAGGTCGTGCCGCTGCCGTACTGGTGGTATCCCTACCACTACCACCACCCGCAGCCATGGTGTTGACTGTTGAGTGGTGCTTGCTGAGCAGCCAGCCGATCATGGAACCGGCCGTTTTGATGGATGATTAATACTCCGTTTGAGACTCTTTGGTTTTTGTATTCAGACTCTTTGGTATCGAATGAAAATATGAAAACCAAAAAGAATTAGCAATGGTGTTACCTGTCCATATGTTTAATTTGATCGGTTAATTTTCACCCTTATGGTGGACGGCTATACTTTGGTGCTGTGGTTTCTATTTTTTTTTCCTCTCAGATTTTTCGGACCCTGAGATTCTGGCAGATTACCTAAAGAAAATTCTTACCTGTCCGTATTCTAGGTAAATATACTTAAATGTGAAAAACACACACATTTGGTGCCTGACTCCACTCACCAGATATTCAACCTTGGTAAATACATTTAACAAAATGGTAAAAATTTCTATGTTCATCCTTGGTTGATGCACAAGCCGAAGATTACCTCAATTACATAGTTAATAGAAATCAATTCAATTTTTTTACAGATATCTAAGTTTTTCCGCGTTCCGATATAATCCCAATGGGAATTAAGTCTTAAGCATTTGGATAAGAACAGTATGGTGGACCAAGGATGAATTTTCAGCGACGAAACGTTGAATAAAGAGCGAAATCCGAATATCTAATTGGCTGTCCTGTTGCAGTCTGTGCGAAACAAGAATTGTCAAGTGGTCCCTTGATC
Organism: Setaria viridis; assembly: GCF_005286985.2. NCBI lineage: Eukaryota > Viridiplantae > Streptophyta > Magnoliopsida > Poales > Poaceae > Setaria > Setaria viridis. The sequence goes on along the minus strand of NC_048269.2, from coordinate 21,575,864 downwards.
ACTATTGGTCTTTAGAACCAGTTAAGTATTCGTCAGTCGTCACCGAGTTTTTCTGACGTTCTGAGTCTGAAGCAAGTAAGGGTAGCTGACAGCAAGAAGAGTCAGAGAGAGGTCCACGCTCCACAAATAAACTGGTGGCATTTCACCGTCACAGAAGAATGCCGTGCTCCATAAGCAAACGAAACAGGGTCGTAATAAACCATCGAAAACGCAACGCGTCTGCATCATCTTTCTGTATGTTTGTCATGTACCTGAGGCCATATTTAGTTCCTCAAAACTCCCAACTTTGACACTATGCAAAAAGAAGATTCCTCATCACATCAAACTTGCGGTACATGCATGGAGTACTAAATGTAGACGAAATCAAAAACTAATTGTACAGTTTTGTTGTACTTTGCGAGACGAATCTTTTGAGCCTAATTAGTCAATATTTGGATAATAATTCACAAATACAAACGAAACGCTACAGTGTGCTATAGTGCTATAACAGTAATTTTGCACCTTCAAACTTTGGGCAACTAAACAAGGCCTGAGATATGATCAGGCAGGCCTTGATGATTACTACTTCTAAGCGGTCATTTTCAGAGTGAGACCGATCGTTGACTCGTGCGTTCACATCGATCCCAATTTTAAAACTGCGTTATTCGCATCTTCGGGGTCGGTATAACTCTGCGTATAGTAGATGCAGAACACCAGTACTGTTATCATCTTTTCCAGAAACCCGTTGGTACCGACAAAGGGAGGCACCTCATGAGCAAACTACCTGCAAAAGTATCTGGGCAGTGCCAAGTAAGGTCCGGTTTGGTTTCTTTAAAAATAATTATTTAGTACCTGCGTTTAAATACTAATTAGAAGTATTAAACGTAGACTATTTACAAAACTCATGTACCATAAGTAGAGGCTAAACAACGAGACAAATCTATTAAGTCTAATTAGTTCATAATTTGACAACGTGTTGCTACAGTAAATATTTGATAATGATAGATTAATTAGGCTTAATAGATTCGTCTCGCCGTTTAGCCTCCACTTATGTAATAAGTTTTATAAATAGTCTACGTTTAATACTCCTAATTAGCATCTAAATATTTGATGTGACACGTGCTAAAAATAAGCAAAAGTAACCAAACGAGCTTTAATTCGACCCTAACCTGCAGACTGCTACTGAAAAGTGGATTCTGAGATCCGGCCAGTAGAGTATCCCTCCTACTGGCGTGAACCCGCAACACTTCCCGTCTGGCAGGACTGGCATTACACCGCCGCCCGCTTGCTGATCCAACGACACGCAATCAGCATTACACCGGTAAGTGCTTGTGTATTCGACTGCTCTACTGGTATTAGAAATTTGGAACATGCGTGCATGTGCTCTTGCTGTCGGCAGACCGACTCAGTCAGAGGTATATTTGTCGACGAAGGGCGCAGGCAGGCAGCGTGGGCAGGCCAGTGTGGCTTACGAGATTTGCTCTCGGCCTGATCAGATCCCGTCGAGTCAAGCAAGTCTGAGAACGCGATTAGTCTGATGCTTTTGCTCGATTAAGTAACTGCTCTGCTGACGCGGAGCTTGATTATCCCTGTACTAGACTACTGCCACTCCGCCAGTAGCTAGTGCCATTTCCGTGTCCGCCTCTCCTCCACCGTAACCGTATATAAGACTGGGAGCGGGCTCAGCCACCGTATAATAAGAGTATGCATTGGCATCGGTCGCCGCGGCCTGCAAGAGAGATCGGTGGATCAGTAACCAAGGCACCCAAGCAGCATTTCTGTCACCGGGCCGGTGTTGCAGGGAGGGAAGCCACCTCCAGGAAATGAAGGTAATTAAGCCTAGCACCGGCCTGCCCGCTCGATGTGTTTTTCATCGGCCAATCTCAAGCACTTGCACTGATCGCGTTTAATTCTCGCTTCTCCTTCGTCGCCGTCGTTGGGGCAGCAAAAGGTGGTGATCAAGGTGAGCATGCCGTGCGAGAGGAGCCGATCCAGAGCCATGGCGCTGGTCGCCAGGGCACACGGTACGCGCGCATTCTAACGTACATTTCTGCTGCCACGTCCTTGCCCTGCTTCCTGCACGCGTGAATCGCATTGGTGCGGTGGTGCGTGGGCGTAGACTGACAGACAGTGCCGGCACGTACGGCTGCGCGTGTATGTGCAGGGGTGCTCTCCATGGAGATCACCGGCGGCGACGCCAGGGACAAGCTGGAGGTGGTCGGCGACGGCGTTGACGCGGCCCGCCTCGTCAGCTGCCTGCGCAGGAAGCTCGGCCACGCCGAGATCCTGCTGGTGGAGGAGGTGAAGGACAAGATGGCGGAGGAGCCGGAAGAGCCGACGGTGCAGCACGAGGCCGCCGTGGAGCCGCCGCCTCGATGCTACCACAGTTGCCACGACTGCCACCACCACCACCACCCGCCGCCGATGGTCGTCTGCGAGGAGCCCAGCAACTGCCCCATCATGTAAGATAGGTTGGGAGCTTGGGGTGAACAAGAAAGATTTTGGTACTAAGCATTCTGTAAAGCAACTGGAGCGAATCAGTCGATATGCGCAAATAAATAAAATTCACAAGTGGCGTCTTCGTTTACGATTTCAATCGGTTTTCACTTGGGCATCTGAACCTCGATTGCTCACAAAAGTGTTTGCTTCTTCGTGTAAGTTTGCAAGTGCACATGTGATTTTGGGTTGGGGTCGCATGTGCCAGTGAGGCAATCAGTGACGATAGTGTAATTAGGTCGCAATCAGCGCGGGTACCGTAGCATCAAGCAGAACGGGTAACGACGTGCAAATTGAACTGCAAACGTCACGTGCCAAGAACAAATCAACGTCACGCCAACATCGTACCCTGATCGAGATGGATCATGATGGATGAATGATTTGCATTTTCGCCGTCTAATATAATGCCCGGTAAAAAACATTTGAACTGATGGGGATCGGAAAGGCAAAGCCACGCTGGAAAAAAAAATAGCCTCAACATATAATGCAGTGTCCTGGTTCCGCACATGACTGAATTTGGTGAATCAAGTGGCCAATCATATTGCACGAATAAGTAGCCAATCATATTCCAGTTCATATGGACTCATAACTACACTTCAATTCCTTAGAATCCCCAAACAATAATTAGAGAATTATTACCACCCACCTTATGCGCATAGTACATATATATTTGCATTTTATTGCTAATTTCTCTAACTTTGATCAAATCCATATAAAAATACATGTCTTGATAATGTATTTATTTGGTATTGTGCTTGTTAATATATTTTTTTATTTAAAGATAGATTAGTTTGACTTGGTTTTTGGAAGGAGGGGAGTAGTTGGTAATATACAAGTTACTTTACTATTCTTTAGGGCGTTATTTTTTTCAGTTTGAAGATTCTTATATTAAAGAGCTTTGTTATAATGCTTTTAAAGTACTAGGTACTTTCCTTTCTTATTCTTCTAATAAAAAAGAATTGAATAGATTTACACATAATTAAAAGGGTATTATAGTAATTTCTCACTATTTTTTCCTTGATCCCACCAAATCGGTACTTTTCTCTTTTATTTACTTTGTTTTGTTTCCACTGTTTAATTTCGCTGAATGGAAGGCTCTTATTTTTTTCAAGCACTCTAAAAGTTTTCTATATTAAAAAGATTTTTGTATAATATCTTTAATTGTTTTGAGCAATTTTTGTCAAATTGGTTGGTTCGTATCAATTCTATTGACTGAAACCTATAATATATATGCGTGAGATGTACATAAAGTGAAGGTGGGCCGCCGGGCGTTGATAAGACCAAGAGTGATGGAAGCTTCTTAGAAAACTCGGCGATTACCACGCTAACACGGTCATTTAAATTCTGAACCTGTGCGACCATCGAATCGCCATAATATCTACTTAGATGGAGAATAAACCAATCAAGACATAGACAAATCCCTAGTCAAGTAATTTGATTAATATTGCAAGTGGAATTCAATGTATGCGTTGCGATCTCCCATTCCACTGGCTGGCGGCTGCGGGCTGCCATCCTAGGAGATAAGGACCCTCTGCCCCGGCTCCTGCGTCACCCTCTTGCCCCGCTCGCGCGTGGGTATTTATACACCAGCCACGAGCGCGGTTGCTAGCTCGCACCTTCGCAAGCTACACGAAGCTAGTTTGTGTGGCTGTTGCACCGACCGGCCGGCGGCAAAACGTCCATCAGTGTGGTAGCCATATCCAGTCCCAGAATAATAAGCCTGACAGGCTCATCAGTGTCTCAGTTCGTAAACAAGTAACCAACGATGAAGGTAGTGAAAGCGATCTATACATACATACATACATACATACATACATACATACATACATACATACATACATACATACATATATATATATATATATATATATATATATATATATATATATATATATATATATATATATATTTCGTTTCTATGTTCTCATCTCACGTCGCTTAATTTATTTGTCCCCTGATGCTTGAGCATCCCGCGTGAACTGATGATGGACTGGGCTGAGCTCTGGTTGGTTTGTTGCAGGTAAAGATTGTGATCCAGGTGACCATGCCGGACGCCAGGAGCCGCTCCCGGGCCATGGAGGTGGCCGCCAAAGCAAACGGTATAGTATATTTGCACACCCATCATCATCACATCACACTTCAGAAGTAGGCAGATATATACATCTATAGATTCATTTATGCATGATGAGTACAACTCCAACAGCAACCCAGATATGAATGGGTGTATGCAGGGGTGAGCACGATAGAGATCACCGGCGACCTCAAGGACCGGCTGGAGGTGGTCGGAGAAGGCATCGACATCATCTGCCTCGTCATGTGCTTGCGCAAGAAGCTCTGCCACGCCGAGATCCTGCAGGTGGCGGAAGTGAAGCCCGAGGAGAAGAAGAAGCCGGAGGAGAAGAAGCCTGACGAGCCCAAGCCCTGCGCGTGCCCGGGGCCGTGCCGGTGCGCCGGCGGTTATTGCTACGCGCCGCTGCCGATGGTTCTTTGCGAGGAGCCGCCGGCGGGCGCTTGCCGCATCATGTGAAGATGCTAGTAAGATGGGACTTCATGCATATGCATCAAGAGTAATTTGGGTTCACCTATAGATGTGTAAGAAGAAAGAAAGATGGTTGCATCTGGTGTACGCATGATAACTTTTTTTTGAAGCGAGTACGCATAATAACTTGGTTTTGAGAAAAAATTAGCTTACCTCTTTTAAACACGTTGTTTTTAGGGGAGTATATTGGTTATGATTTTGATCTCTATTGCAGCGTGAGTAATCAAGAGAAACTATTTGTTCAGCAATCAAAGTGTTATAGATTGTCACTTGGAATATCTTTGCTAGGAATGGATAGAGAAGTAATAATAGACTTTGCTTTTGATTAATTCCATAAAATTTTCTATTTTTTCATCAGCATTTGAGTTGAGAATGTTGTAAAACCTTGGCTATGGGCAGGTGGAGGAAGTGGAGGACAAGAAGACCGAGGAGGACAAGAAGACCTTGGCTGACGTACGTAGATAGATCATGATGGATGAATCATTTGCCTTTTCGCGTCTAAAAGTGGCTTCTTCAAAAGAAAGTGGTAAAGGCTCAATTATGCAGCTGCTACTCCGAATGGCTGAATTTTCTTCTCTGCTGCCAATTGCAGTCCTGTTGGTTTCTTTGTCCTCATGGGTTGGTGAAATCCAGAAGTAAAACCAACAAGTGGCCACTGACCACAATCAGATTCCAGCTCTACTCTTCCTTCCCCCATAAGCACCCACCAAATTTCTCTTTTTTTTTATCAGGATATGTCTGTTGTTTGTTATATAGATTTATATACCATTGCAACGTGCTATTTTTGTGAGCGTGAGATTTTTTTTTTCTTTGAAGCTACATCCCAGGTTTTCTTAGAATACTCGATTTGACGTTTCAAAAAAAACGAATACTCCATTTAGAAAACTAGTCCATCAACCCGTGCTCCCGCACGGGTCAATATTTTTAAATCTATTATATTTGATTTTTTTAAAAAAAATTAAACTTCTAGCTAATAATCAAAATTGTTTACTTACTACTCTGTCTTTTTTTCAATACTTCAACATAATACTCATATAATGTTCACTTATCTTTGTCCAGTTGTGATTGATTTTTAATTAGTAATTATTCTATACACTTTTTCATCCATATTCACACTTTTTTTATTTTGTATCGCACCTCCATACATTGTGTTTAGCATAAAAATCAATATTTTTTATCACTTCCTCACATACATATATAAATGGTCTACATGGTGACACTTTAGATGTGTAAGGAAGAAAGAAAGATTTTGCATCTAGTGTATGCATAATAACTTTTTTTAAGCGAGTACGCATAATAACTTGGTTTTGAGAAAAAATAGTTTACCTCTTTTAAACACATTGTTTTTAGGGGAGCATATTGGATCTCTGTTGCAGCGTGAGTAATCAAGGGAAACTATTTGTTCAGCAAGCAAAGCGTTATAGATTGTCGCTTTGGATATCTTTGCCAGGAATGGATGGAGAAGCAATAATAGACTTTTGCTTTTGATTAATTCCACAAATTTTTCTATTTTTTCACCAGCGTTTGAATTGAGAATGTTGTAAAACCTTAGCTATGTGTGCTCGCATAGGGCAGAAATATTTGTTTTTTCTAAAAAATAATACACCTATAGATTTTAATTTCGGTGCATCATCACTGATGTTTCGGAAATTTTAGACGCAAGAAAAATGATACGTTTTGGATATTTGAATTCCATAAATCATGTCGGTGGATAAAGTATTCTACAAAATACAAGAAAATCTCACGTAACCTACCATTTACTGATATGATGATATACTACCTTCATTCACAAATACTTGATATGCTTCGACTAAATCTTGGTCAAAATGTTTAAACTTTGACCATAAATAGTTTTTAAATATTTAGTTTGGAAACACAATAATTATATATGGATTTATCTTGAAAAGTAAGTACTATAATTATATCGTACTTGTTGGATATTATAACCATGTTTTGAATTAAAAATGATCAAAGTTAAAACTCAAACAGTTAAACTGAGCATAGCTCAACGTGGTAGGTGACGTGCCCGTTGATAGCGATACATCAATGATGACTTTGTCAAGTTCGAGGATCTATACCGGCTTACTCTCTCAGAGATGCTTATAAAGATAGGATTGTGTGCGTATGTTCATAGGGGGTGAGTGTGCGTGAGTGTTCGTTCTGTACTGTGGTTCGAAAAAAATAAAACTCAAACAGTAACCGGGATACAACCATATTTAGGAAGATTTTGTTTAGATAATGGCCTTATTCACCGAGGTACCATCTAATATTTGTTTATAGAATTGGCTGAGAGGTTTGTTTCTTTTCATCACTCTTTAATGAAATCGATATTCCTTTATGTCCGAGTAAAACCACGCCAAAGTTGGAAAAAGATCAATCATGCAAAGGAAATTAAAGCGCTTAGTGCATTAATTAAGACCTTATATATGCTGCAAATTTAGTTGATTAGTTCTATGAGAGCAAAAGGCTAGGCCCGTCTAGCTGCACAAATAAGGTACGAAATGGTAATCATTCTTCACTTTGCGTTAGATTCTTTTCTCACAAATAAGGAGTATCTGACAAATGGAACCTGTGTTGAACGACGAATGAAGTGCTTGTAACTGTTTTCACAGAAACGATCCCAGACACAAATTTCCTTCGGAAAATAATGTCATACACAATCAGTGTATACTTAATTTAATATTTCCAGCTATCTTAGTAGCATAATTACAATCACGTTCTGACGAATCAAGTGTCAAAAAGTTGTAGCCAGAAACTTTTTTACCTGATCCTTTCGTTTTGGTCATGTTGTTTTCCCACCTAAAATCAGTTTTACGCAAACGAGTCAAACCCCCAAACTAGCAGTGAGGCAACAAACTTGGGTAAGACTGGAACAACCTCTGAACAAAGAGGTCACGAGCAAGGAGATGCGACACTAACGGAGCCAAGTCAGAACTCAGAACTTGATGCCCACCATATGCCTAAAAATTCCCCAGCACATCAACGATTTGGTAAACTGGTAGGCCCTTAATTGGTGCGGCCGTTAATTGTGTTTAGGGTTTTGGCTCGTCCATACATCTCCGAAGCCCAAGTGCTCGCGCGCTGGGAGCCCTCCTGGTGAGCAAATCCGGACAGCTCCCTCCCTTCCCTGAACTTTTCATTTTGGACAACTTTCCATTTCCAAAATATCATAACTTTATACATAACTTCGATGCATAACTCTATAATATAAAAAGTAATTTTTTATGAGATAATTTTTAAACACAACTTCAATAACATGTAGAACTTATGTGTACAACTTTTAGGTACAATTTGTAAGAATAACTTCAAATTTTATTTTTTAAAAGATGTAATCTATACGCACAATTTGTACGTATAACTTTTTCCCTAACAACAATTTAGGTGATAAATTTTGTAATACGACTTTCATGATATACTTAACTTATACACATAACATTTGTCATAATTTTAAGAGAATGTTGTTAAAAAAATTTATGCAGATAACTTGTACGTATATACAATATTTAGTTGGTAAAGAAAAATAATTGAAAAGAAAAAAACACGCGCAGGCCAGCACATGGCGGGGTCGCGTGGGACCCACCCTCCGCGTCGCGCTGCAGCGCCTTGGTTCCTGTTTCCGACGGAACCACGGTAAGCGCACTGTCCAGCTGCACATTAGTATCTTTAATTAAAGCCGTCCGTCTGATCAGCATCTCACGGCTGACGACGATTCCGTGCACACAGGAACGTGCCCAAAAAGCGGCCCCCTACTGCTTTAGATCCTTTTTTGCACGGTGACAGGCGAGGTACGTTGGTAGGTGTGGGACCGCTCGTTGAACCATGCGCGTTCACACCACCAGTGGAAGTCCAGGCGTTACCAAATCCCTCTCCTCCTGGTTCTGCTGGTGCGTTCAGTTAGCCACATGCATCGAGGAACGGACACACAAGAACTGAATGAGGAAACTGCAATTGAGCTCTCCTTTGAAATGGAAATTTTACAGTGAACACATCGGTTTCTCGCCTCTCGCGAGCGTTCAAGAATTGCAGTAAAACGATCTTGATCCTACCAAACTCCGTCTCCTCGGAAACAACGGTTCCGGCGATCGCCGTCCGCTCACCCTGACCCCGTGGAGTCAACTGGGCTTGGTCTACCACATCCGCTGATCGATCTGGCCAGTGCGCGACCGAACTGCCTCGGCAGAGTCAAGTCGTTGTATAGAGTACTTTTTTCCTGCATAAGGAGTCGGAAACGGACCCGGCTCTGATGAGTGATGACTGATGACAACGAACCGCGTGGGGTCCGTCAGTCACTCTCGCTCACTTGGAAGCTCGGCCGCTGAACCGTCTTACGAAGGCTCGTCTCCCGCATCAGGACTCATGCAGGCCTGGCGCCGCCTATATATCCCGCGCGCCCAGCGCTGGCTGCCTGGCTCCCTCCGGTCCTTTGCCAGATAAAGTAGGGGTGGAAAGAGTTTTATAATTTAGCCTAACAAATTTAAGGATGGAGCTCAATAAAGATCGGATCATAATATTATATGATTTTGAACAAAAATAGATAGTGCTGAATTGGATTGTGAAGGAGGCATGATGGCTATGATCCATTACAAGATAAGAGGCAGTTGTTGTTGGTTTGCTCACCAAGGTGTAGCTAGGATTTTAGCAAAGAGTATGCCAGGACAACTTTTTTATATTAGCATAGATGCACGTGCGACATGCATGTGGTATTTAAAAATTTAGCAACCAAACCAACAAAATTTTAAAATTATGATTTGAGGTTTATAATTTATTTTCTAAATAACATAAGTAATAGGCTAATGCAAACTTTGGTCATGTGTGCGTACATGGATGTCACTGGAAATGCATGGCCTCATATAATGAGATCCCTTTTCCCCGTATTCAAACAATCCACCTGTTCATGCAACCTGACGTTGACTGACAATTGTTGTTGCCCTCTTAAATCTCTTCCCATCCAGTGACCCATCGAAGAAAAAATAATTTGTATTATGTCATCACAATTATTAATAAATGTTAAATAAAATAATAGAGTATTTATTCAGTTAATCAATAGAATTTCTTCTCAGGCAGAGAGAGACGAGTCACCTCCGATCCACCAAGCAGTTACTCCCTCGTTTTGCTTTCTTCAAAGATAAAGTAATCAATAACAATCGAACATTCAGCAGGCCAGCAAAAGGACATCAAAACTTCAACGAGGAGTTGCCACTGAATTAGAATGCCACAAAGCTACATTTTCCTTCAAAGAAAATCACCAACAGAAGTTGTGGAGGATGACAGTTTGTCTTGAGTCTGGAAAAAACAAATCGTTCCTACAATATTTGTTTGGTAACTCATCTCTATCACGCCTCTCTCTAATAATCTTGTCTCCTGTGGAAATCTCATCTCCCTGTTTTTTCTCCACGAAGCAAGAAGGTCATCGCCAACCATGCCAATGCCATCGGCCGGCCTGCATCCCCACTGGCCTCTGGCCGCTCGTCGCACTTACGGGAGACACCACTCTAAGCAGCTGGCCCTCCCGTTGACCTTTTACAGGCTTGTGTGGACGGGGGGTAGGGGCGTCATCTTCGAGATCTTTGCCTCGTACCATCGAGCTCCAACTCCACCACACAAACAATCAAAATAATTAACACTTCAATTTGTGAAGCAAGAGACATGTTAACAAATCAATTCGCACAAGATTCTGATTCACAACACATGAGTTTGATTTTGATTCACAACACAGCACAATCACAAATGAATCGTTCACAAACAAATCATACACTATCACTTACAAAGGATACATTAACTGGCTTCTCGTATCCGCAAGCTCCCCCGCTCGCCATCTCGCCTGCACGTGCGGCGGCTGGCGGCCAGGGGCCAGCTAGGGAGGGCACCCGCGTGGCCGGCGGGATACGTGCCGGTGGCGGCCAATGCCTTGGGGCCTGGCCAGGGAGGCCCGCACGGCCAGGCTGGGGTGCCCGCGCGGCGGCGGCAGCCAGTTGAGGGAGGAAAGAGTAGGAGATGGAGGAGAGGAAGCGGTGGAGGGAGAGAGAGGTCAATGGTGGGGAAAGATAAGGTAGCGGGGAGAGAGATAAGGCTGGTGGATGATAAAGGCCGCTAGGCTGGTGCGGAGAGAGAGTTCATTGGAGGAATAAAAAAAGAGAAATATAGTCCTGGTTGTTGGTTTCTACCTGCAGCTGCTGATGGTTCTCTGCGAGAAGCCACCGGCGGGCGCATCATGTGAAGCTAGTAAGATGGGACCGCTTTCGCTTCTGGCACCATAGGCGATAGCGTAACTATTATACTCCATCCGTTGGCTTTGTGTAATTTATGAAATAAATGTATTGTCAAGATATATTTCACGTTGGGTTAATCAAGGACTTTGCTACTCCGAAATGACTGTGAGCCGTCAATCTGGATGACTTTTTATTATTACATATTACCTCCTAGGAGGTAATACAAAAAATATATGTTTATATATTTTTATTTCAGAAAATTAGGTAAAATATATTTTAATTGGATATATTAGTTGTAAATTAACATGCATAATTAGATCTACCGTGATTGACACGTGATGGAGCCTCTGAGTGCAACATTTTTCCTTTTTTTTCTTTTGGAATGATACGTGAAGGGAGCCTTTGAATACTTGAGTTTGTTTTTTTATGACACGGTGATGGTACCAACGAGAGTTTGTAACGTTCTTTTGAAATGACACACGATGGATGCTCCCAACATTTGTGTAACTTTTTTTTGACCTGAACAACTGCCAGCGCTAACGTGACCTTGTATACCATGAGCCATGACGTTTCTAACGTGATTTGATCAAAGGTAAAGCATGTGTGTGATCAAATGTAGGTACTATTATACATTTAGATACAGTGTATGTCTAAATATATAATAATATTTATGAATCTAGAAAAGTCAAAACGACTGCAATTTGGAACGGAGGGAGTACTTCATATGCTTTGACTAAATCTTGTTCAAAATGTTTAGGGTTTTTGGCTCGTCCATACATCACTGAAGCCCCTGTTCCTGTTTCCGACTGAACCACGGTAAGCGCACTTTCAAGCTGCACATTGTTGGGTCATTAGTATCTTTAATTTAATTAATGCCGCCCGTCTGATCAGCATCTCACGGCTGACGACGATTCCGTGCACACAGGAACGTGCCCAAAAAGCGGCCCCCTACTGCTTTTGATCCTTTTTGCACGGTGACAGGCGAGGTACGGAGGTTGGTGAGGGACCGCTCGTTGAACCATGCGTGGCCGTCAGTCCCGCTCGCTCACTTGGAAGCTCGGCCGCCGAACCTTCTCGCGAAGGCTCGTCTCCCGCGTCAGGCACAGGCCTGGCGCCGCCTATATAGCCCGCGCGCCCAGCGCTGGCTCCCTCCAGTCCTTTCACAGGCCACACAAGACAAAGAGGCAGCTGTTGGTTTCGTTGCAGCAGAGTGCCTAGCCATCCAGCAAAACCATCAGCCGCCGCGTCGACCTCGGCGTCCGGCGATACTTTCGCCGATCCCGTCCCTCCCTCAGGGCCTCAGCTGCGGCGGCACGCCATGACGAAGGTAATTTAATTGCGCGATCGAGCAGCCATCTCATCAACAACTCCAGCTCGTCCAAGCTCACGCCCCTTGCTCTGTTCCGCGAACTGAATCTGAATTGATCTTTGTTGTCGCATGCAGCAAAAGATCGTGATCAGGGTGAGCCAGCTGGCGAGCGAGAAGACACGGTCCAAGGCCATGGCGCTGGTCGCCAAAGCGGACGGTACGCACGGGCACGCGTTGTTCTAGTGTTCTACCATGTCGATGCTCTTGTCCTGTTTACATGTGAGCTACGGCCAGTGCTAACTGTTCTATTGCTGCGTGCGTGGGTGGTGCAGGGGTGAGCTCGATGGGGGTCACCGGCGACGGCAAGGACCAGCTGGAGGTCGTCGGCGACGGCGTCGACACCGTCTGCCTGGTCCAGTGCCTGCGCAGGAAGATCGGCCCCGCCGAGATCCTCAAGGTGGAGGAGGTGAAGCCGGCCGAGAAGAAGCCGGAGGAGAAGAAGCCGGAGCCGCTGCCATACTGGTGGTACCACAATTACTACCACTACCACCCGCCGCCGCCGTGCTGGTGAGGTGGTGGTGAGCCGGTGACAAGCCGTTCAGGGAAGCGGCCGTTTTGGATGGAGTAGTAGTTGGAATTCAGCTCATGCTTGCTCTATATTTGTATTCGGGCTGTTCTGTATTTGAATGGAAAAAAAAAGGCAAAGCTGTTCATCCATGGTTGATCTGCTTTTAGCTTTTTTTTTTTAAGGGAAGATCTGCTTTTAGCTTTCACCCCTGTCCACGTATATGAGTATAGAATAATTGCTAACTTAAGGCTCGCAACCGGATAAAAATAATACGTATATACGAGTATCGTGTTACAATATTTAACAGTTGAGAGAGAGCAACTGAAGAACTTTTAGTTTTTAGCTATAGGCAAAAAAATTTTACGAATTTTCAGAACTTTTGTCTCTCAAAATTACTAGCACGGTGTAAGAGCACGAGTTGGACAGTCTTATTATTACTAATTGCCGACTTCTTTTGGATCTGTCCACATTAATCTTCACGAGATGTTACGAAAGAAAAGATACATCCTTAAAATTCCCACTAAAATCAGAACATCTTGCCATCAATTTAGTAGTTCTAATTATCATAGCTATTGCATTAATTATGCTTTATACAAATTACGCACATCTGTTATTATGTGAAAGTAGTTCAAAGTAACCCCTAAATTTATATCTAAATTACTCACATGTGTTGGTATGAAAAACTTCTAGTTGTAAACTGAGCGTAGCTTAACTGGTAAGGTTCCTTGTGGTGGAACCTACCTACTTGGGGTCGAGTAATCGACTCAGTACGAGTGCTCGCATATTCCTGGATTTATTACAGGATTTAACTAGTGCTATTCTTTTAGTGGTAGGCGACATGCCCATTGATGCAAGGCGCATGTGGTAATTTCATCAATCTCGAGGATTTGTCGGCTCAGTCTTTTGGAGGTGCTCGTAGGAGTAGAGTTGTGTGTGTATTCGTAGAGGCGAGTGTGCATGCCTGTATGCCTGTATGTGAGCATCTGCGTCTATACTGCGTGATTCCCAAAAAAATGAAGAAAAACCCTAATTTTTATCTTAATCACCCACCATATCGTTATAATAAATCACTTAAAATAACCCTTATATTTACATCTGTAGGTCATTATTAAAAATCACATAAAATAAATCTAAAATTTGAATATAAATTACCCACAATGTGTTATTATAAAAATTCCAAAGCACACTAACTTGTGATTCTAAATTTATCTATTTTTTAATTTTTAATATAGGAAATGCTATCGTAAAGATATATATTAATGGTTTCTGTCATCACATAGATCATGTACATATGTATATAAGAAACGATGAGGAAACAGATTTCCGTATTAAGCACATAAATCAAATTAAGGTTTAATTAAACACATACGAAACATATATGGAGGTATGATGCAATGTGGAAAAAAAACTATAAATATGAATGAATGAAAAATGTATAGAGTAATAATATGTGCTCAATGGGTGTTCTGTTAGAATATTTAATAATTGGGAGAGAACAAGCTAGGAAATTTTAATTATTAGCTATGAATTCTTTTTATAAATTTCTAATACTTTTGTCTCTCAAAATTACGATCTATGCGACAGTATATAACTAATAAAAGAAGGAGATATATGAGCTAACTACCCATGAAAATCAGAGAATACATGATCTAACCACCTAGAGATTGTAACCACATAGAAATGACACATCGGATGTTTGGATGCTAATTAGGAGTATGAAACATAGGCTAATTACAAAACTGATTGTACAGATGGAGTCTAATTCGCTAGACGAATCTATTAAGCCTAATTAGTTCATGATTTGACAATGTGGTGCTACAGTAACCATTTGCTAATGATGGATTAATTAGGCTTAATAGATTCGTCTCGCGAATTAGCACAGGGTTCTGCAATTAGTTTTATAATTAGCTCATGTTTAGTTCTTCTAATTAGCATCCGAACATCTGATATGACACTGTTAAAGTTTAACGTCTTGTATCCAAACACCCCTCGGCTATCTTATTCAGTCGGAGCACACTCGTATGTGCGTGCCTGCACAGCGTGTTGGTGCACCTACTAGTAGGCAGGTGCGCTCGGCTTGTTTGTCCAGGCCGTCCGTTAAAAAAAAAAAAAGAAAAAACACGTAGAGGCAACGTGGCCAGCAGGGCAGTGGGTATACAAAATTTGCTCTCGGCCCGATCCGGAACTCCGGATCCCGTCGAATCAAGTCATTGCCCACAGTCTAAGCGCGTCCTGCTCGATTAATTATTACTGACGATCTTAGAATGCTCTTCTCTGCTGACGGAGCTTGATTATCCTTGTGCACTAGACTACTGCCAGTAGGCATGCAGTAGGTAGTGTAAGTTCCGTGTCCGATTGTATTCCTCCACCCGTATACAAAAGAGCGGTCAGCAAAGCTCTAGGTTGTGTTTCCTTCTTCATGTAAGTTTGCATGTCCACATGCATGTGATTTGGTGTGCGCATGTGCCAACATGTGACGATAACGTACGTAATTACGTCGCAATCAGCAGGTACTCCGTATCTAGCATCAAGAATGGCCGGGTTCTCAAACGACGTGCAAACGGAACTGCGAACGTCATCTGACAAGAACGAATTCACGTCACGCCCACATCGTAGTGTTTGTCGTAGCCTGATCGAGATGGATCATGATGGGGGTGCACAACTTGCATTTTTTTTTCCGTCGATCTGACATATAATACCTTGTAAAAGCATTTGAACTGATAGTGATTTGAAAGCCACGTCGGAGAAAGGGCTCAATAATGCAGTGTTTTCCGCACACGTCTGAATGAAATTCTTCACTGTTAAGTTGGCCAATGTTCCTATCGTCTTTGGTTTCTTGGCCCTAATGAGTTGCGAGTTGGTGAAGTCTACAACTCCAAGTAAACCAAACAAGTGGCCCATCATAATCCAATTCATCTCTCTCTTGTGCGTACAAATTTGTGGTTTATCTCTAATTCTTTTTTTCTAATAATTTTATCCCTAATTCTTAATACAAGTTACTACCCTTTAGGGGCATGCTTTTTTCCCTCTCTTTGAAGCTACATGAGATTTTCTTACGATATTCCGTTCTTAAAAAGGATTTTCATAGGACATCTCTCAATATTTTGAACAAAGTTTGTTATATTGCTTGGCTCCTATGACTATGAGTACTTCTTAAAGAAATCTACAATTTCCATGAGATGTACATATGAAGATGGGCACGGCAGCGATAAGAGTGATCAAAGCACCGTGTGGTAGCCAACAACTAGATTGAAAGATACAGCTTCTTGTTTTCTCAAAAAAAAAACAGAGAGAGAGAAGATGCAGCTTCTTAGAAAACTCTACAATTACTACTACACGGCTTCATATAAGTTCTATACCAAGTGCCTTTTCATCCATTGTTGACCACCAAATCGCCATCATATCTACTTCGATATGGAATCGACCAATCAAGACACGTCTCATTCTCTTGTCAAGTAATTTGACTATTGCAAGTGGAATTCAACGTAGCAATCTCTTTGGAAGGAACGGATTTACACCACGCCGAGGAAAGCACTTAGCGCATTAACGAAGAGCTTGGTGCTGCAAATTTATATTACTCCCTCCAGCCCAAATTATAAGTCGCTTTGACTTTTTTGATACATTCACTTTGCTATGTATATAGATATAACAATATGTCTAGATGCATAGCAAAGTGGATGTATCAAAAAAGTCAAAGCGACTTATAATTTGGGATGGAGGGAGTAGTTTCTTGAGCAAAAGGCTAGGCTCGTCTAGCTGCACAATCAGGACGTATGAAAAGGTAATCGTTCTTCACTTTGCGTTAGGCTCTTGGCTCTTCCTTTCCTCTCAAGTTCCTGTTGCCAACATTCTATATGAGAAATAGAACTTGTGTAACAAGGAAGAAATGCTCATGACTGATTCAATGAAACGATCCAGACATAAATTTTCTTTTGAAATTAATCTCATACACAATCACTGTTACTTTAGTTGTTAGAACTATCTTAGACAGCATAATTGCAATCACGTTCTGACAAATCAACTGTCAAGAATTCAGTGTCTTACAGATAGTCTCGCCTGATTCCCTTTTTTTGTTTGTTTCTGTTGTTGTTTTCGCACCTAGAATTATTTTTCAGCAAACGAGTAAAACCGTCAAACTAGCAACAAACTTGCGGAAGACTGGAACAAACTTTGAACAGAGGTCATGGAAGTCATTACTTTGATGACGTGGAGTATCGACGACGAATGGACTTTCAATCACTCTGCTCCATCTATTCAAGGGGTTAAAAAAAACTCACTGCAGAATTGCTCACAATTGCCTTGCATAGAGTGAAATCATCGGTTCAACCTGATTTGTTGGATTGGATTAATGCGCTATAATTTTTGTTTTGGGCGTAGTGCTTTTTTGCTTTGTACCTTGGACTTGCTTTGATAATAAATTTCAGTAGGAGCTTGTCCCTCTGTTTCTTAAAAAAAAGTTTTGAACAGAGGCAACGAGCAAGGAGATGTGACACCTGCCACATGCTCTCAAATTCCACAACATATAGTTTTGAACAGAGGCAACGAGCAAGGAGATGTGACACCTGCCACATGCTCTCAAATTCCACAACATATGTTGGACTACAGGTAAATATTCTATCGCGTTTGGAAATTGGAATCTGTAGCATAGTAAGGTCCTATTTGTTTGAGCTGAGCTTTTCTGAAAAGCTGCTGCTGGCTTTCTGGTTCTGAAAAGCTAATACTGTGTTTAGCTTTCTGGACTCAAAAACTACGAAAAGTTGAGGCTTTTCAGCTTTCCATATAAACTCCGCTTTTCTAGCTTTTCGGAAGCTGCACGATAAGTTCGTTGTTTGTTTGAGCTTCTGATTTTATTTCACGCTAAGAAGCTGCTGCCACAAACAGGGCCTAAGTAACAATACGAAGGTTGGAAACCGTTAATTCTTCTGCCAGGAAGTGTTAATTCTTCTGCTTTTTGTCTGAAACAGGTTGTGATCATGAGGGTGCAGACGAGGCGCGACAAGTTCCGGAAGGACTCAGGTCGCAGCTGCTTCGACATACGGTAAGTGCACTGTCAAGCTGCACAATGTACGTCGCCCGTCTGATCGGCCGAGGACGATTCCGTGCACGGAGAAACGTACCAAAAAGGGGCTCCCTACTGCTTTTGATCTTTTCTCCGGTCATCCACCCGGTGACGCGAGGTGCGACCGCTCGTTGACGCATGCTTGTTCACGCCACCCCCCAACCCGTGAAATTTAAAATCCAAAGCGTTTCCAAATCCTGCTAGTGGTTCTGTTGGTGCGTTTAGTTGTACTACTACCTTTCCATGTCATCCGCGATGTCGATCGGATCGATAAACGGACAGACATGAACTGTTGAACGAGGAACTGCAATTGACCTCTCGTCTGAAAAAGGAAGGAATTTTACAGTAAACAGTTCAGTTCTCGAGAAGGATTACACAATGGCAAACGATCTCAATCCTGACACAATCAATTCCGTTCCCTCGGAAACAACGGCGCTGGCGATCGCCGTCAGCTCACTCCACTGCCGCGACTCGGTCTACCACATCCGCGGGTGCACGACCAACTGGCTCGGCGTAGTCTCCGCAAGTCGAGTCATTGTATACTTGAGGAGTCGAAAACGGACCCGGCTCTGATGACAACGAACGCGCGTGGGGTCCGTCAGTCCCTCTCGCTTACTTGGAATTGGAAGCTCAGCCGCTGCTGAATCTTCTCACGAAGGCTCGCCTTCGTCTCCCTGGTCCTCGATCACTGGCTATATATACCGCGCAACCCAGCTTCTTGGCAAGGCACACCTGGTGGCTGCATCTGCAGACGAGCATCGATCGATCAGTAGCCAGAGGGCGTAGCCATCCAACCATCAGCTGATCAGCCTCTGATCTTTCTGTGCCCGCCGCAGATCCTTTATCCTCTTCCTCAGGCAGCACGCAAATCAGTCGAACGCGATGAAGGTAAGCGAGGAACCATGTCAATCTTCAGCTCGCGCCCCTAGCTCTGTTCCGCGCTGTGCCGCGAAGATGAACCCATACTCAATTGATCTTGCTGTCGCATGCAGCAAAAGATCGTGATCAGGGTGAGCCAGCTGGCGAGCGAGAAGACCCGATCCAAGGCCATGGCGCTGGTCGCCAAAGCAGACGGTACGCGCGCACGCGTTCCACCATGTCCAGGCTCTTCTCCCTGTCCATTGTCCACGGCCGGTGCTAACAGTTCCCGACCGTTCGTGTGCGTGCAGGGGTGAGCTCGATGGGGGTTACCGGCGACGGCAAGGACCAGCTGGAGGTGGTCGGCGACGGCGTCGACACGGTCTGCCTCGTCCTGTGCCTGCGCAAGAAGATCGGCCACGCCGAGATCCTCAAAGTGGAGGAGGTGAAGCCGGCCGAGAAGAAACCGGAGGAGAAGAAGCCCGACGAGAAGAAGCCGGAGCCGCTGCCGTACTGGTGGTACCACAATTACTACCACTGCCACCCGCAGCCACCGTGCTGGTGACCGGACGTTCATGGAGGTGGCCGTTAGTTTTTGGGAATTGGAATTCAGCTCATGCTCGCTCTATATTTGTGTTCGGGCTGTTTTATATTTGAGTGAAACAAAAAAAAAAGAGGCAAAAAAGCTGTTACGGTGTTACCCATATTCTATCTGTTTTCAGTTTCCACCCCCTGTCCATGTTTGGTGCTTGGTCGCCCTTTTCGATACTTTTCCCAAAAGGCTCACGGATTTGATTTTGAATCAGGCTTCGAGGTTCTGGCAACTTAAATAAAACAAAAGTTGCTATCCACAGCCCACCCATACTGTTATAGATCCTGAAAAATTGATGAGTGGTTTGGCAAAATTTCCAAAATTCCCTATCAAAAATCGACAAAGTGGAATTTGGCAAAAAATTTCAAAATTCCCTATCAAAAACTGACAAAGTGAAATATAACAAATGGAAAAAATCTACAAACCCAACAGGATGCATCCACCTTTTAAATTTCTCATCAATATCTCATTTCCATTAATATTGGCTTTAAAAAATTTCTTGTCCACATCTCATTTCGATTAGTGACATCTAAAATTTTTCATCTTATGAACAAGCTAATGTAAAGCAAGCTCAATTTCTTCAGTAATATGAAAGTTTTTTCACTTTCCAACTCCGGCTTCAGGCCTAAGCATTTGAACAGTACGGTGGGGGAAAGGTTCGATTTTCAGCGATGAAATGTTAAAGAAAGAACCAAATCCGACCATTTATTTTTCAGTCTTTGCAAATAGAATTGCCTAATTTTCCCCTGGTCAGTATTGGTCTTAAGAACAAGTCAGTATTGGCAGACCGTCACAGCGACAAGAGTCAGAAAGAGGTCCACGCTCCGCATAGTGGCATATGTCGTTGTCACGAAAGAATGCAGTGCTTCGCAAGTATACGAATTTAGGGGGACGTGATCATTGAAAACAACGGATCACCATCATTTTATATGTTTAATCATGTACCTGGACGCATCAGGTGACAATAACGCAATTAGAATGGACTACTTGTAAACGAACATTTTTCAGAGTGAGACCGATCGTTGACTCGTGTGTTCACATCGATGATCGATCCCATTTTTTTTTTAAAAAAGTCCCATTTTAAGAGCTAAGTATATATAAGATCTAGCTCTTCATTACTATGGGTAATTTAGTAATATTACATTGTAAAAAGTGATATTTCAAATGGAATGCTCTTTTAAACTTTTTAAACTTTATGCTAGTGTTAAAAATAAAATTATAGTGATGCCATTTGCGTTCTTTTACCATGATACTTTTATACTACCTATACTACTCCTACTCATGTATACTACCCATACCACATGTGAAGGTTTTCAATAGTATACAATTAATTTTAACCGTCGGATACTTTTATACTAGTCCTTTTCGAACACTAGTATAGTCTATTATTTTATACCGTAAAAGAGCTCAAAAGAAATAGCTGAAAACATGTTAGAATGTTAGAAAATCGAGGAACCATATGTTTCAAGAGTCATTCTATCGAAGCCAAATATTGGAAGCTATATGTTTTGGAGTGTTAACTGCACAAATTTCTCCATTTTATATACTGTATACCCGATTTCTAGCACATTAAAATCTACAAAACCAGATCTAACCTAACCAAGCTTTGATGAGAAAAATTGATAATTTGTACATGTCCTGCGGGCTACATGCCTACATGTCATACCCTAATATTCAAAAACGTTTTTATGCCCACGTTTCTCCTTTTGCACAGAGTGACAGACCAACCCCGCGTTTTGGCCAAACAAGAGATTACAAACAGAAAAGGTGAAACCGAGCACCTAATTTGATTTTTTTTAATCAGCACCGAATTGGATTTGATTATACATAAACAGCACAGGTGATCATGTAAACAGACAAGTATCTGAGCCCATGAGGCAAACAGGGCAAGCATGTTAATTAACACCACGTCAAATATGCGCACAACGCTACATCTGCACGAGGAAACGAGAAATCAAATTCTCCTCGCATAAAGGCAGCAAGTACATCATTAGGTAGTACAAGTTATCACTTCAAAATAAACCGTCATACTATGGTGTGTTTGGCAGCACTCCACTCTAATTTTTTTACTCCACTCCACCAACTCCACTTCACCTCAGCTCCACTCCACCAACTTCAGAAAAATATTGGAGTTGTCCACATGTTTGGCAATAAGCACGGATCCAGCTCAAAAACAGAATGTCTTGTTGTGAAAAGTCTATTATACCCTTGAAAATGGAACCGTGTGTCAGTCTCCTTTTATTTCTCTCCTCTCTCCTCTCGTGAGTGGAACCCACATGTCAGTCCCTTCTTCTTTCCCCTTCTCTTCCTCCTCTGCTCACCCTCACCAGCAGCTCTGCATGTGATTCTAGCACTGGAAGGAGAGAGATTAGCACGTGAGCGGTGCTAGTAGGATCGACTGATTCTAGCACTCCATTTGCCTATTCGCGGGGGCTCAAGGGTGGCAGGCACGGAAAGGATGAACGCCCGGCTGCACGGCCTTGGCGAGCGGCCCCGCAGGCAGCACGAAGGCCATGGCCAGAGACGCAGGGGCCCGCAGGCGGTGGCAGCAGGGCGGCCCGAACTCCAATCACCCTCGAAGGCCATGGCCTGACTAGTGCGCCACTCCCCTGTTACCAATCGGTCGCCACCGCCTGCCTCCGATCACCGCCATGCCCGGCTCCGACACCGAGCGGCTGGGTGGCCTCCCCGCGCAGTCCGGCGATGGCAGCACATTCCGACCGTTGGTGTCAGGACGTCTGTAGTAGGTGAATGCGTCGGGGGCAGCGTGGCCTGGTGGTTAGGAGCGGCGAGGTCCGATGGGCCGAGCAGCAGAGGGAGGAAACGACGACGGGGAGTGGATAGAAAAATTAGAAACAAACCGATATGTTATGTAACGATATGTTATGTAACGAGTGGCACGGTATGTTGTCTAACGATAAAGGTGGGTAAATAACCCCAATTCCACGAGGAAGTCTGAAACTGATATTTTTAAAGCACCCCTGAGGTACTTCAGGAAATACATGGATCTGACCCCTAACTCCATATTTTTTCTGGAGCTGGAGTTTGTATAGCTGAACGTGTTTGGTAAGAAATTTTGTGGAGTTGATAAAGTTGAGCTATTTTTTCTGGAGTGGCTCCCTAAGTTTTCACCACCAGCACTTTCTACTAAACTAAACCGGTGCAAATGGGAAGCAGACCAATAAACAGTGACTTCCAACATGCAGCCACCGATACGAAGTTCCTTGGTGCTTGCACCCATTTTCAGAGGTTTAAAGCCCTTTTCATCTGTATAGATAGCAGAACCATTCGTAATGGTGGCCGCAACCTTCAGCTCTCTATCACTGTCAACAGAAACAACCTGCCGTGCAAAGCTGATCTTATCACCAGTAAGAGGCACGGGATCATCTGCAGTCTCAAGCAACAAAATCCATTGTCCTATGCTGGCATTGGCCCGAAAGATGCAACGAAAACCATCTGGCCATGGCCCGGAAGTGACTCGCACTTCGATTGTAGCTTCCACAGAACAAGTAAGATGGCCAAGCATCAGTTCCAATGTGCTAAGTCTGCTACTGTAAGATCGCTCAATCAAGCATGAGTGACCGGAAGGGAATTGCCCCAATGAAGTAGCTAGAAGGCTCAATTCTTTGTCATCAGATCTAGTAGCACCTTTCACATACAATGAAGCCTCAAATATCACACGATCATATATCATGACAGCACGCACAGGGCCTGTCAGTTCTAAATATGGATTCTGCATGCAACACCATAAATAAATAGTAAGAAAACTAAAGTGAAACAGGAGGTAAGCATTGAGCAGAATAATCAATATGCATACAAAACACCAAAACAGGCAAAGTGCATGGCATGAAGTATACAACAAATGATGAGATAGCTTGATGGCTTCATGCATCAGCAACAATTAGTAAAAGGGACATCTGTTGCATGCTTATCATAGCGTATCGTTTGGAATTTGTAATCAACCCCAAAACATTGTCCTTGCCAAAATACATTGGAAACTGCCATAAAACTATCAACTATGCAAGTTAAAACAGATTGAGGGACAAAATAACAATTGTCACTGTCATGTTACCAAGGAAACGGACACACCCATCCGCTCACAACAGTAACATGATTCCTACTTTCATCTACAAAGGTGATCATTTCTTCATGCACTGATCAAACCAATACACATGACCAAATTTAAAGACATGCCAAACTTATGTTCCTCTACCAGCATGTTTATACAAGGTTTGAGCTGTCTACATGATTCCAATGTAAGTAACAAGCAGGGTATCTCACCACTATGTATAAAGCTTTATTCTGAAAACAACAGCAGTTGGTAATATAATTAAAAGATTATTTGGTTAAGAGAAACGTGTACAATAACTGTATGGTACCAAATATATACATGCTTGCATGCTAGCAATAAGACATTAGCTAATGATGCATTTAAGGAAGGGTAAGACTGGAAAAGGAAGTCTAAGGCAATGTTTGGATCAGCTACACGTTATGAAAACCAGCTAAAAATATCTGTAGAGGATCAAAACAGCCCAGATTATGGTGTAGATAAAAAAATCCAACCATCCAGATTCCTATAATCCTGTAATCTGGCTCCACCCAGCTAACAGTAGATATTGCATGGGATTATTGCTACCCACCACCTCTATCCAAGGATCCAAACAGCCCTAGATATTGCTATCAAGATTTAATATCCGGATTTTCATAATCTGTATCCCTAATCCAGATTTCTATAATCTCTAGCCCATCCAAACATGCCTTAAAATTGCCTAGAAGTTATAGAACAAGGATTACAAAGATAGTACAACAGGCTAATACAACAAGTATTTTGAACCGGAGGGAGTACATGGTTTGAGCTATCTACATGAGTCCAAAGTAATAGGCATCGCCACACTAGGAATGGGAGTCATGGTAATTTGTACAAGCTATAATATCGCATTACCATGTACGAACGGTTTATTCTAAAGACATTTGATTCAGATAAACAGTTGGTACAGCAACTGCATGGTATAACTAGCATGTTTGCATGTTAACAGCTACACAGGGTTCATAAGAAAGTATGTAGGAATAGGCAGCGCGACAAGAATCAAATAATGTAGGAATAGGCAGCATGGCAAGAATCAAGAAATGTAAGAATAGGCAGCGCAGCAAGAATCAAGAAATGTAGGATTAGGTGGCACAGCAATAATCAAGAAACAACAGCTGTAAGTAAGAAACACTTTGGGCCTGATCGGTGAGTATCTGACATTTATCCCTTTCACGCTCAAAGATAATATTACGATTGTAATCTACTGAGTCACGTAGGGCAACCAAACCAAACACCTCAAGCGGCCACTGTAGACCTCCAGTTATTCCTCCAACTTTGACATAAAATACTTGTAAAGTCTGGTCAGCAGTGCCACCGTGTGGCAGAGTATTATGTGTAAAACGCTTGCAAGGGATATTAGCTGCATGTAGTCAAAGGAGATTTCAAATGAGTTAGGACATTCGAGCCCAATAGCGGATAGTAGCAGCAGTAAGGACTAAGCAGTAACAGCAGCAACTAATATGTGCATGGATGGCATTCAAGTTATTCTTGTCCATTGATCTAGTTCTGATCCTACAACATTTATATCACTTGATATCAAAGGAGCGTCATTGTGACTAGATTGATCTATATAGTATGAAATGATTCGAGAGATGACAAGTGCTGAACCAAAGCAACAAGAACCAACTAAAGTAATTAACGTGCAAATCAAGAACGAGATAATCAACAAGTTAACTCACTCTTCTTATCGAAGCAACCGTAGTTCTTCAAATAGAATTCGTCCCACCTCTGCCTGAACAACCTAGCTTCAAAGGCGTAAGGGTCTGTTACCTTCTCGGGGTTCCTTTTACGCTCTTCCTCCTCCTCCTCCTCCTCCTTCCTCCTCTTTCACTCCAAATACTTCTCATACAGCGGCTTTCTCTCTCTCTCGACGGGTTCCATCTTTGACTCTTCACTCCCCACTTCCCCTTCTCTCTTGAGGTCTCCGTTCCTCGCCTCCTCCCTCTCCTTGTCATCCGGATGACCATCGGTTTCCTTCATCCTCTTCTGCCGCTCCGCAACCTCCGCATCAGAATCCTCCACACTCCCCCGCAATCTCCGCAACTGAGTCTTCTTCCCAGCTTCGTATTCCCCGTCGCCGTCGCTCTTCCTCTCCGCCTCCGCCGCCTCCAGCTTGCACGAGTAGTTGCCCGCCGTCGCCGCTTCTGGGTAAGAAGCCTAGATCTGGTTTTTGCAGGGGCACAACGCCAACACGTAAATATGAGTACTTCGTAACCAGGCTTCTCAGCCCAGTCGGACTCAGCTTCCGGGCCATACTAGAAACAACGCGCGGCGTTGCCGCGCTGGGCCTGGTAGGCCTTTACTTGTTTCGTTTTCATTTCCTGGCTTGGCTCTTCCTTTTCCTTACTTTTTATTCAACATTTGTACTAATATATAATTTTGATATATTTTCCTGTGCTCTTGCTTTCTACTGATATAATAACAATTATGTTCCATTCAGTGACTTGCATCAGGTCCCGAGGTATTTTTTTCCAATAACTAATTAAAAAGTACTTTCTTTTTGCACCCAAGCTAATCGGGTAACGTCGAATCGGGCTAGTGTTATTCAGTGCTTGGATGAGCATCAAAATGATTGATCAACATGAAATAAATTAGCGCCTTAGTACTCCTTGTTTTGTTTAGTCTGCCCTCCGAGTAAATTAGATAAGTCGAGACTTACCAGTATGCTGTTTGACTGCAGATCCCGAGGTACCTCAAAATCCTGTTAATATCCCAGCAATTCTAAAGGAAGAAACATAAGACTAGAACTGCAGCTGGCATATCGAATTTTGGATCTAGACAAAAGACATGACAATCTTCTGAAAAGGCATCAAATCCTCATGCAGCATTTGGATAAGGAGCTGTCACAGGGATCAGCCATTCACTATTTCCTGTGAAATTACTCCAATATCCACTTTGGAATTCCAATTCAGCGCCTCAAGAGGCTCTGCTGTCCTTGAAGCTTCATTATTGGTGAAGTCAGCATGCCTCTTGCCATCATAGTTCTTGAGGGCCATTTGTTTTCATATTCTTCGGTGGGTGAGACTGTATAGAGAAATAAGAAACAGTTTGTAAACAATTTATCCAGATTATGTTTAAAAACAATTATTTAAAGTTTAAGAGGAAGCAAAAGACAATGACTCAGGATGATATACAGCTTTTCCAGGCAGGGGAAATATTTAATGAAGCCTAACTGAGGTCCTGTTTGAGAAGGGGTGTTAAAGTTTAACACCCTCAAATGGAGTGTTAAACTTTAGCATCTTGAGGTGTTTGGATAGTTTGTTAAACTTTAACACGTTACATGAGAAATGACAATATTGTCCTTCCTTCCTCTTGCACACTACCCTTTCCCGTGTTGTTCCTCATCTCCTCGCTCATCTCGACCGTGGGGCTCCCTGTCGAGCCGCCCGCGGAGGGGCCGACGGCGGTAATCCAGTCGCTTGACGAGCGGCCGCACGCCCCCCGCTGTGGCGATGCGGACCCGGTTGTCCGGGTTGTGCTTGGCCAGCAGCCAGAGCTCCATGGCCGCACGCCGAAGCGAGTCCAGCGACAGCGATGGCGACTCCAGCTCGGCCACGAGCGATGAGATAGCGTCCTCCAATGCCTCCGCCGCGCACGACAGCAGCAGGCGGTGGATGCCCGCGGCGGTGGCAGGCATGAAGGAGAGGTCGTTGCTGCCGCACTCGCTGAAGGGCTCGAAGCAGGAGGAGTCGCCGCTGTCGCTGTAGCAGCTCGTGCTCCGCCGCCGCGGGGAGGTGGACGCGTACGACTCCATCCCGGTCGTCAGCTTCGTGTCGCACGGCTCGGCTCGGAGATGGAGCAAATGCCGGGAAGCACCAGGCGAGGAGAAGGAGACTGGAGGGGGAGCCGGGTGGGGAATGGAATTGGGTTCCTTGCTTTGCGTTTGGGGAGGCGGCGGGAGAGCGAGCGGTGGCGAGGGGTCGCACTTAGGGGCCGACAGTGGTGGAGAAGAAGCCGCTCACCAGCTCTCCCGCGTGGCTGCTCGCCGGCGCCGCTCGGAGCCACCCTCCGCGCCTACGCCTACTCCCGCCGAAGCCGCCTCCCGCACCCGCCGCCGAGGAGGGGGGATCCGTGGCGGCGTGGCGGAGGAGGGGAGAGGGCGGTGTGGCGGAGGAGGGGGGAGGGTGGCGCGGCGGATCCGGCCAAGAGGAGGGGCGGCACGTGGATCCGACCAGGCGGAGAGGATGAGCAGGAGGAGGAGGCCGGCGTTGGTGGCGGGGAGGAGAGAGAGAGGAGGGGAGAGAGGGGGGTAATCTGGGAAAAAGTGAACTAGGGGATCACTTTTAACACCTTTATCAAGTTTTAACACCCCTCCATGTGTTTATGAAAAATGAGGTGTTAAACTTTAATACCTCACTTCAAGTGTTAGGATAGGAAAGTGTTAAAAAGTGTTAAAAAGGGGTGTTAAACTTTAACACCCCCTTCCCAAACAGGACTGGGAAGAGGACCTGAGTGCAGATTAGGACCTCTAGAGTCAAGGACCAAAATCTTTAACTATGGGCATTGAGGTTGTCGAGCTGATAAGGATCATTTCCAATGCCAAAACCAATAGTTCACAATTAATAACATGCACACAGAAATACCAGGTGCAAGATTTAGATGGCTACTCGTACCTTCTACGTCTTCAGCACGGCCGTGGCCACCGACATCTCGCAGGTGGTAGCGGCATCCGGGTGCCTCCTGCTGCGCCGGCCGCCGCCCCCGGGCACGGGCACGGGCACGGGCGAGGGGGCGCTCGTCGACGTCGCCGCGGCCGGGGAGCGTGACGAACGCAGGGGCGCCGCGCCCGTCGTGCTCGACGGCTCGCCGCCGCCAATCGTCCTCGTCCACGGCATCTTCGGCTTCGGCAAGGGGGTACGGTACCGAAACTCTGTCCCGGTTTTCTTCTCTCGCGCTTCCGGGCGGGGCGGTGGCCGGTGGGTGTTCGGTGAAATGCCGCGGCGGCAGTTTTGCTCACGTGTTTTCCCCATCTTTGCTTGCTTCCCCGCGCAGAGGCTCGTGGGGCTCTCCTACTTCGCCGGCGCCGAGAAGAAGGACGACCGCGTGCTCGTGCCGGATTTGGGGTCGCTCACCAGCATCCATGACAGGTGGGTGGGTCAGAAAAAAAAAAGTAGCAACATACTACTTCCGGATCATCATCATAATACAAAACCTGCCAAATATTCCTGTTTGGTAGTCGTTCCCAGCAGCTTTACCTTCTTTGATCATCTTAGCAGTAAATTATGTTGCTTAAAATGATTCGATTGTTCTTGATGCCGCAGGGCGCGCGAGCTGTTCTACTACCTCAAGGGTGGGCAGGTGGACTACGGCGAGGACCACAGCAAGGCTTGTGGCCACACACGGTTCGGCAGAATCTATCACACAGGTACAGATTCTCAACAACAGAATACATTTGCTATGACCTTTCAGGAGTTTCTTTTGGGCTCATAGTTCTGAAATTGCTGTTCTAACTTCTACCTCGGCGCAGGGCACTATCCTGTGTGGGATGACCAGAGCCCGGTGCCCTTTGTTGGGCAATCGGCCGGCGCAGGTTGTGAGTAGCCCTGTTCCCCGGGTTGGTGCCAACCCGTGAAACCCGCCAAACCAGCCTGTGGAAACCAGCTACTCAGGTCATCTGGGTTGGGCTAAACCGTGATGGCTAAATCGTGATTTAGACCAATAAACGTGTCTAACAGGAGGCTCATTAGCAACCAGCGTCGCGCGGCAGCGACAGCCGGGCTGCTAACGATTACACGAGTCCCATTAAATCAAGCTAAACACAGATCACTATATATTACCGGCAGCTAATCGCAGGGATGCTCCCAGGACGCGGTTGTCGCACAGCGAGAGGACATGGAGGCCCCGCAGCCCGCCGAGCGTACCCGACCGCCGATGAGGGTGATGCTCGGGAGGTGGAGCTCCACGACCGTGGCGTTAGCCATGTCGCACCGGACGCCGGTCCAGGTGCAGGTGCAGGCCGACACGGACGCCTTCTAGCCCAGCGCGCACTCGTGCGGCGTGCCTGCGAGGAACGCCTGCAGCGTCGACGTCGACCGCTCCTGCTGCGGCAGCTCTGCGGACGCACAGCCGAGCGCCACGACGGCGGCGGCTAGCGCCAAGAGCAGCACGAGCCCGACTATTCTTTCTAGGTCGCAGCGCGCACCAGGCGGGACACGCAGCTACGGCCTGGATGGACGCAAACGCTGCCGACATGGGGAGCCGTTCGCAGCTTCCAGCAATGACGTATGTTGTCGCCGGTTTTAAACCGCACAAACTAACCCGCCTAACTCATAATCATGTGGTTTGATTTGAGAGGTTTAATTTGAGAAACCGTGTAAACCTGTGATAAACCGCCGTGGAACAGGCCTAGTTGTGAGGGTGCTGCATCAGATGCTAGCCGACAAGGTACACACTAGAGATTTTCAGTTTCACTCACAAGTGATCGCCGTTTGTTGATGGTAGAAGAATTAGTCATGCCTATTATGTGCTTTCAGAGGGATGGTTCTTGTGACTTGGAGTACATGATTAGTGCACCATATTTAGGATCTCGATGGCGATCACCGGCGACGAGGTGGTCGGCGACGGGCGTCGACCCGATCCGGCTGTCAGCTGCCTGCGCAGGAAGGTCGGCCACGCCGAGATCCTGCAGGTGGAGGAAGTGAAGGACAAGAAGACCGAGGAGGAGGAGAAGAAGCCGGAGGAGCCGAAGGCGCAGCTGCCCGTGGTGGTGCACCCGCCGCCGCAAAGCTGCCCGTGAGGTCTCTTGATTTTCACTACTTTGGGGCCAAAAAGAAAAAAAATAAATGTTCAGTCTTTACTCTGGCACATGCATCTCGATTTCTCAATAGCTTGCTTTAGTTCCAAATTTAAATTTTTTGTTAAGTTCTCAAACACTTGCGTCTTGGTGAAGCATGCATGGTCACTACATGTGATTTTTGGCTACTCCGGCATGTGCCAATCTGGGATCGCGAAGTACACGTGGTGCCGTAGGATACTAGGATGGAGAGAACTGAAAGCCCAATAGCGTGCACGATGCTGGCGTCATCTGTCAGAAAGAAACTAACGTCATGAGTGCATTAGCGCTTCACGTACGCTGACGTACGTAGGTAGATCATGATGGATGAATCATTTGCCTTTTCGCGTCTAAAAGTGGCTTCTTCAAAAGAAAGTCGTAAAGGCTCAATTATGCAGCTGCTACTCCGAATGGCTGAATTTTCTTGTCTGCTGCCAATAACAGTCGTGCTGGTTTCATTGTCCTCGTGGGTTGGTGAAGTCCAGAAGTAAAACCAACAAGTGGCCACTGACCAATCAGATTCCAGCTTATAAAGACATAGAACTACTCTTCCTTCCCCCATAAGCACCCACCAAATTTCTCTTTTTTATCAGGATATGTCTGTTGTTTGCTATATAGATTTATATACCATTGCAACGTGCTATTTTTGCGAGCGTGAGATCATTTTTTTCCTTTGAAGCAACATCCCAGGTTTTCTTAGAATACTCGATTTGACGTTTCAAAAAAAAATACTCCATTTAGAAAACTAGTTCGGTTGGGGATGTTTTTAAAAGCTATTATATTTAAAAATTATTTTTAAATTAAACTTCTAGCTAATAATCAAAGTTTACTCACTATTCTCTCTTTTTTCAATACTTCAACATAATACTCATATAATGTTCACTTAACTTTATCCAGTTGTGATTCATTTTTAATTAGTAATTACTCTATACACTTTTTCATCCACATTCACACTTTTTCATTTTGTATCGCACCTCCATACATTGTGTTTAGTATAAAAATTAATATTTTTCATCACTTCCTCACATACATGTATAAATCGTCTACATGGTGACACTTATCATACCTACATACCTTAACTTAGTATTTCTATATTAACAATCATATAAATAACATAAATAGGTAATTTAGAATCATATATTAGTTTACTTTTGGATATTTTTTATGATACACATGAAAATAATTAGATTAAGATTTAAGTGTTCACTTTAGATTATTTTCAATAACAACATACGTGGGTAACTTAGATACAAAATTAGAATGACATTTTAAGTTATTCTTTATAATGATATGCATGAGTAAATTGGATGAAGATTATGGGGTTGCATTATATTATTTTTTTATAATGGAACAGCTTGGTAATTTGGATATAGATTTAGGGTTTATTTTCAAATATTTGCATAACTTTTTAGAAAATACAATAGACCAATGGCTATGATTAATAGAGTTTACATGATATATTGATGTTTGATGTTTATGAGAATTTCTAGTATTTGTCTTTTTTAGCGTGTCCCGTGAGAAATAATGTGGAGTATCCAATGAAAAAAATGAGGCCACACTGCTACAAAACTATTACCTTGAGCTATTTCTCATTTGTTAAATATTTGAACATAATACTTATATAGATATATACTTATTATCTTCATCCAATTGCGATAGATTTTAGTTAGTATATATCTATAGGATATAGATACAAATTCTTATGTTAAAATTATACTTCAAACTCTATAATGTTTTCATCCATATTTATAATCTTTAAGTTTTCACTTTGCATCGTAGATATGTGCTTGAATTTGTTTAATGGAATCTGTTTGAAGTATAATTTTAACATAAGAATTTATATTCTCATCACTTCCTCTATGTCTTTATAAATGGTGACACACATCATGCCTATATACCTTAATTATTATATCATATACCATAGTGTAAGAAATAGACAATTTAGAACCATATATTGGTGTATATTTTTAATTAAGGTGATTTGGATTCCAACGTAGGGTTACCTCATGGTATTTTTAATAATAGCATATGTGGGTAATATAGATACAAATTTAAGGGTTAATTTAAGTTGTTTTTTAAGTATTAGTGGTGGGCAATTTAGTTGCAAATTTAGGGAGTTATTTTAAATATTGTTTATAATGGCATGAGTGGGTAATTTTGATGAAGATTAGGGGGTTACTTTAGTTTATTTTATATAATGATAGAGGTGGGTAATTTAGATATAGATTTATGGGGTTATTTTAGGCTATTTTCATAATGGCATAGGTGGGTAATTTTTTAGAAAACATAATAGATCCAATGGTTATGATGATTTGAGTCTACCAATTGATGGATAGATATTTTGCTTTTTTGTGAGAATTTTTAGGATTTTTCTTTTTTCTAGAGTGTCCGCCTAGGATTAGTTTCATAATGGCATAGGTGGCTTCACCTGAAGGTTTCAAAAGGAGTCTCCAATTAGTAATAGTAAGATCGTTTTGTAAAATACCTCTAAGCATTTTAAGAGGAAACAAATCATGAAACAGCTTACTACTGGATTGTTTTCATCCCTAACCAGGAGTGTTCCTATGATCCTATCAGTTCAAGTTACTGAACGTCCGAAACCTGAATGCAATAATTTACTTACAATTCCTTTTCTCGACGATATCTATTTCCCCATAAAGCGAAATACTTCACTTCGCAGTCGTTCTACTTTCTCATAGGAGTGGTCGAAGCAACGCGTTGTGGCCAAATAGATGGAAAGATACAGCTTCTTAGAAAACTCAGCAACTAATAAATGGTCATGTAAGTTCAGAGCCATGTGCTTTTTCAGGACCCAGTGTTGACCAAATCGCCATCATATCTACTTAGAGACAGACAAAACCAACCAAGACTAATCTCTAGTCAAGCAATTTGATTAATATTGCAAGTGGAATTTAATGTGTGCGTTAGCTTTGGTCTTTGGAGCGAACGGGTTCACACCGTGGTTACTATGTTCAAGTTGTGCAGCTTCTGAAAGTAACTTTGTACATTTTCCAGGCACCTAATGGTTAATAGAAGTGGTTAGAGCACTAATGAAGAGGCCAGTGTTGTGAATTTGGTTTTCTTGGCCAAAAGTGCGTCTAATCACAGGATCAGGATATACGAAAAGGTGTAATCGCATTTCCTCTCAAGTTCCAGGTTGTCATTTTCTATCTGATGAATTGGATTTCTGTTGGATAAGGTAGTGCTCTATGACTGTTTGGGAATACTGCTATGACTGTTTGAGAATACTGAAATGGTCCCAAGCACATTGTTTCTTCCAGAGATGATCTCATACACAACCAGTGTTGCATCGGTAGTTCCAATTAATAATTTAGTTAGTAGCATATAACTGCAATCTGACAAATTAACTGTCAATAATTCAGCGTGGAACCTACAGTCCCACCTGATTCTTTCTTTTTGTTTCAGCTGTTTTCACATCTCAGCTAACATGTCAAACATTCAACCTACTAGTCAAGCGCCAACTTTTAAAAAATTGAAACGCAAGAAAAAGAATTATAAACAAAGACATGTCGATGTAGTCCTTGGGCACCAAGTTAGAATCGATTCTATTACATGGTCTGAAATTCCACAGCATACACCTCATGCAAATCAAAGAATCAACGATTAATCCCATTCCACTGATGAAAATTAAACACGGTTTCAGAAAGGGCGGGCAACCGAAAAGAGTTTCGCAAAGTCAATTCTTAAACATTGCTCATGCTTAGCCCACGGCACACATAGAAAGGCCCGGTGGTCTAGTTGGGATCGTTTATATAAATTGCTAGGAATCTTCTTAGCACTGGGCATTGTTCTTAGTGGCGACGCAAAGTACACTCCTCAAGTCCTCGTCGGGCCTGCAGCAGCTGTCCTTAATTACTATATATAAGTTGGATAACGGCCCTTCTCTATTCCTCAACAAACTCTGAAGTTTCAAGGTTTCGAGTTGTTTGCCAGACTCAGACACCACAAAGAAACTCTCACGTTGGCATCAGCAACAGACCAACAAAAATATGACGAAGGTAACAATTTTTCTGTCAGGAAGAGTAGTCTTCCGTAATTCATCACGGCATATCTCCTGCCTCTGAGTCTGATGCAACTGAAACTCCTTAACTCTGCAACTTTTTTTTCAGCAAAAGATTGTGATCAAGGTGCAAATGACGTGCGACAAGTGCCGGAGAAGTGCTCTAACTTTAGCTGGCTCCACGTACGGTGAGCACTGCCTACTACATGCTATTGATACACTGTGCCGCAGAGCATGGAACTGATGAACTGACAATATCGATGTGTGCGGTGTGCCGGCGTGGTTGCAGGGGTGCAATCCGTGGCGATCGAGGGGGAGGAGCGCGACCAGCTGGTGGTGGTCGGCGACGGCGTGGACGCTACCAGCCTGGCGAGCTGCCTGCGGAAGGCGGTGAAGGTGGGCAGGGCGGACATCATCAAGGTGGAGGCGGTCGTCGACGAGAAGAAGGCGGCGGCGACGACGACGGCCACCGGTAGTAGTGGTCCCGTGGTCGAGTGGCCGCCGCAGGGGTACCCCTACTACCACCCCGGCCATGGCTATTACTGGCCCCCGACGGGCGCCGTCTACCCGTACGCGGCCGGCCACTGCTACGTCGAAGACTCCGACGAGGGTTCGTGGTGCGCCATCATGTAGGTGCACGGTGCACTGATCGAGTTGGCAAGCCTACAAGCATTTGATCGATCTCCGTATGGATCTTCTCGAGTGCTGTACTGCAGTAGTGCTTTGTGGCCGAGATAAAAAAAAGAAGCGAAAGTCATGAGTGCAGCCGTGTTTAAGCAGGGGTCTGTTTGTACAGGTTGTTTATTCCGATTTGTTTTGTGGTATTCGTCAATTTAGGAGGGTGATGGGCCTAATTGTGATACTGGGCCTTCTATCTTGTTTAAGGCCCATTTCTTACTGAAATGGAGTTCCTATCCTGTGCTTTCTGCCCGGGAATCCTGAAGAAGAGCTTAACAGTTAACTGAAAGCGGTTAGCGCACCCTGATGAAGAGCTTAACCATGTTGTCAATCTGGTTTCTTTGGCAAAAAAAAGTGCATCTAATACACAATCAGGTATATCAAAAGGTGTAACCATTCTTCCCTTTGCCTTAGGTTCTCGATTAATTCGATTAATTGCCATTCCGCTTTCTGATGAATAGGGTTTCTGCTGAATAAGGTCTCTACGAGTGTTCAGAATACAGAAACAAACTAAGACACAGTTTGTTTGTTTTTGAAAAAAAGGTCTCATAAAAATTTCAGCC
This sequence comes from Setaria viridis, assembly GCF_005286985.2. Classification (NCBI taxonomy): domain Eukaryota; kingdom Viridiplantae; phylum Streptophyta; class Magnoliopsida; order Poales; family Poaceae; genus Setaria; species Setaria viridis. The sequence goes on along the minus strand of NC_048269.2, from coordinate 21,540,134 downwards.
TGGCGGTGGTCGGCGACGGCGTGGACACCGCCAGCCTGGCAAACCTCTTGCGAAAGGCAGTGAAGGTGGGTAGGGTGAAGGTGGGTAGGGCGGACATCATTAAGGTGAAGGCGGTCGTCCACGGGAAGAAGGCGGCGACAATGAAACCACCGGGCCAGGCAGCAGCCGCCGCCGCCGGTAGTAGGAACCCCTACTACCCTGGCTACCCCGGAATGGCACCATCCACTACAAAAAAATCGACTCGCCTCTAGTACCAGTCCATAACCCCCCTCTAGCACAGGTACTAGCAATCTGGTACTAGAGGGGATACTCTAGTACCGGTTGGAGCCATCAACCGGTACTAGAGGACCTCCAAAAAAAATTTGGACCTGGTACTAGCATACCTTTAGTACCGGGTCCAAATTGAACTGGTACAAAACCTCAGGATAAGAGGTCACATTTCTAGCAGTGATCTACCCGTATGCCGCCGGCCACTGCTGCATCGAAGACTCCGACGAGGGTTCGTGGTGCACCATCATGTAGGCGCACGGATCGAGTTTTCGAGTTGGCGATGGCAAACATATACAAGCATTTTGATCGATCTCCGGATGAATTTCTCAAGTGCCAACGTGCAGTAGTACTTTATGGCTGAGAATAAACATAGGGAAAATCATATACGTATGCATTTCATGTTTAAGCAGGCGTTTGGAGTTGTACAGGTTTGTTTGATTCCGAATTAGCTTGGTATTCGTCAATTTGGGAGGGATGATGGGCCTAATTGTGATACTAGGCCTTCTATCTTGTTTAAGGCCCATGCATGTTTTACAGAAATGAAAGAGCATCTTAAATGAGGGGGCTTCCTAGTCTCATGCGCTTTCAGCGCGTAGCATTTACACGGTTTCGTCAAAAAAAAAAAAGGACCCACGGTTGCACACCCACTCGGGCTCGGCTATGTGAAGAAAGGGAAATGTGAACTTGGGTTACAAAAGGTAAATAAAATTTGGATTTGGATTACGAAACTTAAAATGTGAATTGAGTCTCTCTAATCCGTGGAATCCGCTTCCCTATGGATGCAAGTGGGTTTCGTTCCACTTTTTTTTTTTTCCTTTGAAATCCGGATCAAGTCACTTGCATTACATCCCTACTACAATTTCCAAAACAGATAAGAGGCTACGCCCAGATGATCACACTTCACTGAACCTCAATACATATGTTGTTCATTCGGATTGGGATTGCAATAACCTCTGATACTTGTTAATCTATAAAGATTTTTTCCCTCGCAAAAAAAAAATACATCGCTAACTAGATTCTACTTCCAATCAGGAGGCACCGCGTGGTGCAACAAGAGGTGGTGGGCCCATACGTCCACGGTCCACGGAAGGATCGTGCGCGACTGATTTGCGTGCCGCTAGGAGGAAGAGAAGTATCGCGCTGGACACAAGCCAGAGAAGGCTGATGGTTGGATGGCAACGCACATGCACTCGATCGATGCTACTCTGCAACTGCAGCCAACAGCTTTGGTCATGCACGACTAGAGCGGAGTCAATCGAGTCAACTGAAGGTGTACAGTTGTTTTCAAAGAAACAGAAATGATAGGATTCAAATTATTTAATTATTTCTTCAATAAGAAAAATCCTCATTGGATATGACGGCAAGTACCCACCACAAAATGCTTTATTGTTCAACGCGAGCCAATGGTACAATTTATTTATTTTTAATAAACAGGTATGTGGTACTAATAGTATCGCTTTCACACTTCATTAATAACTACATTGATGTCCACAGTTTTTCCCACGTGCGTGGACTCCACCATATTTTTGTCTCTTTCGTAATCTTGTTTCTTCCTCCTATTCATAGTTTCCCTTCCGTTTCTCTCTCTTCTCCCACCTCTCTCAATCAACGCTCATGTGGGGTGAACATCCCACCTCTCTCAATCAACGCTCATGTGGGGTGAACAGAGCCCACAACACAGCATGACTAGAGAGAAGAAATCAAGTCAACTGAGTCAACTCATAATAATCATATGCATTGTTATTTTTTAATAAACGAATTGATGGAACTTAAAAATTTATTGTAATTCTTAAATGAGCGGGATGTCCATCTAAAATGCTGTAAAATTCCTTTACTTCAAATGAGAGCTCAATTGTAGTTCCCTTTCAGCCCATCTCCACCTGTTCAATGATCCGTGCGGCTAGGTGTCGACTTTGCATCGCAAATAACATGGAAATATACTAAATGCACCAACAGAATCTCTATCACGAGTTGGAAACATGTCAAATTTCTTCATTGCATTGAGACAAAGATCTGCGAGATGATATTGCTTGTCAATCGGTTCACGACAGATTAATTTGTTCATAGAATACTAAACTAAATTTATATGCTAATTAATACCGCATACTGATGGAGGAGGTAAGCTCACCATTATGGAGGTAAGGTGGCCATATACAGATGCACCAATCCCCCCATCCAAAATAAGGGATGGCCCTCCAAATAAACAAATAAAATAGGGACCATCATATCTACCTTATTGAACTGAAACATGGATCATTCCGTCCATTTGACTACGCTTCTACGCTCCTCCCGAAACACATGATAAATTTCATCGTAGTGTTTTGTGCGACCACCCATGGGTCAAGGAGATTAATTCATATAGATAGGACCATCCCATCCCACTTCGCATCTGCACCCCCAAACCGAACACGCAAAAAATTTCACGCCAAGCTCAAACCAAATATATGATAGATAAATTCTACGTGTGGCGGGTTTGTACGAATGCACATGGGTCAAGGAGCGGTATGAATATACAGGAATACGCATGTGCGAGCGGTCAGCCTCGTGTCGCCGGAGAAAGGATCAAAAGCAGTAGGGTCCCTTTTTCGTACGTTCCTCGCGGCCGTGCGATGCAGACCAGACGGGCGACACGAAAGATACCACTGATCCAAACAATGTGCAGCTTGCATAGACGCACTGCTTACCGTGTGTCGAGGCAGCTTATGGCCCGAGCCTTTTTTCCCAGCACTTGTCGCATCTCATCTCTATGCACCCTGATCCCTATCCTTTGCTGAAAAATAAGCAGTTCGAGACAGGAACACCACGGCAAGATTCGTGACTTTTGCCTAGAGTTTCAAACGAGTGGCCGACGGTTGATTAGTCATTTCACCCGCTAGTAGGCATTCCGTCCTAAGTTCTTGGTCGCTACTAGTCACTGACTCCAGCTTGTTCTCTACTCCCTCTATCTCAAATTACTATTCGTTTTGATTTTTCTAGATATATATATTTTGCTATGTATATGTTATATCTAGGTGCATAGCAAAAGTTATGTATCTCGAAAAGTTAAAATAAATAGTAATTTGGGATGGAGGGAGTATATCCAAAGATGCATGTGGGCATTACGTATCAACAAATACAAAACCAAACTCATCTAACTAAATCAACGATCACACCAACATCAACAAAAGGAGCCTTGAGAAATCAGCACATTTTTACTTTTTTTCCTATTAATTACATTTCCATGCATTCTGTGGAGTACTCCATCCGTTCCAATTCCAAATTATAGATCGTTTTGACTTTTCTAAGTTCATAAATATTATTATTCACTTAAACATACACTCTATCTAGATGCATAATAATATTTATGAATAAAAAGCTAAAATGACCTACAATTTGGAACGGAAGGATAATAATGGAATGAGTATGGAATGAGTAGAACATGCGGATGAACGGACCTGGGCCAGTTGATGGCGACAGCTTTCGCATCTCCCCCCGCTCTATATAAGAGCGCGTCGGCCCGAGCAAAGCTTCACACAAGAAGCGCTAGCTCGATCAGTTGGTAGCCACCCACCCAATTCTCCTCGGCTGATAGACTGTGATCTGTCGATCGCGGCGTAGTTCGGGCAAGCTTCTCGTCGATCACCGTCGGGAGGCAATGAAGGTAGGGCCTCGTAATTCCGGTGACCTCGCTCTTCTTGATCAGCTTCGTCATCTTCAGAGAGATCTGAAATTGGATCATCATGTAACTGACCATCGCTTTGATCTCTTGCTTGTTGCTTCTGCTTCTGCTTCGTCGTCTGCCGGGTGGGTGCAGAAAAAGATCGTGATCAAGGTGTGCATGCCGTGCGAAAGGTGTCGGACCAAGGCCTTGAAGGTAGTCGCCAGAGCCGACGGTACGCGTGCATTCAATTCTTATACCTGACAAAAAGCTGCCACATCTTCTGATCCCCTACATACTGCGCCTGTTGGCAGGTGCTAACTAACAGTTCCCGTACGTGTGTGTAATTGTGTATGCAGGGCTGATCTCAGTGGCTATCACCGGCGACGAGAAGCTGGAGGTGGTCGGCGACGGCGTCGACCCAGTCTGCCTGGTCAGGTGCCTGCGCAAGAAGATCTGCTACGCCGAGATCCTGCAGGTGGAGGAAGTGAAGGACAAGAAGGAGGAGGAGAAGAAGCCGGAGAAGCCCAAGAAGGCAGAGCAGCAGGCCGTGGTGGTGCACGCGCTGCCGCAGAGCTGCCCCGGCTACTGCTCCTGCCACCCGCCGTCGCTGATGGTCTGCGAGGACGATCGCAACAGTTGTGCCATCATGTAAAACTGTTAGTTGGGTAACGAGAAGTGGCATCTTTAGTTTGAGGTTTCACTTGGTCCATCTTAGCTTGCACAAAACGAGAAAAGTGAAAGTGAAAAAAAGGAACTAGTATGTTCCCAGTGCTTGTATGTGAGGCACCGGGCACGCCTTAATAAGTACCTCTAGTCTGATCTAAACTATATGAACGTGTGCTACAGTTGATTCTTAACAAAAGCACTTAAAGAACTGTGTAAACATGGGAAGTTTAGTAGCAGTATTTCGCATGTCGACTAGAATTAACCTCTGCCGTCTTGCATAAATAGTTGCATGCTTTGGAATTTTTTTTATCTTAAACCCTTTTTAAAGATATTTTTAAAAATAACCCCTTCCCAACTTTATTTCTACGGCGTGACCCTTTTGTTCGCGCCGTGCATTGTGGTGCGGCAGTTAGCCAGCGTCACCACGCTGGCGCGGCTTGCCTAGCTGCGACTGGGTGAGGCACTGTCGCGCCACATACGCTTAATAGGAACACTCAAGCTCCCGTAACAAAATGAGGGGATGGAAATATGGAAGTGTGGTGGTGGTTGGATTGGATAAAAGTATAATCACTTGAGATCACTCAACAAGATCAACTAGCATCGAAGATTACTCGACGGGTTTCTCAAATAGGATAACTCGGAGGTTACTCGACGAGATCAACTAGCATTGGAGGTTATTCTACGGGTATCACAAGGAAGAGCAACGCTCAATTCTCAAATCATATCAAATTCATCAACTCCCCGACAGATTACATATCATCCCTTTATATAGAGAGTGAGAGACACACACACTAAATACTTGAACTCTTAGGAAAACTAAATGGGCACTTAGGAAAATATTGGTGTTTTATACCCATCAACCTACCAATCTTGGTATCCCGAGGTAGTAGATTGCTTGGTGGGGGATTGCTGAACCTGGAACTCGAAGGTAAAAGCGAGGACACAAGACACGGATTTATACAGGTTCGAGCCGCCAGAGTAGCGTAATACCCTACATCCTATTTTGGGTGTTGTATATTGCGCCCTGCGCTTGGGTGTTGTTTGATGTTGAGGATTTGGTCATCTGTTGCGGTTCTATCAGGTTTTTACCTACCAATCTAGGAACCACTGCTCTCCTTTATATACTCCAGGGGGCGAGATTACTAGTCGGTTATAAGGTAGGAGTCCTAATAGGATTACAAGGTATGAGTCCTAGTAGGATTACAAGGGAATCCTAGTAGGAGTCCGTCTTTTTCCTTCCTTGCAGGTACTGGGGATCTATCCCCGATAAGCCCTCGAGCGCTTCATAGTCTAATGTAGCAGTCTTTGAGTACTTTTTAGATTCTCGTTGAGTAGTATTAGTGCTCCTCAAGTACTTTGTCTGGCTGAATTTTTAAAGTTCATCAAAACTTCTATGAGGCAATGGTGTGCTCAAGTCTTGATCATCTTGATTTTGTAATCTTCATCTTTCGAATATGATATGGAGGGCGGCAGAAGTCGCACTCCATATGGAGTAGCCCTGAAGCCTTAGGTTGAATCGAAGAATCAGGCTGAGGGTTAATAAAATTTTGAATCTTCTTCTTTCATCTTGAAAAAAATCAACTGTTGGGTGTAGCTTATCAGCCCCCGAGCCATGGAATGATTAAATAATCAATCCAAGAGTCTTTAGTCTTCACGCAAGTCATCATCCGAGTTGTATTGCGGCGTTCATCCCCCGAGCTTATGCGCCAGGTGAGCCGTAGAAGCCACATCAAGTAGTTATTGGCGCTTAGCCCCCGAGCTTGGAAGCTAGCTTAGACATTGGAAATATTCCGAGTAGTAATTGGCGCTTAGCCCCCGAGCCTGGGAGCTAGCGGAGCTATTGTAGGTACGCTGAGTGTCCTGGAGAGTCGTCGCCAAAGCTTTAGTGATGAATATAATGTAAATGTTGTGTGTCATGCTCTTGTTTCAGCCATATTTTCCCAAGTAGTTAGCCTGTTACATTTATGACTCACAGTCCCTGTTTAGCCATTGCCATTGCGTATGAGATTTTTGTCTCGTGTACGCGTATTGGCACTGCTGCTACGGAGATCTTTGTCTCGCGCCCTAGCATTTAGACATGATAGAAGATCCGAGCCTTTCACGGATTTGAGCATATTCAATTCGAGGAGATTAGTGATTGTTAAGAGTAGATAACAAAAATAAGTAGTCAACATTGCGATAAAAAAGATACCGCGATTGCGCGTGAAGTAGTCATTGAGACTTTTCTGCCTTTTAGCGAGGAGAGCGTGTGTTGCCGCGCATAGGATTTGTGCCTCCTTAGGGTATAGCCGCTGCGAGCCTCCAGCACTCAGTGCACTAAACCCATGACCGTAGCCTCCGAAATTCAATGTACCATGGTGATGATCTGAGATCATACATACTTACCGTGATGGTCCAAGTACGTGTCGACGAACGAGTTTCATGAACCATGACCAACTGTCGTTGTTCTCACTCTCGGCCAAGGGAAAAGCTAGAGGCACAAGCTGTTATTATGGATCTACAGCAACAACCATCATTAGTGTACCCTTATACTTCCCGGTCAAGAATGTAGCGTCAACAAGTATCACAGGATGACAACGTTGGAAAGACACACGACATTGTGGGAAGCAACAAAAAACCCTTTGGAGGACGTGCTTAAAAACACCATTATTAGGTTGCATCATGCCGGATGTGTGAGGGAACTATTTTATCCCGGGATTGTAGTAGGCCATAGCGGTGAGGACCCTAGGAACTATGCCATATGACTTCATCCAGTCTCCCAAAAGTAGTGCAATGGTGTGTTGTTTTGCCCGCCATGCCTTTAAATACTTGACACGATATCCACTAAAGGCAAATATGGACTCCATGAGAGATGGTACTGATATCTCACTGTCGGCACGGACAATGCCTAGGATGCGCCGCCCAAGATACGTAGCTGTGCACTGGGCGTGCACTCGCTTCGGCTGAGAAGAACCGCAAGTATGAGGTTGCACAACTATTGAAATCCTTCATTGTCCTGTGCTTCTAATTAGGTGCGACCATACATGCCACATGCATCCTTGCTTGCACATGACATTATTCCTTAGGTTCTTGTCAGAGTGAACTATACTGAAAGGCTTATATAACCTCACTGCGTAGGCAGCCAAGAAAAACTTGAGCTCCTCAAGACTGTTGAACTTCATTCCCTTCTTAATCACTGGATTCTCACTATAGGGTATCCCTTCCGAATTCACCATAGTAGATTCACATATGGCTTTGTAAACCATGCTTATGTCCTTAGCATTAGGAACGGATGGGAGTTTGATATGACATTCCTTCAACAACTGCAACTCATTAAGGGTGTAATCAAAATATTGATCCACACAACCAATATCCTCTACATCATGCACGGTTGTAGTGTTGACCTACGGCCCATCCTCCTCAGATTGTGACTCCTCCTCCCATTCAGACCCATCTCCGACTACTACATCTTCATGTGCGTTGGCGTAACCATCTTCTACCCCATCCTCCTCCTCAAAGTCATCATCTTCGGAACCTAGAGATATGTCATCATCATATATGTTTGCTTCTTCCCACTCAAAAGTATCATTGGAAAAATCACCATTCGCAATGGCCAAACCAAAATCAGATTGGCTTTCACCTAAACTATGATGTGAAATTGTTGACTCTTGGGTACCATTCTCAACCACTAACCGAACTTCATCTCTCAAGGCAACATTTGCGCTAGGCCTAGGACAAATATCAACTACCACCTCCAAACATACAACATTTGCATGCTCAACTACCTCCTTATATTGCTTCCAATTAAACTCGGATGCCAAGTTCATAAGAACATAATGAGGTCTAGCTTTCCCACGATCAAAACAGCCTCTCAATGTCATCTCATCTACTCCACATCCATACTTTCTCATTGCACGGTCAACTAAATCTTTAAAACTTGGACGAGCATCGAACAATTCCACTACCTCCTTCATATTCTCAAACTCCCCATTCTCTTTCACAATCCCACCATGAAACAAATGAACTAAACAATCCATCTATAAAATACAAAATATAGCTCATTTCCTACGAACAAAAACAATAAACTACATTAATTATACAAATAATGTTGGAGCTATACCCTAGAGGCAACCATAGAGATGATGATATTCCATTTGTATCCATGATTTATATTGTGTTCCTTGAATATCCATGAAAGGCTACTTGAATTGATTTGCAATTATGTGAATTGTATGTGGAACTCTTTACTTGTATGGTTATTCTAAAGTTGTCCGTAGTTGGAGTTTATGTGAGGACACACATGAATATTAGACTAGTACATGTATTAGTTGATGACTATGTTTCACAAGTCATGGACACGGAGAAGTCAAACTAATAATATAGGCGTATGTGGAGACATGTGTTAGGACTGAACCAACATGAGAAGTGGTTCTCTCTTTACTCAACATGTACGCTTTGTCCTTAGACCTAAGATTGTCGCATGTACTTAAGATGTGGATCAACCTACTTAGGGGCTATCAAACGCTACACCATAACAGGGTAGTTATAAAGGTGGCTTTCGGGTTTGTCAAGAAACATGCTGTGAGGCATGGTCAGTCAAGACGGGATTTGCCCCTCTCTACTTGAGAGAGATATCTCTAGGCCCCTCGAGTGATCAGATCAAGAAATGCATGGTCATGCTACGTAAGATTAAGGGTTAACCTACAAAGGGATTCCGAATCACATAATCGAGAAAAGAGTGGTCGGCTTGGAGCTAGACCAAATATCGTGAGGCAAAGGGAATAGCATGTACGTGATGATGTGATGGTTCGTCTGATATGATCTTCGTGTGCATATAGGAGTTAGCACGTCTTGCTAGAGGCCGCTACTAACTATTGGCCGAGTAGAAGTACTCAGGCCATGTCTATATGCATATGAACCTATAGGGTCACACACTTAAGGGGCTGGAAGCCCAATTCGGATATGATCTGAATTGGACCACGTTTAGGAGTACTAATGGGCCTCGGACCCAGAGGGCCGTCAGTGACTCATTTATAGGGGAGGGGGTGCCCTAGGGTTTTAACCCTTTTGGCCAAGCAGCAGCCACCCCCCTCCATGTCCTCGCCTTGTTGCATCTCGCGGACCTAGCAGTCCGGTTTGCAACACTTCCTCCCTGCACATGTGGATACCTTGGAGGTGTTGCATTTGCAGCACTTGGACGAGCTGTCACGCGAGAGCTTGACGAGATGACGAGGAGTCTGACGAGCCGACGACGAGTTTGGCGAGCCGCGACACGAGAAGGACGTCGCTGCACGTGGACGAGTTGATGAGGAGCTGCTCGACGTCCACGTGATCGACTACGTGTGTTCAACTTCGTTGCCCCGACGCGATTCTACATCTTCCGCACCAGTGCGTCGAGTGGTAATCTCGTGATCCATATACGACAGTTTTCTTGGTTTATGTGGTAGAAATTTTTGTTTTGCGCTAGGGTAGCCTACCTCGTATCCCAACAAATAAACCTACACATGCTATGTACACTACACCAATACATCAACAACTATATAAATCAATGCATGCAACTACTTCTACATGTTAAAATCGTTGGCAGAGCTGACTGCGTATGAACTAAGCATCCATTACTACATAACAAACTTATAAATCATGAAAATTTCTAAACAAAATTCTAAACCTAGTTCACCTAAACACTCTCTGATCTACTAAAGGGAACGGTAAAAGAAGGAAAATAGTGGGGGATACCTTCCCAACGACGCGGGGATCGATTCCTCCCACTTTTCCCACCCCGAATCGTTAGATTTGGGGAGATTGGGGGGGGGGCGAGCAAGGGAGGATCCTCAGGTCGGGCTGGAGGAGGAGAAAGAGAGGAGGGAGAGAGAGAAGGAAGGGCTAGCGCGGCTATCAAGTGTTGGCGCTGCCGTGCCGGGCGGTCTGCCGCGACAAGCCTATCCCGCAATGTATGTGGCGCGGCAGCGCCTCACCCAGTCAGCGCCGCTGTGGCGCGGCAGCAGCCGCGGCTAACCGCCGCGCCACGGTGCACGGCACGACCAAAAGGGTCACGTCGTGCAAATAAAGTTAGGGAGAGGTTATTTTTAAAAATAGCTTAAAAAGTTAAAAATAAAAAAATTCATGCTTTGCATGTCGTTATACTCTTCTTGTTTGCTTTGAGAACAGGAACACCCATGAGGCTAGGTAAAGCACATGACTGGCCGATTTGGCACCCAGCTCCGAAGCCAATCGCCGTCCTTCTCTCCCTGAGGAACGCAGAACGGCCGTCACCGTCATCCCAGCCGAACTGCGCACCTGTGCTAATCGCCCGTCGCTGACTCGCTGCTAGGGTCTCGATAGCCTGTCATAGCACTCCGCCGGTAGCCGAGATAGGCCGGGTTTGGCCGTCGTCCGGCCATGTCACCTTAGTTAGCTTCACCACCTGTCTTCTCATGCAAAATCAGAGCCAGAAGTTTATTTGCATGCATTATATATGTCCCAAATATTCTTTTTTTACTAATGGAGGGTTAATTAATCTCCATCCTGTGTGTGTCAAATTTCTTGCTTAACTGGGAAGCCTGCGATTGCACATGTGATTTATTCGGGGTTGCTTCCGTGTGCCGCCGCTCTGTGATTACAGTGTAACCGGATCATTGCAGCAAGTGTTTTGGCGTGCAAAATGCCAGCATGAAGAGATCAGAATGCTGACGTCACGCTGATCATCATACTGTCTCGGTGTACGCTGCCATGGATAAGGATCGTCATTGTTTGTGTGTTTGGCCATGTAATGCCGGTAATAAAAGCACATTGCGGTTAAAAGGAATTTTAACTGATAGTGGTTTCTTAAGATGCGCGCGGACGCGGTGAGAAGCAGCTTGATAGATCAAGGAAAAAAAAAGTCCATAATCAACAGTAAAATACACCGACGATTCCTGAATTTATTTTGTGGTATCATCCGGATCCCCAAACTTTCAAAATACATTTTCAAGTTTTCAAATTTGTCTCAACGTGTCACCTGGATCCCTAAACTCTCAACATGCAGGGTCCATAAACTCTCAAAATACATTTTCAAATCCTAAAACTTGTCACCTGCCGCTGATGGCAATACTTCCTTCTTGCTCGTTGCCTTCACAACCACCTTATGCTAGTGATCAGTGGCGAAGCTAGAGCAAATTGGAGGGGGTGCACTTGCCTTGTGGGTGCATAAAGTTGAGTTGTGAGGGGTGCATATATGATGAAAATTTGTAACTAATCACTTTTTTTACTTTTTGGGGGTGCATTAGAACCCCTAATGATAATATACCTTCACCCTGCTAGTGATCACGCATTTTTGAAATGAACCAGGCAGGAGAGCTGCCGATTATATTAAAAAAAGAAGTTCTAGACCGGAAAGAAACAAGAAAAGGAAAAGAAAAAAACAAAACAAGCTCGTCCGGTTGGATTGGGACATCAACGCGGGTAGCCACTGAACTCAAAAACTGTCACACCCTAGTGATCACGCATGTGTTGCTTGGCGTTTGATTGAAAGATCTTAAAATGCACTTTGAGAGTTTAAGGACTTGGATGACACCCTAAGACAAATTGGGGATCTGATAATGTGTTTTGAGAGTTTAGGGACCCATATGGCATCTTGAGACAAGTTCATGAAACTAAAAATGCATTTTGGGAGTTTAGGGATCGAGATAACACCTCATGCAGCAGTTCACCCGTCCTTCAAATGGATCTGGAAGTCCTCTTGTCAGCATAAACATAAATGGATCTGGAAGTCCTCTTATCAGCATAAATATAAGGTCTTCTTTTGGTTGTTACATAAAGACCAACTGAGCACACGGAATATCTTAAGATGGAATATCTTAAGAAGAAAGGGAATGTCGTTGCCAAGCTACAATTGTGTGTTGTGCCAGACAACACCCGAAGAAATAACAGAACATCTCTTCCTGCACTGCGCCTTTGCCCAAGACTGCTGGAATATGATCAGTGTCTGTTCCTTTAAAAAAAAGAGATAACACCTCGTGCCAAGTTTACGAACCGTCCGTGTATTTTACTCATAGATCAATTATGCGGTGGTTGCCACGGAATGAATGAATTCCCTTCCCTGCTAGATAGATAGCCATCTTACAATCTCGTGTTGGTCTGTTGGTCCACACGATCTATGGCAGTCCACAAGTGATCAATCAGATTCCAGTTACTACCTTCATCACCCGAGTTGGAGGAGCCCCCACCTGAGTGCAGATCTCGGGGCGGCTCCGGGAAATGAAAAATCTGAGTGTGGATGGCACCTGAAATGCTAAATCATGAGTAAGCTTTACCGTTTGAATCACGAAACTAAACCGAGCTCTAGTCCTTGGAATTCATTTTTCCAGATAGGTGGAACTATTCTTACTGTTTTTTAGGAACACGCAATTGATGCTCACCGAACCACAATAAGCCGTTCTTTCAAACCTTTTTTCCCATAACGCTTCGAACGACACAAGAAGAACTGCTATGTCGTAAGCAATATAATCATGCCATGGCGCCTACCGTCGCTGTCACGCAGGCATCACCTTCGTCTGAGATCTAGAAAGAAGGGATCCTATTGGGACATGGAGTTTTCACATGTACATGTGACCACATGGGTTATTGAGGCCATCCATTTTTGCATCACCAGTGAGATGAATTATGGGTAGGTGAAAAGTATATGGACCGGTACTTGGGTAAATGAAGTGAATCAATAATTAGATGGAGAGAAATCATGGGTAGTTGAAGTGAACCAACGATTGGACACGGAGAAATCATGGATAGATGAAGTGAATTAACGATTCGATGGAGAAAAATAAACGTCTGAGATTGTTCAGCTGATCCGTCACTCAACGCCAGCAACTTGCATGTGTTTTACATTTTCCGGATCAACTTGTCGCCAAGTAGATTGTTCAGCTGATCCGTCGACTCAACGCCAGCAACTTGCATCCTCCTCCACTAGAAATCCTCTCTTGTCCCCCCAGAACAACCCACACTCTCCTCGCTTCTTCAGTATATGGTGAGCGTAACCGCCGTGACAGCGATCCGCGGCACTACTATTCTAATTTCTAACACCGAGTCCTGCGTGCCAAGTTCCGGGGGAGCAAAGTCGCCAACCGCACCGGCCACAACGGAAATTTCCAGCCCATTCTCCCATTGAAATCAGTTAATTGCCAGGACACACCGACCGAGACCCCCAGCAACCTTCAATCACGCGTCGCCATGACGGCAACAACTACCCATCGTGCATACGCATACGCTAGGAATTAGGCTTAGGCCGGGTGACAGACCACCAAGCCTAATAAGACACTACCTGCTCCTAGCAGCATACTGTATTATCGAGCTAGGATGGGATGAGCTCACCTCTCAGGTCTTCCTAGTCAAGTCATTGTGTCGCAGTCGGGGCTCTGCGGGCCTTAAGGGATAAAATATCCTTCAGCAGCGGAAGTGCGACGACTTGACTAATTAATCAAGTCAACTGGCGGTAATTCGCCTGCTAATTAATTGCGTTTGCGTGTATAAAAAGGGAGGTGCCAGTAGTGTGCACACTACTGTTAGGCCAAGGCAAAGCCTCTTTGCTCAAGGTTGAAGAAAAGAGCTAGCAGTGTGCTTAGCTTTGTAGGATCTTGCTTTGTGTTGCCTATCATATAGCTCGCCTGAGTTGTTGGCTTGTCAGAAGAAATGAGGGTGAGAGATCCTGCTAGTTCAGATCTTGTACTTGGATTCTGCCCTTTCTAGCTATCATTATCTCTCTGCACATGTCCTGTGATCAACCACTATAAAACTTTCCTGTTTTTTTCTCCCAACGTTTTTTGATCGTTCGAAATTAACATTATTTGCAGAAGGAGATGATAATCAGGTTGCAGACGACCTCTGAGAAGGGCCACTGCAAAGCTATCAAGGTGGCTGCTGCAATCTCAGGTAAACAAACATACCTTGAAGTCTTTGATACATCGATCCCTTAATCGCCTAGCTAGGTCTCTTCTATTCTCATCAGAGGAAATAAAAGTTTCTATATAGTACTATTTGTCCTAGTGGTGACGTGTGCTTTGAATCGTTAATTCATCGAGCAGGGGTGGAGTCCGTGACGATCGCCGGCGAGGACAAGAACCTGCTGCTGGTGATCGGCGTCGGGGTCGACTCCAACCGCATCACCGAGAAGCTGCGCCGCAAGGTGGGCCACGCGGAGGTGGTCGAGCTGCGCACCGTCGACGCCGCCGACGAGCTCGGCGGCCTCGCCGCCGCCGAGCACGCGTACCGCTACCACCCGAGCCCGAGCCCCTACAAGTACACGGCGGCCGCGCGCGACCACCATTACTACGCCGCCGGCAGGGCGGACCACCGCTACTACACCGGCGGCGGCGGCGGCGGATCGGCGTACGCGCCGCAGATAATGACCCCGCGGGCCGACTACTACTACGGCGGCGGCGGAGGGTACCCGGCGGCGCAGTACCAGCAGCAGCACGACTACTTCTACCACCCGGCGGCGGCCGCCAACACGCACACGGTGGTGCACCACGAGTACGCGAGCGACCCCAACAGCTGCTCCGTCATGTGAGGCGTTAGTTGCCCGGATGCTGCGTGTTTCCCGTGATCTGGGAAAGAACTTCCTGTTGCAAACCATCCGTTGTCGTCGTCAGTTGGTGCGGTGACCCGGTGTTACAGTCACATGCAGACACTACGCTAGCTACTTCCTGATTCCGTGTAATTAGTGTACAGCAAGAAGTACAGGCGTGGCTGCGTGAACCTGTGTGTGTACGTACTCCAGCTACAAGCTTTCCTACTACGGCACCAAGTGCAAGCTTGTTTGAAACAAAGGGACATGGCTAGGACATGTGTGCAATCTCTAGCTCAGGAGCAAAGTTGAATAGCTGATGAGTGTCATGTTGGTCTCTTAGAGATCATGCTTGTGGTTGAATAATGCTGCTTGCAGACCAAACTTTCAAATGCGAATTTCAACTTTTTTTAAAAAAATTCAATCTAATTTTATCTTTGCGATGTGAAGTTTCTGCTACGTATTTGAAAACCTGCTGAAATGAAAATCGACACCACGAATTGAGCACAGCTCGGTTGGTTATGTTTCTGGTGGTGAAATTGAATCTATCCGCCCAGTTCCGAGTTCTTAATTTAGCACAAATGCTCATATTTTTTTCTACGGGATCCCCCTAAACACATCATTTTCAACTCCACGCATACGATTGATCCTGTTTTTCTTACTAGTTCCCAGTGTAGAAATATTTCACTGGAATATTCCTTGTGTTAATTAGCAAACATTTCAGGTTGGTAAAGGTCAATAGTCACTTCTCGGTTACTATTAAAAATAAGAAAAATAAATACTAACATATATAAGATGAGGCATGCAGCAGTACAATATACTACAATATACCTCTTAGTTGATTCCTGTCCTTTTTCTGATAAAAATTGTGATCGCAAGAGCTGCCTAATCACAAAAGTAAGCTCTAGCATCTCCAACTTTGATATCCCCTGTCCTTTCCAATGCAAGGTTTTCCTTTCATGTTATCCGGATCTGACTGCATCCACTGATCCTACGCCGTCTTTCGTGCTCGTGTAGGATAAGCACGCCTGCTCAGTTAGCGGAACCAACCACAGGTTCCCAAGTCAATTCTTCCGCGCACTCAAACCGTGTTCTAGAAATACAAATTCAAGCATCCTGACAACATCTACTCCTCTGCTAGTGGCATTTTTCTTTCCCTGCGCTACGCCTACGCGTATAGACGATGACGTGCTCGTGGCGACGCCAACCTCTAGCGAGCTGCAGACGTCAGGCGTAGAGAAGTTTGGTCAGATTTGCGGCATCTACCTCGCAACTGCTCTAAGATTCTTCTCGGCCGTCATTCGTCAGAATCGTCGTGTCTCGCGTACTGAACAAAATAGGAGTAACAACAAACATGCCGTGACAGTCACTGACTGAATTTTGTATGTAAACGGTGGACATCTCAGTCATGGACAGATGGACTCCGGTCATGGTTACTTCTTACTTCGCTGGCAAGTGGAAGACAAAGTAAATGACGCAAAAATTTGATCTTGGACTGCAAATACTGGATTATCCTAGGGTCTTTTCTGCATATACCGAAGGCAAGTTTGTCCTTAGTTCGTGGTTGATGAAGATTAGCCAACTACTGAAACGACCACTCCAACCCTTGGATCATGACATCAACTCCAACCTTCGCCATTATTCATCATGCTTAGTCGCAAAAGTGTAAGGCCCTGTTTGGTTTGACCTTATATTTAGGGACTAAACTCCTCTTTAGTTAGGGACTAAAGTATAATCTTCCTTTTTGTTATAGTGACTAAAGGACATTAAATGAGATGAACAATAACCAACTTGCCCATGATCATTGTTGCCCCAGCCTTTTTCCTTCTCTGCCTCCCCACGCAGGCAAGCACAGCACACGTGCGAGCGGCGGCGGCCCGACGAGCGGCCGATGGGCTGGGGCCGGCGGGGCGGGTGGCGGGGAGGGTGGGAGTGGCTGGCGGGCCGGGAGCAACGGGCAGGTGGCCGGGGGCGAGGCGGGTGGCCGAGGGCAGAGGGGGCCAGTGGGGTGGGGTGGGGTGGGGTGGGGTGGTGGGGGGGGAGCTGGTCACGGACGGGCATTAATGAGGGGTACAGGGCGTTCACGGTACCTTTTAGTTCTTATAAGCAACCATTTGTGAACTAAATGACTAAATTTTAGAGACTAAAAGGGACTAAATTTTAGTCCTTGAGGGCAAACCATAAGGCCATGTTTAGTTACCCCCAAATTCCCAACTTTGGCACTATGCAAAAAGAAGATTCCCCATCACATCAAACTTGCGGTACATGCATGGACTACTAAATGTAGACGAAATCAAAAACTAATTGCACAATTTTGTTGTACTTTGCGAGACGAATCTTTTGAGCCTAATTAGTCAATGTTTGGACAATAATTCACAAATACAAACGAAATGCTACAGTTGCGCATTTATGGTAAAATGTCAATTTGGCCACTCCCAAATTGGAAACTAACAAGGCCTAAGTTACGTTGCATAAAGCTGGACCATTTGGGATGGCATTGTTTGACTCGGGCACGTAAAGTCTGCGATGTCGAGTCGCCATCAACTTCTCCTGAAGTTCTGAACCGCCATACCGGATTGCTGAAACTTTATTTAACCTCTGCTTAATTCTTTTCAAATTTCAACCAAGAGTCGCCTGGAGCAGTTATGAGTTTACTAATCTAAAACAGTAAAAAAATTGCAACCATTAACGTCACGGAGAAAAAAAGAGATGGGAGCTGGGGTAGTATAGATCAGTCTGACCAGTTTCCAGCGCACCTCCTGCAGGTACTCTGAATGTACTACTATGCCGTGAGAGGCAAAAACATTCCATCTTCCCTGAGCAACGACCAAATTGGCTTTATAATTGGGTTCCCATCGAACGGTGTTGCAGACTTACACTTGCACAAGCATGAGGGTAAGAACTAATTTCTCCTCAAACTCTCTACTTCTGCTAATGCTCATGTTTAGCAACAACTTAACTAACACCTGAGTTATTGCCGAAATTTCTTCAGAAGGAGATAATCATTCGAATGCAGCCGGATTCCGACAAGGGCCGTAACAAGGCTCTGAAAGTGGCAGCTTCAGTCAGCGGTATGGTACCACATACCCATTGTCCTTCGTGAAACCGATCGAGTCCATCCGAATTTCTTGGGCAATGACATGGAAGCGTACGTGACATTGGCCAGGGGTCGAGTCGGTGACGGTGACCGGTGCCGGCAAGGACCAGCTGCTGGTGATCGGCGACGGCGTGGACGCGGGCAAGCTGACAAGGAAGCTGCAGAAGGAGGTCGGCGAGGCCGAGATCGTGGAGCTTCGGACTCTGCCTGGCCGTACAACCAGCGCCGTGTCCAAGGACGTCGTCGTCACGCTGTCCCCGTACCAGCGGCACCCCACTCCCGGCCGGAGCGTGCCCGGAGGCGGCTGCATCGAGTGCCCGGTCGCCGCCGCCTCGCGGTGGCCCGGCGAGCAGAGCAGGCAGGGGGTCGGCTACTACCACCGCACCCCCAGCCCAGGATACTACCAGCACTGCGCGCCGTCGCCGTTGGCTGCTGGGCAAGGCAGCTACGGCTACGCGGGGGGCAGCGCCGGCGGCGGCAGCTTGTACGCGCGCGAGGTGGCGCGCAGCCACCCCGCGAACTACTCCCCGATGATCGCGCGCCACGACCTGCGCGCCGTGGGCCACACGCCGCCGCGCGCGACGGCAGGCGGTGAGGGGCGAGAGCACGGCGGTGGCGGGCCCAACTGCTGCTCGATATTGTAGCGCGTTTTTTTTTCTTCTGCCGTTTCGGCACATCAAAGCTGCGTGTGTGCTCATGCCCAAGAGCTATTTGCAGGTTGTGTGCGTGTATTGCCAACAAAAAGGAAACTTAATTTGCAGTTACATTTTTTCATGGGGAGTGCTAGCGCCCGGACGTCCGATAATTTTATTTTATCGAACGCTCTGTTGCAACATTGAAAAATAACTATCGAAACATTAAAAATCAACACTTGCAACACCGAGGATTGCAACACCGAGGATTGCAACACCTTTACGTGCATGAAACATCCCGAATTGCTTCGTGCAACATTCAAAACAGACACATTGCAACAACAAAAAAACATCTCTTACAACATTGCAACAACGAAAGAAGAAGAGATGAAACAAAGAAAACAACTATATGCAACATCATGAACAAGTTGGTGCAACACCCGATTGCTGGCACGTCAGACTGTTGCAAAACAGATGAAACATCAAAAGCCACCGTTGTAACATCCAAAAATAACTATTGCAACACCATGAGGTACCTATTGCAACACTCAGATCCACGACAACCAGCCTGTCGCCGAAGGTCGTCCACCATGGCCGCCGCCCGATCCTTCCCTGCTCGGATCTCGCTGGGGTCGGGGAGAGGGCCACCGGATCTGGTGCAACACCGATTGCTAGCAAGTCAGATTGTTGCAAAACAGATGAAATATCAAAAGCCATCGTTGCAACATCCAAAAATAACTATTGCAACACCTTGAGGTACCTATTGCAACACTCAGATCCACGACAACCAGCCTGCCACTGAAGGTCGTCCACCATGACCGCCGCACGATCCTTCCCCGCTCGGATCTCGCCAGGGTCGGGGAGAGGGCCACCGGATCCGGGGCGTTGGGCGCTCCCGGTTGGTTGAAGACACCGGAGTAGGGGAGGGTCGCCGCTAGGGTGGGGGACGAGGTTCCCGGAGTGGAGGAGCGCGCCACCGCCGGCGTGGACGAGGAGGACGCCGTGGTGGGGGAGCGCGCCGCCATTGGGGTGGGGGACAAGGCCACCGGGGTGCGGGACGAGCCTGCCAGGGTTGAGGAGCGTGCCGTCGCCGGGATGGATGAGGAATATGTCAGGATGGAAGGTTGAAGAAGAAAAGGGATGGGGAAGAAAAAAATAGTAGAAGGAACGGAGCGGTGGGGAGCGTCCGACCGTCCGGATGCCCTGACCATAGCGTTTCCATTTTTTCATTACTAGACAAAAATTGGAATCAACCAGGACGGGTGTGATGCCAGCGCAAAAGAACCAACGCGTTGCCATTTGCCTGTCGTGGAACTATAGTTGTCCCTTTGGGCCGCCCGGCCTGTCCGGCACGGGCTTGGCAAGGCTCGTTAATTTTCGTACCCGTCACAATGACATCGCCGTGCCGTGTTGTGTCGGCCCACGGGCCGCACCGACGGTCAAGCACAAGCTTGCAAGGTCTTTTTCGTGCCGGCCTGGCCCGTAGAGCACGGACAATTTGACGGGTTGTGCCAGCCTGCAGCCCGAGTTGACCGTCGTCTTGCGCACGCAGGCCTTCGGCCTCCGCCCATCCTCGCCTGCCTCCTCCGCTCCTCGTCATCGACCCGGCACGGCGGCTGCCGTCGTATCCTCACAACCACTTGCAACCGAAACAGCAAAAAAACAGCAGAGCCAGCACTCGTCAGGCCAAATCCATCGCCTCAACACCGGATTCCTGAAATCGCTCGTGAAACCCTAGCCATACCTGGATGCCGAAGGACGGCAGCCGCGGGGGCAGCAGGCGGTTGCGAGCGGAGAGCGGCTTGGCGACGGAGGACGAGGAGCGGAACGGGGAGGCGACATGGTCATGGTGTGCCAGGGAGGAGGAGAAGGAGGAAGGGTCGACATTCTCCTTGGGGAGGCGACGGGGTCTCGTCGCCGGAGAAGGAGGGCGGTGACGGCGTGGTGGGGTGGCGCGTGTGCCGCGAGAGGAGGGAGAGGGATCGCATGCGGAGGCTGCGGCCGGAGAGAGAGGGTGGGGGGAAGAGAGACGTCGGGGAGGAGGAGAGGAGGGGAAGAGAGATGTTGAGGAGGGCGGTGGCGGCGTGTCAGGGAAGAGAGAGGGTGGATGGTCTGAAGGGCGTGGCCGGCCGGGGGAGCTATATACGGGCCGGCAACAGGCTAGCTGTTCGTTTGCGGGCCGGGCTAGGCTAGGGTCGGACAAAAAAGGATTTCGTGCTGAGCTGTCGGGCTGCGAGCTGCATGAACAACTGTACGGGAACGCAGACAAGTCAATCAATCCTTTGCAAGATCATGTTTTTTGTCGGCTTGCAAAGTCAGCCAAGTCAATCTCTGATTGGCAAACGCTAAAAAAAAAAGAAAAGACACGGCTAATATACAACCCAAAGTTGCTAGCAAAAACACGCAGATTCCTGATCCATTAAATTACCCGTTTGGATCGGAATTAAATTCCATTCTAATAATTACAAATTAATTAAACTAATAATATAGTTGTACGTGCAATATATTTATATATTATTGTTGATCATCTGGGAGAGATAGTTATATGCTACACTTCTGTTATAGGGAAACGAGTCGAAGAACGTGCTATAAATTGCATGTTAGAAACGTATTATAGAATCAATTTCTAGCTTCCACAAATAAATTTAAGATAGACTTGTACCAAGACAAATAGCCTACAATATGCATTACCATTCCTTCGAAAAGTTGCGGACTCCGTCAAGCTGAGCTTCCTGTTCCCATCTCCGTACGATATCTTCTCCCCCGTCTCCGCCGCTGTAGACCATGCACGCGGCGTTGTGCCGCTCCGTCGCGCTCTTCCACCTCCACCTCGGCTCCCTGTCCCGCCGCCAAGCAGCTCCAGCCTCCAGGAGCGCCTCCCCCGCGCGTCGCCACGCCAAGCACCTCCTCTTCCACCTCACCTCCCTCCGCACCCCTCTCCTCCGTCAGCGAGTCCGAGCACGGCGGAGTGCGCAGGCGCTGAGCGCGAGTGAGGAAAAGGTAGGGCCCGTGCCTCGAACTACTCGGAGTCTCGGAGTGGGTGCGCTAGCAGTCACAGGCATTCTATTGCCGGCGGGCCGGCCGGCCACGGCCAGCCGGCTCTTGTCCTTTTTCCCCTGGTGGACTTCGCCCACGCTTCCATCTTCCTCAATAGCTCGAAGGACAAGGCCACCGTAAACATACCCATCGAGCCACCTGACAGCCTCCTCAGCATCCCGTCTCTGAACAAACCTGACAGTGCCGATCTGCCTGCGCGACCCATCCTTCTCACCAACTGCAAGCTGGACCCGGACGATAACGCCATACCGGCAGGAGAGGTTGTAGAGGTCACGCTCACGTGTTATTTCCTCCGGAAGATTGGTCACGCGGACAGAGATCTCGGCTTGCCGTATGCAGCTCGCACAGATCGGAGGAGGGACGTACGGCGCGGCCCACTCGACCCGGAGGACGAGGTTGCCGTATACATGCCCGTTGAGCAGGCCGATAGCCTCCTGCGCGGCCGGCGGCCGAAGGAACTCGACGACGCCACACCGCGCGCGTGACCCGGCCGGCCTCCTCGTCACCGTCGCCGTCGTCCGGTGAGAGGGAGACGCGGGTGAGGACGCCGAACCGGCACAAGAGGTTGCGGAGGTCGGCCTCGCTGGTGGCCATCGGGAGGTTGGCCACGCGGACGGCAGGGATCTCGTGGCTCCCGCGCCGCCGCCTTGGGTCAGCTCGGTCTCGTCGTCTGCAGGCCGGACAGACCCGAGGCGCCGTGCGGTCGACCGCGGGAGGAGACCCGTCCGCGGATGCTGCTTTTATGAGGTCCCTGTAGAGGCACTCTGAGGTCGGGTGCTCGCCCTTCTTCGCGCAGGTTAAGCAAGCCATGAGAGCGGCGCCTGAGTTGCTTGCCATCGGATCATCGGAATCGCTCCCTGAAGGGCGTGGGCGCTCGACGGGGATCTCTTCGGCGGAGCCCATTGCGAGAGTGAACGCCAGCAGCCCGGTAGAAGGAATAGCAACTCGAGATCGCCGTCGCGCCGCTCTGTTGGTCGTTGTGTGCGCTAGGGTTTGGGTTGATCCAGAGAGAGCTACAAATGAAACAGAGCGCATCAGGTTGGATTTGGGTCCAAGTCTATCGGCCTGGAAGCGGCACATGGCCCACGCACGCACATTTTTGGGCTCGGCCAATGAGGAGCAGCGCCAATTCTTCGGGTAGCCCGTTAGCTATATGGCTTCCATTGTTTAAAATTTGTGCGTACAATATGATTTGTTGGATACATCTCATCTCATGCTCCCTCAAACCGCGGCGGGCGTCTGACCTCCTGCATGCCGCCGCTGCTCCCGTTGCTGTGGCCGCCGCTGCTCCCGTTGCTGTGGCCGCCGCGCCCGCCGGCTCTGCCGTGAGTGCTGCCCCCGCCGCCGCGGCTGCCGTGCCTATCCTCCTCCATCCTACTACTATTGCTGCATGTCTATGCGTGCGTTGGGCTTACGTTACCCAACTGTTGTGCTATTTGGTTGTCTACATGTAATTGGCTCCTCGTGGGTTTTATAGCTATATGGTTTAAATCTATATTTCTGAAGAAAACACAAATTCGATTTGCTTCGGTCCTAAAAAACTCGTATGGAAGAAACTCCAGATGGAAATTCTACAGTTTCAAGGGGCCCTCGATCTCGGAGCTCCAGGTAATCAAAAACATGCCCGTTGAGCCACCTGACGGCCACCTCAGCATCATCCCTCATATCAAACCCAACAATGCCGATCTGCGTGCGTGATCCAGTAGTCTCCGCCTCATCAGCTGCAAGGTGGAAACTTGCGATAACGCCAAACGGGCAGCACAGGTTGTAGAGGTCGCGCTCGCTGGTGCGCTCCGAGAGGTTGGTCACGCGGACACAGGTCCCGGACTCGTCGTCCCGTCGTAGGCAGCTCTCGCAGATCGGGGGAGGAACGAACGGCGCCGCCCACTCGACGCCGAGGATGAGGCCGCCGTAGACGTCCCCGTCGAGCCAGCCGATGGCTACCTCGGCGTAGTCGACCTGGTCGAGCTCGACGGTGCCGACCGGCCGCCCCCGTGATGATACGGCGGGGTCCTCCTCCTCGGCCGGCGGCGAGAGGGGGACGCGGTTGACGACGCCGAATGGGCGAAGAGGTGGTAGAGGTCGCGCTCGCTGGTGCCGTCCGGGAGGTTGGTCACGCGGAGGGCGCGCTGTCGCCGTCCCAGCGCCGCCGGTCCGGGTCGGGGTAGTACCCGCACGCTGGGCAGACTCGATACGCGCGGTTAGGTGCGGGAGGAGACCGTCCTTGGAGGCTCGTGCGAGGAGATGCTTGTAGGGACAATCTGGGGTCGAGTGGTCGCCGTCTTTCTTCCCGCAGGTTGTGCAGACGACCGTGGCGACGGCATCTGCCTTGTTGCTAGCCATCGGCGGCGGATCACCGGAACCAGAAGCACTTGGTTCGGCAGACTCGCGTGGGCGCTCGAGGGAGATCTCTGCTTTGTTGGTGGAGCCCATGGTGAGAGTCGACGCGGTCCGGCAGAGCCACGAGAGGCGCGCGATGGAGGACCTGGCTGGAGAGGCAGGTCACGTCCAACACGGCGGAGAGGGGTAGAGGCGTAGAGCTATACAGGAAGCAGAGCCTACTCCGTTTCCGTTACCGTATCGGATTTGACCGCAAGGGCAGCTTGCGTGAGCCGTAGGCCGTACGGCCCATACCAACTCTTGGGCTGGGCCTTGTAAACCTAGAAAATTCACCGTTGGGAATAGAGAATTTCATTTCCATGAATTTTCATAAATTAAATTTTTATACGAGTATGAGTTCACAATAAAAAAACTTTTCTTTTATTTATGCAATGCTGTATATACTCCCCTTTTCAGTTCCGCTCCTCCTCTTGAAGTGGAGAGCGCATAAGCAAGTCTAGAGAGTAGAGAGCTGGGTCAGTTTCTAACTATTCTCCGTTCTAAGTTGTAGCTCGTTTCACTTTTTTAGGTGCATGGTTTTTGATATGCACATAGAGATGGTGTAGGTCTATATACATAATAATATCCAAAATTAAAATGACCTATAATGTGGAATGGAGGGAGTAGCTTGCTTCAACCAAATACTGCTATAATGAGATCTGAAATTCAAAACGGAGCGAAGCAAGGCTGGAGCTTGGACCAGGCCATTAACCCTTTGCTAGTCCCAACCTAGCAGCGTGATGATTTGAAAATTGAAACGTACTACACGTCTACACGGATGCACCCATCAGTGTCCGAGCTTCCGGAGTCCCGACCGGCAGCGCCACTAATCAGCTGCCGCTCCACTGTACACCGCATTCTCATCCACTGCTCCCGCACTCATTAAAATTGAAAGCCATATGCTGCCACTGCCAGCGCCCAGCGGACCTGCAACTGCAACATGCCGGATCTCACCGAGTCGACCGTTCTGGTTCGAAATCCCTCCCCAAACCCGGCATACCGAACGAAAAGGATACTCCAAAGCGGGATCAGAAAGTTGCAGCTCCGCGTTTGAATCCCGTCGGGCTCCGGACCGGAAAATAAATTACTCCACCACCCCCATCCATCTGGCGGCCCGCACGCACGTGAGTGCCCGGCCCAGACAGGCAGCGAGCCCACCGGCCTCTTCCCACGTGCAGCGAGCCCACCGGCCGCCGTCGCTGCGCGCTGTTCGGCGCCCCGCAGCGGCCGCGCCCTATCTTTCAGCGCTGCGCAGCACGGCCAGGGCCACCAGCACGGGCTCGCTCAAACTAGTTAAACTCGCTGTTACTGTTACTGTCAGCTGGAGTTAGCCGCTTAGCCCCCTGCGAGTTTGAAAATATCCCGAGGCGGCCCCTGGGGAGTGTCCGTTAAAAGAAGCCCCCACCGCCCTCCCTCGGGGTCGGAGCTTTTCAAACGCCCCCTGGCTCTGTGGAGTGCGGACCGGTCGTCCCTGCCGTTGCGCGTTGCCAGAGCGAGCGCGGAGACGAGCTGCGATCCGCGAGGCAAGGGGCGAGGTCAGGCGGTGCGACGAGGCGATCGACTTCGGCACGGCCGCCGCTGGCGTGATGAGGGCCGCCGGAGCGCACGACGTGGGAATGGCGCTGCGCAAGGCCGAGGAAGCCGGTGAGTAAGCCCTGCCCGCCCGCGCCTGAGAAAGGGCGGGGTGGTGTGGTGATCCATTAGCTTTCGCTTGTGTTAGTTCTTCTTCGATGCTTCATCCGTCGTGCTGCGCGTGCGGCGGCCGGGTGATCCGCGCTCGCGCCGCTGCGTGTTTCCGCGCGCGCGCGCTTTCGGTGTTCCGGCGGCGGCGGCGCCGTCGGCGACTGCGGCGCTCGCTTGCCACTTTACCGGTAGTGGAGTGGAGAAGCTCGGTCGCGGCACATCCACGGCTGCGGCAAGCAAGTGGATTAGTACCGCACGGGAGAGTAATTACTGTGCTCTGCTCATCGTACGCCTCTGCAATTAAACACACTGCCTCCCCCAAAGGCAAGCCACGCGTATGCAAGCATACAGGGGAAGTATGATCACCGAACCATTAATCTAGATCGCGTTTGATTAGTATGCTGCGTTCATTAAACACGCGACATTAATTATCTATCTCATCGGTGTGATCGGGATTCGGGAGTGGTTGCGATTTAATATTTCAAATTTCGGTTACCGTTATTGACAATTAAAAATAAATCTGCATTAGTGAGATCCAAATTCGCAACAACCTTTGTCTCTCGGCTACTCCTAATCTGTAACAAATGCGACCTCTCTGACCTGTTGTTGCCGGTGCTGCCCAGCTTCACGGAGGTGCGAGGCGGCGCGATGGCTGCGGCAGATGGAGCCCGCGGCGGTGGAGACCCTGCCGGAGAGGCCGTCCGAGGAGGAGTTCTGCGTGGCACTGCGCAACGGTCTCGTACTCTGCAAAGTGCTCAACCGTGTCAATCCAGGCGCCGTCCCCAAGGTGCGTGTCATATTCACGTCAAATTTGGGGACAAAATGTCACTGCTTTTGTTTCCGTTGCATGGAAATTGAAATACCACTGCAGCATGCCAATTCTTCGTTTTTCTTCTTCTTCTGTGGGTAGGTTGTGGAGAATCCTGTCGTCACGGTTCAGACATTCGATGGGCCTGCACAGTCTGCGATCCAGTACTTTGAGAACATGAGGAACTTCCTTGTTGCAGTTAGTGCCATGAACCTGTTGACATTCGAAACTTCTGATATAGAGAAGGTAAGGTACATAGTTGATTTGCATTGACCACATTATTGCTATATATATATATATGTCGTAAAGTTCTTGGATTATTGTGGGCAGTTTGATTTGCTCAATTGTAAGGCTTCGAGGATTAACTGAACTGTTTTGCACATTTGGAAGAAAATAAGTGCTGTTTCTCATTGAAAAATGTAGGCATTCTATTTTTAGTACCGGAGTCCATCTATAGGTTCGATATATCAATCAAGAAAACCCCCATCTTGCAGTCTGCTAGGTCATAGTAGATGCAGAATGTTAGCTTACTAGATCAAATCTATGACTTACCTCACTGTGTTAAACTTGTCACATCTGAATTCCACCTACAACGCTGACAGGGAGGTTCGTCAATGAAAGTTGTCGACTGCATACTCTGCCTCAAGGGATACCACGAGTGGAAGCTCTCAGGTGGCATTGGTATATGGCAGTATGGTGGCATTGTGAAAATTGCATCCTCATGCAAAAGGCACGCTTCACATTTAACCAGAGGTGGAGGCTCAGACCAACAAATGCTGGAATTCGTGCATCTTCTCTCTGAAGTCTCCCTTGAGGAATCAAGGGTTGAAGAAGCTCAACATTCTCTTTTTCAACACTTTGTTCTTCGAGTTGTGAGGGCATTTCTTCTGGAATGGGGTGAAGCTGAAGATTTGCCTCTAGATGATATGGTAGGTGAGTTCTGCTCATTCGTTTCTATTTGTTGTCCCTCTTAGTATTGTCTGACTGATGCTGAACCACAATAACATTTGGACTCATTTTCATATGCTTGTGAATATCGCAGGTCATCGAAACAGTACTCGAGCAAGCTTGTAAAGAATTTACCATTCTGCTTGCTTCCCATAGAAATCAGGTACTACTGTCGGTAAAAATTAGAATATTGGATTTCCGTTCCTCGCATTTTGATGTAACCTCTATGCCATAACCTTGCCATATATATGTTCTTGGAAAAAAGCATTGGCAAAATTTAAAAATAACCCTGTTACTGGCAGCCTTAAAACCTTAGATTTCCACAATAATAATTATTACTTACTTCAAGGCATCATCTCTAACAGGTCAGGTCACTTCTAAGGAAGATGATGAAGGATGACAATGGAACTCTTTCTAAATCGGATTTGATTGAAGCTATTTCAAAATGTCTGAAGGAGAATAATCAGTGCTTGTTTTCTTCAACACGAAATCCTCGTGGCAGCCGTGAACACTTGAATGATGGGGGAGTACTTGAAAGCCAACAAGAAGAACTGGAGGTAAATACCATGCCAAAGTTAATTGTGCTAGTGAGCTTGTTACTTGGTATTATATCCCATGCAGAATCAGAATTGTTAATTAATACCTTTATTATCTAGGCTGCATGCTTCATGCTAAGCTTAAATTGTAGAAATTCCAAGTTTTACTTGTCAGAACCCCTTTTCTACTTCCAATCAAATGTCTTTTGCGTGTTCTAGAAAAATGGACACCTTTTCTAGCTAAAGTTATGTGACTACAGTAATTGTAAAATCCTTTCTGTATTATGTGCTCTGTTGCATTGTACTAATTATGGTTAATCTATTGATATTTGAAAATTCAGATGTTAAAGACGTCCTTCAATGAGATGAAGCTTCAAGTTGAATCTACTCGCACTGACTGGGAGAAAGACTTGAGGAGGCTAGGTAGGTACTAAATGTGGAATTGTATCCAACAGTTTAACATTTAATTGCTTCATCTCTGAGCAATATCTAAAAAATGTAGAAAGCTACTTTGAGGCTCAGAACCATAATGCTTACCACAAGTTGCTGGAGGAGAATCGTAAGCTGTATAATCAGGTCCAAGATCTTAAAGGTAACCTGCGAATTTCAATTTATTAATTTCATTTTACTAGCAAGTATAAGATACGTTTGGTTACTGATTAAACCAAAAAAAATGTGTCAGGTAGCATTAGAGTTTACTGCAGAGTGAAACCATTCCCAAAGTCACAATCTGATCAAAGGTCTACTGTTGATCATATTGGGGAAAATGGAGAAATCATGATTGCGAATCCTCAAAAGCAAGGGAAGGATGGACGGAAAGTATTCACATTCAACAAAATATTTGGGCCTAATGCTTCACAATGTAGATAATCAATCTTCATCAGTTTTCATTTCTCCTTTACTTTAGAAACAGTGATTGCCTACTCTAATGTTTATGACCTTAAATTTAATTTCTTTGTAACAGCTGAAGTTTTTGCTGATACCCAACCATTGATTAGATCCATCATGGATGGCTTCAATGTCTGCATATTTGCATACGGTCAAACGGGATCTGGGAAAACTTACACAATGGTAATTCTTTGCAAGGAAAATTTTCTTAGAACTTCACAAGTAATTTTGCTTTGAACTCCGATGTTTGTGTGGAAAGTTCGAATCAGGGGCACAATAGTTATAACAGGAGAGTAGTTATTATTGGATAGATACCTAAGAACATTATCTTATTAGAAGATTTTTTATCTGCATGCCATCACGTTTATTGCTTTTCCTTATGATAATTTATTTTGTATGTGCTACTCAGAGCGGTCCAGACGTAACAACAGAGGAAACCTGGGGTGTGAACTACCGGTCATTGAACGATCTGTTTGAAATTTCTCAAACCAGAGCAGATTCTATCACATATGATGTTAAAGTTCAGATGATTGAAATATACAATGAACAAGTGAGGGATTTGTTAATGACTGATGGTGCAAACAGAAGATATCCTTTTACATGATGAATAAGTTATATTTATTTTTGAATAAAGATAATATGAATAAAGTTGAAATCTTCCCTCCATTAATTAAATACATTGATGTAATAGCTTTCTTCACCTTTTTTGCTTTACTGTCAAAGGTTTGTTTTTCATACGTTTTTCTTCTATATTTCCTTAACTATGAAACACATTAGAGATACGCAATAATTCCCATGTAAATGGACTCAACATCCCAGATGCAAATATTGTACCAGTTAAGTGTGCACGAGATGTTTTGGATCTGATGAAAGTTGGCCAGAGAAACCGAGCGGTTGGATCAACTGCTCTCAATGAACGAAGTAGCCGCTCACACAGGTATTCTTGAACTCATGCATTGTACTTCGTTGCATAATAGGATCATATAACAAGTATAGTCTCTTCAATTGATTTATCTGGATGATACTAGTGTCACTGTACTGTTGGTAACTGTATTGCTCTTGTTTAGTGTGTTGACAGTTCATGTACAAGGAAAGGAGGTAATTTCAGGCTCAACTCTAAGAGGGTGCCTTCATCTGGTGGATCTCGCGGGAAGTGAGAGGGTAGACAAATCTGAAGCAACTGGAGAAAGACTAACTGAAGCCAAGCACATAAACAAATCGTTATCTGCACTTGGTGATGTTATAGCTGCGCTTGCCCAAAAGAGTTCCCATGTTCCGTACAGAAATAGCAAGTTAACACAAGTGCTGCAGGATGCCTTAGGTACTAGAAGCCCTTAATCTTGAAGTCTTTTTTCCGTCAAAATACTTCTCTAACCTTTTGTTTTCTGGCAATACAGGTGGCCAGGCAAAAACATTGATGTTTGTGCATGTAAACCCTGAAACAGACTCTTTTATTGAAACAATGAGCACTCTCAAATTCGCTGAGCGAGTAGCCACAATAGAACTTGGTGCAGCCCGTGCTAATAAGGAAGTCGGCCAGGTCAAAGACCTAAAGGAAGAGGTATGGTGCTGTTTTAGAATTACTATACATGCACATACTTTTGGAACTTTGATTTCATAACTCATGGTATGAGAATTGTCTGACAGATTGCCAAGCTGAAATTGGCATTAGATGAAAAGGAACGTGAAGCAGCGCAGTTTAAAGATCTTGCTAACCGTGTGACCTCTGAGGTGAGAAATGCAAGAACAAGGTCACCTTTAACTACCAGCATGTCCTTGAAACCTGAAGCTGGTCGAGAATCTAGTGTAGACACTTGTACAAGTGAGGTACTTTGTTTTTCTGAATATTCTTATGTTCGTTTGTCACTGCAGTATTCTTCCAGGTTCTTTCAAGTTGCAGCACACTGCTCTCACATCTTTTTCTCTCAAAAAAACACTGCTCTCACATCTTTTTTTCATGTAAGCATCCTAAAGATATGGCTTGATTCATTGACAGATAAGAAGCTCATCATCTGGCAAGCAGAGAAGGTTCCGCTCCCCATTGGCAGCGAGAGAGGTAGATGATAAATCTCCTGTCATCAGCAGGGAGTTATACTTGAGCGCGCGGAAGTATAAGACTCCATCTCCTCCAGTGAGAAGTTCATTGTCTGCTGAGAGAGGCAGTTTTGCCAAAACTATGGAGAACACTGGAAGCATCGATTGCACACCCATATCAAAGGTCGAAGTGCCTCCAAAAGTACTGTCCAGCAGCTCCAGGAACACACCTTCATCCGTACTGACAGCTCAGAGTCTACGGAAATTCCGGGACTCGGAAGAGAACAGATGCAAAATCCCCTCTGTCCGGCAAAGTATGACAAAGAACAGGTCGGACAGCACGGCAAAGGCTCACAAAGAAGAGCTTTCGGCAAACAGAAACTCGGGTACCAAAGTGAGGTCAGAGGCCAAGAACAGGGACTCGTCTGAGATTGAAAACGAGTTTGCAGGCGATGAGCCAACCTTCCACTTTAACCGTAAGGCAAAGAAGCTCCCAACGCAGGCAACGAGACAATCCCAGAACATTGATCTTCGGTATGGCTCAAGCTCGTCAGCTATTTCTGTCCCCTGATAGTATTATTTTCTTCACTTAACTCATGGTGGTCTGCATTGTACAATAGTGCCCAATCCACAGGTGAGTTCACTTACAAAGTTTTGTTTTCCCCACAATGCCAGGGTCTCTGTCCGGGAGATGGAGCCACTGACCGAAGGGAGGCAACGCCGGAACTGGAGCAAGCCGCCGTACGCTGAGAGGACCAACATCCCCATGCCGGACATCCGGCGCAGCGTCTCCCTGCCGCGCGGGAAGAACCCTCTTGTGTGAATCTAGTTAGTCTGGTCCATCAGGCATTCTTTCATTGATTTTTACCTTGTGGTCGGATCCGTGAGTTTTTTTACGGCTGGGTAGAAGACCCCATCTGGATCACTTGCTGTCTGTTGAGTTGTTTTTGCGATGCTCCCGTGCTGGTTTCAGACAAAGTTTTACGGTCTTTTGCGCAATGTAAAAAAAATGTAGCGTTTGATGTTGTACCTCAGCATCTCGTTTTCAATGGCGATTGAAAATTCGAAGGCGCTGCTTGCGTATCAATGACTGTGCACTAGCGTTGTTCTTATGTTCCTGAGCTAAGATTTTTATACGATCTGAAAATTTGTTAATATACCCTTCTCCCGAAAAGAATGTCTCTTTCGAACTGAAGATGAATATATTTTCATTTCAAAGCCTTATCTTTTGCGAAAAATCTATATGCATTATTGTTCATCGAAGGGGAAGCGTCAAAACACTCAAAACTCAAACGTCGTCGAAACACTGAGCACGCTTCAGTCACTCGCGCGGGCTATGGAGGAGGCAGCAGCAAGGGAACGGAAGAGGCCCCGCGAGGGCGACGCGGCTCCTTCCGCCGCCGCGGCCGCCGCGGCGGGGGAGGCCCAGTACGTGTACCTGCCTATCGTCGACGCCCTGAAGGCCCCCGGCGCCCGGGTCTGCCTCTTCGCCGCCGTCTCCGAGATCGGCGCCACCGTCCGCAGCCGTGGCACGGGTGAGCCTCACCCTCCACCCATCCCCTTCCCTCCTTCCTCCCCACCCGCTTCGGCCCGCCTCCTCCTAGGGTTTAGTCTGGGGTTCTAGCAGGGTGAGCGGTGGAGTCTGGCCTCGTCAGTTTCTGAACCGCTTTGATGCCGCAAGCTGTATGCTTCCTTTTTCAGTTCTTCTCCAGTCTGATTCGCAAAGGATTCACCTAGGGCTTGTTCTGGACAACAAATGCTGCGGAAACAGGGAATTTGTGGGGTTAGGTTGTGAATTTTTGCTGTGAATTCAGAGAAATACATTTGGAATGTTGAATCGTGTTGATTACTATTTGCTTGCTGCTCAAAATACTGCTTGCATTGGGGGTAAACCCCATGCTTTAGTTTAACATCCCCCTCATCCCTGCGTCGCCTCTTTTGGTGACCTCTTTTGCATCAAGTCATCATGTAGAAAGAGGGATATTCTGTTGATTCTCTCATGTTGTACTCATATTCAGTGCTGATTCTTTTCATTTTCTCCTCAAGTCAATGCTGGAATGCTTGGTCATGGCTATAGTTTTTTTTCTTCTTTTTGCAGATTTCACTCTTACAATGAGGATTGCCGATCAATCACGTCCAGCTGGGATCTCTGTAACATTTTTTGCAGACAATACTGCTTTATTGCCCTGTGTTAAGTCAAGTGGAGATGTGATCAGTCTTCATAATGTTGTGGTATAGCATAAAACTTTATTTAATTATTCCATTTGTCACAGTTCTGGGTATTTCCAAGAGCTATAACTTTCCATGTGCCTTTTCTATGTGTGGTTATCAAAGCCTTTTTTCATCATTTTGATTTTTTAATGACCTATTTGGTAGCAAGTAGTTCATATTTACTTTTATCTGCAGATAACGATGCATGGAGAATTTTTTGTTACATTTAACAAAAAGTTTTCTTCATTCGCCCTATTTGAAGGGAAAGTATCTACAGAGTCCAGCCCATATCAGACTTCTATGAAATATCATGGGAGCAAATATGACAATGAACTTTTGACCCAGATGAGGATGTGGCTTGCATACAATCCTCCAGGTGACTCCTAATTAATAATCACAATTGCTAATTTCTTTAAATCCACCCATCTGCATGGTATTTCCTGTGATGTCTTAATCATGCTCATCCCACTCCAATTTTATATGTCAATGAAACATCATGGTGGCGAAAATGTTCTTATCCAAATAGGAAGCCAGGCTATCTATCATATTTATGGGGCTGAAAGACTAAATTCAGTTTTCAATTTCTTGGTCCGACCAATTAGCATGATGTTAATATGCTTGAATTTATTTAGGCCTTTAGGGCCAATAAGTATACGGTAGCCATGCAATTTATGAACTCTTCTTACCCGAATGGTTAATTTGTTTTATAAATTTTGAATACAACATGGCTCGCATTATACCATAGTAGCCCTTGGTTAAGGGATGTCTCTGCCTGCCTTTCAATCAAACACAACAGCAGTTTGAGTTTCGCTGTCTACATCGTTCCTATTTTTTGTTTGGTTGTCAGCTTCTTACAGTAAACTCATGTTACCTTTAACTACCTGCTATCCCTATATTTGGTTAATATATATGCTATTCTGCTTCTTTAGGGTATATACCTTTATTGTAGCGTAAATTATGTATCCATGTTTGTCTCTGCGCAGAGATTCATGAACCATTTGTATGTTCATGAATACATGCTTTATCAGCAACTCTTGCGATATCTGCTTCTATCTAACGATTTTGCACCATAGGTATGAAAGAACTTGAATTGCAGTTAAGGAGTTTAAAGTCTGAAACTACTTTTGACTTAGTATGCAAGGTTAGTTCTTCGTTCAATCACATTGAACTCAGGAGTTATTTTGGCACATTGTTTGCTCAAGAACTCTCTCTGCCTTGCAGGTTCTTCATGTCCATGAAAGTAATGGCGAATGGACATTTTATGTTTGGGATGGAACTGATACCCCAGCAGCTGAGTTTCAGGCAATGTAAGATTGTAGGGTTATTGCTGTTTATTATTTTTATTTCTGCAATATCTAGCAAATCTATCTATGCAACATAGGAAGATGATCTAGTGTTTTTGAAATAATGTTGCAGCTTTCAATCTTTATTAGGTTGTTTTTAAATGGTGCACGGAACCTGAGCATATTTAGTGAAAAGCAAATTACTCTTATCTTCTCAGAAAAGCATTTGCTGACATCACAGTTCTTTCATAACTAACATTTGTAGTGCTTCTCTGTTATTTGATTGATGAGCATGCAGTTTGGATGCAGAGGCGGTTGAATCGTCCCCTCTACATCTTGAAGGAACGCCTCTACCCAGGGAGGTTTTATGCACAATGCCTTGTGTCGGAACTGTTCTGAGGATTTTTGCAAACAGGTTTCTCAAGGAATTATTTCACTTGCAAAAGAATATTTACTGGGCCAGGTTCTGCAACATAACTTGCAAGCAAGAGTTTGGCATTTGGAAAGGCATCTTGGCACCATCTAGTAGGATTCGCCTTTTATCTCATGAAGATGGCAGTGTTGTTGATCGCCTGAAGTAATCTTCTTTTCTCTCATGAAATTGAGTGTCTTTTGAACATTGTGTAAGTAAATTTTACCAATTGCATTAATACCTTCAGGATGTATGACCGCCGCATCGCCAATCAAGTTCATCGCCAGCCAATGGCAAGCCTTCCTGAGGCCTCTAATGTTGCTGGTATAGAGCATAGTCTGATAATCTGTATTGCTCCATTGATAAGCATATTCTGTTTTATAGTTCAGACCCTGCATTTAGCTTCCGATTCAGCACTTATTTGATTAGATAGCAATATTTATGTTAGCTCCTCAGGCCTTCATCTTCATAGTTACCTGAATAAGTTTATTATATAGCATTCCCCTGTTTTATGTGCACATGAAGGTTTTTCATGAAAAATAGACCTCATTAATACATTTTCGTTTGGTACATATCTATGGATATCTAAATGTAGCACATGATGATCTTTATGTCAAAGTGCTTGTTTGCATGTGTTATATTGATGAGGTGCTGCGTATGCACATTTTGTTGCCACCTGTTGCCCACATAAGGCTTGCCACATGACAATTTTGTTCTCAATTCTGTCAGATGTAGAGTATGAGACGGCAGGTTACTCAACGTTGATGGAGTCTTTAACTCATGAACAGGTATTTACTTCATTCCCATTTTTCCAGTTATTTAATAGTTTTATGTCTGTGTTAGATTTGCTCTAATATCATCAGATGCCCCAAGAACATGCGAGCACGTTTACTTTAATTTCTATCCCAGTGATCTGTCTCTCCCTTTTCATGAGAAGTGTTCTGAACTGTCTCTAAAGCTAGCCAG
This sequence comes from Setaria viridis, assembly GCF_005286985.2. Taxonomy (NCBI): domain Eukaryota; kingdom Viridiplantae; phylum Streptophyta; class Magnoliopsida; order Poales; family Poaceae; genus Setaria; species Setaria viridis. The sequence goes on along the minus strand of NC_048269.2, from coordinate 21,504,111 downwards.
TTTTTTTTTTTTTGTGCTAGGTGACGCACAAATTCAAAACCCTGGTCCGTGTTGTGGCTGCATACCCATGTCGAGCTAGTGAACTCCGTTTGCTTTTGACTGGTAGCTATTTTCTTCGGTTGACTCTTGAGGATCCTACAGCAAGAATTCATGCATACGTCCACAAAGATGATGGGGTAATATGTCACTAAATCACTCTTATGCTTGATTGCTTTGCCTACAGACTGCCCCTGGTATCCACATTCATCAGTTATGAAAGAGAAAAATCAGTATTGGTGAAAGTCTTGCTGAAATAGGTGTTATCCTGTCTTCATCCAAATCCATGGCAGGCCAAATTCTTCGGTGGTTTTCTAACAGCAGAGGCGCTGATAAAAAAGATGAACAAGCTACTGGGCATCCCAGAAGAGGACGAGGAAGGCGCTCCCTTGACCAGGAACCCACCTTGGATATGGTGTTGCTTGAAATCTTACCGGCTGGACAAAAACGACCCCTGGGGCAGCAGAAGATATCGGGTCTTTGGCACAGAGATCAGGGATTGAGCAGGGATGCTGCTTGAATATGCTTGTAAATGAATCGTGTGTGTATTTGTATGTGCTGAGCACTCTTTAGTTGCTAGCTTGCTACCGTTATTGCCTAGAATTAGCATGTTGTTGCAGTACCGCCGCTAACAGTATGTAATGGTTAAGCTTATGTACAGTCCTTATCTAGAACACTAGTGTCTAGTGGCGTCGTGTGAGCTGTTTCTGCAGTCCTGGACTCTAATTGTCTAATGAGATGTAAGGGCCCCTTGTCCATGGCAAGAGTCCATTTTTTTCCCCTCCTCCCCCTGTTGTTTGGAATTTCCAGGTTACTACGAAATTGGTGCCGTTCCTTGTGTAATTTCTGTGAGTTGCCGCTTTCATAAGCTCCTGACTGACTGCTTTTTAACCAGTTTCAGACTTTCAGTGGTATTTTTGCAGCTAGAGGGTAGAGAGTCACCTGTTGTGTCTTCTGTTGCGCAACCGGCAGCCCAGTGACTGGCGCCAGCAGTGAAGTTGCAGTAGGAGGAGCGCAGGCGTACAATGCCTAACGGCTAACGTCCACCCCAATCCAATCAGCACCCCTCTCTGCTCGGCGGCGCCTCAAATGGAAGCACTCGCTATCGGATCCGCGCCTCCCCGGCCGGGCCCCCCTGCCCCGACCTGCTACTCCCACCTCCGCCGCCCCAGAACCTTCGCCGCCAGCGCAGCCGCGCGCCGCCCCCTCGTCGCGGCTCACATGGACGCCGCCGCCTCCGGTGGCCGCCCGAGCCCCGCCCCTCCCCGCTGCACCCGCGCCGAGACGGTCAGCTTCCCCGTGCCCGCAGCTCTCGAGCTCGGTTCGCTCCCCCAAAATTGCGAGTCGTGAGGTCCGTGTGGGTGTGTCGTGTTGTCGTGCAGGATTCGGAGGTGGGCGAGGTCGCGACGACGACGAGCTCGCACGCCGAGGCGGTGGTCGCCACGGAGGAAGGGGACAGCGGGAGCCCCGTGGAGGACGCCGCCGCTGCCGGGGCCTCCATCGAGGGCGTCGACGGGATAAGGATCCGGCGGCGGCCCGTGACGGGGCCCGCGGTGCACTACGTCGGCCCGTTCCAGTTCCGCCTCGAGAACGAGGGGAACACGCCGCGGAACATCCTCGAGAAGATCGTCTGGGACAAGGACGTCGAGGTTTCGCAGGCGAGTCCGTGAGATGTCCCTGTGCTATGCGCATGCCAGTGCCTGCCTTAACCTGTGCTCACGTTTTGTGATGTGCTTGCGCTGGGCAGATGAAGGAGAGGAGGCCCCTGTACATGTTGAAGGGGCCGCTGGAGGCTGCTCCGCCGGCGAGGGACTTCGTTGGGGCGCTCAAGGCGTCGTATGATCGGACTGGCTTGCCTGCTCTTATTGCAGAGGTCAAGAAGGCTTCACCAAGCCGGGGTGTTCTTAGGGAGGACTTTGATCCGGTGAGTTCTGGGTATGGCTAAATTTTTCCGTGTGGATTTCCAATCATTGCATTTGTGCTATCAAAATTTATCCATTTGTTATATGTGCATTATAATCCTTGTGTAAGTGTAACTACCATTTCAGTGATAATTTGTCCTGGGCACTCATTTGTGGAAACCTTAGTAAAATGAATCTGATAATTGACTGAACTGATTATCGGCAGTGACACAAACAAGTCGTGATTAGTAATTACTAATTAGTTGTCACAGAACAATACAGAAAACTATGAGTATGGCAGGACGCCTGTCCTTAACATAACAGATGTGCTCGCAAGCCTACAAGAGATGCAAGGGATTAGAATAACCAACTTTTGAAGTTTTATTATATGGATACTGTGAAATAAGTGAATAGAGGTCATCTGGTTGACATTGTTTTTTATGTGATAGGTTTTATTTGTTGGCTTTCTGAAATCTGAATGAACACATGATTTTGTATTGAAACCAACCAGCATCTTTTGCCATGTAATAATGCTTGTTGGGGCATAAACAGGTTCAGGTCGCTCAGGCATATGAGAAAAACGGGGCAGCATGCCTTAGTGTTCTTACAGATAAAAAATACTTTCAGGTCATTAATTTCTTCACCTTGAGAATTTGATCTAATTTCTATTGACCATTATAAAGTTATATGTCCTGAAGACACTTGTTTTCCTTTAATACGTAATCAGGGAAGTTTTGACAACTTGGCAGCTATACGCAATGCTGGAGTCCAGGTGCTATGTCCATATTGCATTCATACATTCCAGAAGTCAATGATGTTCAGACAGGGTACTTCAAGTGCATGAATAGCTGAAGTTCTGTATTACTCAATGCAGTGCCCTCTTCTGTGCAAAGAGTTCATTGTTGATGCTTGGCAACTTTACTATGCACGGTCCAAGGGTGCAGATGCTGTTCTTCTAATTGCTGCTGTATTACCTGACCTTGATATCAAGTACATGTTGAAAATTTGCAAAATACTTGGGATGGCTGCTTTAGTTGAGGTTGAGTTTTTCTTGTGATATATTTTACATGTTGTTTCAACTGCCACCACTTGTTGCTGTCAAGTCATTTGATTTAGTGATTCAACTGGACTGTGTTACTGAAGGTTCATGATGAAAGGGAAATGGACCGTGTTTTAGGGATTGATGGTGTACAGCTCATAGGCATCAATAACCGTAATCTTGGTATGTTGTTTTTATTAATTTTTACACCAAATTCAATTCCTAGCTATTTTATTGCCTGAAAGCTTGCATTTCATATGTCACCATAATATGAAGATTCAGTTGCATGGTAGAGAAGTGATTGGGGGGAACATACAGTTAATCTAGACTATTTCAGTGCTTGCTGTAAAATTCACAACTAAAGCATAACATGATAATGTGGTCACTGTGAGAAAAGGTTATTATACACATTATATCTACCGTAATTCTCCATATCATGTTATTAATTATTAGGTTGAATAAGTCTGAGGACATTTCCTTTTCCAGAGACATTTGAAGTTGATATTTCAAACACCAAAAAACTTCTGGAGGGTGAACGAGGAAAGATGATAGCTCAGAAGGATATAATTGTAAGTATTTTCTTTGACATAATTCTTGTGAAAAGCAAAAAAGAAAAATAAAGCCTGCTTCCTCTTCCACTTGCTACGACTAGTTTTTCCTGCGCAGCTATGCCTCTTACTATATGCAACTATTCACAAATCACACTTTCATATACTTGAAGAATATGTAAGGTATACTTTATTGTCAAGATTCTTATACAATTAGATAGGATGAATCACTGATCTACAATGTGCAAACCTTGCATTGCAAATATTCGACAAGTAACTATGTTTTACTTGGTAAATTTTAACATCAGTAGCTACTATTGGGACATCAATTCTTTATTTCCTCATTGTTATTGTGATCTAAAATTACCTGACTATATAGCATGTCGCACTATGCTGTGAATCAGGTATATGTACCTTCACTTCAAACTGTAACTCATTGATGCCATTACACCTATACTGGCATCAATATCCAGCAGCTATGAAAATAACTGCACCATGCCACACACTTGACTGTGCATAGGAAGTAGTACTTCATCGAGCATTCATGTTCTTTTCTATGTTTCAGGTTGTAGGAGAATCTGGACTGTTCACCCCTGATCACATTTCGTTCGTTCAAAATGCCGGGGGCAAAGCGGTAAGTCATCAGCCACGAGACCTGAACTCCTGGCTCATATGACAAATTCGCGTTCATTTGCTTATTTGTGGAGCTGACGACTCAGGTGTGTTCGCTGTAGGTTCTCGTCGGGGAGTCCCTCATCAAGCAGGAAGATCCAGGAAAAGCAATCGCTGGGCTTTTCGGCAAAGATATTTCTAACGCTGGTGCTGCCTGAAGAAGCTGAAGGGCCGGTCAAAATAAGCGAGAAACTCAGTGCTGGTCACATCATTTTGTATAGCTTCGGAAAGATGACGCCTTCGGGGCTTGTTTGGATAACATCAACCCTTCCAATAAGTATGGATTTGAGTGAAAAATAAACTAATTTTCATGTTAATTCCTCCCAATATGTATGGATTGGAGCCTTGGAGGGATGTCATGTATCCAAAGTTCCAAACAAGGCCTCGGAGGGTTTTGGTAGGTGGTTTTGTTTATCTGACCTGATCAGAGACTTTTCTATACTGCAGTCTTTTTGTGAACTAACCTTCTCGAACAAATGGATACATGATTCTAGTGCACAAAGATATATTCGAACGAGTTGGACGTATGAGAGCAGCTTGATTTTGCCTAAACTTGATCAGAATTAATGATGGTCTTATACTACCATTTTTTTCCGAGTATTATACTACCATTTATGTTCGTCCTTGTCGTCTTGTTTGGAGCATGGAAATTTAAACTTCATCCAGTAAGAACGTAAGGATTTGGTGGAGTAAACCTTTTGAAAATGAAATATTCTGTAAATTACGGCGAAAATTTGTCTACGATACACACAGCCCAAAAAGCTCGCCTTCGTTCATGACATTTTCGATATATGGGCCATATGCCTACGGGTTACAGTCCACCTAGACTCAAGCCCAACGATCCAACCCCCCGCCGCCTGCCTCCTCCACCCCCGTCCTCCAGCGACGGCGGCCATGCAGGGCTGCCTCCGCCGCCTCCTCCGCGCGCCGCCGCCCAGGGCCCTACTCTCCCGCGCGCTCTCATCCTCGCCGCCTCCGGGAGGCGGCAGCGGGGTGGCGGTGAAGCAGGTGACGCGGGGGAACCTGGCGGAGGCGCTGGAGGAGCTGCGGGGGCGCGTGCGGGAGGCCACGTTCGTGGGGCTCGACCTGGAGATGAGCGGTGTCACGAGTGCTCCCTGGAGGGACACCTTCGAGCTCGACCGCGACGATGTGCGGTACCTCAAGCTCCGCGACTCCGCGGAGCGGTTCGCCGCCCTGCAGCTCGGCGTCTGTCCCTTCCGATGGGACCCCGCCAAATCCGCCTTCGTCGCCTATCCGTCCGTGCCGCTCTGTCTCTCCCAAATCTCCTTTCAGTTCTAGTAATCCACCCATAGTTGAGGATCCGCGTATAGTGAGCTGAATATCTGATTGGTTTTGCGGTTTGCGACTAGCAGATTTGTCTGCTTCAGGCAACAACATTTTGGCCTTGTTTGCTGTAGAAAGTTTCGTAGTGATACTTCGAAGGTGGAGAAGTCGCATTGAGGTTCTTTTGTTTTGAGCTGTTATTAGCAAAACAGCCAGTATTACCCATTGGCCATTGATCCTAATAATAACTGCTTACTGTGCTTTGTGCAATGTTCTGCTATGATTAGCTCATATTGAGATAGCAATAATGGAGATTTGAGCACCTAAGGAAAATGCTGATCAAGAATGGTTCGTGAACATGTACCTTGCAAAAAATTCCAATATGACAAAATAGGTTGCAATGACACTGCAGAACCTGTGTGCTACCTGCTAGTGCCAAGCACCATGCGTGTACACGGACGCTGCTCTGGCACACAGCCAGTTGTGGCAGATTAACCCCCACTTTGGAAAATGATTTTAGCTTCAGAGATGTGGAGGGCAGAGCCAGACACATGTCCAACACTACCCAGGCCCAATATAGAATCTTCTGTATGTATGTCTATATCTGTCTTAGTTGTGAGGGTTTGCACCTTTGCAGCGTGTGTAGTTGTTGGCTTATTGCTGATTGTTAATTGTTGATTGCTTGACCACTTACTAATCAGCTCTGTAGCTGATGTTTTTTCAGGACTAACCTTTTCTTCTTGGCAGGCATAACTTCTTTATCTTCCCTCGCAAAGAGCTTAGTGATTGTTCATCTCATGAGTTTCTTTGTCAGACAACTTCAATTGACTTCCTAGCAAAGTACCAGTTTGATTTCAACACATGCTTCCGTGAAGGTGCTTTCTCTTACCTATAATACTTGGTTGAGCTGTTACTTTATGCATTTTCTCTGTCAATTAAGATTGCAAGACGTGCCTATCACACATAGCTTATTTTATAGTTCTTCATTGTCTAGTACATAACAGACAAGACCATGCTCCATGCATGTTTTTCCCTGAGGTACTTGTTCATTTACAATATTTGGTTAATCTCAGGAATATCTTATTTATCCAGAGCACAAGAGGAAGAAGCACTACAGAAATTAAATTTTTTTCATCAAGATCGACCATTTTCATCTTCCGCCACTTCCGAAGGGGATGGAGATATGCCTTTAAAGAGGACGGCTGATATTCTTTTCACTGAAAGGATGAAAATGAACTTCAAGGTATGGCGTGATGTGATAATCAGCCAGCCCGATAGCCATTTGTCAGGAAACATTAAATGCACCGCAGGACAATTCCAGACAGCTTTCTTCAAAATGCGGCCAGCTGTTATACTTAATGGGTTCTCATCACATCAGTTGCAGCTAATTCAACAGGTATTACTTAACTTGGAACTTAGCAATAGCTGGGCAGCTAAGTTGTTAAAAAAGATACTGCATTTGTTCATGAGGTATATCTTTGTTTCAAAAGTTCTGAATAGTGTTCTTATGTGATCCTCCTTTTTATTGCTTATTTGATGTATTATACTTACACGCACATATGATGAAAAAAGAAGAAGATGACCACATGCCCCTACTAAATTGTCTCTTTGTACCTCATTGAATTGTTCAATTTATTTTGTGTTCTAAAGCACTCAAATTGACCAATGGCCAAAGAAGTCGATTCCCATAACTTGTATAATGTAGCACGCAGGAAGCTCAGTTAATTAAGGGTGTGGATGTACACCAAACCACCCAGGTTCAAGTCCTCATCGAGGTGTATTTGGGTGCTTATTTTCTTCATAATATAATATAAAGCCTCCTAGTTCTTCCTAGGTTGTTCTAGTTCTAGTTTTTCTACATTCAATGTGTGTTGGGAAACTCATAGAATGGCTACTTTGCACTCCTAAAACATCAAAGGGAAGCATTGATCCTTATAACATACTTCTTATCAAACATGTTCTGGTTGTTGTCATTTTATTTACAGTCATTGGTTTAGATTTAGGGTATCTTAGTACTATTGTGTTTTTGGCTGCATATTAGGCAGTGTGCGGCAAAATTATAACGTTTCTTGGTACACTCTATATCGGTTTCTGCTCATATAGCATGCTTGTCTGTGCAGGTTTTGAGAAAAAACTTTAGGGATCTTGTTTATGTCTGTACATTTGGTGAGGATGACACATCTGAAAAGAGAGTAGTTTATTCAGACACCGATGAGGATAAAATATTGCTGATGGTAAGAGAAATAACTTATTTTTATTTGGAATGGCACATGATTTATTACTTTTATGATCTATACTGAGCCTATTTCAAGCTGGAGGTCATCTATTTGACTTTAAGTTCAAATGATGCCATCCAGCTTTTGGAATTTGCTCCTATCCTTTCCATTTGGTTTTTAACTGAAAAGGTTCAATCTACCGGTATCGCTATATTTACGATCATTGTTCCACTAATTTAAGCAATAGATAGTGATATATGTTTCTACTTCAATGCAGAAAGATGTGCACGAAGATCTACTGAAAAGCAGGGAAGCAAGAGTCAAATCAGCAATAGGAATCCGCCATGTCATTGACCTTCTTTCATCGGAAAGGAAGTTGATTGTTGGCCATAGTTGTTTCCTAGGTATGTTCTCATTTGTCCTTACGAATAATTTATGAGAAGTAACCCCTCAGTTCACACATGGTGAGATTCCCCATGCACTGCAGTAATGATTTCCTGTCATGGGAATTTCTGCTCAGATGTGCTTGGGAATTTGGACCAATCGATACCAATTGAATTGCTGATTTCTCTAGCACTAATTCTCGTGCTTCTTCTCAAAATTTTGTTGTGTTTAAACAGATATTGCCCAAGTGTACAGCAAGTTTGTTGGTCCTCTTCCTTCATCTATCAAGGAATTTGCCTTAAGCATCCACAAAATTTTCCCACACATCGCAGATACCAGGCATCTTATGAATGTCAATCAAGCAGTTCAGAAACTGATGAAGCAGAAAAGCAAATCACTGTCTTCAGCTTTCTCATTGTTGTGCCCTTCATCTCATTCATATGCTGAGAAGCCATCCAGTCTATCTCCTGTGAGAATTGAAGTTGGAGGAGATGAAACAACGTATGGTTTGTTCTGGATCCTTGATATTTGATGCACCTAAATTCTTCTGATAATATTTACTATGCTTATGTGGTTACGCCCAAAACTTCTTTGGCATGTACAGAGAACATGGCCACGAGTAGTTGGTTTTACACAAATTGACATATTGATACTTCTTTTGTCTGCCTGCTATCCTGCAGGTCTTCTTGCTTCGTTTCAGGTGCTAAGCATGAAGCAGGGTATGATGCATACATGACTGGATGTGTTTTTGCACAGTTGTGCGCTTATCTTGATGTCAAATTTGAGCAGCTCTCACCTCAGGATAACCTAGCCACAAACAATAAGCTGCAGAAACACATCAATCTTTTGTCCCCAAGCTGGAACAGCGGAACAGTTCTTGATTTAAGCAGTGGCCAGGAGAGACCAGATCCAGGTTATATGAGAAGGTATCCTGCTGCTGTGTATGATAACATTGTTCTCATCTGGGGATTCATGTCTAAGGTCAGACCAAAGGAAATTAAGGATTGCATCTGCAAAGTGTTTGGTTCAGGATCCATCAAGACCGTCTTCTCCATCGATTCCACTGCTGCCCTTGTGCAGTTTAAAAAACAAAAGACTGTAAATGAATTCTTGGATTTGAAGGCTCTTTTAGAGAAGACGGATAGTGCTATCTCAATTCTACACCCCTTGTCAACTATATTAGAAGGAGGCCAAACACGAGCCGTGAAATATGATACCTACAGAGACATCTGCAGCTCTTCTGAATTAAAGTATCTTTTTGCTGATCAAGCTGAAGCATTTTGTGCAACTTCAAAGAATCAGCTCCAAGAAAATGTTGATCACAGTCTTATATCTGGTGTGCACCAGAGTATTGTTGATGGCACAGTGCTCACCTCTGTAAATAAGGGAGATGGAACAAAATCCGGTTCTATGAATGAAGACGATGCTGCCATACTTGCCAGCAGCATATCTTAGATGACGAATGAGAAGCTAATGACTGCTATCGACCTTTTTCCCACAGGTTTTTAGCCTTTTGCCTTTTTATTTGTGGCTTATTGTCCTAGGTCTAGTAGGGAATGTTTTACCAATGTCTTTTGGCACGGTGCCATCCCTCAAGCATTGAACTACAGAATAACTCCATACTTATGCAGGGAAGCCAATTTGCAAGAATGATTAGTGCATTCTTCCATCCTCTTTTATGCTCGGAAGTCCTGAATTTTAACCCTGTAACCACTTAGTTTAAGTAATGGATGTGTAAACTTTTATTCTTAGTAGTAGGACAAAAAATTCTGCACGATGCACGACACGGACAAAATCACTCCCTCCATTCCAAATTGTAGATCGTTTTGTATGTTAGAAAAGCTAAAACGACCTACAATTCTAAAACGACCTACAATAATTTGGAACGAGTACAAAATACTAAACCCTATCTGTCTGGCTCTCTCATTGAACAGGACGTGGGGGATGTTAATTCTACGGACACCGCATTCCACTTGTCTATCTGGGACTTCCGGTCAAACCCAAAGTAACACTAGACTATGCAAACCTCCATTTTGTTTTTTTTTAAAAACACAGTACATAAATACATGCGCAAGCATGTATTAGAGCAATTGAGCACTCAGACTCAGGTGGGAATGTTCTATGTTCTTAGAACCTCTTCAGCTGACTATCAATAATGATCCCCAATAAGTTGCTATATTTTCAATACCTCTCTCCATATATTTTATTTCCTTTCATTTCTCTTCCCTTTGCATAATGTACATTTTATTTTAACTCCATTTTCATCACACTATAATAATTCAAACTTTTTATGAGAGCATGTGGATTGTCTTCATAATCATCTTCAAAGCACTATGGCCAAATTCCCTAGCTACATTTCCATTCTTTTTGAATTGTGTGTGATTTTTTTTGAACCAACGGGCACCAGAAAGAAATAAAAGAGTTATTCTCGTTGTACAAGATACGCTAAATCTTTGGCTCCTGCTAGGCCCCAAGCTGCCGCCTCACTTTTGATTTTGTCCATTAGTCCTGGTGCCAACATTTCTCGCTGTCTAAAAACTCTCGCATTTCGCTCGTTCCAGACCTCCCAAATTACCAGTATTGTTCTAATCGCTTTACGGGGAACATGGTCGCTCGAAGTGATATTGGCCCACCACTGCAGCATGTCTTCACTGAGCCTCCAAAATTGAGGGTGTAGAGTAGGTTGCGCCGTCCAGGATGCTATGAGGCTCCATAATCTCCTTGTATATCGGCATTTTGCCATAAGGTGGAGAGCCGTCTTATGAGCATTCCGGCATAAAGGGCACGAAGGGTTGTGTGCCCATCCTCGATGTTGCAGGGCATCCCAGTAAAAATCACGGGTCCTTGCAGGTGGACCCACCATGACGGTTGAGAAGTGATCATGAATGAATTGCTGTTTGTCTTGGTGTGATATAGCCCAGCCTATGCCTTTTCGCAGTCGTTGAATGAAATTCTTCCTCCTTGAGTTCATCTTGAGGTGGAAGAATTTGGTGTTAGTGTCACCTTCTCGTAAGTATGTGACTCTTGAGCTTTGTCGTTTCCTCACCTTTTCTATCACCGCCTAGCCAAGAATGCGCTTTTTGAGCTTACTCCGCAAGCTGTGCTCCGGCTCAGTAAGCTCTCTATTTTCTTGAGCAATGTCCAATCGCAGGATGACTTCTTGGGCCATGTGTATCTTGAGTTTGGCATTAGAGATTAATGATTTGCTCCACGTCCTCTTAGCTTTTTCTGTCATGTGAAGCTTGTGCCCAATCTTGTGGAAAGGTTCCGTATGCATGGTTGGTTGAGACCAGGCGCTAGCTACAACCTCCTAGAAGTTTGGAAGTTTCGTCCAGAAGTTTTCGAACTTGAAAGGTGTAGGCTTGCGCAAGCCCTTCTGATGTGCTAACAAGAGTGGGCAATGGTCAGAGTGCGATGACGATAAAGCATGAAGAGAATGGTTCTCAAAAGCTAGGTCCCAGCTTTCATTGCAGAAGACACTGTCAAGGCGAACAAGGGTTGGGTGCCGCCTCTCATTGCTTCACGTGTATTTGCGATTCTGTAGGTGTATTTCCTTTAGCTGACAATAATTCAATGCAGCTCAGAATCTTCTCATCAGGCGCAGGTTGTTACAGTTATTTTGTCTCTTGCCTTGTAAATAATATTGAAGTCGCCTAAGATTAGCCACTTTGTACCCGCCTCTGGTTTGATGTGTTTGAGATGTTGTAAGAAAGCATCTTTTTCATGTCTTCTTGAAGGGCCGTAGACCGTAGTTAGAGCGAATGAGGCAGCCGCGTTTTGCTGCATGTGTACGGTCGCTGATACGGAGAAGCAGCCGAGCGTGATGTCCTGTAAGTCAACGATCGCATCATTCCAGAGGATTAGTATGCCGCCCCTGGTGTCGTTGGTGGGCTTGTAGGTGAAGATGTTAAGCCTATATGCTCCTAAGAAACGTGCAAGGTTGTTGTCAATGTTTTGAAGCTTGGTCTCTTGTAAACATGCGATGTGGTAGGTGTTTGCCGCAATGGTTTCGTGCACAGCAAGACATCTCGCTGCCATGTTCAGGCCTCGGACGTTCCAGGATGTCAAAGTTGTTGTGATTCATAACGAACGGCGGCAGCTCTCGGCGTGTAGTACCGTGGCATGACTCAGACATTGCCATCACGTGGATATCCCTAGGTTGAAGCTAGCGTGGCGGTGTAAGTTACCGAAGTCTCGACGGGCACCCGAAGGTGGAGGCCAGCAGGGTGCGGTAGGATTCATGCCTGAAGGTCGCAGCCAGCAGGGCGTTAGTGCAGAAAGTAAATGGAGTTCTTTGGTGCCCGAAGGTCGCAGCTAACAAGGCACCAGCGTAGGAAATAAACATGGTTCATCAGTTTGTAGGTACATATGAAGCTTCGTAGCTCACGAGGGGGGACAATCATGCATGTCCTGCATTGACGTCACCCTGCAGGTCTCCAATCTCATCTCCTGCATGCTGTAGCAGCGCCTCATTGATGTTGTCGACGTCATCATCGTCAAGGTCGAAGATTGCCGTCATCGCCGCCACTATCTGCTTCGGCAGCAGCCCTGATGAATTCTTGCAGAATCTCTTCAATTGGGCGAAGCTCGTCGGCGGAGAGCCCCAGCTTGCGACAGAGGTTCCGCTGGGCGCGCTGTACAGCCGGCTGGCATGGCTTCTTGGTGAGGCAAGCGCTTCTGCGTACCATCATCATGTCGAATGTGTGGCACTTCCGCTGAGTGCGCTGCAGCTTCGCGATGAGGGCTGCCGGCGTTGTGGTGGTGAACAAATCATCGACGATGACCATCCCTGCAGTTGGCTCGTCAGTAGGCCAGCCGACCTCTCGGTCAGCAAGCCGCGCATCTCCCTCCATGGACGAGGCCTACGCGGCTTGGTTCTGGGCCATCGAAAAGCCCAGAACTTTCATGGCCTGACCCAGCTCTACTACCGCATCCAGCCCGGTGGCCTCGGATGGGCCTGCACTGTGGCCTAAAGCACACTTCACCTGCTGGTGGTTCTCTCCCTCTTGCGCCGCCGTGCCACCAACCGTAATCGCCACCACGTCGGCAGCCATAGTCGTCACGCTGGTGAGCTTCTCTTGCTGGTGAAGGGTCGTCAATGCGCCGGCAACCATTGTCGCCACCGCACCGGCAGTCGTCGCACCGGCAGCAGCCGTCACCGCTGCATCTACAGCCATCGCACCGACAACCGTGCCGATAGTCGCTGCTACCACTATCTTCATTTGGTCCGGCACCGTTGGCGACACAGAGTCAGGATCCAAAAATGAACGTTGCGCCTGCTTCGATGACGAAAACAGGCTTGATGACGATTGTTGCCATTGAGTTCGCGCTGAGAAACTCGACGACCTTCCCTACCTGGTGCGCCAGCTATCGGTGTTTTAGACCGGCAACCCGCCTAGGGGGTACCCTAGGTGGTCTTATATGCACGGGAGGGCAGGGTTACAAGTCCTAGTCCTAGTCGAGTACAGGTATAGAGTTCTACTCGGTTTGTCCCGAGTAGTTTCCATTTACATACTTGACTAGTCCGAGTGGGATACGCCTATCCCCTTATCTTGATCATATCCGAGTACGTCCCTTAGTGGGTCGTACAGGGTCTACTCGTGGGCCTGAGGTGCATGCCCGACAACCTCTGCAATGGTCAACGTTGTTGCCATTTTGATCCTGGTGAATACGCGTGAAGTTGGGATTAGGCACTCACTCTTTTCCATCTCGGACCAGGCTCCATTCCTGGTGGCAAGGGAAGGCAGTGTTGGCGTTAGCGTGTTCACGATGCCGATCCTGCTGGCGAAACAGCAGGCCTTATTGACGTAGTCTATCGCATCGTGGAGCCAAGAGTAGGCCTTGTCACTAGGCCCAGCTTGAGCGGCATTCTTAAGCACTTGAGCCTACTTTCTGAAGATGGCTTGCAGCTCCCCCGCCAATTTGATCCTCAGTTCTGCATTGCACGGAAGCTCCAAGGTGTCACCTGGCGTTCCTTAGTGGACCGTCAGCTGCCACCCTTGAACTCGTTGTCGCGGCGGCATGGTGATCTCGTGCGCTCCCGACGAGCACTGTTGGCGTCGCGGCACGCCTAATACTTGTGACCGGCATCCGCACCCCGCCCAGGGTGATTGTAGTAGTCGTAGGAGTCATCGGAATCCCATCACCCTAGCCAGATGAAGGCATCTTCCCTACACGTGCGCCCTTCCGTGCGGCGCGACTCCTCCTTGTGGCTTGCGCCACGACCGCGTTCCACCACGTCGTGCCGTCGTTCCTCATCGCGTCGCTTGCTGCTCTCCAATGCGTCACGGTGTCGAATCTCCTCGCGTCGCCTGTCACGTTGCCCAGCGTCACGGCCGCGCTCATGATTGGCTGGTTCGTGCGGCAGCAGGGGAAGGCACACTGGGAACTTGGCTTGTGCATCCACCAGTGCGCCATCCACAAGACCATAGCGCCAGATGTAAGGCCGCTTGACCGGTTTGAAGGCTGCCGGGTTGGAGATCACCCCATGGAGATCATGCGCCGCCGCCGTGTAGTCTTCGACGAGGTCCACGTGTATGAAGACCTCGTAGCAGATGCCCTGTTGCCACCGATCCGACTGCTCTTGCATGACGGCGATGGTGGACCTGTCGGAGGGCCTGTGGGTGAACACGAGCCATACCCGTTTGGGTATGTCGCTCGAGTTGGCCGTCCAGGCCCACAGGTCGATGTGCCTCGTGTCCAGCGACTGCACCAAATTAGTGTTGATACACTGCAGAGCACACTATCAGTCGATGACGCGCTCCACCATGTCCGGCGTCCAGGCATGGCTGGGGATGCCGTCAAGGTAGATCCGCACGTGGTAGAAGATGCGCAGTCCAGCGCGTGCATGAGGCTCCGCCAACACCGCAGGCAGATGTCGATGCCATGGCATTAGAATCTTCCACGGCATCGCGCCTCGTTGCAGTTATCCCGCTTCTCAAACCAGATCAAGTATGGTTCCGGCTGATGGACGGTGACGTTGATGGTGCCTGCAGGTTCAACTCATCGAGTAGTAGGTCTTCAGTGTCTTGCGCCCTACGCCACGCAGCAAATGCATTGCCCACAGCACCAAAGTGCAGGCTTCCCAGTCGCGAACGTCTCGCTCGAGATCGAACAAGTTGGGGATGAAAAATGTCTCCTCGTCGGGGTGTGCGTGTGGGTCCCCAATCACCATGGGCACCACCCCCGAACGTAGGGAAGGAGGGGGCGAAGGCGGCGGTGGAGGCGACAGTGGTGGATTCCGCGGTGGAGGAGGCGGCGGTGGCGGTGGTGGTGGTGGCAGCGCATGGCTGGTGCATTGGCGAGGCTTCTGCTGGCGACACTCACGCTCCCGGTGGCCGGAACGGCGGCAACGGAAGCATCTGACGGGGTCGCGGCAAGCAGCAGCAAGATGGCCTTTTGCCAAACACTTGAAGCAGCAGCCGGTCGTGGCTCTGTTGAAGGCGTTGAGGGCCCTGGTTGTTGGTCGCCTTGAAGGTTGGCGTGCATCCCCGCGGTGGCTTGAATAGCGGTCATGTTGGTCATCACTTCATCGCAAGCTGGAGGCCTCGCCACGCGGAGGGCGCTTTCAGCGCCCCCTAGCTGGAGTCCAGCTGTAGCCTTGGTCAACATGCATGCCACGCCGGTACCCCCCTGCCTTGCTCCATCCTTGCGTCGTGGCCAGAGTAAATGTGCCCCTGCTGCATAGGGCGTCACAGAGGAGTAAATTCCTGCAGAGGTTGTTGCTGCCGTGCAGAGGAGCGAGCCGGTGGAGACTGACGCACCGGTGGGTGGTGGGCGGTGTAAATGCCACTGCAACGAATCCGACGGCAAACCCACCACGCTTGACGATGTCTGCGTAGGAAGGGGCGGATCCATCATGGTGGGCTCCGGATCTAGCGTGGCTGGTACCCAGTCCACCTCATCAGCAATAGGATGACCATGGCGGGGTGGCGGCGGCAGGGAGTCGCGGAAGGAGCTTTCTCAGGTGGAAAGGCACGACGACGACTGGTGCTGCTAGATCTGAGCGGGGGTTGGCTGGCTGGATGCTTGGCGGTGGAGGATCTTGAGCGTGGGGATGGTTGAGGCTTCGCCAGCTGGTTGCGGCGGCAGGGCGGCGGAGGGGGTGGAGAGGGGTCAGGGGGCCCCGGATGTTACTCTGAAATTATTATGGAACCCTCATTTTTTAGCCTTCTTGCGTCGTCCGAAGCGTGGATGATGGGTTTTCATGGCATTTGCAATCCGTCTCCTAAAAGGAGCTCTGCAAATCATGGGGGGACCTCTGCAAAGCAACCTTCCAAAAGCCTATTATGGCCGTGCTGCTTGTTTCAACAAACCACCACATGCCTTTAGCACACGTTCATGCCGCTAGTATGCTGCAATCAAACCCGCCGCTGTTTCGAAGTCACCATGGGTCTTGTTCGGCTGAACTTATAAGCCGGTTGAAAAGCTGAAACGGCTGATTTGTTGTGAAAGAAAAATACTGTTCGGTGGCTGATAAGCTGGCTGATAAGCTGAAGCGAACAGGCTGCACCATCGTTTAACGAGTCATCAAAAAACATCTGCACAAGCGAGCTCACTGCACCGAAAATCTATAAACAATTCCGTTGAACTGCACCACGCCTCACCATTTTGATCATACCAATCCAAAGAAAAAGAAACATTTGAGATCACCTTTGCACTAATTCCGTTGAACACCTTCAACTCATTGCCGGTTGGAACAGAGCGGGTGGACAGGGCAGGGATCGTGATGAGTGATGACCTTGTGGTGGCCTCGCCAAAGCTTGCAGTGGCCAAGCTAGACAGCAAGTGGGCACCGGTGGAGGTCGGGGCACCGCCGCACCGTAGGGCGCGGTCCGTGGTGGCATCATGGGGCGCGGTGGTAGAGGTTGGAGTCGACTGCGAGATATCGGACAAAAACTTGATGCATCAGAGAAAAAAAAGAGTGTGGAAGTTCCTTATTCTTATAAGCTGGCAGCATCGGATGGCAATAGATCCTATCGAATTCTACAAAATATATTTTTTTATAAGATTTGTTATATAGTGTATGCCAAGTGAATTTATTAATATTATTTTCAATACAACTTAAATTAAATAATATTTTGTCATAACTAAATCATTTAAAATTCATTTTTTTACCAATTATTATGTAGCATCATAGGATACTATAAGATTTCAAATAGCATCGAGTGAAACCTTTTGTAGAATCGGGTACGATAAAATTCAAGATACAAAGTGGGATCGATATCGTTCTAACTTGATAGGATCGTAGTACCCTAAGATTACAGTCATACGGATCGGAATCCTGATATCCTTGCTAAAACCTCCAATAATAATAGTTTTATACTGGAATGTGATATTCAACCCCACCCCTTGGAATTTTAAACATCTCATCCTTACTTTTTCTCTAGAGACGTATATACCAGCTGAGGAAAATGGATAGTGATCTGGGTGGAATTTTTGATGAAATAATGGGCATGGCCCATTCCATTTTCAAAAATTCCAAATAAATCTTAAAGACCCATGTGGGTATGAGCAAGTGGTTGGAGCGGTACAAACCTTTAATCCCACGTTGCTAGCTTAAATTAAATATGGAGGTTGTCTCCACTCCTCCAAGCTATGTGTGTGGGGAGTGAAGGAAAGATCCACACGCGCACGCTCGCTCGCCACGCCATGCCTCGCCGGCGTGGTTTCCTTTTGCCGTTTTATTTTTTGATTACTTGGTCTTTACTAATCGGTTTAGATCACGATCACGACGTGAGATAGTGGGCTCTCCTATATATATACGGCCTATCGGCCTCTACCAAAATACATCTAATCGAGCTAGGATTTTTGCCTCTTCTCGCTGCTGCGCCACCACCGTAGTCTACTCCATCCCAAGCGCCGGCGTGCACCGGCGAATGGGAGAGCAGGTCTTTGGAACCTCTCGCTCTTGTGATCCTGCACCGGGAGAGGGCGAATAAGATTTTTGGGAAGCGCTCCGCGCGACGGCTCAAGGTCTTCACCATGGCTCATCTTCCGTCCCAGTCCGGCGTTGCGGCGGCCCATCATCTTCAGCGTCGTCTACTGCGCTCCGTCCGCAACACCGTCGTCATTCCGTCAGCACCACTTGTCCGGCTGCACCCGCTAAGTACGTACGCCGTGATCCGATCTGTTATTTCAGCATGTTTTTTGAGATAATGAAGTTGTGCTTGATGTTACCTAGTATGTTAGAGAATTGCATGCTATGTTTTATTCATGTCATGATAAATCTGGTTCGGAAATTAATCAAGCAGTTGTCTAATTTTCCAATAATTTTCTGATTTTTAGCACATCAAAATGTCCAAATTCCAAATTGCACGAGTTTTGCAGCCAACGCCAGGCTTCTCTTGGTTGGGGACTTGGGAACTTGGGATGTGCCTAGCCCCCTAGCGTGATGAGTGATTGCGTGAAGCCGTGAACATGTTTACAGCTGTCACAAAGAGGAGGAGCGTCGCCCTGGCCCTCATTCCGGCCTTCTGCCTTCGGCCTGCCTTCCTACTACAGTACTACTCCAGCAGCCTCTGCGCCGCGTTTCGCTCTGCCGTGTGCTTGCGCTCAACTTTACCACCCAACCAACGAAACCACACGCTAAAACCCTCGTCCTCGCCGCGCCCGCCTCCCCATGGACGGGGACGACGCCGGCGGCCATCTCGCCGCGGCCTCCGCCTCCCCGCGCGCCGAGGAGACGATCGCCGCGGTCCGGGGCGACGCCTACGCCGCCCGCCTCCCAACCCCCTCCGACGACGACGAGGACTGCGACGACCTCTACGGCGACGTCAACGTCGGCTTCCTCCCGCTCCTGCCGCTCTCCCCCTCGCCAGCCCCCACCTCGCCCCCTAAAACCCCCTCCCCCGGCTGCTCAATCCCGTTCCCGTCCCCGTCCCCGCCGCCGCGCCGCGCCCCGTCTCCGGAGCCCGAGCCACAGCCGGAACCCGCCACCCCGCGACACCAGCCGCCGCGGCCTCCTCCTCCCCCCGCGCCTCCGAGACACCACGTGCCTCCGCACCCGCAGCCGCAGCGCGCGCCGCCCCGCGGTGGCGGCGCCTCCTCCTACTCCTCGCCGCCCAGGTACACGGCGCTGTACGTCAGCGACCTCCAGTGGTGGACAACGGACGCGGAGGTGGAGGCCGCGCTCCCGCACGGCGCCGCCGCCGCGCTCTGCGGCCTCCACTTCTACTCCGACAAGTACACCGGCAAGTCGCGCGGCATCTGCCGCGCCGAATTCCGCAGCGCCGCCGCGGCCGCGTCGGCCGCCGCTGCGCTCCACGGCCGCGCCTTCCATGGGCGCCACTGCGCCGCCTCGCTCTCCCGCCCGCCCGCGCTCCACCGCCTGGGCGACGACTCTGACTCCTGCGGCGAGGTGGACCGGGCACCGAACCCCACCCGAGGCCCTGGCACCGGCGGCCGTGGCGCGGGCAGCGCGACGACGGTACGAGGCAATGTGGGTCCTTTGTTGGGTGATCGGCCGACTCTGCCGCCGCCTACAATGTCCGTGATTCCCCGGCCGTCTCCCGGGCCGCCGTTCGGTGGCATTATGGGAGGTGTTGGTGGGTACGGTGGATTTCAGTCGACGGGGCAGTACAATGCGGGGATGGGTACTGCCATGGTGCCATCGCCGGTGGCGCCCTACGTGAACCCGTCGTTCTTGGTTGCCGGCGGGATGGCTATGCGTGGCCCGGGAATGTGGCATGATCAGGGGATGGCTGGGGGCTTATGGGGTGCTCAGCAGGGGTGGAATTTCAGAGGTTGTCAGATGCCATGGCAGCAGCTTGCGCCACCAGTGCAGCACCACCAGGGCCAGGCACACCAGCAGTACGGGAATGGGAATTATCGGAAGGGGCGTGGCATGAAGCGAGAAAGACCAAGTAGTAGGAGTGAGCACAGGAGCATTGGCAATGTGAGCTATCCTGATAGGAGGCAATCTGACAGTGATGGGGGTGATTTGTACAAAGAGCAGGACCGTGAGGAGAAGGGTCGACACCGGGAGCGTGTCCTGGAGAAGGAAAGGGAGCAGGAGAGGCACTGGAATGAGAGGGATCGGCATGGGGGTGACAAGAGGAGGCACCAGGAGTACACTGATCATGCTGATTTCGATAGGAGAGGACGGGAGAGGTCGAGGAGCCAATCAAGGGATGATGGTGATGATGATCGTCCAAGGAGGCGGCGCTAATTTACTGTGCACCGGGAAGCATATTCTGACTAAATGGTAATTACCATTCTAGAAAAGAGATTCTTTTATAAATGTTCTGCTTTCTCCTATATAACTATAACTAGCATGAGGTTGTTTTTTATCCTTTCATTTTTGGAGCAACCCATCCATAGTAATCTGGTTCTGAGTTGCAACTTCACACATCTTGGACTTATATATCCCTAGTTCTATCATGCAACCAGAAGCTCTTCCCATCAGTCATATTCTAGTTTAAATGTACATACACAGCTCTTGTTGTAACTGAGGATGGTGCCCTTAACTCCTTAAGCACCATGTTGCACTATAGTGTCTAAAAGAGTGTAAATTTTGAATTTGAAAGGTTGATGCATTATTTTATTCATCCAAATATGATTCCTTTTCCACTGTTAGTCAATGGAGTAGGATTGATGTCTTGTTTTCTAGGAGAAGAGATTGATCTCTTCTTGCCCCCACTGCTGTGACTGCTTTGTTTGATGGTACTACGTCATCACTGTTAATTTGATATAATTCCCCTTCTAGATTGCATCTTGTGTGAGCAGGTAGCTATTTATTGGTTACTGTGTGGTGAATTGTTACCACTTGTCAGTAGTCAGTTATGTTGGAGATAGTGCAAAAACATATCTATATTCATTGTAGTCATGTTGGTTGACTATTTTATGACTTCATCACGTGCTATTTTGTATTGGTTACATAAATCAAACGCTTTGCTGTTGACTTATGTTATCAGCATGCCGCTTTTCTCCTAAGTCTTGTTTTTATGCCGTGTCGTGTCATACTACACATATTCACATTGAAGAGTTTCCTTTTTCATGAGAACATGTTACTTGAAACATGCAAAGTAATTGATCCTATCATGAAATTCATCAGTTGGGATCACAAAGCAAGAACATACTGCTGCCATTCTGTTGGGAACTGCCTTTTGCTGCCTTTCAGGCTTTCAGCACTTGTGCTAATTAAGTGTTGCATGGTACTGTATAGTTACTTATCAGAAACCTGGTAATGAAATGAATGTCCCTTAGCACAATATACCCTGCTGTCAGCATGGCACAGATCAACGTTCATCTGCTAGTGTTTGATCTTTAACAGTTAGTAGCATACATGTTTGGGCATTGTATATGTTTAACTGTGCTCATGCATATCCTCCATATGTATACCGACCGTGTACTGGCATATGTTTTTTACATGCTACTCAAACTAAACAAGACACTGAATTCGGTTGGTTGAGGTTCTGCTGTACATGAGTGCTTGATGTAGAACTCATTACTTTCTTGCATGGGAGTCTTGAAACTGAATGTTAATGGTATGCCTGTGAGGCTGTGACTTCTTTTTTTCTCTTTGAGCTAGCTTTAAGGGTTTCTTTTCTGCTTCATCTTTTGTGAGGTGAGCTTGGCTTTTTTGCTGAGAGAATGTTTGGAGGGGAAAGGTTGAACTGGTGGGGGAAGTGTGGATGATATTGTGAATCGAGTGGAAAGGTTGTCAATTGTCATGTCACAAATTCTCACATTGCAGTTTCAATTGGTTTCAGTTCACCGCTTGCACAGTACACTAAAATGTAGTTCTGAATGAAGGAAGGAAATGCACAGTACACATTACACCGCTTGGTAATAGATGAAATATAATAATTGAGAGGGTATTGTTCTTTTGGTGAAATGAACTGGGAGAAGGTCCATTTGATTCACCGCTAGAGTTAAGATGAACAAACTTTTACTTGAACACTCTAAGGTGCCTGATTCATGCTGACACAGGGTTCGTCCTCCACTCTGTGGTCACTTGGGCTCTTAGAATCCAGGTTTCCATACTAGTGTTTTGCTGACTGGATGTTGGGCAAGCGAACCCAGTGTCTCATGTTGAATATCTTGCTGGACTTATAATCAATCAGGATATTGGAGACTAGTGGCCTTGTTTCTTTGGTGTAAGTTGAGAGTGTGTAATAGTCTAGTTCCTCTAACCATTTCCAGAGTTTTCAGCTACTGAGGTTTCGAGTAAGGGATTACAGTTTACATAGTCCAATTTTCTGCTCTGAATGATTTGCATGTAGCGTTCTTGATACCATTCAGTGTTCTTTTGTGTTCTCCAATAGATTGAAACACCATTTGCATAATTGATTTTGCGGTAACAGCCCTTTCCCTCCTCGCAAAAACAAAATGAGTTACAGTGCTTTCTCGCAAACGTGGATTGATTTTGTATAATTCCTGTCCAAACGGGCTGACCTTGTTAATTCATATGTGCAGGCAGATTCATCGTCATGTGTGGTCCCGTTCAGCAACCTCTGCTCTCCAGGAGTTAGTTGCAGAGACCGGGATTAGCCAGTACCCAACTGTTAATTGACTAAAAGGAATTATCTTCAGCTTCTGCAGTAGTTAAACTTAGCGTAAATTATGGTGTCCTTACTTTTGGCGCAGACTACAGCGTTATTTAACTCCAGAAAATACAGACTATACTCGACTCGGCTAATATAAGCAGACTTTATTTATCGCTGCGTATCATGTGGATTGTGGGTGTGTGATGTATCCAATCTTTTGAGTGTTTCCTCCCAGCTACCCAGCGTATCATGATTGCTAGTAGTTGATAAGAGATAGTAAGATTCATGTCAGAGAAAGAGAGCGGTGTATGTTTCTGTAAGATGGATAGTGATGAATACCTGGTAGCTGCTTCATCTTTGATCGCCCTTATTGAGGCCAGCCAAATTGAGCATTTGCCGTGTGCCACGAAGATGGAGTTGCATGATCAAAACTGAGCCTGCTGAGTGCTGCGCAAGCTTTGTTCTGCTCGTGGAATGGTAGCGCGGTTAAAGGTGGACGAAGCTGAACGCTGCTCCGCCTTGACCCTGGAGTTTATTGATGGAATTCAGGAGTTGAGACTACAAAACTCCAAGATATACTCACGGGTGCTGCAGATCCATCCCCATCCTGGCCTATATGGCCATACGCACGGGTGCTGCAGATCTGCACTGACGGATCAGCTCAGGGCGCAGTGCTTTCCGACCCACAGAAGTGGACGATAGAGAGAGATTCAGAGAAGAGAAGACAGTAAGTAGGTAGATATTCAAAGAAGAGAAACATGGTAGCAGTCCTGTTAAACGCGATGCAGCAGGGGACCATCGGCGCGGCGAAGCGAGAATGCCGGGCAGCCGGCCGCGCGTAACAACGGCCCAGCCTCTAGGCTCTAGCGGCCACGCACCAGTGTACGGCCGCGCCCAGCCCCACGAACGGACGCACGGTGCTCCGGCTCCCGCCGGGACCGGGAAACCGCGGAGGCGCTCGGTGCTTCTCTCTCCTCTCTGCATCTCTACGGTTCTGCCAGTGCCAGACTGACAGCCACGGCGGGCGTCGCCCCGCGCGCGTGGTGGATGGACCCAGTCTTCCACGGGTTGGTGGGCCTCCACGTCCTGGGGAGCGAACGACGGACGGGCAGTTATACTTGTTAGGCTGGGCCGTCCACCAAGTCTTGGGCCGTTCGCGCACGTTGTTTGTTGTTGGGGCAGGGCAGAGGCAAGCCTTGGGCCGCTCGCGTACTGAAAGCGACGTGTAGTCGTGCACACCGCCTGCAGTGCCTGCCTGGTCGCCGCACCTGCCGCTGCTACTGTAGTTGGAGGGGACGGTGCTAAATTTTAGCAATGTCACGTGAGATGTTCGGATAATGAGAAGGACTAAATATGAGCTAATTATAAAACTAATTGCAGTTTGGTGTCCTCAGCCTGCTAACACCAGGCCGCACTGGTACCTGGTTGGAAAACGATTCGAGAAGTGAGAACTAGCGACGAAGGGTTTGCCACAATTGTAGCAACCTCCTTTCTTTTTCTTCTACGGTTATTTCAGAGTAATCTATTCCAACTTAGTTTGTTGGTCAGAGCAAGCTTATTTACTAAGATCCTAGCGAGTGGAATACTTTGAACGAGTATCGGAAGGGAAAGAAGAACCATCCATTGGGAAAATAGGGCTAACTGCCCGAACCCGCTTGCTTATCTTCTACTCCTGCGTTATAGCCGTCCCTTTCTCTCTTTCTTTTGACTGTCTCGCTGCGTGCCTTTGCTTTGAAAAAAAGGTGCTTTCACCACAAAACAAAAGAGAAAGGAGACTGATCTTGACGAGCCATACCCAGCCGGATACATATTGCCCAAATTTCACCTAAAAGAGTGGGGTAAAAGAACTTGGAATCGTCAATCTCTTCCTTCAAGATTGAGCCCCCGGCGGTGCCCGGGCGGGCCTCGGTTCAATCTTGCCGATTCTACCTAGACACTCAGAACTAGAAAGAAAGCTATTGAACCTTTAGGCTAATTCGCGAGATGAATCTATTAAGTCTAATTAATCCATCATTAGTAAATGGTTACTGTAGCACCACATTGTCAAATCATGGACTAATTAGGTTTAATAGATTCATCTCACGAATTAGACCCATCTGTGCAATTAGTTTTGTAATTTTCCTATATTTAATACTCATAATTAGCATCCAAACATCCGATGTAACAGGTGCTAAATTTTAACGGATGGTATCCAAACAGCCGTAGTCGGTAGAGATAGTCCCGGCCCCCGGGTACAGTGTACTCGCACATTTCGGTGCGTCCGCCGGCCGGCGTAATGGTCTTGGCCAGGAGAAACGTCGGGTCCATCCATCCTAACCGCAGGCACGGGCGCATGCGGTTGGGCGCTTGCTGCTGCTGGTTGCTTTTTCGATGACCCAACTATCATCCAAGGCACGGAGCCAGCCGGCGGCCGGCCGGCGGGGCGTTCCTTTCAGCGAACCGACACCGACGGCAACGAAGGTAGGCGCCCCCGCCTTCTTCTGGGATCCTGGCCGGTGGAAGAAGCCCGTGAAGTAAACGAAGCGCACGCTTTCTCGCTCGGCCCGGCGCCCGCCTTGCCTAAACGGCTAAACGTATCCTATTTATCTCCAGTCAGCTCGTCGGCGGACTGGCCAAAACGCCTCCTCTCGCGGTGGTTCGGTAGCCCCCCGCCCCGTATTCTTCGCGAGCACGCAGAGAACACGGGAGCTGCTCCACGCAATCTTCAACAACACAACATCTCACGCTATCACGCATGTGAGCTAGCGGCCGGCCGTGTGTTCCGTGGTCCGTACCGTGCGTCGTCTTAGAACCCAAGGGATCCGAGGTACAGCCCCCCGCTCACGTGACGTGACACTCCCAGCGATCGATCGAAGCAAAGCAAGTACACGGCCGGAGAGAAAGAGCGCGCCCAGGTTTAGTACTTTAAACAATGGGGCATGAGAACATGGAGGTGGTGTCAGCGAGATCCTGGAGAGAATTCTCATGCCTTGGACTCTGCGAGCAGTCAAATGATTGGGCGCTGCTGCCTCCCTGCACTGCACGCTCGCAGCTGCGTGCCCCCAGGCCCCAGCCGGCCGGTTTGGACTTTGGGGCTACTAGCGAACACGGCACTAGCTGAGGCCCCCTGGCCGGGCCACATGCGCTGTTGAGTGGTAGTACTACGAATAATAAGCTTAGCTCTTGTTTCTCAACAAAAAAAAAAAGCTTAGCTCTTTAGCATTTGAACTTGTGCTTAAGCTAATCGGTCAAACGGCTCACTCTCACATGGCGAGACGAGGTGTGGTCTCCATCTCTTGTCCCTCTCGGGAGGAAGGGTACAGTGGACTTTGAGAATATTTTTTTTAGTTCTTATTAAAAAAACACGCTGAAGTAAACAAAGTGAAAACCAGTGTAGTAGTTCACTTTTTTTTTTGGAAAAGTGAGTAGTAGTTCACTTTTGGAGTTTGGATATAGTAGTACACTGTACTCTCCATTTTTTTCTTTTCAAAAAAAACTAAAGCAAATTGAGCCGATTTTTAAAAAATTACATGTGAGTATACATGTAGTATGTTCCAAAGGAGAACAAAATGTTTTTCATAGACCAAATGTGCTATTAGCAGCACATTTCAGCTTAATTTCCTTAATTAGCACAATCTTACCAGGCAAATTAAAGAAACAGGCAACCAAGTAGTACGTGTTGCATTGACTTTGTTAGGTACACACACCCCTATCCGGAGCAGGTTTCTATCAAGACAGGCAGACAGGATCGCTGAGCCGGGTGTATATATTCTTATGAAAAATGACGCATGCACATGTCCATTTCTTGAAAGGGAGAAGGCCTGGAGCCCTGAATTGATTACTTCATGTGCACAAGCTAGGGACCGATTCGATCACCCAACCCAGCAATCTGTCAGCTGTCTTCTCTGCACGCTAACTACTCCCATCACAATTCAGCGCCTCTCTTGGCTCGTTTTTATTAGTTAGGCAGTCAATTCGATTATCTTATCTGAGAAAGTAATTAACCCTCGCGACGGGCGCCCAAGTGTCCATATTCGCAGTCGAACGAAACCTGCTAGCGACGCGGAAAAATCGAAAGCAAACGGACGCACAAGAAATCTACTCCGTTGCTAATGAATCACAGGGAAGCACCTGTGTTTGCGTCTCGTCTCATTTTATTTCAGAATCCCGGCCGTTTGGCCGGTTTCTCCTACCAAACGATCGCGAGGCTCAACTCAACGCAGCACCTTTTCGTTTGGTATAGGAGGAGTAGGTGCTACACTGGTAGGTGCGTGAGTTCAGTTTGGCAAAGTGATCGATCGTATCTGCTCGGCTCCCAGTGCTTGTGAAAGCTGCGGTGTTATCTGACTGGTAGTCCGTGCACGTCAACAAATAGACTATCAGCACATGTCCACGCGATCACGCAATCCGACGACGAGATCGGGCCGGCCGGCATGCACGCTGTGCCCTGCGTCCTTCTAGAATTGCTCCGGATTCTTTCCTCGCGAGCACTTCATGTGCTGCGCTACGCCTAGCATCTTTACATGTCGAGCGGTCGAGGTGCCCTGAAACCAGCTTGGTCACGCTAAGGCGTGTTCTCGTGCGTCCTTGCGAGGAGGCAGAGAGGCCTGAACGAACTGGAACAGAGCAGGAGGTGCCGTGCTCCTCGGACGACATCCGGTATGGAGGTGCGTAGTACGTCCAGAAAGATTAGTTTCTGCCATACTTGTGGGCACAGGAACGCAGATGAGATGGCATCGATGTTTTGGGCTCAAGGCAATAAGTGGGGTTAAGGGCCTGTTCGGTACACACTAGTCCTGCGAGAATAACTGAGAGCATGCTCGTCACTGCAATACCTTCTTTTTCTTTTCGAAAAAACGACCGGTGCAAAAGATCGGCGCCGAGCACCGCCCACCGCTGATGCATCATACAGGTTTCCTTTTCTGAAAGACCTGCGGCGGCGCAGACGACCGCGTGGCACGGCAATGCTGGACTCGCAGGCATGGCTAGTGGAAACTGGAAAAGGCGCCATCCTTTTTCTCATGTGACCCCGGGGCCACTCTCGACCGTGAACTCATCAAAGGCGCAGGCACACATATGTGTGTGTGACAGGGGGTGCGTGGATCAGCAGCGGACGATGCCCACCAAACCCAACCGAACCGCGCGCCTCCAGCCAGGCAACGCACGCACGCACCCCGGCGCCCCTCGTCCGCTCGCTTCAAACCCCCAGGCGCCAGCCGAGGTCCACTGCTCCACCCACCCAAACCTGCCTGCGGCGGTGAACAAAAGCGGCGGCGGGGGCGTGTGCGCGTTGCCATCACGCCAGCCTAGGATCATACGGGACGGGACCCCTCGCGCCCCGCGCCCCCGTCACCACTCATGCCCGCCCCGCCTGCGCGTGGCGATCCCATCCACCGTGCGCGGCGCAGAGGCTCGCGCAGCCCGATCGGACAAAGGCCGGGGGGAGCCCGCAGCGCACGAGCATGCGGCTGGACTCGATCAACTGCGCCTTCGACTTCGAGTAAACAACTTCATGCGAGGGGAAAGCTCGCTCGAGATCTACAAAGCAGGGAAGGGTTACACGGCTCACTAGAGATCCAGAAAGTACAGTGCGTCGTCACACGAGGGTAGCGCGGATTAGGTGGGTAGGTTATATTTGTTTCCTGGTGACGGTAATTACTGTAGGACCCACCGTCTGATGCTAGCGTTTAGATCGGACATCCGGACGCTAACAATCGTTTCTTTTGTCAGCTTTGGCGTTTGGACCTTTGGTTGCTCGGTCAACTGAACCGAATGGCTCGCACTCCGCAGACGGTGAGGGGAGGGAGGCCAGAAGTAAAGAAAGTTTGCCGGCGCTTGCGTGCCCGTGCAGGTTGTTGATCTCATGGACGCACAGAGACATTGCACGCGAGCCTTCCAAGTCACAGCTGGCGGAGGTTAAGCCGTCCCCGGTTAGTTGCCCACGGTAGAAATTTGGCCATACAATTTGTGTTCGTGATGCAATGCAATGCAATAGAGAAAGACAAATCGCAGGGGCTTTCGTGTGCATGCAGTTCGACAATACTCGCTCCAACAATGCAATGCAGAAAAAATGGAACTTCTGCAGAATTCCTGTAAACTCAGCAGGGTCGGTTTCAGCTAGCTGGGTTAGGTGGGGAAATGGAAAGAAAAGGAAACAGAGACCTAGCAGGGGCTAGCCATGTCTGCACTCGTTATCCCTTGGCCCACCGCTACATCGAACCCCAGCATGCTTGTGCCAATTTCTGCCTTTTGAGGTGTTTGCCTGCCCAGCCAATCGACTGGCCTTCAACTTGCAGGCTTTGCTTGCCCCTTGTGTCCCCGGGCAGGCAGCCTCCCCCGCAAAAGGGTTAGAGGACCTACTGTTCTGGAGTAGTAGCTCATTGCTTTGTTCTGTACCCCATCATGTTAAAAGAAAATTGTAAGAAGAAAGAAATATTTCTTTACATTTTGAATTGCAAAAGAAAATTCGTGCCAAGCGCGATGCCGATTTGAAATCTCAGTGCAAATAGCCGAATAGGTGATTTGAGTGTGATTCTTGGATATCCCGTCTTGGGCATCAATTTGTTTAATCGGTCATACTAAGTCGAGTTCGTCATCGGACAAGAAACAGCAAAGGTGCAAGTTTACGTCAGTCGAGCAAGAAGCGAAGTGAGGCTGGCAAATGGAGGTTTCCACTCTATGATTAATCATTTTTTTTAAAAAAATGGCCTCAATCTAAGTTGACAATTTCTTTGCGGAGCTCACTTATGGAAAAAATAAGTTCAGAGTGCGGTTCAGAAAAAAAAACACTGATGATTTCAGGCTCTAATCTGAGTTTCTAGCAGGGGCATTTCTAAGCTGTCAATTTTCTAGGTACCATCACAACAAGTTTTAAAATGCAATGATTTCACAGCAACGTTACAGTAGAAAATCGAAACAGCCAATTACCAGTCAAAGCCAGATCCTCTCAAGAACTAGTATCTTCAGAAATCACCTCGTATTCTTTTAAACAGGGCCAGAAATGCTCGTGACATGTCAGCATGACGTCAGGGCTTGGCCAATTCCAAACCTTTCCGTCCAGTCCCAAAACTGGGAACCAGGGAACCTGCCCTGCAGGCTGGAACACACATCGAGGCCCCCAGGCCAGGCTCGAACGGGGCATGATGGCCGGCATCATGGCAAGCCGTCCGGGGTCAAACGGATGCGTCCAGAGAAAGGCCTCTCCTCTCCTCTCTGCTGCCAATCTGCTATCGGGCCATCACCATTCTCCACCCGGATAGTGGCCTCACCGCGCAGGCTCGCGGCAGCCAATCATCCGGTTCACCACCCCATGCGGCCTGATGCCTTGAGGTGCACAAGTCAATGGCATCATTTCCAGTTTTCCACCCTCGCCTCTCCTTTTGGCCCTCCCGAAAAGAGGCCCCTCCTTGGGGACACCGCGAGAAATCATGAGGATTTCCGGAAGGTCGCTGCTTAATCCTCTTTGCGATCCTCCCGCTAGACAAACAGGATTATTTAGCATAAAACAATGGGGTTTTGGTCAACTGAAGGAGATGCGCGACTGAGGGATCGGTTGCACACTTGCACTCAACGGTAGCGCGTGGTGGACATGCTTGAGACTTGGGTTTCTTGCATGTCTTAGCATGTTATTGTATTTCACTGCTTCCTCTTATCACAAGTATAACTTTTATTTGTCTTTGTTTTAAGGGAAGGTTTTTTAACTTTAGCCATCAATATCTATATCTATAGAAATGTATTATTTTTATGAAAGAGTTATATATTATAAAAATATTTTTGGCAATGCATACCAATGAGGCTTCTACCAAGACTTTATACAACACATTTCCCACAAAAGAGCAAAGCATTCGCCAAACTTATTACATTAGGTGCCTCTTCAGAGTGCATGCTAAGTTTGCCATAAGCCCATAAGTGATCACAATTTTTCCAATGTTTGGTCGTTGCTACAAGCCCACAACTTTGTTTATCTGACTTCTTAGTCACTTGGCTCACTTGACATAACACGGATTTTCTCGTTTGATTTTACCTAAGATTGTTGATTTTTTTTTTACCAAACAAGTATGCCGCAACTAACTTTAGGAGCACTGGGCAAAAATGCATGACAAACTTGTGATATCATCCAAACACGCCGTAGGACTTGTAGCTCACAGTGAGCAGAGTGCTCCCTCTTTTTGATAGTTCTTTTCCATTGTAAAATCTAACATGATCATTAAAACTAGAATTAACCTCAATGGTGCTAAAACATATGTGCTTGATCGATCCCTTCTCTGTTACTGTATTCTATTCTATATACAAACATTCGTCCCGTGTAAATTTTTTCCCCGAATACATGCTACTTCTCCTGTGTGTGTGTTTGTGACACTGAAATGAATTGGGGGTCCATGGGGAGGATAGACTAGACAGTCACATTAGAGTACTTAAATGCGGCCGAGCTGTCCCTTCCCTCCCGATTTGGCCCGGCATTTTTGCTGCTAAATTAATACAATAATGTCCCCTTTCCTTTGACCTCCTCCTAGGCATTTCGCATGCACACCCCGGCCTTATTCGTAATTAATCACTGCCAGAAACTGTTGTACTTTCCCAGTTTATCTCATCCAGAGATTCTGCTGAAGCGTATCAACGGACGGATTTGCTCCAGGTACAGCAGCACAGCCGTGGACGAACACTGAACAAAAGATTTCCCTGACCAGAATATATTAATATCTCAGCACAGAGTATAGTACCATGCAATCTCATGCACGGAGTAAGATTTTAATGTCTATTTTAGGTAGGGGGTAGATATTGTTTTCCGAGAAAAAAAGTTCAATCTGGTTCTACAAAGAATTAAAGTACACTTGCTTGTCAAGAAAAATTGAAAGTTAAAGATCACTTTTGAAAAGAGGATATCTTGCCAACTACTAGTAGGCATTCTTGCATAGTAACAGTATATGGGAATGAAATTCATATGACATTTTTTTTGCAATGATTCTTATATGGCATTTAACATGTGTTTTCTCTGTTTTTCTTGGCACTAAGCTACACCTTCCATTTGGCTATATAGCACTCCATTTTTCGAATGACGGTGCAGTGTTCTAAGAGACTAAATGCTTGGTTTCAAAAAAAGAGAGACTAAGTGCCATCTTTGGTGCCCACTTTTATTTTTTGACTAAAAGTGGGAATTCAGACTAAATATTAGTCTGAGTCGCCACTTTTATTTTTGGACTGATATATCTTCGTAGATCATCACCTATGCTATGGTGTATTCTTCCCAAACACAAAAGGCCCAAAAAAGATTATAGGCATCAGTGCATATCTTTTTAGGAAAATCCCAATGAATGCTATACGTGAAAATTCCTTTCCTAATCAATGTACGAGAGTATACTCATTTGTTCTAGTAGTAGCATATAGCAGCGTTGTACTACTTTACAAAAATATTGTGTTTTAGCACCTTACACTTCGGTGCCTCAAATATCGAAGAACAATTCCTGGGTACCTAGAACATTTACGAAAATCAACCCAAAACAATCAGAATGGCACACAAGCCTACCAAGTCAACCAGCACGCAGAATTCCCTGGACTAAATAATAAACCGACACCTGCACATCGCGCACGGTCCACCACACCGCTTAAAAAATTTCGCAGGCCCTTCTTCTCGAAGCGATCCACGGCTTCGTTTCGTGCACCCCGGCGAGGGGCCTATTCGCAAAAGATCCACCCCCCAGCGCATCAAATTTATTGCACTGCTCTGCTGCCTCTCATGAATGGCGTTTATTTAAGTCTCCACCCTCCGCTCCGGCAAATTCTTTTCTGCGGAATTTTTTGGGTTCTCGGGCTCCGCCGCGATCCCATCCTCGCCTCGCCGGCCCCCCGCTGCTCCCGGCGGTTCTCCCGGAGCTTCCCTTTTGGCCGACGCAGCAGAGGAGTGAAAGAGAATTGCGGCGGCGGCGTCTTCCCCGCTCAAAGGTCAGAGCTCCCTGATCCTTCACCCCGTCTTGCCCCCTACTCGAGTTCTCGGTCTTCTCGTGGTGTTGCTCTTCTTCGTCCATGGCTGGTTCTGCATGTGCGTGAGGAGTGGAGGAGACTTTGCTTCTTGCTTGGCCCTGTTCATCTTCCCAGTTCGTTTTGTGCACACATCCTTTTCGTTCATTTCTTCAGAAACTCTGATCTGACGAACCGGTAGACGAGCGATAGAATCGCTGAGGTAGCATTCGACAGATGCGTGTTTCATGATTTCGGATTGAAGACACGTCCTTTTTATCACCAGAAAGAGAGGAAAATGGGATCTTTAACCCCAAGCTTCCTCTTGTTTGCTACACCTTGCCTCCTTGGTGTGTTGTTCTTGCCTGCCTGCACGTAGTTACTCCACTGGGCCGCACAGTCAATTACTCCGCCTTACCGACACAGTCAGATGTGGCGCAGTTAAAGCCCTACTACCGGAGTCCCCCAGTTCCTCCGGGCCCTTTGCCAGCTTCTTGAGGTGCTAGGATCGGTGGCGCGCGGCTGCTGGTTTCGCTCCTGTTTCCCCTGTTCATCCTCCTCCTTGCTTCCTTGTTCCTTCCGTGAGGAGAAAGGAAGAAACCAGGAGGGCGTGCTCGGGCTCTGATCCAACCAAAGTCATGGTCCTCCTTTGCTTCGTCGGGTAGCCATTCTTTGTTCCTTTCCCTGTCTCTGCTTCGACGCGTACAGAAACCTGCAGTTTTAGTTTTAGTATCCGGTGCCTTGTCTCCTTCTCTGCCGTGCTGTCTAGCTGTATGTGTGTGTGTACACTGAGGCTGACTTTTTTCTCCCTGGAAACACCCGATGTTTGGTGAGGCGCGAAATGAGAAGGAGTTGTTGGGCACGCCGGTCGCTGCATCCGCCTTTGCTCTTCAGAGTTTCTTTCCTTTTGAGCATTATGTTTTTGCGAGATGGTTTCGTCTTTAGATTTCTTTTTCACTCCTCTTTTTTGGGTGTCGCTGAAAGGGTGTAAAGCGTCTGGTTCTACCAGGACGCTGCGAGACTTTTCCTCCCATGGGAATCTAGGTTACGCGAAACACGGCATTTGTTTGTAGATAGATGGACATCGGCATTAGCAAACGCAGCTTTTTGTCCTCCATTCTGGTGAACAGGAAGCATGCACTTTTTTTCCTGGGTCGATCGGCGGGAGTATTTGACTTCTGAATATTTTTTGCAGGAAATAATCAGCATATTTATCAGAGGCAGCTGCTGAGGCATGCATGGCTAGGCCTTGAGGGTACTGTATGTGCAGATCATGAAGATAGGTAAGTGCGGTTGGTCTTTTGCTTTTTACTCTGTATTCGCAAAAGCATTTGCTTAATTGCATCAGTTAAGCGTGGCAGTGTTCTGATTTCTGAGGTTCTTGAATCTTGATGGTAGCCTGGTTTTAGGCTGTAGCGAAGTTTTGATTATGCCTTCAAAGGGTAGTTTCTAGATAGAATGATGCATTTCATTTGATAGGCTGTGGCGAAGTTCTGATGGGTTGTTGTATGGTAGAATGATGCATTTCATTTGATAGGCCTACTGAATTCACAAATGTGCGTTGATACACCATGTGATTGTTAGAACCCACCACATCATAGATAATTTTCTTTCTGATTATGATTATTTGTGAAATTGTCACATTCGGCAGGCAATATGTTCCGAGGTAATCCGCCTCAATGTTATTGGCTTTCAATGCCTGTTATGTTTCTGTTGTTTTATGCTTAATTCTCATAGAAGGATCCATATATGCCGATTTCCGTCAGCTTTTATTTAAACTGAAATCGTTTTATTGACTTGATTGTGACACAAAAACAATGCTCTATTCATATTGAATCCTGATCTTTTATTTGGTAGGAAGACTGTTGCTTCTTGGCTTTTGTTCCTTCAGGACTACCAACAACATCTTAGCCAAGCAAACAGCGTTTTCCAAGTTTCTCTATGACAGAAACATTGTGCATTGAAGATGCTTGATTTCAGAGTTGTGAGTCACTGCAGGAAAGTTTAATGCTTACATATGATCAAAGTGACAGCGCAACTAAAATGAAAGAGAAACTTTAGAGGAACTTAGCCGAAGTTCCCTAATGTTAATTCCACCATAATGACTTTTTTTTCCATATATATCTTGTCCCAGTTGGGTTGGTCATCAGTTACTATAGTTTAGAAAATGGTCATTTGTTTACTGTTCAAACCAGAAACCATAAATGTTGATTATGATAGTATGTTTCCTTATTATTTTTCTTCTCTGTCCACACTTTTAATGGATGATTTTGGTATCTGAATGCAGATGATGAAAGGCCTTACCAAAGTCATATTTTTCAAGAGCTTCCATCCAATGGCAATCCTAAATTAGACTTCGAGACTGAAAGACAAAGTAAGCACAAATTTTTGGCGGATAAAATGGTTGAACAAACCAATCAATCTGAACATAGTTTTCTGAAGGGTGAGCATCAGAATGGAGGTAAAACCGGACAGACATGCATTGAGGATTACTCGTATGACAAGGATGTTGTAGAGATCAAGCTGCCGGACACAGTTCTTTCTTCTGATTACGGTGGCCATTTTATCAAGGATGTCTGCATTGATGAAGGAGTTCTTCCTGATAAAAAGACTTCAACAGAAAAGCTAGTAGATCAAAAGGTGTCAATAAACTTTGATTCCTCAGAAGATACAAACGGTGACCTAGGGGAAGAGATAAGAGCTGACTCTACAAAGACTGCACTTGAATTAAAATCACATATAGTTATCCTACCTGTCATGTGTGCTACTGACGGCAATACTGGGGAACAAATCTCCCTATGCAAAGAGCACGATCTTGAAGGCAACAATACTGCACCTATATCAGCCGATTCAAATGATGAGAAATCAAATCCCAAGCAATCACTGCATGAAGATGCACAAGGTGGCCAGCAGGTTGGCAGTGTCATTTCAGAGAGCAATGAAAATCTGGAGCCATTCTTCAATGGAGAAGCAGCTCATCAGGTATGCTACTATTTAACTTACAGTACAGTACATTTGCAAATCATCTGTATGATGACCACTTTAGTCCTTAAAATTCGTTCTTTCCATTGATGTGTCTCTTAATTGTTCGACGATTATATATAAGCTGTTAACTTAAGCGAATGTTGTATTTTTTTTCTTTTCTATTTTCTGAAAAATGTGATTTAGCATTACATCTTCAGTTTATTTGATTCAATAAACGAGGAACTGCACATATACTTTTCCACTACTTCTTCACGTATATACCATTACATTAAAGCACATAACATGATTGATGCCGTTACAGGATTCATTTAATGGTTGTCATGAAACTGGAATTGGTATTGCATCGGAGACCAGTAACATCATTCACAGTGATTTACCAGCAGAATCGGCTGCAGCTGATTTCACGGTGGCAATACCTGACAGTACTGCATTGGATAAGGGAGCATCCAACCAAGTTAATCACTATAACCCTTTTATTGCCTATGGATCATTAGACGAGACATGGGAACCTAATTACTCTCTCCCTACTATTGTGGATGCCGCTTCTGTAGCACCCATCTGTCCTGTTGAAAAGACAGATAGTTTTAGTGATCTTGTCAACAGAGCACTGGAAGGATTTGATCCTATTGAAATAGATGAAGCCATAATTGAAGAGAATAGGTCAGATTCTGTTGAAGCAAGTACAAGTACACTGGATGTCCAAGCATCTGAACAATGTAATGATAAGAGAGAAAGTCCCACTGATGATGTGAAAATTGATGTAACACAAGAAACGGGTATAGCAGCTATAGCTACGTCTCTGTCCACTAGCAATGGAGAGTCTAGTGATGTCAAAAGTGAGAATGGTAAAAAATGTGAGATTGATAATGCCCAGGATATAAATGATTTTAACCCAAGAGATGTGGAGGTTGGCACAAAAAGAAGTGAGGACATCACGGATAGTAAGAGTTCACCTCTTGTGCAAACAGAATCTGTGGTTCAACAAAATGGACCTGATAGTGCAAAAGTGACTGCACAAACTGTTATTCGTAATCCCTTTGAATCAAGCTTCTCTGGTCCTAGCATTACATCAGGTCCACTAACACCCTCTGGTCACATACCTTATTCTGGTAACATTTCTCTTCGATCAGAAAGTAGCACGACAAGCACTCGGTCATTTGCATTTCCAGTGTAAGTGATGAATACCAGATCACTTTTGTTCAAAGTAGAATTGCTTTGTACCCCTTCAATACTGTCGCTTAATTCTCTTAAACAAATTAATTCCTTCCCTATGTACATCTGTCTGCCGAAATTCATAAAATCTAGCCCCATATAATATAAGCAACTTCATATTTTACTGTACATCTGA
This sequence comes from Setaria viridis, assembly GCF_005286985.2. Classification (NCBI taxonomy): domain Eukaryota; kingdom Viridiplantae; phylum Streptophyta; class Magnoliopsida; order Poales; family Poaceae; genus Setaria; species Setaria viridis. The sequence continues at coordinate 21,467,276 of NC_048269.2, read as the reverse complement.
ATGGACTAACATTGAATTTGTTCTTCTGTTATGGTAAATAGTTAACAGCATAATTCCCCTGGCTAAAGAAATATCAGTCAGGCATTGATATAATTTCCTTAATTGTTATGGCGTAACTTCCTGTACTTGTCTGTATAGTCATGAGCTCGTAGTAGTTTCTGAACCTTTGGGCCAATCATGACATTCTTCATATATGTTATCTTTGTATTCGAAGCTATTTTCTCAAGCACTTTTCCTTTTGTTTTCTAATTCACAGACTACAGAACGAGTGGAACAGCAGCCCTGTAAAGATGGCGAAGGCCGACCGCAGGCGTCTGAGGGAAGACCGAGGCTGGGGTTACAGAATCCTTTGCTGTAAATTCTGAAGTGTGCTTGCCCCTGTATTCTTTTTTGCCTGTTGATCAGTTGAGCCCTTAGTGTCTGTCACGCTTGAGCCCAGCCCTCGGTAGTCCATGTTAAATTCATTCAAATATTTCTCTCCTTTCTCCCTCCTCTTGCTGTCTGCCCCTCCTCTTGCCCTGCTGTTCTTATTTATCTCTAGCAGGCTAATGGCTTGTCGGATTCGGTAGTGGCTTGTAATTTACGACACTATGATGAGTGAGGAATGAAGGTATAGCTTTGATATAGCATTTGCTGTCACTTGTTGAAGTATTATTGTAGAGGTACTGATGTAGCTACAGGTAGAGGTACTATTGGACATGGACTGGTCCTTGACTCCAAGTATGATAACAATAGCAGGCAACAGAACTACATGACCGTAAATTGGTGCAAACACATATGTAAATCACTGAATCTGTTACAAACACCTGCAAAACCTGATACTGGTGCAGATGTATATACTACATGGTATCTATCCTCAAGCATGAACACCAATGACAAAATTGCCCATCTGCACAAACATGAACATGATTCATGCTATTGCAGTCAGGGCTAAACAGGTTGTTCCAGCTTGGAGGCTAGATTAAGTCTGGCCGGATGGCATTATTCCGTATGGGCAACTAAGTACACTGACCCTCTCGGCCCTCCTAATCACCTAGGACTAGCAACTAAACCCCTGAAGGAGCTGCTAAGCTAGCTCTCTAACTACTAGTATATGTACCGATCGAACTAGCCATGATGCCCCAGGCCCAAGTGCCCGGGAGAAGCTCAGCTATGTCTAGGGCTTCTTCACCTGAAACCGCGTGGCGCCGTTGTTGATCGGCCGGCGGCGGCTCGCCTTCCACGCGTAGTCCCGCCGGAGCATGTCGTACATCTCGGCGGCCGCGTCGCCGTGCTTCCACGCCTCGCGCATCTTCACCGTCCGCGGCCGCGAGCCCGCTGAAGCCGTCGCCGTCGCTCCCGTGGTGGCTTTGGTTATTCCTTCTTCCTTGTTCGCCACACCAAGCTTCCTCCCTGAGAATACTCCCTTGTTGGCAGCAGAATCATCGGTCGACGCCGAGGCCAGCACCTCTGAAAGGTTCTGCTTGCAATCACCCAAGTATTATAGTAAGTACTCAAGTATCTGTCAGTGGATTTAGTTTGCTTTGATTCGTGAACAACGAACTGTGAGATCGAGCAGATTAGACGCTTCCACTAACCTTACTATCTCCTCTGTTATTCACTCCATCGTTTGGGTTCAGCACGACAACTGAAAGAACAGTGAAGATGGACTCAGGCACTCAGCAATGGATCAAGGCAAATCTCAAGAACATCAGCCAGCTGCGACGGCAACGAGATGGGCAAGAAAGAACTCACCGTGGCGAGCAAAGGCGATGGGGGCGTGCAGAGTGAGCAAGGAGACGATGATGAGCAGGACAAGTGCAAGAAGACTCTTTGCACTAGTTCTTCTGCGGCTCATGGTGTGAGACTTCGATTGGTCGCTTGTGGTTGGTTATTTGTGTGTAATGTGCTCTCAGTGGCAAGCTAGATAGGAGGAAGGAAGTGCTGAAGAGAAGAGAGGAAGCAGGGTGGGGGGTTGTTGGCCTTTTATAGAGAGAATGCAATGCGCCAATGCTTGCAATTGTAGGTGGTACAGCTAGCTAGGGATCGATGGGGTGGATGGATATGCAGTCAAAGCAAGCCGAGAAAAGGACCGAGAATATCTGTTCTAACCGTACGCCCGTGGTAGTTTTCTTTAACAAACCCTAGGCATTGTTTTATCGACTGGTCCTGATTGGGCCTGACCAAGGTATCAACACTTAACCCAAGCATCCAAGAGACTTTCAAGTTTGAATATTTGTATATACTAGTACATACTCTGCATATTTCATCGTGTGTTAGCAAGGGAACTCACAAAAGGTTGACAGCATAACATTACACACCAATTAGGCAAGTACAGATAACTTATATGATTTTCTCTTAAGCCAAAATTAACGTATGCTGATGAGATGCTACTACTGTATACTCCCTCCATTCTCTTTTGATAGTACTATTTCATCTTAGCACAATGATCAGGAAAATAATCCTACCTATCATCCATTTAATCATGCCATTAACTAGTTCTCGTAAACAAATGATTTATTAAGGTCTAGATTTCTTGATGTCCATGCAGCCAATCTTGGTTGTAAGAACGAAGAGTCACGTATTAGACCTAAGACAACAATTAAATGGATAGCTAGCTGTTGAAAGAAAAAATTTTAGATTTGAAAATATACGCTAGGAGTACGCATTGCATGCCCGGGCACCGATCCGGCTGGGCGATGTGTCGAGGTGTGTGAAAGCTCGAGCTCGAACTGAATCCACTACTGGCAAGTCGTACACGTATAGAGAGTGTGAACAGACATTGCCTTTCTCGAGATTCCTAGCTAGCTAGAACGGTAGGAGTATGTCGTAGCTTAACTCAACGTACGTGCCGAGAAGAATGCTCGCTTCGCTTGCTTACAGTCTTCCATGCACGCGGCCGGCGAGGGCGAATCCCGTCGCGCCGGATTCTCTCCCGGCTTTTACTTGGTCGAACGTCCGCCGCCACTCCGCCATGCAGTTAGCTCTTCGAGATGCAAAAATGTCGGCAGCAGTCGGCTGGTCGGTGCACACTGTACGTGCAAGTTCATGCATCAAAAGCTGCGAGTTTGGATTCTGAACTCCGATCACTGAACTGATCGTTCACCCAATGATTCAGTTGGAAACGTACGAAGGTACGGCTACGGCTGGGTACTACGTGCACACTTCACAGTACACTACGATGAGCCATTTATAGCTATACATACTTATGTAACGATCGATTGGACGAATCCATTTGATGGTTTGAGGCCCCAGAATTGATCATCAGATTGGCGGACGTATGGTGTTCTACTCCTAGTGTGATCATCAGATTCTACCCCTCGCTCTCGCTGTTTAAAGTACTCGACACCTCCTGCCCTGCTTCTACCTTTTCTTTTTACCACTGGTGACCTGGCGGCAGCCCTCGCCCTCTGAGGTTCGGCCAGAGCACGCACGAGATGGAGCACGAGGGCGTTCTGCCCCACGCAAAGCCCGGCCGTCACCTTGTGCGGAGTGGTGGGTGGCTTTCGGGAGCCGAGCTCGCTGCCTGTTGGTGGTGCTGGCAGTGGCAGCCGGGGCCGCCCGGGCGACGGAGGCGCGCGGCAGGCACGCAAAGCCGGCGTGCACCGTCGCCAGGCAGCCACGTGCCGCTCATCGTGCGGCGCGAACCGCCAATCCCTGGCCGTCAAAAAATTACGCGCTCCGGCTCCGGCGGTAAACAGATTCCCCAAGTTGTACATTGTACTGCCGCGGCCTCAACCACGCACGCAGCCGGCTCCATTTTTTAATCTCGGGCAGGCAAATATGCTTCGTCACAGTGCGGACTGTGGAGAAAACGCACTGTAAATTTTCGCCTACTAGCTAGATGCCTCTCGTTCTTCTTCAGGTTTCAAAGTGGCGAAGACCAAAGGCAAGGTTCCGTTCACCGCGTGCATCTTCAGTCAGGCGGCGCCGCGGCGGTGACAAAGTTTCAAAGACCTGCAGTCGTAGCTGCAGGAGTTTCAGTGAAGATGCCGCATGTCTTTGGAGTACCTGGCTCTGGCTGGGCTAGACACGCAGGCGTGATCGTGTATTTAAACCCGACCTGCAACTTGGCCAGGGCGTCGACACAATTTGGCCCCAGGATCGTATCTCGCTTAGCTAGGATTCTAACAACTGCTTAACGTGCGCGCATGGATGTTAGTCATTCGACATTTCACAATATAAGATGTGGTTTGACCCGTGCGACGCCTTGGTTTCCAGGGAGAGCGGTGGCGCTGCGCGCGCTTGAGTTTGTGAACATAGCAGGAGCTTGCAAGTTACAACCTGAAGAAATATGCAGTTTGCATCTCTGAACGATGCTTCAGTAATTATCATTACTAGTCAGGTTGGAATGTGCACCTATACGAAACATGTTAATCTCAAATAATAATGAAATACGAATTTGTTATCTTACTATGCTCAAAGTAGCATCGCATCGATGCATCAAACCAAATAAAATAGATAAAACATAATCTAAAATCAAATTGATTGCATCCGGTATTTAATTCAAACAATTATTTATCGTAATGGTCATTCTAATACTTTTTTCCTAGGAATTTACTAACTTTTGGGTGTTAGTAGATATAGCAGATGGATTGACGTACTATGTTACACTGATTCTTAGTTTTGATAGAGGTAAAAGATTAAATTAGCAATAAATGAATAATTCAATCATATTTTGCGAGTTGATGAAGTGAAAGCAAAGTTCAAATAGTAGTAGGACTATCACATGTGAACATAGTATACAAAGTTTAGTTATTGTTTTTTATAAAAAAATAGTTAAATATATTTTATACTTTCCGTACCAGAAAAAAACCACCATCAATAATTTTTTAAAAAAAGATTATGGACCCACTCAATGTACCGTGGATCCCACCAAACAATATGCGTGTCCCACGAAGAGTATGCAGGTCCCACTTGAACAGTGGGCCTCTCCTGAAACTGCGTGAGTCCCGCTTGAATGGTTTGTGGGTCCCACCTGAAGGGCCAGGATGCATGAGATTGCTCCAAACCTAGAAGCTTTAGTATACGTATATAGATTACTCTTCCTGCCCTTTGTTTAGTTGATTTATAGAATACAACAAATTTATCTACTCCTTTATTATTTCGTTACTATTTTTTTTTTGCCTAGGATCTGGTCCGTGGCCTGGTTTCCTACCAAATCTTCATTTTGTTTACCAGTAGATCTTTGTATGCTCCTTGTCTATCAATAGCATAAATGTATCTTGTTGTTTGAAGTTTCAGGCTTTCCAAGATGTCGGGGACCTGCGTTCTGTGCAATGGTGGAGCTTGGCCGCAAATTCAGAGGGACACATCTTCACAGTGTAATTTGGCGTCCTAAGTATTTTGTGTCGTCCAGCTTCTCTGCACTTCCACCTCATTGATATTTTCTTTGCCCATCTCCACAGCTTCACGGCCTAATTTGGTGTCCTAAGTATTCTGTCTCATCAGTGATGTGTGTGTCATTCAGCTTCTGAATGTGATCCCCTGATGACCTTGCATTGGGTGTCCCGTTGGTGCTCATGCCCAGTCAGTGCACTTCCTGTTACCGCGTACTGATAAGTCCCCTATCTGTGTATCCAGCGCTCAACAGCCTTATCGCAAAAAAAGGACATTTCAGGTCTGAGTTGGAATGTAAACCTGTTTCTTTTGATCTGCCTATGTTTGCTCCAGTTTAAAGGTCGGGCAGCTGGGAACTATATATGCCACTTAAACACAACTTTTTTTTGGTTGGATGCAGTTTGTTGCAAAAACTCAAACTCAGGCATGAGCTGTGCTGTAAGAATCAAAGTGTCTTGGTTTGGCCCTCAACGGTGCTCAATAAGAATGATCATTATAATTCAAACATGATGCAATTCGCTGATGTAAACATTGGCTATTTAAGTTTGCTCATTACTGGAACAATCATATTGGATAAAAAAAAACTAGGTCCGCTAATATACTACCTCCATCCATAAATATATGTCGTTTAGGACAAGGTACGAAGTTCATTTTTAAACTAACTAGATTGTTCTAAACGTCGTATATTTAAGGACGGAGGCAGTATATCATTTGAATCTAAAAGTTGGTCATACCTGCTCTTCTTATTCTGATTCCTCTTCCTTTTTATTTTCATTGTTATCTTAGTTCTGCACTGAAAAATGCTTCATGGTGAGATATCTCTCTTCTATTGGATTCTCTAGCTGTATGACTCTTTTTTATGGTATTAAGTTTTGTGGTACTATACGTCCTGTAACCATAAGGTAAAAAGCAACTCTTGATTTTCACATCTATATAAACTGCTCGGTCGCTATGTTTTTATGGTAACCGTAAGTTGCCAATTCACATTTGTGCAACCTCTATACGTGCCTCATATTGCTGTAAACAAAGCCATAACCTTAGCAGATTTTTATAATTCCCTCTAAGTTTTTTTTTTGAAATATCGGCTCTTTCAAGTTGCAATTGGCAACTAAAAGGTGGAATAATTATTCCGAAGCAGTGTATTTGAGTCAAGATGCCTGCTTGGCAAATTGGAGGTAGCAATATAGACAAAATTCAAACACGCGTTAATTTTTTCATTTCCTGCATAATTTGAGCAATTATGTGTTGAGGGATCCTCTATTCTGTGTCAGTTATGTGCATCAAGGATACTTCGTTCGCTTATCTCCACTTACGAATTATGAAAATAGATGTGCTTAGATGAAATTCATGCCTGCACCCATAGCAAATGTGCGGGGTTCATCGTAATGTATCCAACCTTTACTCAAAGAATCAATTTGTTGATGAATATTCGGAAGCACATTAACTGGTCCAACCAATCATATCGGCTATTCATGATTAGCATTTGATCTGGCGCGGTGAACCACGCACAGATGAAGCGACGGCCGACCAGCCCTTGAAACTTTCAGAGACAATCCAGTGCACGCTTTCCACATCAGATCACCCCATTGCGTCATAATAGAACAGTGCCCATCCGGTCCATCAAGCCCATCTGCGCGTAGCAGGCGCAGGCGCGGCAAAGCGCCTCCCGTCCTAGTTTTACATGAGCCGGCCCACAAAGGACAAAGCCCAGCTGTGTGTGAGGCCCGTAGAGCGAGCCAGCCCTGCCTTACTCTCTCCCACCTGCCTGCGCCGCCGGTGGCGCGCGAGAGCAACGCAAAAACCCCTCCGACCGCCGCCGCCGCCGCCTCTTCCACCTCCCAAAGTCGCGACCCCTCACACCCTCCAAGCGCCTGGTCGCTACCCCCTGCTTGCTCTCGCGCCAGCGCCATGGGGCGACCGAAGGGAGGCGCGGCGGCCTCTTCCTCCTCCTCGAAGAAGCAGAAACCGAAGCAGAAGCAGCGCGGCGGCGTCGACTTCAAGGTAACCCCATCCCGCCGATTATCGGCTCTCTTGGAGACCTAACTATAGCTCACTGTGTCGAGCCCTTTCCTCCGGTTGCAGAAGTACAAGCACAAGGTCGGGCGCAAGCTGCCGCCGCCGAAGAATGCCACCAACACGGAGATCAAGTCCAAAGGTGAGGCCAGCCGAGGCAACCCCCTTTTTTTTTTTTGCTTCGTTACCCTGCAATTCGAGGTTCCACGGTGCCCAATTTAGGATTTTGGGTCGTGAATTTATGTTGTGTGTGCGTCCAGCGATCGTGTTGCCGGAGCAGAGCATGGCCTCCGAGAGGGCGGGCATGGCAGTGAACAAACGCGGGCTCACGCTGCGGGAGCTGCTGCAGCAAACGGCGCACTACAATGCCAATGTGCGGCGAGGTGAGCTTCCTCTAGTCTGCACGTTGATCCATAAGTTAAAGTGTTAAACTATGATGCAGTCTCGTGGTAGCTGACTGTATCTATGCTGCTGCCTTTATGCTGAAGCTGCACTGAATGGAATCAAGGACATTGTTGTCAAGCACCCAACAGAGCTTAAACTGCACAAGGTTGCTATAATTGAGAAGCTGCAGGAAAGGATATGCGATACCGACAAGGTGGTCCGTGAATCGTTATACAATATACTGCAGTCTCTGATCTTCCCATCTTTGAAACAGGTATTTTTGCCCTTCTACCAAATAGCTGGATTACCAAGAAATATTTTAATTGAAATTGTTATTTTTTTCCTGCTGCATGTTTACAATTCAGTTTTCTGTAAATGATCTGGTAACGATTGATCTTGCTCTTGTTATATCAATATATCATGCTCTCTATTGACCACAGTGGCTATCGCATTGGCAAATACATCATAGAGTTTCTATCACTGTTTTCTGTCCATCCCAAGCACCATCCATCTGTGCCTAGAATTGCCTGTTCCTTTTCCTATTCCAATCACCATGGAAGGGCTTCTAGCTCTGGTCCATTCTATTTTCTAGCTCTATGGTTTTGGCATCAGATGTAGACTACTTTTTTTTTTAATTGCAGGATAATGCTATATCTACAAGGAGTACACTGTTTCTGCTGATGGCTAATATTCTTAATGGAATGACCCATCTATCCATTGATATCCAGTTAATGGCTTTCAGAATTTTGGAGCTTGTGGTTCTTAATTTCCCATCCTCCTTTCCTAGTTATGCTGAACAGGTAAGCGGGCTGCTGTGTTGTATTAAATGATGACACACATCTATTGTTCTTGGCAAATTATTTTGTTAAGAGATATTGTATAATTGTATTGTTTAATCGGTGGTACTTGTTTCTAAAATTTGTATATGTTAACTACCAGAACTAATTTGGTACTCCAGCTTTCATCAAGTAATGAATATACACATTGGAACTGCTTCTCACTCCTGCTAGGTATTTACACGTGTTGACCATATTCATTACCAGCTTATAGTTTTGTTTTCATTATTTTTTCTGACAGGTGTTCAACAACTTTGTTGTGGTACTGAGCAATGATAGAATCAACCTACATGATAGGAACAAACTTAACAGTGTCCTTGGTGGGCTTGGACACTGCCTTTCCTTGGTTGCTAAAGTGACAGAAAATGATGATACATCAAATCAACAGGTTTGTACAATGAACTCATCAAATTGTAGTTTACTTGAAAAGTTTCTTACTGACATATCTGGAGCTATGATGAAGAGCTTGGTGAAATAGAAAATGTACATGTTCTGGAATGCATGCCTACATGAAAGCCCATTTTAATTATACTCCATTTATAGATCTTTGCGCATCACCTACAGGTTCATAATCTCTCTGCAAGGGAACTTTGGAAATGCACTACAGATGAAGACAAGTCAGGAGGCAGTTAAGTCTTTTACACTCTCTCTTTTGCTTTATAATCTGCTATGTACTTTATGTTACACCACCTTTGAATTGGATAAAATAGTAATTGAGTGAGTTGAATGTTTTTTGTTAATGTAATCACTAATCAGAGGTTGCTTGAACTTGAGAGCACAAACCACTCACATTTGCTATATTTATTCTTATTCTTATGGTAGTTCCAACTTTCTGGCCTTCCTGAAACGAATGACAGAATGCCAAGAGTTAAGCTTTAGCAAAATACTTGATGTCTCTGTCAGTGTAGCACACTTGTTTTCGTTCTTACCATTGGATTGGTAAGTGTTTAATCAGGATTCAGGTTAGCTAATTGATTGTTAATTGAAATCGGGGTGGTTTCAACTCAGAAATACCAAGAAGTACAAACAGTATTTATAAAAATATCTCCCTTAAGGATCATAATATAAACAGCTGTGTGGGCCCTTCCTGATTCCCAGTCTCTCTTTCCTTTTTGAATCTTTTTGTAGATGCGCACCACATTGTTAATGTTTTGATGTTATTTTTGGTTATGTCCTCTTGTTCATTCAGCTATATTATTGTTGCCTTATATACTTCTTCTGCACTGCAGGAGCATTTGCAATGCCTAATTTATTGGTGAAGCTTCAGAGCCTTGTCCAAATCCTCATTAACTCTGTAGAGGTTTCAGCCTCAGAGCTCTGTGCGAAGTCAGCTATTGATGCTCAGTCAAGTGAAGCATTGTTATCGGCCCTCCATTGTCTGGATATAATATGTAGGATATTTATTCATGAGGTGAAGAAACCTCAATTAAAATTTTCCATATCCAAAACTCAGTTTGGGCCTGACTGGTTGAGGAGTTCCCTATTGATACATCTAAAGAATTTATGGGGAGTGAAGCGATTGTTTCATGAAAAGGTAAGGTTTTATTGAATAAATTCCCGATCAAACAAAAGAGAATCATGCTAGTTTTATTTTTTCTCGTAAATATAAAGAAATATGCCAGGTTTTGATTTGCTACACTTCGTTAGAGTGATTGCTTTGATCTAGGAACAGAGTACCTTTTGATGGAAATCAGGAACTGCAATATATGGATTAATGTATGCTAGAGGCTCTTAGCTAGTTTCTACTGCTCACTTTGTCCTAAACATCATATATTTAATAAAGGAGGGAGTACTATATTTGTATTGTGTTGTATTTATGTATAATTGCATTTGCCTGAGCCTACTCAAGATAAGCTTAAGCAAGCTCAGCCCAGCTGAGTTCAAGCATTATAAAATTTTATGCCCAATTATGGTTCAAATAGCTTGTTGAGCTTGAGTATTTTTGGTAGCTCTACATGTGTCAAAGTTTTTCATGGAATCACTTTCGAGTTTGAGCAGCTTTTGCTTCCCTCTGCCCTATAAGCATACGCATTTCATGCACTGAGGTTTATTTTGCTTCTGAACTTGTTATTTGTACCATTAGTATAAGTCTACGATGATACTTTGATTATGACTGCATGATTCAGCAACTATTTATCTGGACTTTGTTTCTGATGATGTGTTTGTTAACTTAGTTAACTTTCTGGTTCAAATATTATTGAGCCCTGTTCCAAATTTGTAGCTGTGTATTCCTTGTTATAAAGTTCTGGGTGTCGAATATCTTTTGCATATAACTTATTACAAATTTCTTTCTCATGGCAGGGAGAAGACAAATTTTTCATTTTCAATTTGAAGATTGCTGAAATCTTTCTTTACTTGAGTGCGTGGATAGATAGCACAATGTTTCCAGCTGAAGAATTTTGCCATTTTGTATCTTCTCTATTCACAAAGGTTTTTCCTTGCTTATCAGTTTTAGCTGCTGGCGGATGCTATTTTATGACCATCTTATGGATTTGCATTATTGATTTGGAATTGATGATGTTTTTTTTTATCAGGCAAAAACACTTCGCAATAAGGATATCTTGGAAATGTATTTGAGCCCCCTTATAACTTCCATACCAGATCTAATATTCAACTCCCCAGATGACTCAAAAGGATATTTATTGGAGGTATGGTAATTTGCTTTTCTAGTCTGTAAAACATTTCATGTTATCACATTGCCAAAATAAAACACTTTGTTCAAGTGCAGGCATTTACAGACGCATTTAGAGATTGCAAGGTGGATTGCAAGCTAATCTTGCCATATTTGGATGCAGTTGGAGAAATGCTGCTTCCTGTAGGTGCCTTTATTTGACACTATGATATACTTTCCATGTACATTGTTAAGTATTAATTCCTCTGTATGTAAATGTATAGCATTTGAATAAGATTCATTCCAACTTTTAAAAATTTGACTATTAATATGAGAAAATATTTCTAGACCGTAGATTTGACTCATCATTGACTGACTGGAAGTAGTTAGAATATGTTCTTCCCAAAAATGCTTTCATCACACTATGTTTCCATAGGTTTTTCTAATACATTATTATAGAGTCAAAGTTGGCTCTGGAAAACCATGCCAGGCCTCACATGTTTTTATACATACAACAGTAGGAAGTAGGGCTTTATGGATGTCTAGTGAAAACCATCAAATTGGTATGACAGACAAGTAACTCTGGTCCACTGATATTGATTCCGACAAGTGATTCTATGAGATTTAGCTAAAGGATAATAATCACCTAAAACTTACAAAAAAGAAGATATGTTTGGGATCCTGATATATGATTTATAATATCTTCCCGTTGTCTATGGTTAGGAGAAAACAGGCATATGGCTTCCTGATAATGATTCAGGCATGTTGGGCTATCAGGACGCATGGATACATGAGCTACCTCGAATTTTGCTAAAATCAATTGATAAAGCTCCCCCAGTTACAAAGGTTTGCTATGGGTTTTGTTATCCACTAAAAAAAATGATATGCTTAGAGTTGGTATACTCAGGTTGAGCATGTTAAAACCTTTCACTTTACTACTTTCTGACAATGGATTATTTTAGGCTGTTTTGGAGCTTCTTCTAAGAATTGGACAATACTTCCCCACGATGGACTGTGAAAACTTGCGTCCCTTCATAAAGTTATTTGGTGTTGAATGTAATTACTACTCAGCAATCATCTTATCATCCATGTTTATTTATCATTTTTTTTGAATTCATGTCTTTTTACTGACAGCATCATCAGGAACTGTGGAGCTTGGTCCTTTTGTTAACTTACCTCGTGATTGCCAAGAACTTGCCATTTCATGTCTTTATTACTTTCCCAGTCTGCTTCCTGACGTAATCAGGCCGTTGGCCTCATGTTGCTTAAGTAAGCATTTTTGCTTAGTCTCTACTTGATTGTAGATCACTATATTTAATTTTATTGTTGTAAATTCTGGGTATAACCTACGAAATTCAGGTGATGTGCTGGAACCCCTCATACTGTTGAAGGTTGTTGAGGTCCTACAGTCAACATACAAGGCTGGTGGTCTACAGATAACAGAGCAACTCAGTTTCTTGTCGCTGCTAATGGCAAGATTCAGAGTTCATCCTGGTGACTACTTGAACATCCTTTTCCATTTATTACTGCTGTTATGCTGTCTTCTAGTGACCATTCAAACTTCGCTCTTAATTGATTGATTACCTTAGCTGAACCTAATAGTTTTATTTTCCTTTCTTCAATGATTATTATTTTCTTTTGGTTATTTTAGCTGAGCATTTCTTCTCTGACAGCTGTATTTTACTTTGTTGAACTAGGGGGTTTAGTTACTCCAGAAGATCCTAGTAAGGTCTCAAATTGGGATACTTTCAAGTTGTTGAATCGTATAATTTTAACTTCCCTATCTGAAATGGGTGATGGCTCGCTGGTCCTTGAATTGATGTGGAATAATTTATCTAATGCGATTGTGAGTTTTCTAAACAGTGTTTCTGTTACATATTTTATTACAAAAGCCATTGAACTCACATGTCACTTGCTTACTACAGGCTCAAAAACCATCGATGCATAACATGAACGGCTTGTTCAGAATTATTGTTACACTTGATGCAGGAACTAGTAAGCTCATGAACAAAGATGTTGTAAAGCTTATTGCTGGCTACTTGGTTGACGCTTCTTTGGTGTGTACTTTTCCATGTTTTAGAGCTCTGATACTCAATACTTGGGTGATTTGAGCATTTTTACCCTTATTTGCTCCAACTAATCTTCAGGACAGGGAGGCATAGTATTTCATTCAAAAGCCCAAAAGGGTGGTTATGTTGACGCATCAGAGTATAGATCACAGTTTCACTGATAGTGCCTACTTTGTAGTAAGAGTTAAAAAATCACAATTAGTATGTTATACCTAGGAAGTTCCAGGTTACAGGGCACTGAACACAGAACACCACTGATTTGTTTAACGGAACTGGTTGTAGATGTTCCCAATTCCTTGCAATTGCTTTCTACTGTACACATTTGGTTTTGAGTAGGAATTGATCTCACTACCCCTGTTATGTTTTATCTGCAGGATCTGTCTAAAACCATTGAATTTGGTTTTCAACCTGATAAGACAAGATTATTTCAGTACTTTATCAAGCCTTGCACCATCATGTTTGCCAAGAATGACAAGGTTCTTTTCAGCACATTGGAGATGCTGAAATCTTTTGTAACAGGAGATGATCATCTGTTTTCATCTCTCTCCAAGTTAAACTACCCAGGAGAGCTATCATGTCGAATTTGTGTTGTCACAACCATACTCATCTTCTTATGCAATGACCGCAAACTCCGTAGGAATCTTTCTTTTGGCAAATCAGTTATCAAAGGCATCCTGGATTATATAAGGCATCAGCTGGTAAGTGATGGTTAGAAATAACAGAAGTGGTTTTGTTTAATTGCCGTATCGATTGATGGTTTTTAAATTTCCTAGTGATCAAATCACTTTTCAATTTAATGGTACTTTGAGGGCATCTAAAAAAACAGAAATTATTTTGCCTGTGATATGTCAAATTGCCAATTGATTACATAGTTCCTAACTTAAAAAAAAGATTGTTGATTTGTGCTAAACTAAATTAGTTACTTGATTTATCATGCCCAAATGTAGTTGTGGGAGTTTGGAAGAGTACTGTCCGGAGTTCATCTAATTGTTTCGCTTTATGTCAATTCCTGCTGCAGGATTCTAGTGTGCCTAATGTAACATATGAAGAAAAACAGAAGTCAAAATCTGCTTTTGAGCAACTGAAGACCAAAGCATTGCAGTTGAACTGCTGGGATAGAAGTGAGCTGGAAGGGCTTTCAATCACAAGATAGTGTGAGTTGCTTTTATCATTGTAATGCTACTAATTTTGTTGAGCTCAATTCACTGGCACACGCAACGCAGTAATGTTGTTTGTTTCACATGATTGAAGGAGATGGGTAGGATTCCACTAGACATGATTGGGGTGGGGGTGTATGCCATTTTCCCAGATTGAATCACACTTCTAGAGTTCCAGTTTATATCTGTTGTCCCAGCTGTTACCAAGGTGAGAATTGCTTACAGATATCAGATAAGTCAGTTATGTGCCAAATCTTAAATGTTTGTGGTAACGTACCCAATATAGAACACCTCCAGTTTTCCCATATAGTTGTAACGGCCAATGAACCCTCATCAGTTCACCAGTAGCTCTGAATTCTGAAGCATGAATATTTCAGCAGATCTGCAATGATCTTGCCTGTATGTAGTTTGCTTACTTGTTCTACCTGTTCAGCCAATGACAGCAATCATGTGGATCCGAAGATGTGCGATGCAGATTCCTACAGCCAGTAACCAAAGAACTGAGCAATCCACTTCCGTATCAGCGATGTGTTGTTTGTTAACCAAACGTGGTCCTGGCAACCATTTGTTTCTGCATGTGGCTGCACATTGATCACCAACCCCAGGTAGTCCGCGCCGGAGATAGCTGATGTGATCGCTTCTAGCTGTGGGGCCAGCTCGTACCGCCCTGTAAATGCAGAAATTTTGATGTGACGTTTATTTGGGACATTCGGTCTCATTGGTTGCCCTTTGTCTTTGTACTCCCTCTGTTTCCAATTAAAGTCATTCCAATTTTTTTTAAGGTAAACCATTTTATATTTGACCAAAAAGATGATCACAAATGTTTATGTACCGAATAGGTATACTATGTATCATATATTTAATGAAGAAATTAATGGTATTTATTTGTTATCATGAATGTTAGTACTTTATTGTATAAATTTGATCAAACTTGAGATGCTTTTTCTCTAATAAAGTTAGAATGACTTATAATTTGGAACGGGAGGAGTAGAAGTTTGGGCGCCTTATTGGCCCTTTCGTGCATCATTTGACTTGATCGCTTGCCGTAGCATCTGTTGCATGCATCATGAATCCTGGGCAAGCTGCCCCCTGAATTAATGCTAGAATTCACCCCATGTAGCCGGTTGGTGCCGATCGAGTCCTTAGGCTTCGAAATAGTGTAATGAAAAAAGAAGTTGCTACTGAAAGATTGGACACGGAAGTAACCGGCCAAAGAACCAAACGTGTTCTCGGATCCGAATTTCCAACTTGTGAGGGGAGCAGACGAGACCTTGCGGTGGGATCAAGACAGGTGGTGTGTCGTCGCGCCGCCCCGAGTCTCGAATGCACGGCGGGCGGGCACCGGCGTCGGATGCGGGCCGCTCGTCCTAGGCGGCGTACTCGTTACGACGTTGTTGGTGAGTGGTAGTGGTTACTGCCATTTCTGTGGGCGAGGACTCGTAGAATGGCTGTCTTAGCGCCAGCTAACTGCAGCCCAGCCAAGCAAGACCAAGAGTCCAAGACCACGTCATCTTCCAACAATTCTGTCGTACCCGATTTTAAAAGTAAAATTAGATGACTGTTATATGTGTGTTAGGATCAAGTTTCACACACGATGTTTTCAGTAAATATCAAAAATCGTATTATAACGTAAAGAGAGAGTTACATAATACATAACTAGAAATGAGATAAAAATCTCTAGTATAAGCAGCGGATCTCCAACAACTCCACAGGCAGTAGCAAATCTTCAAATTCTTCAACGAATTTGCCTTGTACTGAATAACAGATATAGCAAGTGTGAGTACACTTATGGTTGGTACTCAACAAGTGCGGGGAATATGTAGTGTAAGGCTAAGTCAAGGAATAGCTGACTGATTTACTGCATTGATTTAAGCACTTTTAAAGTTGGTCAAGTTTTATTAGCAAACTACTTACTAGAATGTAAGTTTATACCATCCAATTAAGCATAAGAGTAAGGATATATCACGAACATAAGTAAAACATAAATAAAATACATGTTAATTATTCTTCAAGTTCAATTATTATGCGAGGGTACAGGCCGCTCTTAACCGTGAGCACAACTGATATACTACTTTTACACTCTGTAGAGGTTGTACACTTTCACCATAAGTTGCGTAAAAGTTTAAGAGAACTTTAGATCCAACCATGCTATGCAAAAGTAGGCACTTATCACACTACCAAGGTGTGACTGCATAGGGATGCTATGAGACCTTTACAAAGATTCCCTAGTAGATAGTAGTTTGCTAAGTTTTCGACAGCTGTGTGTGCATAACCCTTCCCTAAGGTGAGTATCTACAAAAAGAATACCGCTCAAAGGGGCCGAGCTATGCCCCATTACAAGACCCCCTCTTGCTCTTTCGGTAAGATGTAGGATCTAGGATACAGACTAGAGGGGGAGTGAATAGGCCGTTTCAACTAAAATCACAATACTAAATAAATTTAATTAGTAACACAAGATGAAAACCATTTCTAGCTACTTTACAACTATGTGAGGGTTTGCAACCTAGGGTGACAAGGAATAATTCAATCTCTAAGAATGTAATTGCTCAAAGTAAATTGCAATAATAAAATTGAGCAAAGAAAGAACTGAACACAAGAGACAAATTTTTCCTGTGGTATGGATGACTTACCGGTCAAACCTAATCCACATTGAGGTGGATTCAATGCTTCAACCGCTCCTTTATCAAGACGCCGCTTGATGTTTGAGCCGGCTTGAATCAAAAAACCTCTTCAAACCTCGATTCCACTAGTGTTGCTCTTCACCGCTCTGGTGAGGTGAGCACAAACCTCTCACAAGAATAGCTGGGGCTCCTTCACAATTTTCCTTGAAGGGCTCAACGGCTCCACAATTTGCCGTCTAGGAGGCGGTAACCTCCAAGACTAATAAGCCAATAACACTTGCTTGAAGACTCCCTAGTGCCACAAAACTCAAACTCTTGATGCAATGCACTAGGATGCTCTCAATCTCACAAGAATGCAATCTCTAAACAAAGTGAGTGAGTGAGAGGTGGAAGGAGGCTTAAGAATGTCATAAATGCTTTCCAAAATGCCAAGAGACCTCACCCATACCCGGGGGTGGGGTATTTATAAGCCTCCCTTCCAAAATTAGCCGTTACAGTCATTTTCATGAAAAACAGGGGGCTGGCGGACCGTCCGCCTCACAGGGGCGGATCGTCCGCAGTTCAAGCCCCAATAGCTACCGCAGCATTTAATGCGTGTCAGAACGGACCGTTACAGGGGTGGTGGACCGTCCGCCCCATGCAGACTATCCGCAGAAAACAATTACGGACCATCCATCTTTGAGAAATAATTTCTCGACCTGAAAACCTGTCTCTGTCTAGGTTTAGCTGACCGTTCGCCATCTAGGACCGGACCGTCCTCCCTTATACAGTTATACCTCTTTTAGAACAAATTTTTCTTCTCATTTCTTTCACTTTCTCAAACTAAGTTAGTTCTATTGCATGTAATGCAATTGTTTAAACAAAGTGGCACTATAGAACCGTCAAGTAAATGAAATTGACCCCTCTTGATGGTACGACTATCTAGCCTACTAATCCGGTCAATTCACATCCGCTAAGCACCTCTTTACCGGTAAAAATGAAAACCCTATCGTATACCTTTGCCTTGAGCTTTCCAATGTTCAAACCAACCAAGATATCGTCATAGTATCCTTTGAAGCTCAACTCAACTCCGAGACTAATCTATACTCATATTCTCAATGAAATTGTTAGTCCACTAAGGTCATCATGAATTACCAAAACACAAGTTAGGGGCCTAGATGCTTTCATAAGACCACCACAAACCAGATTCTCTAATTAGTAAGCCAAGACTAGAGCCTGTTGGTTTTATGGTTGTACTATTTTCCTGGGTGGTCACTCCATGTTCCAATTAAGACATGTGAGTGGTTGCAATTAACAAATGTGCTTAACATAAAATAAATCAGGTTTATCATTATTCATTACTTCCCACCATAAACCAGGTATATCAACTAGCATAGCTACCCAACCATAAAGTAAAACATAGATCGACAAGGAATAATATGGAAACTAGGTAAATTCTTAATTAGAATCCATCAAATTAAGACTCAAGCGTGCATAGCATATGTTTCATATATAAATGTTGTATAGGTGCGACTGACCCCAAATCTTCGAGTTAATCTTAATCTGAGTCCCTGATCCCCTGTCTCAGCTTTACCGAGTTTAAGTACTCAACTTCCGACTCCTGAGATCCGACCCCTCTCCACCGCTCCCCAGTTCCGACCCTACCGACCCCAAACCCATACCGCCGGATCCTTTTAAGTCTCCCCACCGTATCTCTCTCGATCTGAGCAGTGGACCAACCGAGACTGACCGGTGGACCCACAAAATCTTTTCCCCAGATCTCCCGCGACAGACGCACTCGAGTAGCATACCCGCTTCAGAGTTCCCCTGCCGCGTAGCTCAACTCTTCCGACCCCCGCCGCTCCGCCCCGTCGCCGACCGCGACCGGATGGATATCCGCGCCCCTTTCCCCAATCGCAGCGGAAGCCCTCTGCAACCCTTTCTGTAGCACCTCGCCGCCCGCGCCCATCATCACCCCGCCGAACCCCCGGCTGCGGAGCCCAATGCCTCCTGCCTTTTCCGCCGCCCCTCCACAGTCGCGCCGCCCGTACTGCGCTACACGACGATTCCTTCGTCGCCAATCCAGACCCCGGCCGCGACAGTTCCTTTCCCGCCCTGTTAGAGCAGCGCCCCGACAGTCTGTTGCTTCGCGCTCGCCCGCGCGACCGCAGCCCGCCTGTCTTCTCACCTGTGCGCCCTCGTTTCTAGCGCCGTTTCCCCGGTCACTTCCATCAGATCCACCGCACGACGATGCCCGCCTCCGCCAAATCTCAACCACCGGCAAAACCGCGCCTGCGCCGCCCTGTCATCGGTGCCTAATGACCGCCGGTGCCATCCCCAAAGTCCTGCTCCACCGCCCTCGTTGCTCAATCGCTGCCCCAGTAGCGCACTCTATCGTTTCTTCCCCGGTCCTTGCGCCGCTCCAACCTTCTCTCTTCCACGCAGCTATAAAAGGGAATGCTGGAGCCCCGCCAGAGTTCCCCTTCGCCATCGCTGCCTTCCCGCTTTGCTCCCTGTTCGTGCTCACAGCGCCACCGCCTAAGTTCCTGAGGAACTCTCCTCTCGACTCCACACCGTTTTTCCCAATCCGCCCAGCCTCTTGCTCCTCCGCACTGCGCGAGAGCTTGCTTGTTGTCCACAAGAAGTGCCGCCGCCGTCGGAGCACCGCCGGGCATCGCCTGCCCAAGTCTGCTCTTTTCCGACCCCAAGCTTCACCTGTGAGACGAAGATAAGATGCCGATCCTTTTTCCGTCTCGTCCGACCCCTCCTATCCGCCCGACCCCTGTTCCGTCTCGCCCGACCCTATCTGTTTTGCCAACCCTTTCTCCACCTCGCCCGAGGGCTCGGCTGTATCCTTTTCCTAGACCCGAGGGTATAGGTGTAACGACTTGGGGACTTCTCTACGTTAAGTTTGAGGACCCCAGCACATCTATTCCTCTAGTTTAAGGGTCTAATCATAACTTCCTTCCCATCCAACCCTCGGATCTCGATCTCCACCAACTCAAACGAACCTCCCCACCTTTCCCGTAACTTGCCGCAAGTTTCTGGGCTCAAACTTGCAAGTGTTGCTGTTGAAATAACCGTCTAAATACTAACCCATGCATTGCATTCGTGTAGAGCTGCGTCTCACCGACGGCTTCTACGAGCTGCACCCGGCGCCAGAAGACGAAGGTGTAGCCGAGCTCCTGCCTCCAGAAGCCGAAGCCGCCCAAGCAGAAGAGCAGCTTCCTTCCTTCTCGCTTGAAGGCAAGCCCCGGATGCATAAACCCCTATGTTTTACCAAACTTGCGCATGCCTTCTTTATCTTGTTTGTGCATTTACGTATAGGAGTTGTTTGGAACCATTGATGCATGACTAGTTCCCTGTTTCGAACACTAGCTGTTGGACCGAGTAGTTGCCATGCTTAACAAGGAAGCGGTAAAAGTCGAGTGATCTCCTGTCACTCGCGAGTTGTAGGAGTTGGCTGTTTCCTTTCTGTTACACTATAAGGACGATGGACGGGGCAGGGTTTTGGGTAACGCTTTGGTGGTTGCCTGATCGCCCCGTCTGTCTATGAAACTTGCTAAGGCCCGACAGTGGTGGTGTTCGTGATCAAGTATTTGAAAGTACTAACCTCATACTTATTATGGGATGAGCAAGCCGAGTACCGGATTGAACCTAGACATGAGCGGTCGCCCCATTGTCCTTGGAACGGAGTTCCCCTACGGCCGCACGTGGTGGCAAGTGTGGTCACAGAACGGCAGAGGCCGGGTCTGTGGAACATTGCACCAAAGGAAATGGGCCCGACACGGGTTAGGGGATCGATGGGGAAGGCCGACACAGGAAGCGACCCTCGGTGGTGCGCGGATGTCGTGAGGTTAGGTTCACCATGTGAAGCGTCCCCACATAAGTAGAGACTAAATGTGATACAAATATCAGTCCCAGGAGGCTGATAGCACATTTATTCGACAGATAATTCAGTTACCGTACAACTCCCGAGAGAGTGGGCGTGAGAGCCACGCAGCGACAAGAAGTAAATACACAACAGCGGCTAACCAAGCGACTGCTAAAAGACAGCACTCAGGACTACACGGCAACAGCAGCATCTTGGAAAGGCCAACACCACAGGCAGCGTTGGGTGCGGACACAACCTCTACTCAAGATCTTCGACGATGAAGTCAGGGTCTTCCTCTGTAGTAACGAAGCAAGGGTGAGTACGAATGTACTCAACAAGTCCAACCCCATCCACGGAGGGGGATACAATCAAGTATATGCACAGGATATAACAAGGATAGGCAAGGGTTTATTTGAGGTAAAGCTAAATTTTCAACACATGCATAGGCTCGTTTTCAAACAAACTTTCGTAAAAGCTTTTCTTTAGTAACCGAACAAGGAGTGGGGTTGATCCTACACAAAGGATCCAAGTTTTTATCGCTATCGGACTCCCTGTCCGCCATAGCGCACGGCACAACTGCCGGACTCTTCCAAAATTCGACACACACACACACCATCCATGCCCAAGTGCTAGTTATGTGACCAAGCCGTAACTCGTCCAATGCCGCGGACACGGCTACCCGGATAGGTTTTAACTCTGCAGAGGTTGTACACTTTTTCCACAAGTAGGGTACCGCAGCACGATCACCTTAGTGCCGGTGCGGATCCTAACAAAGCCATTACCCACCTTAGCTAAGATTGGCTAGCCCTCACGGAAGCACCCAAGGGGTTCACGGCTCACCCACGAGACCGTAACCGGGACCTAAGTCACCAAGATCTTACTCCTTTTCCATGGGCTCCCGTTGCTCACCAGCACCCCTGAAGACTAACAGTTCAGCTAGTGGGATTTATGCTAAGCCGTTGCCCATACAACGGTCGAGTGCTTGCACGATGGTGGAATTAGGCAAGATGACACATCAACTCGGTCCTTAACCACGACAAGATGGATATCTCCCGACATTGCTCAACCACTAAGGTACGAGCACAACATCCTGGCATTTCACACAAGAAACACCCATCCATCATGTCTACACATCCTTTTCCCTTGAACCCAGAAAGCCATTTTCCTTTATTTGCACACACACACACACACACACATTTATTTTCCGAAAACCTCATTGTAGTGGTGATTGTATTTGAGTAACAAATCCCTAAGCATTCTAGCGGTGGCTGTCGACCAATAGAGCGAATCATATTTAGAGACAACCATAGGATAACAAGGAATGTTCATAACAATCAAGGGGTGGCTATCCAACCATGTCTTGTGATGAAATAATATGCATTTTGTAAAACAGGCCAATAGGTTGTGTTTGAAAAACTAGGTATTAAGTATGCATCAAAGGGTGAGATTGGACTTGCCGTCTTCCAAGCCTTCCGGGAGTTCCGGCTCGCGGTACTGGTCCTCGGGCTCGGGCTCGCGGTCAAACTCCTCCTCAGGCTCCTCCTCGGGCAAACCGCGATCTACGGCACACACAAACGGACACACAAATAAATAAAAGAAAGATCGGTTTTTAACCGTGAGCTCCGAACAGAAAATGCGAACGAAAAATAGGTAGAAAGATTATTTTTGGGAAGTTTGGATATAGATCGGCGGAAGTATTCTGGAGGATGACGTGGTAAAATTTGGGATTAATTGGAGGAAGTTTGGCGCATGAAATGACGGGTTAAACATGAATTAGGGGCTTAAACGGAGGTTTAGGACTGGTTCGTAATAAACCAGGGACTTATTTGTAATACTTTTGGGGGTGGAGGGGTCGATCTGCGAAATAGCCTTTGAGAGAGGTGGAAGGACCTATCTGTAAATTGGGGAAACTTGGGGGTCGGATCGGAATTGGAGAACCTTTATCTCTTCTCCTTCCAGGAAGGGAGAGAGAGAGTGGGGAGTTGGGGGTCCGGCGGCGGCCGGCCGGCGGGGCTTCGCCGGCGGCGAGCCATGGGCCGGGGGCGGTGGTGGAAGGGAGCTCCATTTGTCCCCTTACCTTGGAGTTTCGGAACGGGAAGTGGGGCGGCCGGCGGTGGTCTGGTGGAGGCGGCGCTATGTGGCGGTGGGAGACGGCGGCGCACAAGCGGCGGCCGGAGGTGGCGGTGCTCGGGCGGCGGTGGCGAGCTGGGCGGCTTGTGGATGGGTGAGGAGAGGAGCCGGCGAGGGGTCCTTTTATAGGCCGGCGAGGGAGGGGCCGACGGTAGGGGTCCGGGCGGCCGGTGGTGGCCGGCACGGCACCGGTGCCGTGGGGGGCGAGAGAGGGGGTAGGGGCCGGCAGCTGGAGGTGTGGCGCGGGGCTGAGGCGGCCGGCGTGGGAGGGGCGGCGTGCGGGGCCGGAACGGCCGGACGCCGGAGCGGGCGGTGCAGCGACCGGGGCCGGGTCGGGCACGCGGCCTGAGGGAGGCGATGGCGTGGTCGGCGCCGGGCCCCAGGCGCGCGGAGGCCGAGCGGCGTGGCGTCAATAGAGGTGGCGCCGGGGGGGGAGTTAAGGAGCTGGGACCGGACGTGCGGCACCAGGAAGAAGGAGGAGAAGGAGAGAGAAGAAGGAAGGAGGAAGAAGAAAGAAGAAGGAGGAAGAAAGGAAGAGGGAAAAAAGAAAAAGAAAAAGGGGAGGAAAAAGAGGAAGAAAAAGAGAGGGACCGGCGGCAATTGTGGCATGCGGTCGGAGCACGCGCGCGGCGATCTGACGACGGCACGCGGCGAGATTTACGGGCACAGGTAGAAGATAGGAGTCGGCTCGGATGCCGGGACGATTTTGGAATTCCGGGAGCTCAGCGGTAAAAAGATTTTTAAAGACGATTTTTAACGGGTGATTTTAGTTGGTGTTTTCCGCGGATGTTACACCATGCATGGTTAAAGAACTCGAATCGATTCGTCTGCCTCTCACAGTGTGAGACTGCTTGATCGCTATGTCACCCTGAGTAATAAAGGAATCTGATGATGACATGGTCTTGATGATGATTTATATACCTTTTGATTGGTTCTATGTTTGCTTAGAGTAAGTTGCTAACCTAGACCGGATAATGAACTTAGAATCTGAGCTAAAACTTTAAAAATAGGGTTTTACCTAGTGCTTTTGGCAAACAAACCCCTCAACCAAAGAGCCTTGCATGTCTAGAGTGGTGGAGCAGCTCTACTCCCTGCCGGTTAAGTCTTGTTGAGCTTAGTAGCTCAGCCTTGTTGTGGCTCTTCTTTTTCAGGTGAAGTTGCTGCTCTTGAGCCCTCCTCTGTTGGCACTTGGCCGCCCCAACTCCCTCCGGGTTGGATGTTTGAGTGGGATCCCTCCTCGGACGGCGAGGAGAGGGATCACTGACGTCTTGGCCTCACCAGTGACGTCCGACCCCGACGAAGTAGCTTCCGCTTGTTGTTTTACCTTCTGTTGTTTTCTTTGAACCTTGTAAAACTCTGATGTTTATTTTAGTGTTGAACTAAATGGTCAATTGTTTAAATCAGTGGACTTGTTGTATTCTCTGGAACCGCTCACCTTCGTGTGAGTTTGCTAACTCGGTCCTGTTCAAGTGGTTAAATTGGAGGAAATCCGACGGCACTTCGTGTTAACTTGGCTAAGGCATGAGTGTCGCATATTAGGCGACTTAATCATGTTAAATCAAGCTAATCCGAAGTGGATCCGCCACAATAGGATAGAATGTGATCAAGGACACAACTTGCCTTCCTTAAAGTCTTGTTGCTGTTCAGAGTCTTTGAAGTCTTCTTCTTGAGATTTCTCGAACTACGCTCCTTCTAGCGTCACACAATCATCCAAAGCAACTAAACAAGCAAATAAATACATCTAATAAGAAACAGTACACCAAACAATAAAAATGTGCTAAAACAACACTTTAAAACTATTGTACTTAGCACAACACTTTAAAACTATTGTACATGTTGCAAGAATCGCGTGAGCGCAAGATTCACTGGAATCGGAGCTAAAAAAGAAAAGATACGAGATAAACATGGTTTCAGGGACTTCGATGCAATTAACTATAGATTTGAAGGGCTAGCAAGAAATATCTGCAAGACATGTAAAATAGTGCTCGCAAAAAGGATAAGGCTAAGAGTTAGATCTGCAAAATTGAAGGGTTCGGGTTAGATTGAAAGGAACTGGAAATTTCTAGGGGGTTTTCGATAATGTTGCCAAGACACAAGAAAAGGATAAATAATTACAGATTTGTCCAGGGATCTATTTGCAAAACTGAGGGTCTTCTTCCCATCGCTTGCGGTAGCTCTGGCCAGCCAGCTTGCTAGCGCTCTAGCGACCTGGGGACCAAGGTGAGGAGGAGAAACGAGAGAGGAGAGCTAGGGGATCCTCCTCGTATTCTCATTGGCGGCTGGTACGGCGGAATCGGGCTGGAAATTTGGCCGGTGGTGGATAGCAGACGGCAACCGGCTGGGGGCTCCATGCGGCAGCGGCGCTCTGACGATGAGCGGCGGTGAGGGTGCGGCTCGTCACGGCAAAGCTCCTCCTGGTGTCCGTTTGGTCCTTCAGACGGTGGTCGCGGCGAATCGAGTGCGAAGGTCGGCGGCGGCGCTTGGCTCTGTTTGCTCAAATGGCAGCGGTGCGACGTGAGGGAGGACGAGGCACGACGCAAGAGCGAGCGAAGGTAGCAGCGAGCAGGGCACGGGCACTCGGCCTTGCCTTAAATAGGCGCAGGGCGCGAGGCCGGCCGTGGCACGCACGTTAAGAAGGCGGCAGCGGGCTCGAAGCGGGTCAGGCCCAAGTCTTGCCCAGACCAAAAGGATTAGATTTCTTTTATTTTCAGAAATGATTTCTCGTGAAAGAAAAATCCAGAAAATTTCTAGATGATTCATTTAAACCACGAAAAATACTTTGAGAATCCCAAAAATTCTAGGAAAATTCCTATAGATAGATTGGGACACAGGGAATCCAAATAAAATACTTAGAACCCGTGAAAAAGAATCTAGAACATTCTAATAAATAGATTTAGCTCTAGAAAAAGGAGAATAAATTCCAGAAAAATTCAGAAAAATTCTCAGAGAACCTAGGAGTCGTAAGACGCAATTTTAAACTTTTTCATGCTCAAGGAATAAGAAATGCAACCATCATGAATGCAATACACTTAAACCTATGGTTCATTAAGTTAATTTTAGAAAAAGATTTAATGCCTATAAAGAAATCTTAAAGCCTTAAACGAACGCAAACAAATTTTAGAGAAATTTTAATTAATTTCTATTAAATCATAAATGATGAAAATTAGGATGTTACAAATTCTGCTGCTTGCGAGTTGCGACAAAGCGAAAGAGGCAAAACATAGTAGGCTTTGACTCGTCCTGTCCTGGCACACATCGCAACGCAACGAGCGTCCGCCGAACGCGCTCAAAAGCGTCAGGACAAGTCACCCACCCAACAACAACCCACCACGTCCGCGCACCCACGCGGAGGCGTCTCGTGCTCTCGACGGCAGCCGCGGGCCGCGGCCAGAGAGAGGTGGGCGGGCGGGGGTGGAAACTATCTGTCAACTAACTGCTGACCGGTCTTATTCCTCGCACGTCTTGGTATGGGTGAGTGCGATAACGACCGAAGATAGAATCAGAGATCAATAGTACTACTAGCATAGCAATAGCATGTCCTTCCATCGCCTTGGTGTGTCCGCCTACGACGGGCGCACGGGCTGCTGCTGCGTGATGCAGTGGACGTTCCCGCCTCCCAGCGCGATCTCCCGCCCGCCCTCGACCATCACCACCTGCGAGCCAACAAAGATCACGGGCCTCATCAAATCCAAGTGAACTCCAGTGCTCTGCCCATACGCGACACGGAAACGACTCACGTTTGGAGCTGGAATGCACGTTGAAGTGAAGATCTTAATTACCTCGCGATCAGGAAACGCCTTCTGAAGAACCTTGTACGCCTCCTCGTCCCACTTGTCGCCGAAAGACGGCGCTACGATGCCGCCATTCGCGATGTAGAAGTTCACGTACGAGGCGGCCAGCCTCGTGCCCGGCTCCCTCGCCACGGCGTGCCCCTGAAACCCCAACCCCCGTCCAGAGATTCTCCACTGTTAGCGACGGCTGAGATCAGCACTGCAAGCAAGTAGCTTCTAGTAATGTTTAGCTGTGAACGATACTGACTGTTGAGAGAACGCCATCCGCCTCTTCCTTCGTCATGTACAGGGGCCCCGGGACGTGGATCTTCACCACTTCTATCTGCCGTCCTTTAGCATCAACCGATTGGGTCAGAACCGACAGCGCCTCGGCTGACCGTTCGTACTGGGGGTCCTTCTCGTCATCCGTCCACGACAGGAGGATGACGCCGGGTTTAATGAAACAGCACAGGTTGTCGACGTGGCCATTTGTGTCCTCGTCACCTGGGCAAACGGTCAAAAGCTTATTTGCCAGTAAGGCAAGTAAACGTCTAGATGTGAGAAACAAAAATTATTTACAGTCAAAATACTTTTCTTGTTTACCGTAAAGTCCACGAGGTATCCAGATGACCTTTGTGACTCCCAGAAAATCCTTCAGCTCGTTCTCTATCTCTAGTTTAGTCATGTTGGGGTTTCTGTTTGGATCCAGCAAGCATTCTTCGGTTGTTATGCATGTACCTGATGAAATGTGACCATTAGATAGGAAGACAACCACAGATAGACACAAACTATCTTTTCATCGACAAAGATCTGAAACATCACATACCTTCTCCATCGACATGAATGCTTCCACCCTCGAGAACCATTTTGTGCGAAAACCTAGGGATCCTCTCAATCTCAACTATCTGAAATTCATGGCCGAAAGAGTAAAGTGAGTTACCAGTACGGAAAACAGCCTAGCACAAACATCAATTTGTTCTTTAGCGGGGCTCAGTTGCTTACTTTCTTGGCAATATCATTGTCAAGACTCCAATCGTCATAGATTCCTGCAGGACAGAAGTAGGAAAAAAAAACTCATTTTATGAAAAGAAGGTAACTCACGTTGGGCTCATCGGCTTGTGAAGTTAAAGAAATTCATATTCTAAAAACAGAGGAGTGCTTCTATCCATGCTTTCCTAGAGCAAATTAATCAGAGATTCAGATCCACAGCTTACAACTACCTTTGGAAATCACTTGCTGGTTGCTACTAAGAATAGTTATTTTGTTAAGTACTGATTAGCAATTGGCACCTTTGCATGAACAGGAAGCTAATTTGTGGAAAAAACTTGCATAGAACTATCATCAGGCAAAACAATAATCGAAATAAGCAGTATGAAAAAAGTGCAGAGCAATCATGTATAGTTCAATTTAGTAAAAACATACCTCCCCAGGCGTTAAATTGCCAATCTATCCCTGCTATTGTTTGTTTTGTGATTCCTGACTCGACTTTATGAGTGATAAACTGAAAACCAGGAACACTATAAGCAAACGAAATCATCGGACTGGAAATGACAATAGAAGAAGGCAAAGATTTAAGTGACGCACAGTGGGTCCCATATCACGGAACCAGGAATCGTTCATGTTTATTTCAATCACCCTGATGTTCGTATGATGTTCCATCAGCTTGTGGACATACGGGTACTGCCAGAGACAAAAATTTGAAACTGAATAACACATGTATGATAATAAAGCATTCTGCATTTCTACCATACAGTTGAAAGGTGGCAGATGTGAGACAATCTGATACCTGCTTGGTACTTGCACATATTGTGACAGGCTCAAATTTTGAAATGGCAATTGCAGCTCTCGCAAATGTCTGTTGAGCTGGACCAGCATTGTCCCGCCAGTTGTCTGGACGCTCCTGGCGTTCCAAAAAAAAAAATGAAAATGTTTATCATGATAATGCACTTGGAAATGTTTAAAAAAGTGTCATGTGCACACTCACATGCATGGACAAAATTGAGCAGAAATTATTAGGACCACCTTATAACTTTCATGATTCTCTTTGCTAAAATGAG
The DNA here is from genome assembly GCF_005286985.2 of Setaria viridis. NCBI lineage: Eukaryota > Viridiplantae > Streptophyta > Magnoliopsida > Poales > Poaceae > Setaria > Setaria viridis. The sequence continues at coordinate 21,438,456 of NC_048269.2, read as the reverse complement.
CATTATATTCAGTTTTGTATATATTGGCAGGTTGCAGGTTGCAGGATCAGCTTATTTATGTGTTTGTCATAGATCGTCATCGGCAGATTATGATAATGGTAGATTGCAACATCAGAGTTGCTATGCCTACTTCCAAACAAAAAGAGAAACCAATCACGTCTTTAGAAATTTAGAATCTAGGATACTAAACTTTGGATACTCTGTTTGATTCATTAGTCCTAGACTCCTAGTTAAATACAACATATGTCGCTGTTAAAGCTAAAGATTCCAGCAACAAAATATTCAAGATTCCAACTCCACACGGCAATACTAGTAATTGACCAGTTGATCCGGCGGCCGAGGCGCTAACTGCTCCCAGCAACATGCAAGTTGGAACACACCCGTCGGTTTTACAACAGAAAGACTGACCGATTCGTTTCGCAGTTCAAGAAAGAGAAGCCTACAAGACTAGCCGCGTTAGGACCATATAATTCACAGAGCACTGTGGCCGCACATGATCGATCCAGTTGATCTGGACAGAACCACTGATGTATGGCAACTAGCAAGTTAAAGAGGTTGTTTTCTGCAAGACAAGTCATGGTGGCGCAGCTAGCATGATGGAAAGCATAATCTTAACTTTCGTTTTTTTTTCCTAAAAAGCAGCGTCTTATTGCTCAGTAAAAGGCGAGAAAGATCGCGCGCGCTGACGCGCAGCGCTCAACCTTTACAGTTTACTATTTCACGAAAAGAACTTGATGACTCCTGAACGGCAATCCCGCGGACGCAAGCAATCGTTTCTCAACCAAACAAAAGCACTTTCTAGATGAGAATCTGATTCCAGCGCGCCTCACACGGATGGCCGGAAACCACGGAGCACCGAGACGAAGACACGAAGAACGAAGAACAAGCACTGAAGAAGAAAGGCAGATCGGAGAGGACGAGGCAGGGGAGGGAGGGAGGGAAGGAGGAGTACGTACAGGCCATCCCATCCAACACTGCTCGTGCGGTTCCCACTCCGCCGGCATCCGGAACCCCATCTTCGCCGGGCGCCCCTCCATGACCTTCGCCATCATCGTCCCTGCCGCTCTGTCTCTGTCCCTCCCTCTCCTCTCTAAATTAACCCTCGAATCGATTTCTAACCACGGGTCCAGTCCAGGAGGGCGCGGGGGGCCGCTTTATATGGCGCGGCCTGAGAGTGGGGGGGACGAACGGCAGCAGGACTGCAGGAGGAGGAGAGCGGTTCGCCGAGCACGTGACGGCGCCGCGGCGCGGGGCGCTTTCCGCTGCGCCCCAGACTCACTGGCCGGTGGGGCTGCCGCTGCGAGAGCGGTTGGCCAGTCAGGCCGTGGGCGCCCCCCGACGACGGTGCGGGAAATCCGACGTGAGGATCAATAGGGACGGTGAATCTCGCTGGCCCGTGGGACCCATGCTGTGGAGATGCGGCGGGGGAGAGGAGGACGGCGGATCCAAGTAATCCAACCCAGGCAGGGCAGGCCTGGACCGGGCACCTCCCCCGCGCGCGCGCCACGCGGCCACTGGAAGACGACGACAGAATCACACAACCCCACAAGTCGGAGACGGGCGTGGCCGCAGTGGCCGCCGCCGTGTTGCCACCAGGTTCCGCTGGAGGACAGGGTTTACGGCTGCAGGTTTCGCGTCGTGAATCACGCACAATGTGACTTTTTTTTTGTCTCTTTTATTATAAAATGTTTCTAGCTAGGTGCCGAACTGTATTAATTCTTCGGCAGGATTCACAGAGAAATCCGACTGAGAAAATTTATTATCCGGTTGCAAACATCATGCATGGAGCTTTTTTGGTTGGGGATGGGTAGTCGTGGGTTGGCCCAAGCACACACATTTCGTTTCCACATGCCATGCCTCACCTGGGCTGAGGCTAAATTGATCCGACACCTGAGTAGCCCAACAAAAAGAAAGAAAGCCCACGGACCCAATTTTTCTCGACAAAAATCTCCTCGGCCATATCCCCCGTCCGTGTGCGTCGGCGCTCGGCAGGCAAAGCAATCAGGCATCAGACACCACCCGACTACCCACCCGAGCAAGATTGCGGAAGCCAATCGAGAATCACCGCACGATTCCTCCGCTCGGCTCGTCTCGTCTCCTTCGGGGAGTAATTCCGTCGAACGCCTCGCGCGCACGCCCGCCCTCCCGCACCGCCCGCGGCCTTGTCCCGATCGAATGCCGTAGGACGAAGCGGAAGAGCGCGCGCGGCGGTGGCTGCCATGCCATCCATGGCTTCCCTCTGCCCCTTATCCGCCGCGCCCTCCTTCCCGCGCGCTCACGCCGCCCGCTTCAGGAGCCCCGCTTCCTGCAGCGGCCACGCCGCGACCGCAAGGAGCAATGCCTATGTCTGCGGCTGCGGAGCTCCACCCGCCGCGGCCAAGGGTTGCGCGGGGCTGCGGTCGCGGTGGAGGAACCCCGTGCGCGCCAAGGTCGACGAGGCGGACAAGGACGCGGGCGCCGGGCTGGGGCTCCCCACGCCCGGCCGCAGGAGGCGGCGCCTGCGCCTGCGGCCGCGGCTGCGCCTCCTGTGGTGGCGGCTTCGGCGGCTGTCGCCGCGGGACCTCGCGGCCGACGCCGGTGCCGCGCTGCGGCGCGCCGTCCGCCGCGTGCCCCCCGCGGCTGCGGCGCCGGTCGTCCTCGCGCTCCTCCTCTTCGCCGCGCGGCTCGCGCTGCCCAAGAACGTCGCCAAGGAGGTGGCCTACTCGGACCTCGTCGCGGGGCTCCGCGAGGGCGCCGTGGCCGCCGCCGCGTTCGAGGAGGACTCGCGCCGCATCTACTTCAGCAAGAGGGCCGAGGACGGCGACGACGGCGACGAAGCGAGCGAGGCCGGTGAGACCGAGAGCGCCCCGGAGGCGCCGCCGAAGTGGCCGTACTACGCGCGGAGGGTGCCGCACGACGAGGGGTTCCTGCTCGGGCTTATGCGGGAGGGCGGGGTGGACTACCGGTCGGCGCCGCGGCCTGCGGGGAGGCTGGTGGTGGACATGCTGAGCACGCTGCTCACGCTCTGGGTCTCGCTGCTGCCGATGATGTGGTTCCTACAGCGGCAGCTGTCTGGTGGGGGCAGTGCTGACAAGCGACGCAAGCCGAGGAAGCAGAGGGTGGGGTTTGACGACGTTCAGGGTGTAGATGAAGCGAAGGAGGAGCTTGTTGAGGTAAACGTGGCTTTTGCACTCCTTACTCATGAATGTTCTCTGTGATGCTTGATGAATATGGGAAGACAAAAATCATTAGGCAAGACACATTTCATCTTGAAAAAAGGCAATTTACATAGGATTCGAGAGGAATGGAGATGGTACATCCACATCGATACAGAAATTAGGAAATGTCAATCAAGCATACTGTATTTGTGGTGGGCTTGCTTTTGCTTTGTCTTAGAAAATCACTATGCATTTAGTGAATTGCAATCACCTCTTAGTCATGTGCATACATTACATCAGAGCTATGCTCCATTTATCAAGTGGAAATGTCATTTTGATATTGCCTCTGCTTTGCTCTTGCATTATGCATTAATCAGATAATGTATGCCTACAAACTTCGGCAATAGTTTATTTCACATTTGTTAGACTCCTATAAGAGCTTACTCCGTAGGTCGTTCGTGACACGAACTTGAAGGCTTCATTCATCATTTGGCTCAGTGTTCACTTTAAAGTATTTTTTCGCATATTAGAAGAAGCAAAACTTGGGAATATGAACATTGCAATAAGATCTTTTGAGTTTCATTGAGGGGAATTAAGCCTGTTTGCCTTGTATTTGCTTACTTTTACGATGTGCCTCTTGTACTAAACCATGCCTTTGCACCATTTTGTTTACGAAGTTCATTGACGAAAATAAAAAATGCTGAGAACACTCTTACAAGGAACAGAAATGTGATAGCTCCTGGAAGTCTGGGACAACAGGGCAGATATAAACTGTTGAATGGTTACTTTGCACTTGGGCTTTGTACTTGCATCTTGCAATTATATTGGTCTCAAATAATGTCCTTTAGTAAGTATTGAGTGCTGTTTTTTTCCATAACTAGGAATTTCATTGGTCTGAAGTTGTTTCTTTTTCCCTTGCAAGAATTAGTTTTGCATTACTACTGAATCTGGACAATGGTCATTAAGAACCTTAGTAAAACATGGAGGTTTTCCAATGCAGATAGTAAGCTGTTTGCATGGTTCACTGAACTACAAGAAGCTTGGAGCAAAATTGCCCAGGGGTGTCCTGCTTGTTGGCCCTCCAGGAACTGGAAAGACTCTGCTAGCAAGGGCTGTTGCAGGAGAGGCTGGAATTCCATTTTTCTCTGTTTCTGCTAGTGAGTTTGTTGAAGTTTTTGTTGGAAGAGGTGCTGCCCGGGTCAGGGATTTGTTCAAGGAAGCCAAAGAAGCTGCTCCATCAATCATTTTTATTGATGAACTTGATGCCGTGGGTGGAAGTAGAGGTAGAAGTTTTAATGATGAGAGGGACCAAACTCTAAATCAGGTATGGTTTCTGGCACTCTGATGGTCTTTCATATCCTTTGTCTAATGACATCACCAAAATATGTTTCCTTGATTTTCTCTATCAACAGCTGCTTACTGAAATGGATGGTTTTGACTCGGACATGAAAGTTATTGTCATGGCTGCTACTAACAGGCCAAAAGCACTGGATGCTGCTCTTTGTCGGCCTGGTCGCTTCTCCAGAAAGGTTGTTGTTGGTGTGCCTGATGTGGAGGGCCGCAAAAAGATTTTGGCTGTTCATCTAAGGGACATTCCTTTGGAAGAGGATCCTGAAATAATTTGTGATCTGGTTGCTAATTTAACCCCAGGACTGGTTGGAGCGGATCTAGCAAACATTGTTAATGAGGCTGCTCTCCTAGCTGCACGAAGAGGTAAGTTAAAATCACTTATGTAATAAAGGTAAATCACACATTTGTTGCTTATGCATCAAATATGATGTTGATGTCAGGGAAATTATTTCTAAATTCAATGGTGCTTTGAGTTGCATGGTTTAAAACTTACTATTTTTGGTCCATGATTGAAACCTATTATTGAGCTATATTTCCTACTAATGCTATTGGAAATTATTACTGGACTAGTCATAATTCCACTTGCTGTTCCATATTCTACCTTTGCACTTTGAAATGAGATTAGATTCTAGGTGTTGGTTAATTAATCCCAAATGAAAAAGGCAATTGGAGAAAATATGTTGATATGGAACTTATTGGTGCTGATCTGTCCAGGTGGTAATACTGTTTCCCGGGAGGATATTATGGATGCAATCGAGAGGGAGAAATATGGGGTCAACGGCAGACAAGAAACCAATGACTCTGAAAGGCAAGGCCTCACCAAATTATTTCCATGGCTACCTAAGCCTGGAAATAAACCATCAAGCCCTGATGATTTCCGAGGACTGATGGGTTATCAGACATTAAGCTAACTTAAGGTATGTTCAGATTTGAGCCCTTTCCAAGGATTAATGATTCTTGCCCCCCCCCCCCCCCCCCCCCCCCCCCCTCAAAACAACATGTCTCGTATTCTTGACGTTCATCAAAACATTCCTTTTAAACTCATTTAATTTGGTTTCCTTGATTAGTTGGATCAACTTGACTCACTCTTTGTAAGGACTTGAAATATGTCTGTGATGTTCCTTACTTGAGACATAGTCCTCAACAGCATTGCTTTGAAAAAACTACATTTGAGGAATCGGTGTAAAATGTACTCATATTTTGCTTGACAAAATGGACATAGGATAGTTTGGACTTTTACTTGCCTTTCCTGGGAAGACTACACTATTTGTTCAAATTTTCCTCAATGGATCTTTTTTATTGGACCAACATAAGTTTGTATAGATTTCCCACCTTTCCCTCTTAGCTTCAGCTTTTGGGTTACCTGAGTGGTACATGAAATTGCTCAAAAATATGTAGCATGAAAGCCTAAGCACTTGTAAGATCAAGAGCTCAAGATCTATCATGCACCTTTGGAAGGAAAAATGTAGCAGGCAGAACTCCGGAATGTCAAGTAATGAGAATGGATGTTTCCAGGTCTAACCATACCCTAGCAGCATTGGGTCCACACTGCATAGGTTTGGGACTACCTAGATGACAGGGTACTGAAAAAGTGCAGTGTATCGCTACCGCTCACATTTCTCCAACAAGTATAGAGGAGGGCATTGATTGTTAGAACGTATCGATGGCAAATTATTCATTTTTTTCATGTCCTGATTATTGTTATGGTTGCTTAAAATGAATCATAAAGTATGTCATTCATATCACTGTTGTTATTTTGTGAGGCATTCCATCCCTCCCTTTTCCCCTCACAAGATATTTCATTTTGAATTATGTAAGTTTTTGGGCAATCACAACATTTGGAATTGGTTGCATGCCTTTTTGAACATGCTTCCTTTGCTATCTGTGATTTTGGTACGCAGTACAGCTGTAGAAGTCATGACCTTTTGTCTGCTGAACTCTTATTTGGCGTTTTGCTTCTGTTGTGCAGAATCTGGGAAATTGTTGCCTGTAGTTGTATTGTATAGCAGAAAATATACATCTCCACGGACCACGGTATGTGTGAAGGATGTTGAAATCGGTGGCTTTTGAGCTCTGGCACTTTGTGAAGAAAGCTGTTACAAAATTACACGAGGATAGCTTGTGAAATGCGGAATACCAAGATTTTTCCTAGCTTAAATCAGTCTTGCGCTCCATAATTTTGGTAGAAACATTGCTCAGGTTTTGTCACAGCCTGCACTATTACTAATAGAATAGTCTAAAATAGCTTGCAAGCTACTGGTGCTCCTGCTGCTGTACACAAGTCAGCCACCTGTCTGATTCTTACAAACTCGATGTCGAGAAGTTCTGCTCAAGTTGGATCTGCAATGATGTTTCACTGCACAAGTGTGCTAATAGAGTTAGATCTGCAACCATGTGCGAGTGTACAAGTGAGAATTGAAGCTTCAACAATTTGCAAGCGTACAAGTGAGAATTGGATCTGCAATGATGTTTAGGAAGCACATTGTGTCATGTTCACTGTTCACATTTAGCAAAAAAAAATTCATGTCAACTTGCATTACTGCTATTCTGTAAATCCACTGAATCACCATCACAGTAAAGAACAGACTAAGTAGCTCTGGTAGTTTCAAATGCAAAATCGCTCAATCTGTCAGTATTTATGTATCAAGGTGGTAATCTTTGCTGTGCTCATCTAGTCATATATATGTGCCATTTTCTCTAGCATCTGCTTGATCATTAGCCTTCCGGGATGATATTTTGGCCACAGGTTCCCAAGTGCATGACTAAATGGATTCCTTGACAGTTAGTCGGAGATCGACGGGACCTAATTGACCTCGAAAAGCCTTGTGCTGTCAGACGCATATCCTTCGGCGATGCCGACTTGACCTTAATAATTGGGAAGACATGCAGGGGCTGCAGAATCAGGACATGTACCTTTGGCAAAGACGAAGCTTCTCCTGCTCTTCCTCAGCAAGGAAAAGGGAGTAAAAGGTGGCAGAGCTTTGGCTTTGCAGATTCTGAATGTCATGAACAGGAATGAACTGTATGGCTTGGCTTGGCTCTGTATGTCGCTTTTTCTGGGCTCTATGTGCTGCTGCTGAGGCCTTGTTCCGCAGGATCAAATCGCAGGCTCAAAAGAGGGGGGAAACATGGAAACTGATTTGCAGCTTTCACTCTTTTGCTCCCAGTGCATATCTATCTATGACTCTAGGCGAAGTTTACTTAGGGGGTGTTTGGATGCGAGGTACTAAACTTTAGGAGGGGTCACATCGGATGTTCGGATGCTAAATAGGAGGACTAAACATGAGCTAATTATAAAACTAACTGCAGAACCCCTGTATTAATTCGCGAGACGAATCTATTAAGCCTAATTAATCCATCATTAGCAAATGGTTACTGTAGCACCATATTATCAAATCATGGACTAATTAGGCTTAATAGATTCGTCTCACGAATTAGACTCCATCTGTGTAATTAGTTTTGTAATTAGACTATATTTAATACTCCTAATTAGTATCCAAACATTCGATGTGACAGGTACTAAACTTTATGAGACTGTATCCAAACAGGCCCTTATCCTTCAAGATAGAATCCAATGTGCTGCAATTTGGTATGACGCTATTCTGCAATAGTTTTCAGAGATGATGCAGGTACCTCATGACCACCAAGCCGGTTTGAAGCAGTTGCCTGCAAATTGCAAACTGCTGCCAAGAGTCATGGTGACAATGGGTGAACTATACAAATGTGGTTTAGTTCTATGACATTTAGAATAGGATAACTAATTGAAAAAAATGAGCTAATTATCCTAAACGTCACATACTAGCCACCACCTGTCTGTGAACAAGAGTTGGGAATGGTTGGAGGAATCTTGCTTAGAGGCTGGTATCAAAATACGTGTACAGATGACAGCTACTGGTCATACATATAGGGAGCACCAATTGAGGACAGATGTGTAAAGGTGATGAATGACATGTCCATTTTGCATGCAGCCCTAGTTGTATTCTGCTACGGAATTGGGAATGTAGAGGATGCTACGATGATGTGGCATGAAATGATGCTGGCACCAGAGATAAGCAGACCTGCATTTTTGCAGTTCTCGTGGAATCAGAAAAATCCAAGGGGCAGCTGATGAAAACTAGCTAGAGATGACCATACAACATACTCGCTAGGCACAGGCTTTGGGTGTTGTTGGCAAATGATATTTGGGAGTCCACAGATACCAATAGACTAAGACACGCGTGTGTAACGACTTATGTTTTTATTAATTTCACAATATACATAAAGATAAAAATTTAATATATATCCCGATAAGTTATATATGCGGACAAATAATTTTTAATTTTGGATGTATTTTTCCGATCCCCAGAGCCAAGTGTATTAAAATGCTAAAATGTACTCTACAACGGCGGCGGCGGCAGAGATGAGATCGAGGAGAAGGAATAAGAGGATTAAGGAAGAAGACAAGTGAGATGACGGAGAATATTGTATGAGACAAGAAGCGAAAGCAAGAACAAAGTGGTTCACTGATGAGTGACTTTCAGTCGCTAAAGACCTAGAGCTCTGAGCCGAATACTTTCTATGCCGTAGGCTTCTGGTTGGGTTGCTTTCCCGACAAAAAGTTCATTCCCATTTCAGACGCCTTTTCATTCACCATCGATGAGGACCGGCAGGCAACGAACTGCCAATTGGTAAACTCATGGTCTTTAAAAAAATTGGTAACTAAGCTCATGCATGCACTAACAAATCACATGCGTTTATTTAGCATATATGTTTTTTCTTTATTTTCTTTTTTCCCACACTATCATCTCATTGTAATTAACCCATGGCTTATCTTTTAATTTTGCGAGGTTAGAATTTTTAAAACTGTAGCGCATACCCCCTCTAATCACAAATAACTGTCATTTTCGATTACCTACAGGCAACATGTTAAACTTTAAGAATCAATATATCTTTACTAAAATTTAAATAAAATTTATTTTTTATAAATAGTATGGCTCGATTTTTCTTCAAAGTAGCTTTAAAGTATTATAAATTTTCTATATTTCACATATCAGTATACACGTAATTTAGTTCTTGTTGCATGCCACTTACATTATTTTCCTTTTCCCACACTGTCCTCTCATTCTAATTATAGCTCATGACTTATCTTTTATTTTTGTGAGGTTAGATTTTTTAAAACTATAGCATATACCGCTCCAGTCACAAACAACTGTCATTTTGGATTAACCTACAGTCAACATGTTTAAACTTTTAACGCCAGTATATATCTCTTTTAAACAATTTAAATAAATTTTAATTTTGATAAATAGTATGGCTCGACTTTTCTTCAAAGTAATTTTAAAATATTATAATTTTTTATGTTTCACATTTCAGTATACACACACACACACGTAATTTAGTTCTTGTTGCATGCTCCTAACTATAATCCTTTAACTCTTTTAGGTGTGCCTACACGTGAATTTGATGTCCCGTTTTGTGTGCACGACAAGAAAATTCAATTTATATATTTGCCAATAATGCATATGAATCCACAATCCACACCTCTTCCCTCAACAGCACATGTATGGTCCCAGAATTCTTGGGTCGGTATCCTTCATATATGCTCGCACTTCGTGTACCGAGAACAACCAGGAGTATATTAACAGATTGATAGTGTTATGCCTAATTGAATACACACATTATCTGAAGAAATGATAGGCGGCAAAGCAAGAGCTAATTAGTAAGATAATTTTTGCACAGCCAGTGATTTAATGTTTTTAATTTAGTACCATTCATTTATGCAAAAACAAGAAAAACCTCTGGATGCATATTGTTACATTAGGTTGTTACGAAGAAAATAGAAAACGACCTTTCGTCCTATGCCTTTGTACCGGTTACTTTTTAACCCGGTACTATTAGTACCGGTCCAAATTTAGGGGTCTCTGGAGGACCTTTAGCACCGGATCCCTTTTAGTACCGGGTCGCGGGTCACTTCAAAAGGAAATCATATTCAACTCCATCATATGTGCTGTGTAGGTGAGATGGTAAGAAAGGCTTGCGCGAGGTTAGAGGTCGTGGGTTCAAATCCCATGGACTGCGCACGCGTATATTACGCGTGACTTGTAGATTGCGACGATGCGCATGTATGCGTATAGTACCGGTTATTTGACTTGTATATATTACGCGTGACTTGTAGATTTAGCAGTACCGGTTCACAACCGGTACTAAGGGGTTGGGGTTTGAGTACCGGTAGTAAATGTCAGTTCTCGACAGCTTCTAGAAATTCAAAAATAAAATGAGACATGTATGTAAGATGTTGTTGAGAGCATTGTCTTCGTAAGCAAGTACAATGCTAGCTAGTTCTGGTTTTGTTCAAAAATTGCCATAATTTTTCTGGATGTAGCTGCTAGTTTGTGTTTCATCAGTCAACAATAGATCACTTATTTGGCATGCAATCATCTCTTAGGTGGTCAAACATATACGGATTATTACTGATACGTGAAACCACTCTTGGTAGGACGGCGCATCAGAGGTCGATGATATACACAACACTCTTGCTAGAGTTCAAATATTGTTGCATACATTTTACATATATGAGATTGCTTTCAGCCGTTTTTAGTTTGGAGGAAAGGTGATGGCCAATGGGGATCGAAGTGCACCTATGATATGTGTGTTGTGTTCGTCTATGTAGTCACGAGCTATCTTTTACAACCGAACAAAAGTGGTTTCTTATACTCCCTCCATTCTTAAATATACGAAATTGAACCCATTGAGTTAAGAATAGTGGGAGCGAGTACGTGGTCTACTGTAGAATTTTTTTTTTAACGTTTGCAATTATAGAACACAAAATATATTGATTATCTCTAGAGTACACCTCAAATAACTCCATATATTACTAGACTAGAGTACAACACCGATTTATTCACTTTTATGATCCTATGCATGCACGCCCCTGATCTCTTACACACACATACACATATGGCTACATTATTCAGTCGACCACCACCGAGCATATATAATTAAGCACGTGAGCAATATACATAACACTATATTTAATTTAGATATATGCTTAATTTGCTCGGCCCTTGATCTTGCTATATATAAATCTTGCATTGGTGCAGATAGACCTCAGCTCGACGTCGTCGGATTATATTGAAGCAGGCGGCATGCATGCATATACGCCCGGGCCGCAGCATCTATCAGCTTAGCAGCTAGACGACGAGGCGCGTCCGGTGGAAGGTGGCGATGAAGTCGGAGGCCTTCTGGTCGACGTCGCGCTCGCCGACCCACCAGCCGTCGTCGTCGTCGCTGGACCGCACCTTGCGCAGCCTCGCCGGCGGGCCCTCCCAGTCGCTCGCCGCCTCGTCGTCGTCGTCGACGCCGCGGTAGCGCCTCGACTTGCGTGAGAAGCTGAAGATGCAGAAGAACGACCTCCCTCCCATATACTTACCTGATCGGTCTTGCAGTCACTCACCACCGTACCCTTCTTGCAATGCTACACTTTTATTAGAAGCTGAGAAAGAGATGGAGATATTAGCTGCAGCTGCTGCCTAGTGGTTGGGGCGTTGCTGTCTTGTGGGCAAGTGAGAAGAGACCACACCCCAATTTATAGTGGAGGGGGGCTTGTGCATGGAAGCTGCGAATTAGGGGTACATAATAATCAAAGATGCCCGATCGGGGAGGATCGAAGCACGGACGGCCTGGATCGTATTGTCAGATAAAGGTTGAGATCCAACGGTTGCGATTGCCTGACATGATAAGATGCTAAAGCGGGGCTCTGGATGTTCTGTAGCGCACGATGTGGTTGATGAAGCCATCTTTTAGACGAGGAGAAAAAAAGCAAGCGGCAAAGCGCTGCGGTTTCGTTTCCAAGCCTCGATCAGCTTTGCATATTGGGGGGCGGATTTGAGAGAGCGTGATGGTCATTGCAAGTTACCTCGTCATTTGCCTCACTGCTACGTTCTGATGCATGAGACAACTTTTTCTCTTCAAGAACCTGAGATGAACTTGTTTCGTAAGCTGTTTAATTTAGAGAGCTTTTTGCAGCCAAAGAATGACGCTATTGTGAGCAACTTGAGCGTGCATCGATGCACTGAGTTGCTTTGTGCCCAGGACGATTGTGTCGCCGCATTCCCGAAGTTGTAAGCCACTACTCACTCCGTAAAGAGTGTCCATTTAGTTTTATCTTAAGTCAAACCATCTTATATTTGATCAAGTTTATATAAAAATATATCAATATTTTTGATGTCTAACTAATTTCATTAGATTCATTATGAAATATATTTTCATAGCATACCTATCTATTTAGTGTTATAAATATTGATACTCTTCATTGTAAATTTGATCAAACTTAAGATAGTTTGACTTAGAACAAACCTAAAGGGATACTCTTCGTGGGATGGAAGAAATATGCTGTATGGCCCCAATTCCCCTGGTATAACGGTGCTCAACAAGGGGTGAGTTGTTTCCTGTGCGCACTGATAAAAGGGGGCACCTCTTTGTTGTTGGGGCATCCTCTGGCCCGCCTTCGTGGTGCCTAGTGCCTACACTAAGATAATAGCTATAAGGAAAAAAATAAATAAATTCAGATGACCGAGGGCTATTGTTTCTTCTTCTTTTTTTCAAGTGGCCAAGTGCTTTGTTGTCTATTCTGGATAATCCCATAGGTTAAAAACAAATTAGTAACAAAGAACTCACGACCAACATTTTTTTAAAAAAAAAACATCTTCCACTTACTAATTAACCCTTGGGAAATGGTTTAATTTAATTGAACTAAAAACCCTTGGCTATTTGAAAAAAAATCAAAATAAATGCGTAAAAACACTGAAGAAATGTTAAATATCTAGTAGTGGGAGTTAATTAAGTCTCTCATTATGCATAAGTCTCTCATTGCATAATTATTGTAACTGAGGCTGTTGCTAGCTCTATGGAGGTAAGAATATACTAATGCTTCCTTCATCTCTCCAAAGCAAGGTATATATAGCTCGTTCTTCCTCTTTACCTCCGAAGATAGTACAAGGCACAGCTGTGTTTTTTAATTAAAAAATTATATTGTAGCTTCTTTTTTAAGGTTTAGTGCAAGCTGTGATCCTCTATATGATTTGGCTGCCGCAAGGCAATCATATGGCGTCAATACAATACTTCCTGCACAATTCAGTTCTACATTTGCACAGCATGGCTAATTGCCAAGCCAGTACCCACATAGAGCTTAGCTCAGGATGTGGGACACTCATCATTAGCATCCCCGATGTTGTTTGCCCAGTACTAAACATTGCATGTCTGTCATCACATTACTCTGGAAAAAAGGCAAAAAGGATACTCACTCAATCATGAGGTATAACTGCCTCCCATTCTTTGTTCCAAAACCTTTGCGGCTGAAAGGAACCACACGTTATTTGGATTCGTACGTGTCGGTCAACGTACGTACATACTCCGATCCGTATATAGGGACGTATATGTACACATCGTGCCAGGCCACCAGCAATATACAAAGAAATTTTGGTTTTGTTATTAGATGAAACTGATGCAAACTACATTGATGTCGTCGAATCGAACCTGCATGCGACGATCGATCCTGCAGCTTGCCTAGTTAGCTGAAGCAACGGGGCAAAAAAAAAACAAATTCATAGGTCAGGTCAATGTATTTTCTTGTTTGGGCTCGCATTCTTTATATTCTGCCTCCAAAGTAGCTAACAAGCGACGACATGTGCAGGCGAGAATTATTAAAAAAATAAAAAAGGGTAATGCTGTATTCCTTGTGTTCTAGCTCTTGGAGCTCACGAATGAATTGACCAGGAAGATGAGCAAACAATAATGTGATCACCAAATCTTTTCTTCGTACAGAGAAAAAAGTTTGCTGTGTTCAATATTACTTCCAAGATCACTTTAAAAAAAAAACTCGACCAGAAGAAGAAACGTCCCCAGCACTGCCCAATATCTTACGGAGATCCTCATGCTCGGTCGCCTTTATCCCTATGAAGGGTACATCGCATGTGGCAGTAATGGCACATCCTTAGCCCTAAGCAGTAAGCTCTAAAGTATATGATATGAGATGCAATCTCCCCTTCAAGGTGCCATACATCCGGCTGTACACGCGTTTGGCAGATGTGCTGTTGCATCACAAAAGGCACAGGCTGTTGTATTGTCTCTGTCGAGCCCTACTGCACCTTAGACCCTGCAGCGTAACACCTGCCTCTCGCTTGATCTAAGGCTTGTAACGCAATCTGAATCTGAATCTGTCCAGTTGATAAGGGGTGACTGTTGATCGATTGTTGCCTGACTGGCGGATCCAGACTTGATCAATTGTTGCCTGGAGGCTGTCTGCGATCCAGCTAAGTTGACAGGATTGTTGTCAGCATGACATGAGATGTGACATAGTGTGACATCAGGGCTGAATGATAGTAGGATCAGTTAGATAACATGATAAAAAAAAAAGTGGCAGAAAAGAAGTCATTTAGAAAGAGCTGCTCCTTATTTTTTCAGTTATTTACTAGATTTTTTCTGCAAAGGACCCAAATCAAGGTTGTCTAATTTATATGCAAATAAATGAGTTGCATACTGAAAAAGGAAGTTGTTTGCGATGGTATTTTACTAAAGTACAGATTTTTAGATGGCGTTTATAATTTTTCATTCTCGTATATGGTTACTTGGTTATTGAAGGATTGATAAATTTATCCTACAAGTTGACTATCAACAACTACAATAGCAGTAAGCCGAGCAGATTTCGGTGCTGTCAGACTGAAGAATTCTCTTCGTTTTCCCTAAAATGGTAACACTAACTTATGAAAAATCAGTCTGCAATCATCTTATTCTTCGAATCAGCATAGAGATCACGAGATAGACGACTAAACAGAAAAAAGCCTTTGTGGTTGTCAACAGAGATACTGTATGCTAGACTCTCACTACAAGAAAATGATAAAATCATTTTTAGGAAGATCCATAGCAGTCATTTGTGTGCTGAGAATAATGTGTTCTTTTAAGATTATAACTGACTGGCATAGCTAGGCGTATTATCGAAAACGGGTGTAGTATTATTTTGGAGATCTTTTACGGTGCACAATACTAGCATATACTAGTGTTTGAAAAAGACTAGTATGGAAGGATCCGATAGTCTAGATTATTGTATACTCAGTTACCAAATCTGGCTACCACTATCCAAAACAACAAAACCACACTACAGTTTATGGACATAATTGAGGAATCAAGAGATCTGACTATTGAAGAATGGAACTTCAGGAAAGAAATACAGCAACATCTGGAAAACCTATTACACCAACAAAAAATCTATTGGAAGCAAAGGGGGAAAGTCAGGTGGATTAAGTTAGGAGATGAGTGCACCAGATTCTTCCATGCCCAAGCATTAGTTCGAAACCGGAAGAATACTATCACACACCTATACTCTGATGATGGAACACAAACAACCAAGCATGAAGAAAAAGCTGAATTATTATGGAAATCGTTCAAAGACAGAATGGGTAGATCAGAATACACCCACATGTACCTGGATTTACAACAGCTACTACAAAGAGAGACGGATTTACAGAGTCTAGAGGACCCATTCTCAAAAGAAGAAATTGATAATGTAATAGCACAGCTGCCAAATGATAAGTCACCAGGACCGGATGGTTTTAATGGAGAGTTTCTTAAAAAAACATGGAATATTATCGGTCAGGACTTCTATAAATTAGTACAATGCTTCTTTCATGGGGACTTATGTTTACAGAGTATCAACTCCTCCTTCATTGCTTTACTTCCGAAAAAGGAAAGCCCCCTATATGTTGGAGACTTTAGACTAATATCCTTGCTTAACTCCACCATTAAATTAATAACAAAACTCCTAGCACAGAGACTGCAACAGGTCATAAGGTCTCTTATTCATAAAAATCAATATGGATTCATCAAAACAAGGACTATCCAAGATTGCCTAGCATGGGCCTTTGAATTCTTGCATATATGCAAAAAGTCGAAGAAACAAATAGTGGTACTTAAGCTGGACTTTGAAAAAGCCTTTGACAAGATTGAGCACAAAGCCATCCTAGAAATCTTAAAGCACAAAGGATTTGGCACCAGATGGGTTCAGTGGATCTAACAAATCCTTTGTTCTGGGACATCATCAGTACTTTTGAATGGAGTGCCAGGGAAATTTTTTCACTGCAAAAGAGGAGTCAGGCAGGGAGATCCCCTATCACCTCTACTCTTTGTACTCACAGCAGACTTATTACAGTCTATTCTTAATTATGAGAAAGAGTTAGGGAACCTGAAGCTACCTATCGAGGAAGGGGCAGGAACGAATTTCCCAATAGTCCAATATGCTGATGATAATCTTCTCTTCATGGAAGCCTGTCCTAGTCAGTTAAAGGTTCTGAAAGAAGCCTTACACATCTTTTCTCTGTCAACCGGTCTCAAAGTTAATTACGCTAAGTCAGTGATGATGCCCATCAATATTTCAGAGGCAAGACTTCAATCCCTAGCACAAGCCTTTGAATGTCAGCAAGGATCTCTTCCATTCACCTATCTTGGTCTGCCACTTGGGTTAGTAAAATCAAAGATCGAACATTTCATGCCACTCATTCAAAGAATAGAAAAAAGGTTGAATTCGATGTCTATGTTTCTCAGTCAAGGAGGAAAGTTTGAGATGGTTAACTCGGTCTTGTCCTCGTCTGCAGTATTCTTCTGTTCGACCATTAAAATACACAAGGGAGTCATATCACAGATAGACAAATTCAGAAAACATTGTCTTTGGAGGGGGTCCGACCCAAACTCTAGAAAACCATCAAAGGCAGTCTGGCATATGGTTTGTCACTCCAAGGAGAATGGAGGACTAGGTGTAATAAACATAGCTGCGCACAACGAAGCCATGTTATTGAAATTTCTACACAAATTCTACTCCAAAGAAGATACACCATGGGTGACGTTACTATGGAACAAATATTATCCAAATGGAAAGCTTCCAGGAGGGCAAGTTAGAGGCTCCTTTTGGTGGAAGGACATAATTAAACTACAAGACACGTACAAAGGAATTGCTTCAGTTACAATAGGAAATGGTTCAACTGTGTTATTTTGGAAAGATATGTGGCAAGGAGCAATTCCAGCGCAACTCTTTCCAGAATTGCTATCTTTTGCAAAGGATACAAATGCAACTCTCAAGGCAGTCAAAGAAAAACAAAATTTCATAGAAAATTTCAACACTCCTTTATCAATAGAGGCACATACTCAGTTTATGACTTTGCAGCAATGGACTTCTGAAATTCACTTGGAAATACACAATGATACCTGGTCCTATATCTGGGGATCACCTTCATTTTCTACAAAGAGGGCTTATAAATCAATCATGGGTACTAGGAATGTACACCAAGCATTCAGATGGCTATGGAAATCAAAGTGTCAAAAGAAACACAAAATCTTCTTTTGGTTACTGCTCATGGACAGACTAAACACAAGAGATCTCCTAAGAAGAAGATAGATGGCCCTTGAGTCTTACCACTGCGAGCTTTGCATCAGGCAAAAAAGAGAGACGACATATCATTTATTTTTCCGCTGCAACTTTGCACAGGCTTATTGGAGAAGTATTGGGATTACATATATGCACACAAGGCCGATCTTGAACATAATAGAGCAACTAAAAGGGAAATTGGGAACATCATTTTTTATGGAGATTATAATCTTGATGACGTGGAGCATCTGGACAACAAGAAACAACTGGATGTTTAACAATATTGATCCTCTCAGCTTGTCTTGCAAACAAAATTTCGTCTCGAAACTTAAAGACCTCTCACTTAGGATCAAATCAAGACATCGACCTCGGCTCGAAGACTGGATTCAATCCCTTTAGGCTTTTCTTCTTTTTTGGTTGAACCTGTTCGGCTTCCCTTCTTCTCCCTTTTTTGCCCTCTTTCCCCTTTTATTTACCCTCTGTTATGCCTCTTCTTTGTCTTCCTTTTGTTGCAACTTTACCTATTTATATATATATTTAATCAGGGGTTCTGAACCCCTCCTGTTTTTTTCAAAAAAAAATTGTATACTATTAAAACCCTCAAGTGTGGTACGAGTAATACAGTGGAGTAGTATATAGTATAAGGGTATTATGGGAAAGATCACAAGGGGTGTCATCGTAATGTAGTTATGAGTTATGATATCACTTTTCGTTGCTCCATTTTCATTCTTGATTCTTCATTTCTTTCTCATCTCATCTTATCTTCCTCTCGCGTACTAGCGGCGGCGGTGGCAGGGCAGACCTCATGAGCGGCGGCGACTTACTCGCACGAGCGGCGGCCAATAGGGGATGGGCTCGCGCGGGCCAACGTGAGCAGTGGCAACTAGCCGGCAGGGCGGATCCTCGCGAGCACGGAGGAAGCCGACAAGGCGGCAACAAGAGGCGGTGCAAGGGTCGGAGCAGCCGAATGAGGGTGGGGCGCCGTTTGCTGGATCCGCCTCCGGCCTCTTCGACCGAGCGAGCGCCGCCGAGCCATAGCATCAATACGGCCCTAAAGATTATTCCGACAGCCTCGCAAACCACACCTTCAGCGTGACCCCGACGACACCATCGACACGTCGACGTTACAGATCAGATTTCCCTAAGGGTACCTTTAGACGCTGCTGCGATATTGCGTTACAAATCCTTAGTAATTTTTCTTTTTTTAAAACGCTCTTAGTAATTTTCGCATGCAGTCCATATATCGTCTAATCGAGTCTTAGTTTTTTTTTTCTTTTTTGCTGCTGTGTTCACAAGGATGAGCTACTGAAACTATGTGCAAGTACTTTACGGCACTCCAGATCCAGATGTACATGTACATTTTACTCCAGAATATCTTTGGTCCATATTATTTACATGCCTGACATGAGTTTACCCAAATATAGTCTGTTGTATATGAAACCTACGCTACTCCGACAAGCTAACCTTATTTCTAACTCAATCTTAACCACACTAACTCCTACCAAAATGATCGCGTAGTCTGGTCCACGTACCACTTGCAGATGGGCAACTACAGGATCATCCAAAGCGATCAGGAGGAGCTGCTGCCGACGAACAGCCTCCTTGTCGAGCCTATCGAGTAAATCAAATGGAGGCATCAGATTCAAAAATTTTGTCAACATTTAAATAATAACATGGTACAATTTGCCAAGTAACATAACCAGGAGCAAAATAGAGCATGGATCGAACTTAGTTTATTGTCTGAATACTAAAAACTAGCTAGAAAACATGAATCTTATATTCCTTTTCAACACAAATTCGCATATCCCATAAAATATTCCATCTCATGTATGTATGCCTCCAGCCTCTTGACAGCATCTCTCTCTTGCTCCCAAGTTCTGATAGCATCTTTTGCTCCAATTGACCATCTAACCACAATAAAGATTTTTTTTGTAGTCAGTGAAAACATTCACACAATACTAATGAGACTGAATTAATTGCAGTCCATGCACACAAAATCTTGTTTACATAAAAATATTAGCTGTTGCCGGCAGCAACAAACTCATGTCATTAACTTGGCGCTTGCCCTTTGAGAGCATGAACACATCATTTATGTCTTTCGGAACTGATGTGCCTCATCACACTCAATATGCAGAAAAGTTTCTCATTTTATCCGTTAGGAATAACTTCCATGGTCCAAACAGCATAAAAAGCAATCAGGAAGAATAGGTAACCACATACAAGAAGCATCATGAATTATTTCAAAATGACCTGGAAGCAGAGATACTGGAGGATCCAGCACATTGGGGTGGCACGTGAAGGAGGCGGCATCCTGGAAACACGATAAAATCGGCAGGGGCGAACGGGGAGGCGGCGGCTGGCGGCCAGCGCAAAAAGACTAATCATTCCCCAATTAATATCTCAGTAATAATTACTAAATTACCCTTGCTAATCAACGGTTAGATCTTTGTTATACTCTATACCACCGTGTGGTAGTATTGTGCACCGTAAAATAGTTCTCTTTTTTTTTTTACTCTGGACCCCACGAAAGTGATGCTCTGGCTCATTGCTTAGATCCTTTCTCAAGGCCATTTCAAGCCGGCTTTACTGTAGAAAAATAGTTTGCCTGAGAATCAGATGCATCCGAACAGGAATTTGCTGGAGGAAGAATCTAACTTAAGAAGCATTCAAAGGTATTATACTGTTGGAACAACACAGTATCAAATCTTAAAGGTATAGGTACTGTTGAAATCGAAATGTGAAACGACATGGTATCAAATCTAAAGGCGTATAAATGCAGTTCAAGCAATATGGTATCGAGTTCCCCCATCAATAGTGTTTCACTTAGGAGCTTAGGTTTAATGTCGCCATGCAATTTAGTCTCAATCTTGTTCAAAGGTATCACCGGTGGAAAACGTGGTTTTAGTTCCGATTGGATAGGACCAAGGATCCCGAAAATCCAACCGGAACTAAATTTTCGAGACAAAAGGGGGTCCTTTAGCACCCGGGGCTAAAGATCCCCTTTAGTCCCGGTTGGTATTACCAAGCGGGACTAAAAAGGTTAAAAAAAATTAAAAAAAACGTGGGCCAGCGGCCTCCGCCTGCCTCCGCCCATCGTCACCCACCTCTGCCGGCCTACGCTCACCTCTGTCCGCCTCCGCTCCGCCCTCGCCCGCCTCCGCCCGCGCCACACGCGCTGGCCGCCGCTCGCCCGCCCACCCGCGCCTCGCCCAATGGCCGCATGTGCCCGCCGCTCGTCCTGCTCTCGCCCCGCTGCCGCTCCTCACTGCCAGTGAGGGGTGAGCGGAGGGGGAAGGGGAGGAGCAGCGCGAGGATAAGAGAGGGAGGCGTGGTGGAGGGAGAGAGCTCGCGCAGTGGAGGGAGAGAGGAGGCGCTGCGCGAGGATAAGGGAGGGAGGAAGGGTGAGGAGAAGATAAGGTGGAGAGAGAGGCCGTGTGGGACGGGGGCGTTTTGTCCCAGTTGGAAAAACGCTAACCGGGACTAAAGACCCCCTTTAGTCTCGGTTGGAATTACCAACCGGGAGTAAATCGCCTAGTTGGTAATTCCAACTGGGACTAAGGGGGGACCTTTAGTCCCGGTTGGTATTTCCAACCGGGACAAACGCCCCCTTGTCCCACTAGCCTTTACAACCGGGACTAAAGTCTCTCTCGTGTTCAAAGTCAACCGGGACAAAAGCACGTGGATGGAAGGTCAGCTTGATTATACAAGTTTATACATCTAAATAAGAAATTGAAAAGTACATCTAGCAAGTTCAAGTCAATTAAAACACTAACTTAGCATCCACATATCCAACAAATTAATCAACACAAGAACAGTCTTACCAGCAGTAAAAACAAACAGACTGTTGAAAAAGACAAAAGGTTGCCTGGAAAGAGCGGAGAGGATACATTAGCTTACAAAACACTTCCAGATGGTTAGATGCTTTGTTCCATTGGTTATTTTTAAATAAAAAATAGTACGTTAGTTTTAACTCTTAACTTGGCTCATTTGAAGTCGTCAAAGTAGAGGAGTGTTCCAGTAATCTAGTTTATATTTTAGATCATTCCACTATGCATAGAGTTGCAACATTTGTCCGCCGCTCCTTCACTTGACTCCAAATGCACTGACTAATAGAAAGAGTGAAAACTAGTGGACCTCCACTAACCCAACAACCCAACAATCCAAGTACATCTGTACATGTACAAATATACTTGACACTGTTGATGCTGGATTCCGGATTTCTGATCCAGACCCAAACAGATTGCGGGATATAATATTTTTTCCTGCTTTTGGCTTCTTCCATGCCTACGTCTCGGCCGGCAATTGCTAGTCCCCAACACTTCATTGGTAATAACGACTGGGTATAGATCGTGTTGACATTAACTTGCTTTGATCAGAACAGACACAAGGTAAGTGAGAATCAATCTGGTGTTCTTCCCACACGCCCCATAACCTAAAGGATGCACAGAGGTTTGTGGCTTTACCTCTCTTCACCCATTCTGTTCTGCCTGATCTTTCAAACTTTGAGCTCATCAAATTTATCAGCAGGATATGAAGCACTGCTAGGATGCCTCTCTGCTGGGGTGATAGTTGGGCTCATTGCCGTTTTCTGCCATATCAGGAGAAGAGCAAGCAAGTTTAAACCATCAAAAAAGGATATCGGTAATTTCATTAATCAGTTACAATCCATATACACATAGAAGTTACAGAGCTGGTGGCTTTTTACCTAGCAATATGTGACTGCATATGTTTATCTCACAGAGGTCACATTGGTATCCCTTGAGTATGAGGAGACTACCTGCAAGCCGATGTCAATCAAAGATATATACACCGCAACTGAAAACTTAAGTCCATCAAACGTCATCGGCCAGGGTATTGCAGGTACATGTCCATAATAACCGGCTCAAGGTTTTGGTATTTATACCATCAAGCAAGCATTAAGTATATTTTTCATCAATGGGAATGAGACTTAGACCCAGGGAAAGTATTTAAAGATGCTGTTCTTGATGGTTTGCAACTTGTTCCCCTTGTCGTTCCAGGAAAAGTGTACAGAGGAGTGCTTGCAAATGGCTGGCCTGTTGCAGTGAAACACATCGTTAAGAATGAGCATGCAGAAACCTTCCTAAGGGAAGTTACAAGCTTGTCACATGTCAGGCACCCGAATCTGGTGTCATTAAGAGGTTACTGTGATGGGCGGGAGGAGTGCTTTCTTGTGTATGAGCTGTGCGTCAACGGTAATCTATCAGAATGGTTATTTGGTGAGTAATAGGATGACACACATTTAGCATGATGGCTAGAACTCTAGGAGTATATACTTCATTTGCTTCAATGAAGAAAACAATAATTTAATTGCAGGAAAAGATAAGAACCTTTCGTGGATTCAGAGGCTTCAGATAGCGCTCGGAAGCGCTTGCGGCCTTTGGTTCCTGCACATATATCCTGAAGGCTGCATTGTTCACCGAGACATCAAGGTTTGTTGCATGATCTGAAATGCTTCAGTGCATCTATAGATTCACATTTAGTCAGACTCATACTTGCTAATTGCTATTACAGCCGACCAATATACTTCTTGGGGTTGATATGGAACCCAAGCTGTCAGATTTTGGACTCTCAAAAGTCATCGACCTAGGTGTGTCACATGTAAGCTCTGAAGTCAGAGGAACCTTTGGCTATGTCGATCCAGAATACCGCCACAACCACAAGGTGAATGCTGCAGGGGATGTGTACAGCTTTGGCATGGTGCTCCTGCAGCTCCTGTCAGGAAAACGAGCAATCAACATCATGAATACTGCTATGCCAATGTCACTAGACAAAATGGTAAGATCATAAGTTAAAGTAGGATGTTACATTATGGGATGATGAAGTAATTGATTGAGCTGAATCTGTGTATTGGTCGTTCCCAGGCTTCTACGCTTATCCAAGATGGCAATGTATTGGAGTTTGCTGATCCTAGGCTGAATGGAGAGTACTCAACAGATGCATTTGATCTCAGTTTGAAGCTTGCTCTGTCATGCACTGGCCACAAGAAGCAGCGGCCATCCATGGAGCAAGTTGTGTCCAGGCTGGAGAAGGCTCTAGAGATCTCCATGAGAGATGGTGCGAAGCACAACAGCATTAGCATCATTGAGTCCATTGCATAGCTATTCTATGTAATCCTTAAGTCCCTTGATGTCCAAGTGACCATGCTTAACATTTCTGTGCACTAAAGTGAACAGAACCAACTGAGTGGTGAGCAATTTACATCAAAAAATTTTAAGGCAAACCGATCAAAGTACTTTACGCCTATAACAAGGGATAGTTAGAGACTAAATCTAGAGACGGTACTATCCAGACTTATAGTATGATGCAGTTATGTAGGCTTGGACATTTCAGCTCCTTTTCTGTCACACTATACAGATAAGTGCAACTACTGCAGAGGAAAACCAATAAAAGGAGATAAAGCACGATACCTCTTAGAAAAGACAATGACCAGATGATGATAGTGAGTTTAATTTAACACTTGAATTCACTACCATGGTCCAGGTGAATATGCTCTCTTTCAACTTACTACAAAAGGAAACAACGATAAGTACACAAGCCACAGTAATTAGCTTGGCAGACATCATCACTTTGCACCCACTAGTGCCAAATGAAAAAAAAATGGCATGGGTGCCTTGAATACAAAACTGTACCAACCATCCCCACCGATCGATGAAAAAGATGGAATTGTTTAACAACAGAACTCAATGTCATCCATAATACCAACCTCCGTTTCCGTTTATTTGGCAACTTTGACCAAGGCACAAAGCTGAAGGCAGTTACCAGTTTTAAGTGGAATGACGAAAATACCCTTAAGTTAAAAACTGTGGCCACGTAAGCTGAATGGGGAAATTTCTGGAAGAAACTAACCAGCCATGTAAGTGTCGTGCGTGGTCTGTCTTCTTATTTGAGTTTTCCTCTGTTTTCTATTTTTTTTTTATTTATATTTGGTTGATGGTGGGACAAGGTGGGCCATACTAAGGGCAAAATTGGAAAACAAATCTTGGGAAGCGTGTAGTGTCAAGTATTTGGAAAAAGGAAAAGTGGTCAAAATTGACAAGTATTGTGAAACGGAGTTTGGTACAACTTTATTCTATAACAATATATGTTTGCAGCCCAAACAATTACAGGGCTGTAGATAGGTATAGGTGCACTAGCAATCATCCAGTTAGTAACTAATCTAATTACAACATAATGCAGAAACCAGACTGTTACCGAACTGATCTTCTGCAAATATGGAAGAAAAATGCACAACAAAAATACACATTATCGAAGTGGCAGTTCATTGAGTGCATCAGTATAGTCCTTTTTGTTCATCGAAAGGACGCACAAGCCATGAGGGAGAAAGAGATATATGGCAAGGAAAATTATCACTCCGAGATCAGCTTCTTCACCTATGGCAGGTTGAGAGGGTTGCCGCAGGTATATCTGACTGGCACACCACATACAGTACAGGGTGGCTATCACCAGGATGAGAAAGAAAGATTGGTTTGATTTTTCTGCTGCAGACTTGCCATGCTTCACTCTGTCAAAACAAGGAACAAAATATTACAGAACTGCAACAAGGATTTATAACCGCACATTATTTTTCAAAAGGGAAAAGGTTTTGTAAGAGCATGTATAAGCATTTTTTGTAGCGTAATCATCATGTAACATTTGTTGGCCATCAACAAAGATCAGCGTGTACTTCTTTTTTCCAGAATACACAGAAGAACAGCGTATTTTTGCATAAGAAGGAAGAAACACAGGTTCAAAACTGTAGGCTGCTCCCTTGCAGCCTGCTCGCCAGAACATAAAAACTGTCAGAAACAGACCAGTTATACAACAAGCACACAGCAAAGAAACAGAATTTTGAATAATCTGACGCCGACACTTTTCCCTTTTGGGGTGATGGGGATTACCCATTTCCATTCATCACAAATGTGGAAAGAGTGATACAACTGAACATACCCAAGCCGAACATCATAAATCTCCATAACAAACATGATAATGAAAAACACAGACAATAAACATAAATTCTAGAGTTGTGGAGAAAAAGGTTTTCCTTTTATATTTTAATAATGGAGAGAACTATAACTTTTATAGATAATAAATTAGAATTACTTGTTTCATATACAAGGAACCGAGGTTCTAATAACATTTGTAGCGGCATAGTGGCGAGGTGCCAAAGTATGCTGCACCACTTGTAGCAGGCATGTACAGTTAGCTACTTATTTAGAACTTTGCAAGGAACATAATCTAGTTTGTGTGTACCACTTTTTAATTTGCAAATAGTGATAGACTGATAGTGCACTTAAAAAGCCCTCACCTGTTGATGTACACAAATATCCCCATGAGGCAAGTGCAAAGGAGTCCTACAACGACCACTGCATCTGAATTGATAGGAGCACGGCCTTTCCACCAACCAGTGCTCAGGATCCAAGTGTACATTCTAGAATGGCCATTCTCCTGCAGCAGTACAATCTGAACTCAGTAGGAGAAAAATGAAACATCTAGTTCATTTGTGATCGGAACAAATCTCCAAGCTGTTAAGCACACATTCTTAAAGGTTGAACACCAGTTCTAAGCTAATGCATCCTCCCATTCACGAGGAAACATTCCTTGCTGCTGCATGCTCACCTCAAACAAGTGGTCCAAGAAAAAATGAGACAGCGAGCCGGCCGAGATAAGCAAGAAGCACTGCCTCTTGTTTAGTGGCACCTGCAACAACACCAGGATTAAACAAATCAGTCACGCAACACTAGATTGATATGGAGGCTTCTTTACTCTGGAGCTCCTTAATTAACCCTTTTCTGCAACAGAGGATTAAGATAATGCAGCATTACTAGACTACTAGACCTGACATAGATACCAATTTGCTATCTGGGGGGTGAATACCAATTTGCTAGACGCCGCCGTACGGAACAGTAGATTCAGAATGGCCATAGCAAATGAGAGAATCAAACGTTCCAGCACCCACCCCAGCGGCGGAGTCGAGGACGCCCGCGCGGAGCAGCCGGCGGGAGAGCCAGGCGTAGGCCCAGGCGAGCGGGAGGCCGAGGAGGAGCGGGTAGTAGAACGGGTGGTGCACGGCCGCCATGGCGAGGTCCCCCGCGGCCGACGCGGCGGCCGAGGACGGGAGGAAAGAGCAGAGCCACTCTGCGAAGGAACCGAGGTCCGGGCCGAGGAACGCGTTGGCGGCGTAGACGGCGCAGTGGTGCGGGCCGAAGCGGCGGTCCCCCGGCCCGGCGAGCCGCGACAGCGCCGCCCCGCCCGACAGCGCGTACAGCAGGTGCGCCCCCGGCCCCGGCATCCCGCCCGCCCCGCGCGCCCTGGCTGCTGATAGTGTGATAGGCTGGCTCGGTGGATCGGTCTCCGCCGGCCGACGGAGGCGTGGCGCGCGGTGGAGTTTGGTGGTGCCAGAGCCGAGCCGAGCGGAGTAGGCAGACGGCGACGGGGTCCGGGTTCTGGTTTGGTGTGAGCTTTGCTTTGCGTAATCGTCTTCGTCTCGCCTTCCTGTCCTGATCTTGCGGCGTTTCCTCTTTCACGCGGTTACTGCCGGCTTAGCGCCGGCCCCGACGTAACGGTAAACGGTCAGGTGGTTCGACTGGGACACAGCTGGCTCGTATTGCAGGTGTTTTAGAGGGTAGGGACGTTGGATTTCCTTTGCTTATTTTTAGCACGTGTCACATCGAATATTTAGATACTAATTAGAAGTATTAAACGTAGACTATTTACAAGGAGGAGTACTAAATGCAGACTATTTACAAAACCCATTACATAAGTGGAGGCTAAACGGCGGGATGAATCTATTAAGCCTAATTAATCCATCATAGCAAATGTTTACTGTAGCAACACATTGTCAAATCATGGACTAATTAGGCTTAATAGATTCGTCTCGCTATTTAACCTCCACTTATGTAATGGATTTTGTAAATAGTCTACATTTAATACTTCTAATTAATATCTAAACATTCGATATGACGGGTGCTAAAAATAAGTAAGAGTAACCAAACCAGGCCTAAACTGTAAACGCGCGAGCAAGAAGCAACTGTGCTTGCAGTTTCCTGGTTGCTACATGATCCCCAAGAGGTCAGAACACGTCGATCCCCAGGAGGTCAGAACACGTCATCAAAACTCAAAAGAGTGCCAAGCAGCCGTCCCAACTAACCAGAGAACGAGGCCCTCGGCATCAGGGGCGGATCCAATGGCGGGTCGGGTGGGTCAAGGGGCTCAAGCCCCCTACTACCGTGAATCCCACGGATCTCCACTAGCTCCCCCTACAAATTTGAGGAGGGAGAAGAAGGAAAGAAGAGGAGGGGGGAGGAAGAAGAAGGATAGGAGAGCTTCCCCTAAACTTCAATCCAGCCTTTGCCGCTGCTCGGTGTCCCTTAGGGCAAGTACATTGGTGTCATCTAATAGGCGGTCTCATGTATTGGCACGTAATCTTGAGACGATTTAACAGGCAACCTGTACAATGGGTTGTTCTATAAGTTGTCTGGTAGTGGTATATAATTCCTTAATTTGTGCATAAGAAAAATAAAATATTATGAGTTGCATAGCAACAATAACTCGTACAATGGTTGTTAAGTTGTCTCGTAGTCCTACAATTTAGCTCGTGGTTGTTTCGCGAAGCAACGACCTCTTTCTCTCTCCTCGCTCTCTCTCCTCTACATCATCAAAAATCCTACATGGCACTGCATGAGACGACCTATGACACCGCTGACGTGTAGCAACCTACCCTTACGTAACAGCTTAGCTAATCGTACCTGTCGGCTGCCTGGATGCTCTGAATATTCCATCCAGAGTGCCTGAGATGATGATGGAGCATGACAGGCCATTAGCAATGCTGGATTAACCGCCTAGGTAGCCTCTTGGAGCTTTTAAATTCATACTCCCTCCTTTTTAAATTTATAAAACTTATTTCATCTCGTTATAACAAGTCTTTGATCAAGAGTTACTCTATGAATGCAATATTTTTTATGACACAAAGTTGGTGTCATTTGGTTCTTATTCAAAAATATCTGCTTTGTGTTTGTAATTTTATATCAAAATAAATAAGAAAAAAGTTCAAATTAGTACCTCCAACTATGACCGAAGTCCACATAACCTCTAAACTATAAAAACCATTTATTTAACCCCTTGGATTTAAAAAATCAGCTCATTTTCCACCTTTGGCACTTAACTAAACTGGTTTTCACCGCGTGGACAACGGTTTTGTTTATTTTGATGATTAGAATGGCCACGTCATCTCTTCTCCTCTCCCATCCCTGCTGTTCTCTCATGTTTATTTCTTCTTCCATGGCAAGCCAAAAGCGCTTCCACAGTTAGAATTATGTAATCTTTGTATACAAGCTGCAAGACACAATTGTTTCGCTCGTCAGTGCAGCCCACGCATGCCTCGGTCCCGTCGGCCACAAACGCGCCGCCGCCAGCAGCTTGTGCACGTGCACGTGCGCCAGCACGAGGCACCACAAGCCTGAGCAGGAGCCGCAGCGCACCAACCACCGCAGGAACTTGCAAGCTCTCACGGTCTCAACAGAGGCATAAGCCGACGAGGCGGTCGTGCGCATGATGCTGTCGTGGCCGTAGTTCCCCGTGCCGGATCCGAGCACGACCGAGCGAGCGCGTGGCGCGGCCGAACGGTCAATAATGGAGCTCGTGGCGCTTCCATTCCCGTCAGCGCCGCATCCCCCGACGCTCCTGGTGCTACCGCTGCCGCTAAAGAAAATGATCGAGCCACATCCGAGCTGCGGTGGCCGGGCGGGCCTGGCGGATTGAGACCTTCAAGCTCATCCAAATGGTTACCCTGCCGTGGCCTCTCCCAATGGCCGCCGCAGCCGCGTTGCCCCGCGCCGGCAACTTGCCGTACCCGGGCGATGAGGATGAAGATGAAGCCGTCGCAACCGGACGCACGCAGCGGCGAGAGTTGACTGCGTGAGCAACGCAGCACGCGGACCATACGCTCAGGCGCTCAGCCTCAGCCATCACCAGAGCTCGGCCATGATAGCTGACATGAGCAGCCAGCCAGCCAAGCACTGTCCAGGTGGCCAAAACCATTCGCATGGTCAAAAAGTGGTTTCAGTTGGATGCTAAGGGTGAAAAATGAGCTAGTTTCGTGAATACAGGGGTTAAGTAAACGATTTTATAGTTGGAGGGGTTATATGGATTTCGGTCGTAGTTAATAAATATTAAAACCATTGCCACACCTTGTTTAAACGAAACAAAACAGGCCCTCTAAAGAAGAACGACGCCTTCATTCGGTTGCGTCTGCTCTGATGGCGGAAGCTGAAGCACTCAGAGATGGAATACGGGACCGAGTGCTAGTGGAGACGGACACTTAGGAGCTTGTGGCCCTTTGGCGATCACGTGGGAATGACAGGTCCGAGATTGCAGCAATCCTAAATGATATTCAGGAACTATCGGCGGGCTTCACTTCTTTCTCGATTGGCCATGTGAGGAGGACGGCCAACACTGTTGCTCATTTGTGCGCTAGATACGCTTCTGCCTCTAGTTTAGCCGCTCTCTGGGTTGAACAACCCCCTAGCTTCTTGCAGCTATGCCTGCTTAACGATTGTAATGGTGCTGATTACTTAATGAAGAAGCTATGTTCCAAAAAAAAAAAGATATATCCAGCTACCGGTAAAATCACAAAGTGAAACCAAATGGGATGGCAGATCATGAACTTCCCACAGAGTACGGTTGTTAGAGCTCTGACAATCTGCACCCGATATTTTTTTACAGCACCCAGCAGTGCATCTTATTAGCTTACGGTCACACAGACAGTCCAGATTACCACTCGCATCGCAAGTTCACTTCACTGGCGCACCGCGCAGCGGCACTTCCGTCTAGGCGTCGCAGTCCATCGGCACGGCGGCGGCGTCTTCCACCCGCTTGCGGCACCTCCTGGCCGCCTTGACCGCCAGCAGGGTGTCGCAGGCGAGCCAGGGGAAGCTCCAGAACCGCTTCTCGCCGCGGCGGCACGGGTGGTACGTCACGTGGTACCACGCCGACGCTAGCTTCGACGCGTCCTCCTCCCTGCGCGCCCTGAGCCAGCCCCTCACCTCCTCGTGCAGCGCGTCGACGGCGGCGATGATCCGGTCCTTCATCTCGAAGTAGCGCTTGTTGTCGCGCCGCAGGTACACGAGCTTGTTCCGGATGTTGCCCGTCAGGATCTCGTCCTCGCGCTCCGCGGAGTAGTAGGTCATCAGGGTGCCCAGCTTCTCGGCGTACGCCTCGTAGTGCTCTTCCGCGGCGTCCAGGAAGTCGTGGAACCCGGGGCACTCGAGGTCCGGGTCGTACTCGGAGCACGCAGGGCCCTCGGGCAGGAGCGCCTCCGCGTTTTCCGCGTGGCGCAGAGCTGAGCGGTAGAGCTTGCCGAGGACGCCGTTGGAGACGTACATTGGCTTTTCCCACCGTTCCATGAAGTCAGGGAACTCCCGGGGCCTCAGCGCCCGGGGCATCTCGGCTGGAGCACCTGTCTTGGCGAAATCAACCGCCATGGAGTGCAGAGCGGCCAGCTGGAGGCACTCAGGGCTGCGAGCTTTCAGCGGATTACGGTCTGCGTGGATCAAGTGGGCGGTGGAGATAACACCGAGGGCATCATTTATCATGTAACTGACGAAGTGCTTCTGGATTTCCTGCATTTCAGAAGTTCTTATTGTAACATTTTCACTCAGGTGATAATAACCATGCAAGATGGAAATATTGATACAAGGGCATTTGTTAGAAGTGCATCGTGAGTATATATACACTTGGTTCAAAACATTCAATTTTTTTTCATTTTCTGGTGTATTTTCAAGTACATTGATTACTTCTACATGCGGATGTGCATACCATCTTAATACCATTCTGGCTGGATAAGAATTTGGAAGTTAGCTACCAGTTCTATATGCTCGTTATTGACATATCAGCGCATGTTTCATTAAGTTCGTGCCCTAAATATATAAGCGCATTTTAGAAACAAGAAAAGGTTTCTCAGCTCCATCTATATCATTAAAACACTACAATCCATTATCTCAGGAAAAAAGTTGCAGCAATTTTTAAACACTTAAACCTTGGTGATATTTGCTGCTATAAAAATCTGATATTAGCATAAGGAAACTTCAGGTCTTCAGCAAATCAACCACAGAATTACATAGTCAACAAAAATGAGTGAAGAAAAAAGAATACACTCAGGAGTATACCTCAAGTGTAACAACATGGTCCATTATGCGTGGCCTTGTTGCAGTGTAGTCCATAGGTGCATCAACCTTCTCAGGAATCAGTTTGTCATCCCAAGTAATAAAGAAGAGATCGCCATCCAAATCACCACCGGAGCATTCATTTGGATGAGGCCTAATAAATTTGAAGATCAGTAAGGATAGTGCAAGCATTGATGTCATTAATCTAAAGCAAGGATAGTACAAGCATTGACAGCATTAATCTAAATACTTAGTTGTCAATTACAAAACTGGAAATCAACATAATATGGATAACATTGCTAGAAAAGACCAGTGTCTTGTTTCAGTGAAGAGGGCTGCTTCACAGCCATGGACAAAGAAATTGAACTGGACAAACCTAAGATAGTCATCTTTCAGCTTCAGAATAACGTACCTGTCCCCTCTCTGAGGAAATACAACACAATCAACAAGGCCCCTAGCATCCAATCCGGGATCATATATAGCTTCAAGTACTCTGACATCACCAGGATGGAGACATGGGTTTTTTGAGATTGCAACTTTTCCAACAATTACAGCTGTTTTGCCATCATCATTACAGAAGAATGGCTGCTCACTATACTTCTGCTCCTTGCGATTCTTTGTAATTCTAATGTAAACTTGACCATAGTCTAGTTTGCTTGTTTCATCCAAACAACCGATGAGAACACGGCCTTTCTGGACATGAATCTTACACCTAGTTCTTATGTCTGTCAGCCTGTTAGCCCGATGGGCTTTGAGAATCATTAACAGGTAAGGCTCTGAACTTGGTTCATAGCCTTGCAGCAGCATCTCAGCTGCTATCTTGGTATCTGCACCACCAATTTTCCCTAGGACAGACAAAGCAACTTCTTTGTTTGTTAGCATTTCATCTGACTCGTGCATGTCATCTTGTTGCATCGACAAAAATATTTCATCCTTTATACCCAATGTTGAAAGAAGAGATATAATTTCACGATTCACGTAGCATGGCTGAGACTTGCTCCAATTTGTGATGTTCAGCATAGTGCTTTTTGATTCGAACTTCTTCATACTAGGTCGCAGAGAAAGATTGTAAAAGGAAGTAGGATCAACAGCAATGACTCCTTTATAGCCACCATACCTTATTTGAAAAGCAGAAGGAGGGTTATTAGGGTCTAATCCAATTGTTTTGGCAATTTGTCTGGCGAATCTCGAAGAGATCTTTCCAATACCATCAGAAAATATGTATTTATTGCCATCAGTTGTGACTTCAATATCTGGGATTACTTCTACATCATATGATGAGACTTCGAATGTCTGCCTGGAGGAGCTGAACAGCTGACCCATTCGAGCTGCACACTTGGAGACTGAACGGATATCATTGAAGTGGCCCATCCACCTTCTTATACTCTCAGCACTCAAAGAATCATTTGAAGCAAACATCCAAACAGAATTACCACGAAGTTGGCTTGCTGAGAAGGCCAAAAATTCATACTTCTTTGGGCCAATGCAAAATCCTTCTTTTAGAATAGAGAGAATACGATGATACAGGTCAGTTTTCAAGGGGGTAGAAAAGAAACCTTGTTCGATTCTAGCTGACAATGCATTGGGTGAAAGCTTGCTCCAATCTTCATCAACAAAAGTAACTCTAGCAAAGTCAGAAGCATACTGAGAATGGTACTTAACCACATAATTTGAAACTTCTTCCTCAGGCCCCAAGCAGTATATTTTCGATGGTGTGATGTGAATTCTGTAACACCTCAACAATTTTCCTTCACCTTCACCCTTCTTGGACAGCAAGGTTTTCTTACTAATCTTCATCCTGTGAGCCTCGTGTCTGATAAATTCCAAAGGTTCATAACAGGTAGATTTCAATTTGCTCACTTTCTCAAAAATCCTCCTTAAAGTACCAATTGGTAAATCTTCGAGCACTTTGAACAGATCAGCATTAACATGCCTGGCCACTAGCTTCCCCATGTGAACAAGAGAGTTCAAACGAAATAGAATTTCATAAGGTACTGAAAAGCCACTTGGGCAATCAACAAGAGGAACCACTTTGGAGGAGGAGCCAAACATATCCATTGAAGAAATGGCCAATTCCCCCAATTCTCCTGAGAAGGGTAAACTTTCAAGAATATCTGACACTGGGGCACCTTTGCTCAGTTTTAAGACAAGAGTGGAACACTCCCCAAAAGAGCTATTAGGTGTAAAATCTAGTGCTCTGACCCATGCAAACTTGGCATCCTCCTTGCATGCATGAAAGTGCTCATCTGTGAACCTTGATTTAATTGTAGAGCCAGAAATTGCAGTGTGGATTCTCGGTGCATAGGTCAGCTGCAACAAGCATATAATATTTAATTTACCAGACAAGCTTCAGATTCATTAAAAACAGGCCCAAAGAATATTTGCATCTGAAAGAAACTGATAGCCTAAGAAATATGACAAGCACTAAATCTATATCACTGCAGATAATGTGTATTCACCAGGACAGCTTGATATTAATGGTAAAAAAATTGAAAGAATATTTCGGGCCTGTTTGGCAGAGCTCCCAGAGCTGATTCTCTGCTGAATCCAGCAGGAGCTCTGCCAAACAGTTTTTCAATGATTCTGTGAAGTGATTCTCTGAAATGAACTAAGAGGATGGGAGCTGAAAAAAGTAGCTTCTCCTGATTCTATGAAGTGATTCTCCATCCTGATTTTAAGAGTTCATGATAGAGAATCAAAGAGAATCACTTTCAGCCACAGAGAAGTCAGCTCCCATAGAGAATCAGAATCAGATGGAGCTCTACCAAACGGGCCCTTCATTTGTAAAGTCTACTTAAAATTAGTAAGTGACCAAAGCTTAAACAGTTCCCCTCCCAATTAAAAAATATGAAAAGAGTTCTCATGTAATCGGATCCAAAAAAACGCTTGAAATAACATGTAGTGGAAACTCAACTGATTTGCGCAAATATTAAGTTAATTGTCTGCTTCAAATTTAAATATAGTATCCTGTATGAGGATTACGTTTATTGTGCATAGCTCAGGTCTTTGAGTAATAATTCAAAACGAAAATGGTTAATTTATGCAATAAATGTATGTATGTATTTATTTTGAACGCTGCTACACTATATACACTATAGCGCCCATGGAAGACTCTAGCAGGTAGCAGCCCATATAGGACTGAAACATCATCTGTCTCTGTGGCACGAGTCTGTCATACTCTTATTCTGCTAGGATATTAGGCTAAAATTGAGGTCCAATATCTGTAGATTCACTTGCTGACTTGCAACTCTACGCATATTGAGCTAATTCTAGCACAAGCACTCGGCCATTCTCCTGGCTACTGAGTGAAAATAAGGAGATATCTGCTTGTAGCATGTAATCTATTAATTCAAAACAAATAATCAGGTCGCACTCAGTTTCACAAACGGGCGCATCAAAGTTCGGGACTTTCTGAATGGAATAGCACGGTATAAGCAGCTCACCTGCAGCAAGATGGCGCCCGTCCCATCGAAGCTGCATCCGAAGCACTCCCTGATGTCCTCAAAGAGAACCTCAAGCTTGTAGCTCCGGGAATCATGTTTCAGGTAGAGGTCCACGCGCCGCTTCGCCGGGATGATCTCGGCGCGCACGCCGTCCCAGGCGTAGGCCACCTCCAGCTCGCGCTCGGCGACGCGGTTGCCTACAACGAGGCTCGAGCCGAGGGCGCGGAGCGCGAAATCGGGCGCGCGGGGCAGGAGGTCGACGTGGGCGGGGGAGACAGAGAGGCGAGAGCCGAGGAAGGGAGGAAGGCGACCGGAGGAGGCGAGGTCGACTGCGCGGGTGGCCGCCGCGGCGGAATCGAACTGCACGGACCCGTGGCCGCGGCTGAGCCAGCCGCGGTGGGCGGCGGCGATCTCGCAGGCGAAGGCCGCGTCGGTGGCGACAGCGGAGTCGAAGAAGGCGAGGAGCTCGGCGGCGATGGCCGAGGGCGGGATGTTGGATACCCGCACCGTGGCCGTGGCGCCGGGCGCGGGAGCCGCCGCCGCCGCAGACATAGCGGCGGGGGACGGGGACGGTAGCGGCGGGGGACGGAAGGGCCGGGATTCCGGCGATGTCACGGCCGGAGGTTTTTGTGTTACAGCCTGAAAAGAGGGTTTTGTAAATGGGGCAAAAGGGCTGCAAAAGCCAGTTGTCTCTGAATTGATCATTTTCAGATTCTATTAATAATTTTATAACATTTAAGGTAGATGTTCGGACATTGAGAAAAAGCCGAATAACACGTGAATTATTGTCTAACTCTCTCTAACCTTAGCGATGCACACGGTTAAAGTATGCTCATCCGTATGCATCTTTCATGATATTCTCTAATTTAGACTTCTTCCTAAAAAATCCTCAAGTTTCAAATTTATTGTCACGTATCTTCCACTGTTAGGACCGACTCTCCCTCCTCCCTCACCTTAATGTCGATGGCATTCGCCCTTGCCTCTGCCATCGTAAATCCTCCCACATCAACTTAACGTAGGTGATTGCCCTCGCCCTCCCTTGCCCAACTAGTTATCCACTGCCGTCTCCAAACGCCTCGCATGATGTTGCTACTTGCCACTCTAGAGCTTGTTCCATGTTTGGTGGACACATGTACCTTGGTTCCTTAGAACCACAAACCCTAAAAGCTCATCGATGCTCGCCGAATGTAGAGAAGGAGAAGAAGAGATATGAAAGAAAAATTTGTGTGAGAGAAGGACAAAACATTCGGACGTGATTTAGCATTTCCCAATATAATTTATGAGGTACTTTCCGCATAACTAGTGGTGAGAATTTCTATGTAGGTTTTTTTTCTTTTTCCCAATTATTGGATCATAGTAGACAAATGAAATTAATTTTAACTATAGAATGTTGTCGTAGTTAGTGCATCCTACAAATTTCATAATACACTTTGAAAATTATTTTTTAACCTGAGCATTGCTGCTTTTCTAATAGAAAATGACATTTTCTAAGGCATGTACACTCTATGGTCCTTAAGATAGCTAGTTTCCGCTACATTTTGCATATCGTGAAGTAGAGAGAATTTCATTGGGTAAATCGCTATCTTGTGTGGGGAATGTGTCAACACTTGCATTGTTGGAGAAACCATTTTTATTGTCAATTATTTAATTAAGTGGAGATACAAATAGCTAACAGGTTAGCTCTATCTATCATTGGAGGTGCCCTTTAAAAACTTTCGAAATTAGTTTTCAGAAAATTCTAAGAATAGTTTTTTGAAAAAAAATAGAAAACTTTTTAGGGAAGCATTTTTTTTAATAATTTTTATAGAGCTATAAAGAAACTTTGGGGGGGGAAATTTTTCCATGAAAAATAAAAAAACAAAGAGATAAACAGCCCGAACGTCTACATCTAATGGTAATCATAGCTACATCGGTGCTGTAATCTGTGGAGTAGTGAGTATAGAGTACTAACGTACTGATTTCAGAATTTCAAATCACATTGGTGCCGCTGGCGTGATGACTGAACCACAGGGAGTACCGGCAGCAGGAGGATCGAGACCGTTAGTCCACAACGCCGGCCACGGTGGCCACTTGTTTTTCGTTCACGGTTCATCTGTAACGCGAGAACAGGGAGGCAACGCACGTGATGCTCCTGCTGAGAGCAGTACAGGCGGTGGAACATACGGCTTGAATTCTTCATCTGGCAAAGTACCTGGTGACATATAGCACCGTCTGGTTTGCAGTTGGCACCAGGGTCCAGTTTGATCGATTGGCTCATCCCAAGTGTCGGGACTCAGGAGGAGTGGCAAAAGTAGGCGGCAGCGCTCTGATCTTACACGCGGTGCGCGCCCCTCGGGTGTGCGCCCAGCTGCTCGACGGCGGCTCCACCTCGGCCTGCTGCGCTTATGCGTGTTGGCACGGTTGATGCAGTGACGCGAAGAACTTTATTGACTGGGACCAGACTGCAACCTGCAGACGCACACGATCGCTGAATCGCCGCAGGCTGCAGCGACATCAACCGCGGAAACAAGGACACGACCACCCATAACTACCAAACCAACACGGACTCGGACACCACCGCCACCACCAACGACGACATGCACTAGCGCGTGCTAAACGACTGCGATTTCCGCCTCGGCGGACGGAACGATTTCCGCCTGGTTCTTGAGTAGGTAGTCGTCGAGGTCGTGGAACGTCTTGGTGGCGGTCTCCTTGATGACGTCCGGGTCGGGCACCTGCTCGCTGGCCTTGTCGAACTCCATGGACCAGTTGACGACGGCGCCGGCCTCGCCCTCCTTGGCCGGGGACACCTTGAGCGTGATCTTGAAGTTCTTGTAGAAGTTGACCAGCTCGCCGTCCACCACGCTGTACGACACCACCCTGTTCTCGTCGTCGACAAGCTCCACCTTCTCCTTGGCGAACGTCAGCATCGGCACCCCTGCAGCAGCAGCCAGCCGCCGTCGTCAGCATCGTATCGACTAATCGACACCACCTTGTATTGTAGTAGAAGTTGACGGCCATATATAGCAAGAGGCGTGTCACGTACCCTCGGCGTACTTGAGGAGGCGGACGGTGCCGGCGGACTTGCCGTCGCCCTCGACGGTCTCGATGCTCTTGTACTGCTGGGGGAAGATCTTTGGGAACAGCTCCGTCGAGTCGCGCAGCGCCGCCCACAGCTTCTCCGCCGGGGACTTCACCTCCACCACCAGCTCGGCCTTGGAACCCATCCTAGCTTGCAGCTGAGCTCTACCACCTCCTATGCTACGAACTGTGCAGGTGAGTGCTGTGCTCGTGATCTGGCGATGGCGAGACCTCGGCCCGGCCTTTATATAGAACCAGAGAGACCAGCTCTGACAGTGACTGCTGCTCTTCAGAGGAGACGCAGGCAGCTGCTACTGCTGCCGGCCATTGAAGGTCTCCCGGCGAGATCCAACCACCTTGCTCAGGCTCGATTTATAGCGTCCGTCGGTGCATCAGATCCACGCCGTGCAGCGACGCCGATCGCCGATTGATGACGGTAACATGCACGCGCCGTGCTCTCGCTGAACTGTGAGGCTTATTTTTTCAGACGAAATTGAATTGTGAGGCTCACTGGCTGCACAGGTTGGATCGGAGTGATTGGAGAGATTCTTTTGCTCTGAAAAATTAGATGAGGCCGGGCAGAAATGGAATGGTCTGGTTCGCAGTTGGCTCCGGTTTAATTGTTCGGTCTCGGTTGGAACAGTAAGCGTCTGTCGAGGTGCAGGAGCAGTGGCAAAAATTGTACTCTGATCAGAATGCACGGACAGCGACGGGTGCCAGCCAACTGCAATGGCGAGCCGTTCAGGGCGTGAGTTTATGTGCTCGGCCAAGCCGCAAAAAGTTGTTGACGAAGGCCTGTTCACGGTGCCAACCCGTTCAAACCGGCAAACCAGACCACAAACCGACTATGCGATTCCCACTGGGTTGGGCTAAACCGGGTCTGAAACCAGTCAACCCGCTGAGAAAGTCCGTCGCTGAACTCATTAGCAACCAAGGCAGCTACGGCACCGCCCCGCAGTCTAGCAAGCGAAGCGGTAGATGCTCAAGCTGCGGCGGCAAGAGTCTCTCATAAAGCTCGCGACCCATCACATCCGTATGTTTTCTCGTATTTTTGATCTATTCCTTTCTTTCTTTGCATTGCCTCCTACATTGGCAACTAAGAGCGTGTTTGGATACGTGGTACTAAACTTTAGGAGGATCACATCGGATGTTCGAACGCTAATTAGGAGGACTAAACATGGGCTAATTATAAAACTAACTGCAGAACCCCTATACTAATTCGTGAGACAAATCTATTAAGCCTAATTAATCCATCACTAGCAAATGGTTATTGTAGCACCACATTGTCAAATCATGGACTAATTAGGCTTAATAGATTCGTCTCGTGAATTAGACTCCATATGTGCAATTAGTTTTGTAATTAGACTATATTTAATACTCCTAATTAGTATCCAAACATACAGATACTAAAGTTTAGGAGGGTCGTCGAACAAGCATGCAAGCAGAGCTGGACCTGGGAGGATGGGCATGCTGTCATTTGTTTCTGCAGTGAGATTGTTCCTGCCGTTACCGCCGAAGATGCTAAGGCCGCCAGCCGTCTGTTATTGGCGGCATGACTTCAATTTCCAGCACAGCGAACTCGTGGAGGCCGCACAAGCGCTGGTACTTCAATTCCTTACGAGATAGAGATCGTGGATGTCGCTCTTCTTCGACTTCCGATTGTGTAGACGTCGCAATCTCGAACGTTCGCGACGATCTACTTTTATCTCTGGTTGTAAACCGCATAGCCCGTCAAACCACCCAGCTAACCCGCAAACGTACGGTTTGGTTTAGGAAATCACCCTAAACCGCGTTAAACCGCCATTAAACACGCCTGATGAAGATCCATTTTGTTGGCAGTCTCGGTGCTCGCATGAGACTGGTCAGTATTCTGAACATCATCGCCCGATATGGTTTGTGCAGAGGAAACGTTCAGATCAAAGGGAGAGGAGGGCCTTCTGTTGTGTCCAACAGACAGCAGCACGAGGCAGCTGCTGCTGACTGCTGTTTTGCTCCTGCTGCTTGCACGGCAGCACCTGGTGTGGCGGTTGTGCACTTGTGCTTATCGCTTGCACAATGTGTTTGTTCACGAAGAGTTGAGTTTTTCTTTTTACATTTCTTGGTCTCAGGCTCTCAGCTTGACCTTACCTTGTGAAAAAAAAGGAGTTGAGTAAGTTTGGCAACTGCTCACCGATGTAAGAACTTCTAATTTATACAAAGTTCAATTATTTTAATAAATTTGAGTAAGTTTAAAAAATAGTGTTAACATCTACCACGTTAATTAGAGAAGTAAAGTATAGAAATAAATTTTATAGCGAAAGAATGGATCTAATGATGTCCATTTGATATCACTAATACTATTTATTAGTCTTTTCTGTACAAAATAATTTAACTTAGAATAAACTGAAACTCCTTACATTTATGTATATAGGGAGCATTTGTAGCGGCTTTGATGGAGGGGCTTAAGATAGTAATTTGATTTTTAGTCTCAGTCCTTTGTTTGGTTCGTGGAGGAAATTAAGAGGAGAAATCCTTCCCTTTGTTTGGTGTATATAGGTTTTGAAATGAGAATTTGTATCACAAGTCACCATGGAGATGCATTCATCTCCCACTTCAAAGCAAAATTTCCACCCCTCCCTATCCTATCAAAACTCACACTCTCACCAAAACAAATTGAATCGAATGTCTTTTGTTTTCCCCTCCTACTAAGGGCCTATTTTCTTCCACCTTGCTAAACTTAAAGTTTAGCAACTTTGAGCTGCTAAACTGCAAAACACTCTTTGCTAAACTTGAGCCAAGGACCCCATAAAGAAACCCGGCCCAAAGTCGTCAAAGCTAGCGGTACCACAGCTCAGTCACACACAGTTGACGTTTATCCACGTAAGCCGCTTTAAAAAAACAAAAAAAAATCGCCCCTCGAGTTCCCGGCTTCCCCATTCCGCTCCGCACTGGCATCCGCATTCCCCATGGCGGCGTTGCCCGCCCTCGTCTCGCTGACTCCCGCCGTCTCGAGGCACTCCTACCTCCTCTTCTCCCGCTGCCCCTCGCCGCGGCCGCGCCACCTCCGCCTCATCCTTCCCGCCGCCGCCGCCCCCTCCCCGGGCGGCAGCCCCGGCCCCGGCGTCTTCCTATCCCCGCGCGCGCTCTCGCAGCTCGACGAGCTCGCGGCCTTCCGCTACGAGCACGCCTTCCCGCACGGCCTCCTCACCGTGCGCGCCCTCACCCGCGGGCCTGAAGACGACGCCGTGGCCGAGGCGCTCGTCCGCCTCCTGGCCTCCTCGTTCTCCGAGACCGTGCGGTGGGCCCCGGCCCAGCGGTACGCGCAGCTCCTCACGTTCGTCATCCGCAGGTACCTCCACGAGCGCCGCGGGCTCGCGCCGCACGCCGCGGTGCTCGTGGGGTTCTACCGCCCCGCCGACGCCGCGGCCGACTCCACGGGGGATGACGGAGATGAGGGCGGCGAGGATGGGGAGGGTAAAGATGAAGGGGAGATGGCGTGCACCGCGGAGGTGTCGTTCAACGCGGTGGGCGCGCCCGGGGCCCCGCCCACGCCCACCCCGCCGCTCGACTTCCCGTACATCTGTAACATGACTGTGAAGACGGCATTGAGGAGGTAATGGATAGCATTGTAATTTATAGTGCTCTTGGTCGGCAACCAATTTGCCTATTTCTTCTGGAAAACAAATCTGATGCAAGAGTTGGTTGCAAATTGTGCTTCCTTATTAGTTGTAACTTTTATAATGTGCTATAAGAAAATTTCTTTTCACCTGTGATATAAGCAATTGGAAGGAACCTTCTGGTGCATGATGCAAATTCTTTATATATAAGATCAGTCAGATACTCTGTTGTTCAGTGCCATATCAAGTTGTTTGTTCATATATATATATATAATATGTCGATTATAGTGCTTTCTAAAATCTGCCTTGTTTTTTTCCCAATAGGAGAGGACTCGGGAAGCAACTTCTCAAGGCATGTGAGGATTTGGTCATCAAAATGGATGCAAGACGATGTGTATATCTTCATTGTAGAGTTATCGATCAAGTGCCGTTCAACATGTACAGGAAAGCTGGATATAACATTGTCCAGACTGACAGTATTTTGGTTTGGCTGAGCCTTCAAAAGCGGAAGTATTTGATGAGCAAGGAATTACCCCAAGCTTCTGCTGTTAGTGAGTCTACAACCAAAGACTTCGATGATAATATTTTGACATGCTAAACATTCAACAGGATCAACAGGCACACAAGAGGTTAAATTTTGTGTTTAAATGTATGGTTCTGTTTCATCACACATTTTCGCTGTTGTATAGCTTGTGAGGAAATCAACTGCCATTCATTGATTGTCTATCACAAAATTATTTAGTTGAAAATGAGTTGACAAATGCTTGTAACATATATTGATTCAATAATATAGCCCATAGGCTCACTAATTATGTAGTTTAAGCATTTATAACATATCATGATTCAGTGTTGTAGCCCATACAATCAGTGAGTGGAAGTTACTTCACTAACTGATCTATGAATGAAATTGCCAAAAATATGGATGGGAGTAGGCTAAGTTTTTCATCCTTTCAGAACAAAAAAAACCTTACTAACATAAGAGAAAAGACCTCCTGGCCGCTAAAAATCAGGCTTGGCTAATTTAACTTGCCAATGTACTTCAATTTTTCATTTTGCATCATTGATTATTCTGCAAGTCTTTCCTGTATTTTTGAAGCAAAGAGAGTAATAACTCATTCCACATATCTATCGGTCCTGGCAAACACCAATGGGAACAGTCACTGTAACCCCTCATCCACTTATTATTCCAATGGATCCCTGGGTGTGCATCAGGCCTCGTAGACATAGCTTCGGTAATGTCTAGAATCTCTATATTCATCCGTCCCTTGTGGCTGATTTCCTTTTGTGCTCTGTTAGCTTCCTCAACCTGAGCGTTTC